>NC_092587.1:91160000-91785000 GCF_047663525.1 Anas platyrhynchos | reverse complement strand
TTAATATGCAGCAGCAAAATGGCAAAGCGCAGAACTCTATTTATCCAGGAGTGTTTGGCTGGAAGAAGGAGCTAGGCTTGATAATGAAATAGCGAACCTGATCTTTTACAGGCTGCGTGCTTCTACATGCCAGCCTCAATATATGACTAAAACTGTTTGGACTGGAAAAGTCACTCCATTTGCCCTCTATACTGCAAGCTGGGATGACTAATGATATCACTGAACGTTGGATGAAAAATATTGTGCTGATGCAATCACACCTGGACTTCTGTGCCCTGTGCTGAGCACTGTCATTACCAAAGAGCTATTAGTAGATCAGAGGGTACTCAGAAGAAAGGGGAAAAGATGATTAAAGAGAAGGAGCAAGTGTCTTAGAAGGAAAGACTGTGAGCGCTAAGTGGCAGTTTGCTAGGCTAACATGAGAGAGGGACAAGTTATTTCTTGAAAGTCCTTGCCTGAACTCGCCACCTTATTGAGAGGATTTTTGCTGGGAAGGTGTCTTGGGGCAACAGTCTCCTGGGGCAGCTGGCTTCCAGAGACAGGCCTGATCGCCCAGGGAGACCACAATGCCAACAGAATTTACCAGCAGCAGCAAAAGGTGATTTCCTCCACAGTAATGTGAAAGAGAAAACATACCTAACATTGAGGGTCTCAAGCTAAGGCACATCCTTAGATTATCTAGGTCCAATTGCTGTTGAAATTTGTGAGAGCTCGTCACCCAGCCAATTTGGAGATTGTTTGCTGTTCTGACTGAAACACTTGAAAGAATAAATGCTATTGACTTTACCTGGACTTAGATTCCCCATCGCCTAAACACAAATAGAAATTGAGTTACTTCGGAGTTTTGAGTTACTAATTGAGAGTTAATTTCCATACTTTTGAAGATACTACTGTGCACAATTTCTTACTGAAGGGAAGAAAGGCAGAAGTCACACACTACAAGTTCTTCAGCAAAGTGTTCAATCCAAAGAGTACTCAGAAAAAAAGGAATGACTGAAAATAACTAAAACAAGTTCAGTGCCAATTACTTTATGGCAGCAAGTGTAAAGCTTTAGAGAAGACCGCCTCTACATCAGGGAATTAGTGAGGCTGATGAATGACAATAATTAAAACTGAGATCAAATACGCCTGAGCGCTGAACAGGAGCCAGCCCTACCCAAGGTACCTGCAGGTGAAGTCCCATACACTGCTCGGCGGTGCAGGGAGTGAAGAGAAGCCAAGGGTAGGCCCACTGCAATCTCCAGGAGACCCAGTCAGGCTTTGGCCATGTTGTTCTGGGTAAAAACACATAGTTAAACACTCTGAATAAATTCTGTGAGCATCATCCTGCTCCCAAGGTATAGTAAGGCAACAGGACTAGCTGATAGTGGAATTTAATAGTAACTTTTTTTTTTTTTTCCTTTAGGAACTAGTGAAAAGCAAAAATGTCTAGAGCCATTCAGAAAGATACCTCTTAACAAGGGGTTATTTATCCCTTCAAAAACAAAGCACCAAGAGCACAAAGGTAGCATAGAGAGTCCCAGAAATATGGTAGCTAGATCAAAACACATAAAACAACCAGTGTTGGGGATGAGCTTTACCCTGAATTTTCAACAATCCCTCTGTGTCAGGCCATATGATGCCAGGGGTACATCTGCTACATAAATTAATATATATACTGTCCTGGGGAACGTAATGTGAGTGTCAGCTGCCATCATGAGTCATGCATGTTGTGACAGCAGGATGCATAACAGGGTTTGAGGCAAGGCTTCTGCCTTCTGATCTCCTACCACAGTTCAAGAGCCTGGCTACTATATTCCCTCCAAAATCTGAGACAAAACACCATTTCAAAGATTTCAGGATGGAAAGAGAGGACTCGCATTTAACAACTATTTCAGCCAACCTGAGATCTCTGACCACCTTTACATTTACCTCCATCTCCTCACATCTCTGCCTTTACACAATTACAAGTCCCCTCAACTGCTATTCTTTGCCAGGTGGAATAAACCAGGCCTCCTTGCATCTCCTCTTCATGTTCCGCTAAGCTCTGACTGAGAACTTTTTCCCCTCCTTCCCCATACTTGACATCTTTGTTTTTCAGTGAGAGCATCTTTATATGTGATGTTTTCTTTGTAAGTTTCAACTTTAATAACATACTGGCAGCCAAACAATTTTCTCACTTATTTCTTTTTTCTTGATTTTTCTTTCCCATCATACCCTACAAAATCCTCACTTTTATCATTGTTTTGAGTCCTGTTTGCTTGCTCTTGGAAAGATTCCTACCTTCAAGTCAAGTTAATAACAGGTGGATAGCTGTAGCACAGGTAATCTTTATTTTAAAAGTGTGTATACATTATGCATAACTCTTTCCCCATAATTATACAGAGTGCTCTCATTTCTGGAAATTACTGCTCTTCTTATTCTATCTAGAAGTAATAAGATACTTTACAGTAGGCTCCCCAGGCTGCAGAAACGGCACCGTATAGAATGTACTGATAAGCTTACAAGAAAGCCTCCTCAGATGAGCTCCCATTTAAGTTACTGGGAAATGAGATGTAGAGAAAACAGTTTCCTTCAGCACAGTGCCCACCAATCTTGCTCTATTAAAAATGAAGGGCTTTGCACTGTCTCCTTTTCTCATCTCCTTTTTCCCACACACCTCAGTTTGCCCCCTCCAATTGCCTGTTGGCAGCAGCCTTGAGCACCAATATCTCTTAATCTTATCCCATTTACCTTTTCCCCTGTTGTCACTATGATGGTAACATCCTCTACAATCTGATCCATAACCACACTCCCTTGTCTTTCTCTTCTCAGAAAGTCTCCAAGAATTATTTTAGAAATTAGAAATTGGTCAGCTGGTGGGCTATCATTTTGCCTCTCTCTCTCTTTTTTTTTTTTTTTTTTTTTAA
This sequence comes from Anas platyrhynchos, assembly GCF_047663525.1. Classification (NCBI taxonomy): domain Eukaryota; kingdom Metazoa; phylum Chordata; class Aves; order Anseriformes; family Anatidae; genus Anas; species Anas platyrhynchos. Next base: position 91,782,112 of record NC_092587.1, on the reverse strand, counting down.
ATAAATAGCAGAATTAATACCATCTGACTGTACTGGTAACTTCTATCCTCCATAGGCAGACTGCCTGCCATTGAAAGGCTGAGAAATAAGGTGTTGAAGCATCTGCATCTCGAGGGCTCATAGACGGAGCAGGAGGCTCTGCATCTGAACACCCAGCTGGGCACAGGCACAGCAAGGGACATTTGGCTGCTCGCTTGCACGTGCCATCCTGACATGCCCCCAGGCCTACTTGTGTTGATGTAGCAGCTTGCAGCTCTCAGCCTCTGGCTGTTCACACACTTGGCTCTCAGGCATGAAGCTCTCTTCTAACAGCCCCGCCTGTTTCTTCCAAAGGAAAGTGCTGGGGTACCTCAATTCCCCAACAAACAGCAGTCCCCGCCAGGATGGTGTTGCTAATCTGTAATTGTGATGGCTCCGGTCCAGTCTGTCTCGCTCTGGTAAAACAGCTTTGACACTGCATGTATCTGGGACTCTTACTGGCAGTGTGATCATATCACAACAACCCTGCCAGACACTTTGACAATGTCAAAAAGCAATCAAGGAACATTAGCAATCAAATTACATACACACACACAAAACTGCTTTCCTTGACCTAGGGGCTGAAGCCCTCACCCATGTGGATCGCCCTAGCTTTACACCAGATAGCACAAAGATTATTTCACAAAGCTATCCCAAAGCTTTTATCATCAGTCTCTAGTCTGATATAGGACTGCAGTTAATGTAAATCCCCAATCCTAACTCAGTAGTAAGAGCACATGGACCCATCAGTTCAGGACTCTTTCACCACTGACCTGTTTGATAAAGAATAGGATGAAATGATCTTATCTTGTAATGTCACTGCCGCCCCAAGAGTGCTTATGATTCCTCAAGCCTCATGCATGTGATCCAGATATATTTACAAACAAATCAAATACAAAGGCACTTTGTTGTGAAAGCTGCATTTGTCCTGCAAACTGCATTTTTTCAAGGCAGCGCACTATATTGATCAGCCTCTGCCAGAACACATGAATCAAGCTTCATCAAAGCCTCAGCACAAAATGCAACACAACATCACAGTTGTCACAGCTTGATGGGATGCTTTATTCAGCCAAGCAATCACATGAGGAATTCTGAAAAATGCTTTGCTGAAGACAACTGGGTGGAAAACTATGGGTTAATGAAACACATGCACCTAACTGCTGTCAAATTCCAGCCTGTTTCTGCTCTCCTCAGTAATTCTATCAATTTATTTCCTATGACAATTCACACTAACCTCCAACTCTGAGAGTAGACACTATTAAATATGATATGGGAAAGAATCCATAAGGTGATATAAATATCACATTTCTTGTTCATTTTTACTGCGGCATGACTTGGCCTCTCCTCTCTGTAGTGGTTTCCCTACATCCAACCAGCTTAAAAACAAAGCACTGCACAGCAGAAAACCCTCACACAGCAAGATCCACAAGAAAATGTCAAAAGAATGATCAACACATTTACCTGGAACACCACCTGGAGAATGAAATAATGATATATTTGGATAGCAGGTAATACCACATTGCATATAACTGCATGCTTACTACTGTCAGGAAATTAAATGATTTTCTGCAATATTTGTAGTGGTATCATATAAACCATTTTTTTTTCCTGTGTAACTCCTATGGATATTAAAGGAGAAACAAGGTGAAGACAAAAATCTAAACTTGAATTGTATGTGAAACCAGCAGCTGTAACTTCAAGAGTTACTGAATGACTCCTTGGTTAAACAAGACTTCCCTATTTTCTAAGTATTTTCTAAGCATTTTCTGGGTGTTGCATTCTTTGTTCTCAACATGCATGGGTATCAAGGCTCCCTGAAGAGTAGTGGAAACCAATCAGAAGCCAGTCAGGTTTTTGTTGTTGTTGTTGTTGTTTTTTCTTTTCTCTCCTTTTCTTTAGAGAAGCCTTAGACCAGTCAGCTGTGCACTCATCCACAGAACAGCCCCTTTGCTTCCAGTTCTCTCCAGGGCCCACATGGGCAGAAAGTGAAACACAAACCCTACTGCAACCTCCTCCTGCCTAAGTGGCAAACTCCACTCATTCAGTGAGAGGAAGGCTGGCCGATCCAGAGGTGCTGGCTGTCACTGTGGCAATAAGCACCTTAAGAACCCATGCTTAAATCAGTGGTCTGCATGGGTCTGAGGTCCCTACCTTGAAGATGGGATAAGATGCCTACCTCAGAGCTATGTGGGACATGAATTTGAGCTGGGTTCGTCCTCCTCAATTCACTTATCCACTAGTGCAAGAAAGAGCAGCTCAGCTGTGATCCATAAATACCCTGACCTTTACATTGGGTGCTTGGAAACAACAGGATTTCCATATGAAATAACTGACATGTACCCACTACCGGAAGGGAGGAATTAATTCCTGCTCTGTGTTTGCACAATGCTTAACACAACAGCAAAAAAACAAGAAGGCAAATAAACTGAATACAAAATAATACTCTGGAGAAGCTTACAAAACTTAATGACAGATAGGTACAGACCATGGGTGACCGTAGAGGTCCTTCCTTCTAGCTAAGAGATGAGCGCTCTGTCAAATAAATAAATAAATAATCAGGGTAAGAGAGACAGAACAGAGAACGATTCAAACCTAATCACAGCAGCAGAATTCATTGCTAGTCAGGATAGATAGCTATTCCCTCTGACAAGAAGTGTCTCAAGTTTCTCTTTAAATGAGTCAGGAATATGCTGGCTGCACCTGAAAGTTTTAGGGATCTTGAAAGCTTTTAAATTTGTTGTAGATTTGTAATGAGAAATCATGTAAAGTTAATTTGAACTCACAAATCCCCACATCTAAATTATTAGTCAGTATTTAATATTTGAAATGGAAGACTTTTAAAGATTGTTGCAACGTTGAAGGAATGTGATACTGAATCCACTTAAAACCTACTCGAGGATAAACAACCTCCTAATTATAAAAGAAGTACAAATACTTTTTTTTCAGCAATTTTATGTTTTACTGTTATCTCCAGCTATACACACACAAATACCCACACAGTTTGAATGGAACAATATTAAAATGAAGAAAAGGAAGTTAACACAACCAATGGCTAAAAAATGTATTAGAAGTACAAAACCAAGACATCTTTTTAAATTTCAACGCATGTAATTTTGTGAAATTTACCGGAAGATGAGAAAACAATGTTTCCAAAAAGTTACTACAAAACCACAACAAAGCCAATTTCAGAAAATCAGTACATTCATTTTGTGCTGTATCAATAGTTTATTTTTCATGTAGACATTATCAAAGGCTGAACATGTAAAGGACACATCTTTTTATAATTAAATCAACAAAGAAATATTCTTCTTGGATCTATTGTATCAAATACAGGAGAATATGCTAAATAAATTTTCTAATACATTTTCTAAATTCTCAATTTACTTAAACATACAATATCTCAAAAAAAAAAAAATCCCTGGAGATTTTTACACTTGTCATGCATGCAATTCTTCATATCATGGAAGAAAATATTTGCTCTAGAAGCAATTTCAGAACTGCCAAGCACATATCTAAAACAGAGGTAGCAGACAAGCACATAAAAGATCTGAGCATTCACACAGAATTATGTGAATATGAAGGACTTTGGAAAACACAGCTGGTTTATTCCCATTGCTGTATTGATAAAATACTTACATTACCATTTTTCAGGGATAGGCTAATACATTAACATTAGAGATGATGCTTAGCTCTAATGAAACCATGGTAAAGAAATATCATCAAAGCTACCTCTTGACAGCAGGAATGTACAGAAATTGTAGAATTTCTTTAAAATGTGGCTTACACAATGAAATTAACCATTTGAAAATTCTATGCTATCATATGATTTTGTGCTACATCTTAGTGAGCTGCTAAACAGTTGCTGTTTTCATTCTGGTAAACTTGAATTTCAGAGTTAATTTAATTAATTTCTTGGAATAAAGAGTTTTTGAATAAATATAAAGATGTAATTTCTGAGAAAGATAGAAATGCAGAGATTTATGTACATAATGCTTCTTCTGAAAGACAAAACGTTTTCCTTAGTAATTTTCCTCTCCCCGGCTGCATAGCACCAAAATACCCTTTTTTTTTTTTTTTTCTTTTTTCCTCTCTAAAACTAACTCTCCCTAATTCAGGTTTTAAGAAGAAGTTTGGGTCTGGAGGCCTAAGTAGACAACTAAAAATTTTCAAATCGTTTCCCAAGGTCCTCCAGCAAAGATAGAAGCATGACAGCCATTTATCTACAACTTCTCCTGACCAGGTTTAAATAGACCACTTTGTGTGAATGGAATGGATCCTCAAAATACCTAGAAAACAGGTAAAGAGAATTTGCCTAGGGATACCCCCACAGGATGAATTCTAGACGTGGTAGTGTGAGCTTTCCCTTACCTGCTGTACTGAGGCCAGGGAAAGGAGCACGCCATCTTCCTCCAGTGATTCAAATAACATTGCCAGCAGAGTACAAAAGAGTTGGGCTTTTCTACAGACCTAGAGATTAAAAATAAATAAACAAATAAATAAATAAATATAACAGCAGATGCATGCTTTCATATCCACAACTTGCTGTATATTATTATAGAATCATAAAGGTTGGAAAAGGGCTCCAAGTTCATCTGGTCCAACCATCACCCTACCACCAATGCCACCCACTAAACCATGTCCCTAAGCACCAGGTCCAACCTTTCCTTCACACCCTCAGCGACGCTGATGCCACCAGTTCCCTGGGCAACTTGTTTCAATGCCTAACCAAATCTATTATCTCCCACTATCTCCATTATCTCCTGTGCCTGCTCTGCATCAACTCCTTTCCACTCAGGTAGTACATCAGAACACATTCTAGCTACCCTGACAAAATATATGAGGCTGGTACAGGAAATTTTACTGTCATGGAAAATTACTATGCAATTTATTCCAACAGTTACACCAAAGTTTCCTACAAGGCAATGGCATTATTGCAGGTGCTGCAGGTACTGCCAGTTAGTTCCCAAACAGAGAAGATACACTGATGAGCACTAAGCAATATAAAGTGACATCCAATTATATGGCAAAGGATATGTGCCAGTTATTTTCCTTTGGTATTCCTTTTCTCATCATCAGATGAAAGTTCCCGCTTCTTTGCTTCCAGCCTTCTTCAAATTCTGCTACCACAGGTTGCCCCAACCTCATCCTCACTTGAACTGTCTGCGAGGTACACTTGGGCAATTCCACATGCTTGGTGCAGAAGGGCAGCCTTTCACCTATGGTCTGCCTAAGTAATTGGCAGGATATAGAGATAGAGAGAGCTGGCACTGCTTTTCTGCATGGTAGCTGAATTTCACTTGGGCAGAAGCCATTGCCTCCCTTTGCCAAGCCCTATTTGAGGGCTTTCAACAATTATTTCCAGTTTGCACACCCAAAGGTTGCAAAAGCTATGCTCTTCATTATTATGGAAAATTAGCTTTCCCTGTTGGAAAACAGTGCTCTTTACTAAGGTCAAAAGGTCAAGACCCATTTGGACAGAAAAACATTAAAAAAAAAAAAAAAAAAAAAAGGATATAAGCATTCCTGAGATAACAGTAACAGCAACACAGAAGTTGTTCTTTTTATCCTAGGTGCTAACATATTATTTCAGAAGACACTATCACTTGGTGATAATGCTACTTCCATCATATATAGTGATTAACGGTAATTGCTTTTGTACTTCAGTATTTTTCACAGAACACTTTGGGTTCCAATGAATACATCAGTGTCTCATTGCTGTAAACACTCTCCTTACAACTAGGCAGAACTAGATAAAAAACAGTCAGAGATAAGTATTTCATTCCTTCTTTTGATTTCTCTGGGAGATAAGTTGTTGATTTTTGTTTGTTTGTTTTCCTCTGAAGAGGAAAAACTCTTTCCCAAGAATTAGCCATGAGCGGTAGTCTAAGTTTTCATAATGCATCTACTGTTCCAGTTCCTTGTTAAAATTGGTGTAGTGTTAGGTCTGTGATCACATAATACAGTTTCTTTGGCATTCCCAGGACTTCCTAATAATGTAGAATGTCATAGTTTGTGGGACTAAGAAAAAATAAAAATACCTTTTATGTTTTCCACAAGAATCACTTTATCCCCAGAGTCTAAGTCATCCCATTACCCTCAGATATCCTTTATGTAACGATCCACATAAAAGGATCATAGTTTTATCAACCTCCCTTCAATTGGCTTATGCCTTTAACTTTTGCTCTCTCTTTTGTTTCCTCAATTCTCCTGTATTTTTAAATACACCCCTCACCCCACTGAGTCTCATTGGAAGGATAGTGAAGTACAACAACAACTTCCCTAGGGAGGTGTTGGAGTCTCCACCATCAGAGTCTTTAAAAACAGGTTAGACGGTATCTGCCAGAAACAGTTTATGCATTGCTCATCCTGCCTTAAGGCAGAAGGACAGGCTGGATGATTGTTCCTACATCACCTAAAGATTTATGAAAACAGTAATCTCATATTTCTTTGGATTAAAGAATTAAGGTTGTAGAGCCTATGATATTGCAGCAGTTCCTATTGCCATGCTACAAATAACACCACCATCTTGGATATATTAGCAAAGCAATTGTTCTGTAAGAGTTGACTTTGAAAGCAACAATTGCATAATGCTGAAATGCCCTTCTGCTTAAGGGAAATGTTCAGAATGAATTAGGTCCTGCTGAAGGACTAAAAGGACTAATATAGGATTATAATGGTCTGAAGATCTTCCACTGATTATGTGATTTCCTTCCATGCTGGGAGTCCACCAGCTTTCAAAAGAGAGCTACCATGGGACTGACTGCATATAACCTATATGATCATTGTCTGCATAGTAATAATTTCAAATGAAGCATGCTGGAGAATAATTACTATTCTACAGTAGCTTCTTGATGTTATGATACCACACAATTCATATAAATTAATACAAATTAAGTAATAGTCTTTCTGTAGGAACCAGTTTATCATAACCTGTTAATGCTATTACAAAATATTGACCTAGTGACCACAGAGAAGCAAAACCAGCCTTAAATTCAGCAGTGAAAAGCAGACATTCCGTCTTCAAATTCTCTACTTGGTTCAAATCAAAATGCCAACAGAGGGATGTGATTCACAGAAGCTGTTGGATTGTTGCATATGATATTATGAATGCAACCATGCATTTGTATGTCAAAAACAAACAAAAACACACCAAAAACCCCCACACAAACGCTAAGGAACCATAGGTACAATGTTATTTATGCCATACATACATGCCATACTGTATGTTTCTGCTTCTTTATCCCCCAAAAATTCACGATGTCATTTGATGCAAGGCAAGTAAAAAAACCTTTTTTAGATAACAAAATACCTTATTTGAAATTCTTACCACAGGTAACAAAAGAGTCAGACTTCTGTGCTTTCTACACATACACACTTTTAGAAGAAAGGTCTCCAGTTTCTTCCCCCCCATCCCCCATCAATTATGTAAAAGGTCAGAGTTTTCCACAACAATGTAAAAAGCTTTTGTATAACCCCTTCTGCAGATGGAATGATATAGTCTATAGACTGAAGAAACAGGACCCTAACAACAATATTTTCAGCCAGAGTGCCTAAGGTTGTTCAGGAACTGAAGTCTTTAAATGCTCAAAGTTATGTGGGTATAGTAGTAATGATTTATGCATTTATTTATTACTTGTCAGACAATATTAATTAGCTGGAACAGAGACTCTCAGAATTAGGTACACGTGATTCACAGCAAGGATGTCTGCAAAACCCATGTCTGGTCCTTCAGTTGAAGAGCTTGTTCAGTTGCCTCACCCACTCCTTGCAGAGTGGGTCTGTGTCTGGGACACCTTCAGGTCCTGTCCGGTATTGCACTGGGATTTCTCGAATCACTAAACAAATAAAAAATGGGAGACAGCCATTCCAGGGTAGTCAATAGAGAAAATAAGGGATCATCTTTTCTCTGGTCCAGTTATGTTTAAGACAGAAAGCACTACAAATATTGAATGTACAGCATGATTGTTAGGGCATTTGGGAGACTGTAATTCAGGAGGAGTTAGAGAGATCTCTGCCTCTTTTTACTGCATGTGCCTAACCTCTAGCCAATTTGTTAGTCTGGATTAAACCCCTTTTCAAATTTCACATATCTGTTCTCCCTTGTCATTATTTTTCATGTGAATAATTTCAGACAGTCTCCCTTTGGTTCTGCCTCAGGAGGCAAAGAACGACATGCTGATATTTTTCTTTTAAAAAGAAGTCTTGTTTTCATGAACTCAAGGCTATTTCAGAATTAAATTTAGGCTCATACTCATGAATATTCACCAATACTTACAAGCATCTATTTAGTTTTAGGGATACCTTTTAAATATGTGTTTTCATTTTGCCTGTTCAGATCCCAAGGTAGATAGACTGCACAGAATCCCATGTATCATCTTTGAAGGGTTGAAGGGCAGCTGGGATTTACTCAACAGCAGCTAATTGGGATCTCTGCTTTTAGACTTCAGCTGCATCCCTCTGCCAATATAATTCTTTGTGTCATCCAGTAAAGCCATCAGAATGTCAGGAGAGATTAATTTGCTTCCCCAAGATTAAAGCAGTGAACACATCAATTTAATCCAGAGTTTTGTGAGATAGTCTCTTAATCATCATCAGGGAAGAAGGGTAATGCTCTAATAAGAATTTTATAATCACTAAGCAAAAGGTGAATGAAAAAAAAAAAAAAAAGACTATTTTCCAGCTTGGCAGGTTTGCAAATAGCTCCTGATAAGAACAAACAAAGTGTTTTTACTGGTTTTTATCAGTGCTTCACTTCAACGCATCAGCCCTGCTTTGTCAACAGGAATAACTCAGCTGAGCCCTAGAAATGTGACTCTCTGAATGCTCACATCTCCACCAGGAAACCCTCTCCCAGTGCTTTATGACAGCGACCGCATTGCTCTGGTATTCTGTCAGGTAAATATATAAGGTACGAGAGCCCTGAACTTTGAATCACAGAGGTATCCACTTCTGTCTACCCTGGAGCTGATGACATCTTGCATTAGCGTGGCAGGTTGGGAAATGCAGGCTGCCAGGTGGCTTGCAGGACCTCCTCTGACCCCACTCCACGCTGCTGTTTGGCATGAAGGACAGGCGGCCTTCTCACTGTCACGCAGCTCAGAGAGTGCTATATATCATAACAAAGAAGGAGAATGAATCTGAAAAAGTTCGAAAGTGTATATAAACTCTCTTTTCCCATTGTACACTGCAAAGATTACTCTTCCTCTTTTCCCCCATCCACATTGTTTCTGCTCACTGAAATCCTTCCCTACCAGAACTGTCTCAACTCACTCCACCCTTCCACCCAACTGACATACCTACATCTGCAGGAAAAAAAAACAAAACAAAACAGAACAAAACAAAAACAAACACACACACACACACAAAAAAACAAACAAACAAAAAAAAAAACACTCTGTGCAAACAGCATGCTGATTGATCCCTGATAGCTCCTCCTCCTCCTCTCACTCACGGCATAGTCTTCACAGCAGTCTGAGTGGGCTTTGAACAGGAAAAAAACATGAGCAGACCATCCGTGGGTTGTCTTCTGAACTGTTTATCTGTGCCAAATTAATATTGACGAATCTTTTCAGACCTGGGGATCCTGTATTGCTCGGCCTAGTCAATCATAAACTTCAGTGGTTTGGTTCTCCCCTTAGAGGGCTTCCTTGCTGAATAGGAGATGGGCTTTCTAAAACCAGGAGGCAGCCTGGAGCTCGTGGAAGTTACAGATCAATAGCGCTGGCGTGAAGCAGCTTGGCGCTGTGCAAGAGCCCCATTCTTCTCTGCTGCTGCATCTCAATTATGCTCTGTGACACACCTGCTGTCCCAGTCCTGCTTTTCCCCTGAGGCAAGCCTGCTAATGTGCTAATTTATATGGTGCCTAACGGGATTTGGAAGAGAGGCCTTAGAGACTCATTTTCACCTGGTGCCTTATTAGGGATTTGAGCCCAATTCGCAGGAGATGAAAAGCCAATGACTATAACTCATTTGCGTCATTTAGTTCTCAATAGGTAGCCAGTTAGTGCATAATAGACTTGCGATGACTTTGTGCAGGTCATTTCCTTTAACAGATGTTCCTTTGTGCTGCTGGTAGCCCATAACAGTTCCGCGGCTTCTCTTTGTGCGTTAACCGCACGTCCAGGAGCTATTTATTCCTTTGTCATTAAACAAAATCAAATTAATTACAAGCTAATAGCAAAAAGGCAACAATTACACATTTTGCATTTCTACAATATTTCTGTGGATTTCACATTCTCAAACTTTTAGATGTAACCTGGCTGCACAGAACAGAGCTCTGGCTGTTTTGTTAATGATAAGAGACAAAGAAAGGCTCGGCCATGCTTGTGGGGATTCTGAAGCATCTCCGCCATCAGAGAACCACAGCGCAGCTGAAGCTGGAAGGGACCTCAGGAGATCCTCTGGTCCCCTGCTTAACGCACAGTCAGCCAGAGCAGGTTGTGCACGACCAAGTCCAGTTGAGTTTTGACTATCTCCAAGGACAGAGACTCCATAACCTCTCTGGGTAACCAAGGCAGCGAAAAACCATCCTCACAAAGGTTTTCTTATGTTTAAGTGGATTTTTTTTTTGTTGTTTTGTTTTGTGATGGTTTCTCCTTGTCCTTTCACCGAGTATCCCTGAAAAAAAGTCTGGCTTCATCTTCTTTACACCCTTGGTGTCCTCCAGGATCCCAGCTCCTTCTCTGCAAAGCTGCTCTCCAGCAGGCTGACTCCCAGCATGTACTGGTGCATGGGGTAATTCCTCCCAAGGTGCAGGGCTTTGCACATCCCTCTGTTGAACTTCACGAGTTCAACACTTCTGTTCACTTATCTAGTCTGTATTTCATCATTTTTCTACAAAGTTATCACAAGAGATGGCATTGAAAGCCTTAGTGAAGTTGAGGTGAACAATATCTCTTTCAACAACAGTCATCACGTCACAGAAGGCTATCAGGTTGGCCAGGTGACATTTCTCCTTCATAAATTCATGCTGACTACACCCAGGAAGATTCTTGTTCTTCACATGTTTAGAAATGCTTTCCAGAATTACTTGTTCCATCACATTTCAGTCCACAGCCCCACTCGGAAATAGGCCCCACATTTCCTCTAGTTTTCGTTTTGCTGCTAATGTACTGGTAGAAGCCTTTTTTTGGTGTCCTTCACATTCACCACCATACTCAGCCCCTGGTGGACTTTGACATTCCTTACCTCATCCCTGCGTATTTGGACAGTGTCTCCAGGGACAGGTCACCTGTCCCTGCTTCCACCTCTAGCCTGCTTCTTTTTTATACGCTTTAAATACTCTGAAATGCTGCACATCTTTGTACCTTAAGGAATGATAATAAGAATTAAAGGTATTCAGACAATTTTGCGGGGTGGTTGTATTAGCCACTTGGGATGGGACATACTCTATCCAATTTTAATGACTTCAAAGACATGCATCTAATCTAAGTTAGTCATCCCCTGAAATTAATCTTAAAGTGATGAAAAGTCTCCTGGAAGTGACCATTTCTCCTGGCTGAGTATGGAAACCCAGAATAGATATATACAGTTTAGACTACATGTCTAATTTTCAGATGACTAAAACAAATTCCATGCTTCAAACCACACTGTCTCATTCCGAGAAGCCAATAAAGATGATAAAACCATTATGTGTACATTTGTGTTATTGTGCAATGACTAACAGGCATGCATGTCCAGGTGCTGGAGAACTCATCACCAGAGGTGGAAGTCCCTTTTTTCTGTGAACTTTTGCAACATAAGCCCTCAACCATGGAGCACTGCTGTATCAAAAATGGAGATGTATAGAGTTTTGTTTTTTTTTTCTTCCTTATTTTCAAAAAGAAGTTACAACACCTTGTAAAGCTACAACTGCCCATTGGACAGAAGTGCCTTGTAATTAGTGCTGCTGACAAATGGTGTCGCAGGTAAAGCTGGTTTTACTCAGGCAACAGTTTACTCAGGTAACAGCCTACAGGAAATGCGTTACTGAAATCAGCAGAACTTGCCGACTCCTTCACACCTTCATAGAATCTAGCTCAAAGTGACTTCAGAAGGTGACTTGCAGAGTCAGATGCAGAGCTTGGAGTAAACTCCCAGCGGTTCAGTGTCAACTCTTCTGCTTCACCTCTAGTATGAATAAATCCACTGGCTGCTTGTATCAGCAGGCCAGGGAACTATTCCTCACAGGGCTGCAGAAGCAGCACTTAAATCTTTCAGGATTTAGCTACTTAACAGGCAGTGGGAGGCTTGCGAAAAGCCTCATCCCTGAACAGTGCATGGGACAGAGGAAGATGAGCTCAATACTTTGAGTCAATCCAATCTTCAATTGGTGAAAGTTCAGAAAACTGCTGCCCAGGAGATAAGACATTTTTTTATTGTTAAAAAACACTACCACAGTCACATTTCTTCCACTGATATCACATATTGGAATAACAAGTAGCTGATTAAAAAAATCTATCCGTAATGATTAAATTGCAATGAAACTACAGTGATCACAACATTTAAGCTATTCAGAATTCAAACCTGCCCATCAGAGGTGAGGAGTCAGATGCTTTCAAAATCCTAGGGCTTAGTAAGAGTAGAAGCGATCTGCACAGAAAACTAAATATTTTCATTAACTTCTGGTTTTTGTTCTCTAAGGACCATTAACGCTGTGTATTTGGACAGCACAGGCTGGTGCCCCCAGTTTCAAGCAACTCAAGAGCTTTCTCTAATAATCTCAAATTATCCAGCCTGTTCCCCCTTGGTTTGAACCCCAGGGGTAACAACAGCCTTAAGCACCTGCTGTTAACAGCTAGCACAAAATGGTGAAGTCTGAGATTGTTCCAGATCTTTCAGATGTGCAAGCCTGACAAAGTTCTTAACGGAGTAGGGCCAGAGCTCATGCTGAAGCCAGGCTCTGCTTCCAGGCAGCCTGGTGCAGTGCCCTACGGCCAGGCTGTACCCAGGCAGAGCTGGGAGCTCGGTTCAGCAGACCTAGCCTTGCCGAGACCTTACAGGAGTCATTCTGGGCAGTGGAAAACAGCAAGAGGTGCTGGGACCCAATTTAGGCTCTTAAATAACATGGCCAGTCTCCCTAGCCTTCTCTATCATGAGAAAAGAAGTGATGCTACTGTGGGCACTCAGTGTGGGAGCCTTACTAAACACCTGAGGAGAAGCCTTTGTCCCTCCACTGACCTGGCACCTTGGTTTGGTGAGCTACGTCAAGATAGCATCCCTTTGAAGACCTTGAGCAGGTCTGAAGAGCAACCCATTTTCTCACTCAAGTTCCAGAAGGCATTCAGAAATTCATTTGGAAAGCTCTGTTTTCCTATACTCAAGTAAGAAAACAAAGTAAGGTTGAACATCTCACCTTGCTACCCTCAACAATTCTGTAGGCTCTGTATTCCAGCTGTTTTTCCAGTTCACGTGCTGTTATTCTGGGATCCAGCCTGGGGGGTTTGCTGCTCCCCAGAGACATTTTGGAAGGCAGTACTGCAAAACCTAGAGTTAGGCATCCATGCCCATCACTTGGCCCCTCAAAATTAAAGACTGCAAAGCTGAGCTCCTCCCGCCTCCTTTTTAAACTCTCTTTCTCTGGATCCCACCCAGTAAGCTCAGCACTTTCTGAAAGCTAAGCTGTGTTAAATATCCTCTAGCATGCAAAACTTAATTCAATGACGGTTGTTTTTGAAATTTCAGGCCATCCAGCCGGTTGGAAGCAAATCAGATATATACTATTGATTAAAACACATTAATCCTAATATCAGGGAACATCTTTTAGCAATCCCAGGGCAGCTACCCATCACTATATGCCTGTGCTGACAGCAGTTCAGGGAGGCAGCTTAGTAGGTCAGACAGATCGTGTGCAGTGATGTATGTTCCACAGAATAAAGCAGCCAGGAGGTAGGCAGACATGAGTTTTTATGCAAAAGGGAGGGATAAAAGGGAAGGCAGCTAAAAGAAGAAAGATAAAACCGTACATCCTATTTTATACCGTTCTGCTCGCTGCTTTTCACTTCTTCCTGCTTTTGCATTTCACGCCATGCAAACTACAACCCATTAGATTTCATCAGATTTCTAATGAATTACTGCTGGGATCCAAATTCTCAGCAATACCCAACAGACAGGGTTGCTGAAGTTCACCTCCACAGTCCTGGCACTCATTTCATGCCGGCATTACCCATAGCGTAACTTAAATCTGCTCTAAATTAAGCTGGCTGGAGGAGTTTGGGAAAAAAATAATTCCCTACAGTAGACAAAACCAAAATAATACTGCTGGCCAAGCCACCCACACACCCTTTTTTCAAAGAAAATGTTTTCACTGATGTCTTCTCTGAAGTGACCAAGCAACTGTTTATTTAAGTTTCCCAACCGTGTTTCCCCTGGGAGCATCACTGCATCCTCCCTTGTACACAGCCACCTCTTGCACTAGGACGTAGCTCTCCCTGTGCAACGATAATGGTTTTCCTTGTGATTGCAAAGGCTGTGGCAAACGCCCACTTGGGTTGCCACAAGCAGGTAGAAAAAGACAGCAGAAAAGGCAGCAGCTTCAACACCAGCACTGAGCACGATGCAAGCCAGCAGTCACGCCGGGGCACAGGTGGCCCTGGACTGCTGAGTGTGCAAGCTGGGGTCACTTCCTTACACACAGGAGCAGCTACAAGTCCTTATGTCTGGATCTGCAAATGAAGAACGGGAAAGTTTTCCATTCTTGAGGTTTTTATTTCAATAAATTTGCATATCTGCATTATGACAGTCTGAAAGAGCAGAGGTCACATCCTTTTGTAAGTCTTAAAATAAAGCCAAGTTACAATCCTATGCCTGACATTTTTTAACTTTTGAAAACCCAGGGATATCAGCAGGTGTCTTCCTTATGCTTCTGCAGTTTCCCTTAGATTGGCAGCTCTTTTATCCTGCATTACAGGTCACTATAGCAATCATTCTCATCTCTTGGGTATTTCTTCCTATAGAGGTTAATTAAAAAGAACAAAGGGCCTGATACTCTACCACCTCCTGCTTTGCATAGTCATTTGCAGAGCCAAGATCCACTCAGGGCCTGCCCAGGGATTCACAGCTCTTCAGCCACCATCCCAGCACGGACTGCCAGGCGGTAATAATAAGGAACAGAATGGGGAAGATGACTCCTGAAGCAGCACTTAAATATTTCAGGATCGCTGTAGTTACCTGAGTGATGCCAAGGCACTGGCAGGCAGCCTGGTCGCTGAAACAGCGCAGAGGAAGAGGGCACATGAGCTCAGCAGTGAATTTCAGCTTTGGGGATTATTAACTGTTGGAAATTCATTTCACTGATGAAGAGGGCCATGGTCTTAAACTGTTTCTTCGCAACGCTGAGATCTGCCTCTCGTAAATCTGCTGTTAAATTTACTGGGTGGAGCAAGAAAGCACTGCCCACTCAGAAGCCCTCTCGCATTTTATACCAGTACTAGCAAGCCATGCAAGTGTAAATGGCCATACAGTTGAGTGGCAATAGAGAACCAAAATAAAACCCATTTCACCTCTCAAATTAATTCGGCTTTGCTTGCATGATTTCTCTGTCATTCTTCCAGTTCTCCAGTCATCCATAGACTTTCAGGTTAAACAAGACATGAATTTTAAATACAAGAAGCACACAGAAAACGACTAACAGAAATTCTTTAGATATTCATTAAAGAAGGAAAATAAAGAGGGCACAGGCCTGGGCTTGAGAACATTTTTTCCACAGATTGCTTTTGCTGGACAACTGGTTTTTCAACTAAATCAAATATTTCCCCAATCAAAAGCTGGAAAGTCAAAATATTTTGCTTTGAAAATGCTTCCTGTTATCTCAAGCATACTGTAGTTCAATTGGCTCATACCCTCACTTTTCCGAGTTCACTGTGATATGCTGTTAGTTCTCAGCTTCAGTGCTCTTATGAAGAAATCATCCTGGAAGTTATAGACTGGCCAGGGAATCTGCTTTAGAGAAGGCAAAGGAAGAGGAGGTGCCCAGGATACAGCACCCAAGGTATTCTTACACTGCTTTCAAATAGAGATGAGAAAATAACACTAAAACCACAAAGGTATAAGATACATGTTCTCTTTCTCTTATGGGTTGCTCTTTCCTCCAGAGCCTTGGAAGCACTGATTTCCCCAGTAGGGCTCTTTAGGGAGCTGCAATCAATCAGTAATGGCACATTTTTCCATGTAAATGTGTAAAGGATGGACAGTACTTGCTGAGGGGATGCAGTTCTGCTCTCAGCATTTTAACACTGACTGGTCACTTTATGTCCACTATAAAGCTCAGGGAATCTCTCACAGGGGTAATGTGAGGCTTGGTTAATTTTATGAACTGCTTTGTGGCCACTACTGCCTGCGTGCCACAGACACTGAACATAAAATAGCTCATCCTTGACTGAAATGTGAGGTAGAAGCATAAAATATGACTGCTACAAGAGGAACAGACATTAATAAAAAGGAATCTTATAATCACACCTCCCATACCACGTACTTATTCTTCATTTCTCTGGGTCACAATCTATATCTCTTAGTCCTGCTGAACCGCAAATGCCAGCACGCTGGGAGTCACGAGTTACTGGGAAGGCTAAAGCCCACTGTGAGTGTAGCAAGAGCTAGTCTTCTGAAAAGAGAGTATTATGGACAGACTGCTTTGCCATAATGAAATTGTACCTTATTTCCTTTGAGAGCAACAGGCATTCTAGGGTGGAGTAGAGGCCTGATCCCCATTGAATATAATCAGAGTTCAGCAGAATATGGTACCAAGAGTGCTCTCTGAAACCAGATCAAAGAACAAATGGAAAATAAAACGGAATCACTAATATCACTTCATCCTTTATTATTTAAAAACTTCTGGCACCTGAAAGAAAATAGACAAAACTTGCCACGTTGCCACACGGACTCTTTCAGGGGAAATACGGAAGCACGGTTCCTGGGTAAAATTACTGTTTGTGAAGTCTGATATATTTGAAAGCTCTTTGTAACAATTCATTGCATAATTCAAATGGCCGCTACACGACAAACATCTAACATATTTATGCTGGCAGCACTGCCAGTGCATTTTTGTCATAAGAAGCTTGGAGGTCTGCTACAAATAATCTCCAAAGAGTAACTCTAATTAGCGGCTAAAGTTGGCATATTTCCTGCTATCTGAAATTAGATCAGAGAGTGAGGCTGAGATGAAAAAGCCCTATTAACTCCCTAGGCTTCCAGTTCCTGTTTATTGGTGGAAATTAATGTTTTGAACTTTATCAGCTACTATCTAAAGAAGTCTGGAGTCAGTGGTAATAGAGCGATTTGTGAAAGACGTTACTGCCAACTGCTTCTGCTGAAGTACCACGGGCACTCGAAATAAATATCCCCAGGAAAGCTTTATTTAATGGTTACATGCAGCTCAACGATGGTCAAGAAAGATGGCTGAGTGGCCAGCACATTCTCCTGGTGATTATAAGAGGGGGACATTCCTTGTTCTGAGGCACAACTTCATCATTTCTGTACGACCTAGAAAACGTCACTCTTTGGGGAGGGTGGAAGCAGGGGAGATTCATGAAAGGTTGGCTATAGTTAATCAAATCTTTGTTTTTCTTACAGCTTGTGGAATCAGAGAGGATACTCCAGACAAAGGATCCCATTTTTTGGTGTTCAGTGACTACCAACTAGCCTTTGAGTAGACCCCATTTGTCTTCAAGCTTGTCATTTGTAAAACAGAAATAGCATTGCTCTGCCTCTTGGGAATGTTAGATGGATACTTTCCTCTGCTTCCTAGAGACATCAACCTCCCCACACACAGGCACATCACCAAATTCCAACAGAAGCAACCACCATAGCCTTGTCCACACAGCTCTCCAACTTCCCTAGGGTCTTCAGTGGCGAGACCAGGTTTTACATCTCAGAATGACTTCCACACAACTTCAGCAGCTCTGAGGTTTGCATTCTGTCGGTTCTTCCCCTTTATTTTTTTAGTTCTGCACAACTTGCAAAACATTAAAATGCATAAGCTCCTTTAAAACATCAGGACTGGGAAGGGACAAGTAGAAAGACAAGGGGAACAGCAGTAGAAAGGAAGGCACAAGAAATCATCCTTTTGGGAAATATATTTGAACTTCATTTCTTACAATTTTTAAACAAGCAAGAGATTTGTCAAGTTTTGTTTTGCTCAGGCAAACACATGGGAAAGCAGGCAATTTTTACATCCTGGGGGTAAGCACAGAAAAACAATATAATTCTAGAGTTAGCATGTAGACGAAGCAGGAAACATGTTATTAGGTCAGGCTACTCTTGTTTAGACAAAGCCATAGAGAATTCAGGCTATCTTTTCATTCTGGTAATCAGCCTGAGCAGACAAATCAATGTCTTCAACTATTGAAAGCTACAGAAAAAAAATAGTAAAGTCAGGCCCCATGTTTCCAAAGAAAGCTTTGGCTTTAAAGCAATCCATCATCCCACCAGGCAATGTGGAAACTTTCTGCAGAATTTGTCTACCACAACAGGAAGATTTATAATTTAATCAAATCTGCAGTAGAAACTGAATCTTCGCAGACAGAATACTAGTGTATCTTCACCATTTCCTCCACGCCACAAAATCTACCACAAAGACCCTTGCATTCAGGATTTGAGATCACTCTTCCCCACCTTCTGCTTTTGGGATGGGTGATTTTTAAAACTGTCTCTCCAATTTTTCTCCTTAGGAGTACAGACAGTATCTGCATATAAAGACTTCAAGGGAATCAGAGAGAATATACCTCCTTAGGCCTCTCTTCACAGCAAAGTCAACATTAACCAAACTGATGCCTCAGGAATGGATCCCACCCAGACAAACAATCCTTTTCTAAAGCTTAACAACATTTTAAAGCCAGGCTGGTGGCACCAAAGCAGCCAGGGACTAATACTCAAGAGAGTGTAATTAATTCTGCAAGCAACCCAACTCCCTACGGGAGGGAACGCAGGCAACAGCCCTCTGCATACTACCATAGTTTCAGCATCAACCCAAAGTTCCTTCATGCCCACGAAATTTAGGCAAGTTCTCTGTACCTTGTAGCCTAACACAGCAGGGAACGCAGCAGGGGCACCTCTGAAGTCCTAGGGCTAGATACAGACGTATGCAGGGCGGACAAGGCAACCAGGCTGAGCTTCTAGGGCAGCCGTCTCCAGAAGCAGACTCATTCCTGTCCCCATAATATTAGATGACAAAAAGCAAAGCTGATTTACATCCCCAGCAGAGCAATGAGTGAGTCAAATGAGGCTCCAGGATCTAATTACTGCAAGAGGTTTATTTGCAGACTGTAGCGGTTTGGGGAAATGTATTTGTACAGTTACTGTGAATTTCATGCAGCTCTGTGAATGTTATCTATAAACTTATTTTTTAAAAATTAAAAAAAAAAAAAAAAAAGGAAGAAAATTTTGGAAATTAGATCATCTGTTTGGTAGGAAGACCTGGACACAGGCAGGGATGTCCAGAAACATGAAACTGAACAATCAAGAAGGCCTCACCTGGACTGCTGAGGGAAGCTACTGGCCTTCAGCCAACAGTCTTTTTGGCTTTGGATAATCTCTGCAAAAACATGCTAAGGGTGAGGGCTTAAATATTCAGGCTGAGATAATATCAGCTAAAACAGCAGTGTCCTGCTCTTGACCAGTGATAGAGATTGTTTAACAAAGGGGAATTCTTCAGCAAAAAAAGGAGCCCATTTTCTGCCAGGGGGCAACGTGGGGGGATTCAGTCTTTCCTGGGGGTTTGAACAGAACACAGGGACAAGACCCGACCGAGTCAGATTGAGTTCAGAAAGCTGATGTTTAATATAGATCTGTCGTATTTTACATGCTGTGTGTGGGTGTTTCTTTTGCTAAGGCTGTTTCCTTAGTGTACCGTCCTGTTGTCCCCAAAGGGTGTGACTAGATGAAACCTGCCAGCGGACTGCGGACAGTTTGGGAGGCCCACGGAACAACCTCTGGAGTTGAACAGGAGGCCTGCAGGGTTCAATGCCATGGGGACACGTAACAAAGACACTTAGAACTTCTAAAAAAAAAAAAAAGATATTTGTCTGTGCAGACCCAGACCCAGGGAAATTAATGCATGTGGGATAACGTACTTCCAACTAATCACAAGAGTCTGGAGAACATTAAAAGAGAAGGATAAGACCTGGTTTTAACACAGATATCATATGTTTTTGCTAAAGGACATGTTACTATTGTAACTGCAGTTTTCCAGCTGCAGTTAATAACCTCTGGCTTTGGCTCCAGTTGGGAGAACACAAAGCAGCTCTTTGTGACTCTCCCACCCTAGGAATGGCTCCGCTTTGGTCTGCTCACCACCACGTGCAAGAGCCCCAAGGGAACCTTCAGATTACTGGACGTTCTTGTTATTTGACCTCTTAGGTTTGGCAGAGAGGACGTGGCATCTTGAAGAAGCCAGCCCACTATTTGCAGAATCAGGACCAGGGCAAATGAAACACCCCAGACTGAGCTCTCCAAACCATGAAGGCTATTCCACGCTACTCCTTTGGTGACCCTCTCCTGGTGTCCTTGAGCAGAGACAAGAGCGTGTCAACACCTATAGCACAGTGAAAGAGCAAGTTCAGAACAGGTTGTGCGCATTGCACGCTCTGTGTCCTGTCCATATGTGCACAGCCTGTGCAAGCATGCCTGCAGATGAGCAAACACACACTCAAGCACCTGCTCTTTTGGGCATGCTCCAGTCATTCTTGCACCAAACCATATCAGTGAAGATAGCCTTGAGACCTTCAAGCTGCCCTGAAAAAAACTGTATAGACCACAGTGAGCATCAGCAGTTCCTAGACTTCTCAGTGACAAACCTGCTGACTTCTCTAACTTAAAATGCACAGTACCAGCCAACCACAAAGTGAGCAAGTGCCAAAGAGCCCCTTTAACAGTCAGCATTTCCCTGTTCCCACCACAGTAGCAAGGAAAGGCTTTCTATTATGACATTAACCTAAATAAAGCATTAATTCTGCTTTACAAAGGGCTCTTCCTCATCTGCTCTATAGAGGAACATTGTGTGTAGTGATGTTGGGTTAAGTGTGTGTGGCTTGGTTTTGATTGCTTGTTTTAATGTATACACTCTTATTTGTTAGAGAAGGCAACAAGGAATTGTGTATGGAGCAGGAGTGGCTGAGACTCATGGTGATCCTGAATGAATTTTAATTGCTCCCAGTCTTTGGCAGCGGCATCAAATAGTCCTGAACATCACTCTTTTCCTCAGTTTACCTGAGAAAAGATGGCATAGGTCAGGATCTTGAGTTATCATGGAACATACAGAGCAAAACTTTAAAGGACAGTAAGAGCACAAATTGAGAAAAAATAACAACAACAACAAAAAACACAGTAGGACAGCTTTTAAGTCTAGTAGGTACCACCATGTCACCATCTTAAGCCATATTCAGTGTTATTTCAATTCAATGTGAAGGCTGCTTTATGCATGCAGGCTGTTATCTACACCTTTCTGTTTCTCCTAGTGCCGAAGAGAAAGCACTGTGTATGTATTAACACACTTGGTCATCCTTCACTGATCCCTAAAGTAATTACAGAGCTCCCTTGTAGTGCTGTGCTGGCACATTATTCTGTACAATATAAAAAAAAATAAATACTAAGCCTAAGTTATTATAGACTGTGCTGAATGAGAAATTGGAATACTTGAGACAAACTGAAGGAATAGTATGTTAGGATCACAGAAGAAATTCGATATTATTTCCTAAGACGCTCAAGACTTAGGAAATAGGATGCAAGGGGAAGAAGGGAGAGATGAGTCCAAAACTATGAGAATTTATGGATGCTATGAATGAGAAATTACACACATTTTGTTATGTAAAGCTGTCCATTTTCTTCTGCACAAACAGACGTTCACTGGTCAGGTTCTGGAGGGCACTGAGGAGCTGTTAGAGACTTAGGTAAATAGTGTGGTGGAGCTAGAAACCTGATATTACCAGCACCAATGTTGGTACAAAAAGAAGCCCCGTGACCACCATTTTAGCATTCATCCTAGACCTTTCCCTATGGCACCTGGTACATGAGGCTTTGCATAATCACAGTCTGATATAAGAAAAACAACTATGTTTTTTTTTAATAATCAAAAATGAAAACAGTATTGTCTTTTCATAAAACCATTTTCTCCATGTTTCATTGTAAGTGCTACAGATGAACAGAAAGAAGATAAATCATCTCCTGTTGGTCTCAGTCTCTTACAAAAGGTGTATGAGAAACCTCTCTCTACTTGTAAGGCAGGTAAAAGTTCTGAGATTATTTTCTTCTGTAACATATATGTTCAAGAAAAGGCATTGCCTAGAGTTTTCCATTCATGTGCACTAAATATTTTGACTGTTCTCAAGCTTAATTGCAAATCCAAGGTCAAGATCAATGCACATGAATTCCACAGAGCAACACAAGCGGAAATTATGAACTGTACCTCATTGTAACTGCTGGAGGTCAGGTCTGAATGAGGCATTTGCATTTGACAGGAGGTGTTTTCTCTAGCTCTGACTTAAGAAAACTTTGTTACAGCAGAATTTTGCTTGTTATTTTCATGAGGGAATAATCATATTAACCTTAACATTAGTACCACTTTATATCACTCCTTCCTTATTATGGTCTTCATATTCCTGGAGGATGTGAAAATTGTTTCTCCATAGCAATTTGCAGTAACTGTTACATTTCATGGGTTTTCAGTATAAAATGCCATATATTCAGTATAAGATGCCATATACCAACATGGCCCAGCACAAATGAAGTGCAAGGAAAAACACTGATGTTTTTCCTATGGTTTGATACCATTGAGCCTAGAGCAACGGACATATTTATGGCTACCCTCCCTGGTAATTCCTCTACCTTTATTTATGCATCTCATAAGAAAAGATGAGAGTAAACTTTTCAATGTTAATGTAAAGCTTGGGGAATGCAGTTAACTGACTGGTTTGGTTAGATGCTGGAGCAACTCCATCAGTTGCTTTACCTCTCTGCTAAAGCAGCTCTGAAAAAATGGCCCTTTAGCTATCTACATACAATTGTTGATGCTCAGTAAAAACAAACAAAAACAACCCACAAAGATAAGCTAAAACTTACCTAGGATAACCTGAGGAATTCTCTCCAATTGACTGATCTCCTTGAAAGGTAAATTCTATACGTTAATCTCATCCTAAAACAGCAGCATGGCCTTCTAGGTGCACTGCTCCAATGACTAACAGAGCAAATAGGTTGCAGTCATCTCAGAGTCACTAAGAACTAGAAGTGGCTCATCACTACACCTGAGAGAAACAAAATGGGTGAAGACGATGCTAATTAATCTTTGCTGCCCCCTAAAAGCCCTAACCTCAGCTGTAATCACTTGTCTCTGAGTTCAGGGATCCACTGCTGCAGCTGAAGATCCTTTCTCTCTGGCAGGGCAAGCACTAGAAGAGTTAACAGCAAGTGCTATTAGTGGCTCTAATCAACTGTATGGATCCTTCTGGAGGGAGAATCCCTGTTTTTGCTGGATTGCTTACTTGTTTCAGCTCTGTGCCACAAATGTCGCATAAGGTAGGCAGAAAAGGGCTCACGGGCTGGACTGAGTCCTTGAAACTGCCAAACTCCTTGCTACACAGCACAACATCTATACTTTTCCTGGCTCATATCTGGCATAAATCTGGAATTGGCTTAAAAGCACAGCTGATGTAGCCAGACCAGAACTCCGGATCACACTCCCAGACTGGCATGTTGGCTCAGCGTTTTGACAGCAGTGGAGAAAAAACATGATTACTTTTGTCACTTAAAGAAATGCAGATGGCTCTGTATATACCTGGAGTACTACTACTATCATGTACTATCCTATAGCCATTTATCTAATAGTTGCACACTAATGTACCCCACAGTACTCAACAACAATTTATTCTAGAAACAATCACAAGTCACATTTGTGCCCTAGTAACTTCTGCTCAAGGCCTCCACAACCAACTCAGCTAAACAAATGCCAATTTCAGTGCAGCGAGCAAATAGAGGGCTCATTCAGCCTTCCTCAATACTGGAAGCAGAGCAGGATTTTACCAGCAGAAATATGAAGGGATGGGACAAGCATCGGGCTGCCCTGCAATGGGAAAATAAGTGCCTTGAAGAAAGATTACTTATTGTCTTGGATGGGGCCATTCCTCTGGCAGAGGTTGCTGCCTCCTTGCCCAGCTTCCCTCCGGCTTCATTTAACAAAGCCCTAATATGTGAATCAAAGAAGTGGGGCATAGCAGGTTTTCAACCAGCCCAAGCAGCCTGATGCCTTAGGCAGCCAGAGCCAGCCTAGGAGACATGCTTGTCACAGGAGGCCTGGCCTACCAGTCAAATAAGTAGACTGTGTCTGTCTTCTGAGGTAAATATATTGATTTCAAGGGATAAGACAATTTTTTCTGGTACAAGTTGAGTGAAACAGTAAAAAACATTTTTTTTTTTTCCCTTCTTCTTCATTAACTATGGATGTACTTGAATCCACATGTCAACTCTACCACATTTACAAAGTTTTCAGCTGTGGTGGGTTGACCTCAGCCAGCAGCCAAGAACTTACATAGCTGTTAGCTCATCCCACCCTGCTCTTTGGGACAGGGGAGAAAATAGGAGGAGCAAAGGCAGAAAGGTCATGGGTCAAGATAAAGACAGTTTAATAGGTGAAGGAAAGGGAAAAAAACAAAACCAAAAACAGGCAATGCAAAGGCAATCCCTCACCACCTCCCACAAGCAGACTGATGCCCAACCAGTCTCCAGGCAATGGCCACGTTGGAAGAAAATGCCCTCATGTTGGTTGGACCAGATGATCTTGTAGGTCTTTTCCAACCCCAATGGTTCTGTGATTCTTCCTCTATCCCATTTTTTTTTAATTGCTGAGTATGATGCTACACATTATGGGATATCCTTTTGGCCGGTTTGGGCCAGTTGTCCTGTGTCCCTTCCCAGCTTCCTGCCCACCCTCAGCCCACTCAACAGTATAGTGGGAAAAGGAGAAAACCTTGACTCCATGAGAACACTGTGCAGCAACAAACAAAACACCGGTGTGTCATCAACTCTCTTTTAGCCACAAATCCTAAACACAGCACAGTATGAGTTCCTCTGAAAGAAGTCACTTCCCCCCAGCCAGACTCAGCACATCAACACAGGCAAAAAATATTCCCCACCATTCCTCTTAACTTTAGGTTTGAATGTCGTCTATCACAGTGACAAATGTTGTGCTCCACCCAAACAGGCAGTTTGGGAATGACATTATCACGTGACTCATCAGACGATTGGTGCAGCATGCTGAAGTGCTAATCCATTATTTCTTGATTGTATTAAGAAATCATTGCTTTATTTAAGAAATATGAGCTTTATGGTTACCAAAGAAAGTCTGAGCGTGGGATTGGGAAGGAGTATGCTGCACACAACTGATTCAGACAACCTGAAGCTGTACCCTCAGGAAAAAGTCACTCTTTCTAACTGAGACACAATCAAGGCCTGTTGTAGTGCTCACTAATGTTATTTGTATAGAGGTCTGTGTAAGGGGCATCTAGAACGCAGTAGGTCTGGTTTGGCATCCAGCCCTCTGTGTTACACGTCTTACGGGACAAAATTGTTGTCGCCCACAAGTTAATGCAGACACTTCATAGCTCCTATGATCAGCTGCACATAGAAATCTGCCCCATAGAAATCTGTCTTCAGTGCTTTATACTTACCATTGTTTATTAACCAACTGATCTGAAACACTAATACAATAAGTGCTAAAATAACGTAGCTGTGGTTGTGGGATTACAGCTCTTCAGAACAGAAATCCAGGACTCCTAAAGGGAAAGGGGGTGCTTCATAAAATGCTGGTGGTTCTAGTTAACCAAATGAAGAAGAAAAAAAAGTTCTTAAATAATGGGATCCCATTTCCTTAGGCAGGATAATTACAAAGTGCAGACAAGGAACTCTTCTGCACATTGCCATGAAGTGCAAGATCACAGCCAAAGGTGGAGGGTGAAGAAATACAAAGCTTTCACAAAGAAGGGTGAAATTCCTTTGTGATGCATATCTTACAGGCATCAGAGGACTGAGAAGCTGAGAACAGACACCATAAAACTGAACTTGACAGGCAAACCACTGCTCGATGATAAACCAAGGACTTTTTGATAGGAAGGATCTGACAGTAAAAATGACCTTTCTGTTCTAGCACAGCCAGCTGAGGCAACACAAAGGCATCATTACAGCTGCCCAGAAGGAAAATACTGAGATCCCTCCTATCTATCTTGGTGAGAGCTCAGGTATTCAGCTTTGTAATCTCAGTTCTGTTACTGTTTTACAGAGTAATCCTGGCAAAATCATCTCAGAGCAAAACACAAGTGACAAAGCCTGTCCCCAGTTATCATGGGGGATTTTGTGGTCCGCAAAACCCTTAAGTGCTTCATGGCAATCTTCAACAGCCTCTTCATGGTAGCTAGCAACTTGTGCCCTCTTCTGAAGAGGGGGGTGGAAGGAGGATATCAGCATGGTTACCCTTGACACAATATTTTATAATGCAGTCCATTGCCGTGCTCAACTTTGGGGTAAGATTCACTGAAGGACATGAGGACTGAGGTATACAGAATTGTTTGGACAACATTGCAATATTTTCTGTGTATGACATGGAAAAAGCATCCTAAGGGAAGAGCTACTACCATAAATCCTGGTTGGATTCACTGAACACAACCTCTAACACTTTGAAAAATTACAAGAACAGTTGTTTTTCTAGAAGTGATGATGACATTGATGGGAGAAGGGGGAGGCTGCTTTGCTGTTATACCTAGGGGTTTGTGAATGCATTCTTTTCATCTACCCCCACCAGCAATGCAGATATTTTCATCAGGCGCCAACACTGCCAAGAGGTAACAGAGAAAAATTTTGCTCACCATGTATACAATCTTGCAAATAGGGCATCAGTTCCCTCAATCTTAAACTTAACAGGTATTATAAAGGTTAAGAAAAACATTTTAGGTTGAAAGAAAGTATCAAAGCATTCTCTAGTGCTTTATTCAAAGATAAAGACAAAGAGAAAACCTTGGAAACAAAAGCAGGGCATCCCACTAGCTCAACTGAATAAAAGATCAAAAGGGGAAAAGCTGTGTGAAATAATTCTCCACCTCGAACTCAATCTGCATTCAAACTCAATTTATGGATGAATGAATGATGAAGATCAGCTTGAGGGAAGCGAGCTGCAATCACCATCATTATTATTATATGAGAAAATACAATCACGGCAGTCAAAACACCCACTATACAATATCACCTTCAGCCCAATTCTTCCCTTACAGTAATTTTAGGTTTATGCAATTTCAATTTGTGAAAGATGCATTGGGTTTCAAGACCACCGTATTAGGAAAGCAATATTTTATTTGAAGACATGCTCACATGTTAAGACCCAGAAACATCAATGCTGACCCAGCAGAAGAGGGAACTGATTTGCTCCTGGGAATGTGATTTAACAAAGGGAACTCTTTCTTTGTCTACTCCCTATTCTGATACTAGACTGGAAAAAATAAAAAGCAAAAAAAAAAAAAAAAGCTATGCTTATTTTCTAACAAAAGAATAATCACATACAAATATTTTATTGATAACTACTCTGTATATTATCTTGGATCTATAAGGGTCATAATAGGGTGTATGTGGCCATCTGATCCCAGACAAGTTCAAATATAACACACAGTACAAGTGAATGATGCAAGATATTTGATGTAAATGAAAGATTGGTAACAGCAAAAGTCAAGTCTGCCATAAGCAGTGACAAAGGTATGCCAAAACAGAACAAGTCCCATATTTGAGGCTGAATTTCTCAGTGAAAACTGAACTTCTGGTCCCCTAGAGTGGAATGCATGACAAGTCAAGCAGTGAAACAGCCTGGAATAATCCAGCAGTGTTTGTCATAAATACAAGCCAAAAAAAAAAAAGAAAAATTATTTTCTTGTAATTCTGAAACATGTGCTACCTAGATCCCAACTAAAATTACATACACGGAGTAACTTACATTGCTGAATCAGACCTAACTATGACATCTGGCTCTGTGTCCAAAGATCATGGCATCCTTTCCAGTTACATGTCATCAATGCAACTTAGAGTTTAATTTACAAATCAAAGATACTGAAAAACTCATTTGTAGAAATATGCTAGCCCTCCAGCCTGCACAACTTCCTCATTATTTATCACAAGTATTGCTCAGACAGCATTTGTGACTGGTCCCAGTAAGCTGCATCGTGTGCTCGTTGCAGCCGTGAGTTCTCCCATCTGCTTCCTGACCGAATGACTCCCAGACCACAAGCAGCTTGCCCCAAATTCTGATTCAAACATATAAATATTCACACCAGCATTCACAGATGGATATATGTTGGCTGGAGTATCTGTAACACTTTCCTTCCTGAGAACTAGAGCTTTTTAGAAAATAAAAGTGTGGTGGTAAGGGAAATGGGGTTATGCGTTCTGTAAAGTAAATGTATTTAAAAGGGTATTTTGAAACCTTTCTTATGTGATATTTGCCCACCTTTAATCACAGCCCTTCCACCTCCAAGAGAGAAAAAAATATCCACAGCTAAATCATCTCCTTAACATATGCCTCTCCATCACATCTGTCACTCCCAAGGTTTTTCCACCTAATAATTCTCAAACCATACCAACAAGAACAATCCTCAAACAAACCATAAAACCTAAACAAACAGAACAAGTTAATCTATTGAAATTTAAAAAGGCTGTAATGTCATAGTAGGCCTGTACTGATCTAACACCATACTGACATTAAAAGAAGAGCTCACCTTCTGTGCCCCATAAGCCTGAAGCCTGTTTATTCATAACAGTTGTTAATTGCATTTCACATCACTTTGGTTCTTCCTTCATTTACGTGTCAAACAGCCTTTGATGAAAGAAGTAATTAAACATTTGCAAAGCTATTTGCTGTTAGTATTCCGGTTTTAATAAAAATAAATAATGCAGTAACAAAACTCAGCTACATGATTACCTCACTCCCACTTTTTTCCCCCTTCTTTTCCCCTTTCATTTCTTTTCTTTTAAGCAAAAAGTAAGACTAGGAGAGGATCTAGCTTCAGCTTTGCCCTTGAAAATCAGGTAAAGTTGTACAGCATATTTTGAATTCAGTTTGCACTCAGAGCACACATGCACACAGCTGTCATCCCACTTTGATAGTGAAAGCAGACTAAGATTAGAGCAGGAAATGTCCATGACCTTGAGAATTATCACTCCTGATACAACAAGTAGCTTACTGGTGTGGAGGCACAGCAAGGACGCTAAACCATTAGAGTCTGATCCTCACAGCTATTGTTGCATCTCCTGGAAGACTTGAGAAAGACTATTTTTAAAACTGTAAGGCTTCAGGGTCAAAATCTGCTTACTCAAAACTATTTCCCAACTACAGGTTCTCATCTTTTGCAAGTCTTAGTGACTTTACTGGTTTTCTTTTACATGGAGAGGACTCAGAAATTACAATAACAGCTGCATAAAACTGTAACCTAGTGTACAATACTGAGCTAAGTAGTTAGTGTATACTCTAAAACAAGGTGAAGTCTCAGTTCCCAGACAGCATACTCAGTAAGTTCTTGAGAGAAGCAGCTCTGGTATCTTGTGTAGCAGAAATTCAAGGAAGCCCTTTTCAAAGCTTCACGCTTCCCTTTCAGATCCATTTTTATGTGCTCAGGGTCAAAGAATGTTTAAAAAATCAAGTCTTTTACCAAGTGAAAGAACTCTTGCCTTCCAAGAGGAAGACAGTGAAGGAAGAGCAAGACACACATCCATAGGGAGCATAGGGGTAGAGCCAAAGTTCACAGCAGGTCTTAGTTTTCTCCAAGCCACAGCTTCTCCTTTTTTTTTTTTTTCTTTTTTTTTGGGGGGGGGGGGAGAGGAGGAGAATGTTGCTTGTTGTTGTTGAATAACAGACTTATATGTAGTTGTTGAAAGGGCAGAAAATATCCTTAAAGTTTGCGATGAACTACATAACTGTAGCTCTCCCAGTTTTCTCGCAGCGTTACATATTTAATGTTTCTCTTCAGGCTGCAGATCCTGAGAGGATGGGGGAAAGATAAGGCATGATTTTTCATTTCCATTAGAAATAGTTTCTTATCATCCATGCTTGCAGAGAAAACGTGCTCACAGATGCATTCCAAAACCACTCTACAGGCTGAGAAAACAGGGAAGAGAATCCAAAGTTTATTAGTCCATAATCCCAAGATACAGGCCAAGGGGGAATTTAACATACTCACTGTGTTAGATGTGATGGAGCGAGCAGTATGACCTGACTTTGAAGACCACCTGCAAACAGCCTTCATTTCATGGATTGCTGTTTCTGATGCTAAGGATGATCCTGCAGATAGTGACACTGTTTATAATGCCACTCTTGGGCAGAAAAGTAAGGATCGATCATTTGAGGAAGATTTACATCAGGCATGGCTTGTATCATTCAGGCTATCTGTGTATCATTCAAGGTGTTTCAGACTATCAAAGGTGGGCTCAGAAAGCTAAAATTTAAGAACTGCAGCTCTTTGATGCTATTCAGCAGGGTTACAGCAAGGTGTAATTCATTCTTTTCAGAGAGGGAACTCGACTTTCATAAGCTTGAGGAACCAATAAGGCAAAAGTGTTTCAAATAGATGTTACAGAAAAAGCACGAAGATAGTGCAGGAGAGGAACAAAGAAGGGACAGATGGTTGTAAAGGGCAGTGCAAGTCTCTCTCCATACAGAGGTGTTATTTGCTTGCAATAGCCTTATTAATGGCACTATCAATCTCTCTTTGAACATAATAGAGTATTTTTGCCACAATTTCCCAGTCTCTCTGTCTGAATTGTATCAAGGGAAGCAACAGTGACTGGCATGCTAAATTTGGGTGTCACACTGACATGCTTGGCACAGGATGAAATGTCTGTGCTGGAAGCTGCAAGCACAGAGCTGCGTTCACATCACCAATTCCCAGCTGACGAAGCACACTAGGACTGCGGGCAAGGCACCAAATTGAGCCAAACAAGCTCGGCTGGGCTCTTTCTCCTCAACCCAGCAGTGGCATTGGCCAAAGGTAACAGCAAAGCAGGAAGAAAAGCACCAGAGGCGTGATGGACTCCATGGAGCAAGGCAGGCTGGAGAGGAGAGGGACCTGGGGAGATAAAAAGCAGCAGCGTCCATTCCAGACAGCAGAAGGGGGATGCTGGCTTGTGGAGGGAGCACACGAAAAGAGCAGAAGGCTGAGGCAGCCACGATTGTGAATGTCACTCCAAAAGCTCTGGGAACCAGCAGTCTATTCAGTCATCCTCTAGCTGCTATCACCGGTGGAGCTGAACCAAGGACAGCAAAAGGGGGAAGTTTGGGCAGAAGTTTCCCAGCCCAGACACAGCCTATGGTTCTATTATGTCTCTTTATAATGAAGTGTTTCACCGATGCCAAGACAGTTCAAAGAGCAGATACTCTGAAAACGGTATTCTCAGCCGCGTTTTCCAGCAAACTGCCTCACGAGTGAGGCTCCCTCACAATTAGTTATGTTGGCAGCCAGCACTACATCGCACCTAGTGAGACACATACAGTAACTGAATGTGACATGCCACCGTAATGACAGATCAAACTAGGACATTTCAGAAGACAAAGTGCTCCAATACGAGAGGCTTAAAGAGGCACTAAAGAATTTATGGAGAAGGAAACGCAACTTCAGGGAGGCTGATGAAATTATCAGCCTCACCAAGAGCAAACACTGAGCCAAATGGCAGGATCATATAATCCCATGCTACCGACAGACAGTCTTGTTGGGAGTCTCAAGGCATTCATCTTCTTAATTGAAGCTGAGCTGAATGGATTCGACCACATTAGGACCATCGGATAAAAAAAGAAAAAAAGAAAAAAAGACATTCACAGAGGAAACTTTAAAACTTTTTAAAGGATTTGAACTATGGCACTTTTAAAAATTAAGAATGAATGTTAAACAGAATGAGGGAGCAGGACCTGGGGACCTAGTAGAAGATCTGGGGGGCAACTTTTTTTGGTATAGGTTTGTAAAGACTTGTGTTTTCCTTTAAATATTTCCAAATTTTCCTAGGGAGAAAAAAAAAATAAATAAAAGGATTTTAGAGACAAAAACATGCTTTCTAAGCAACCATCCAAAAGCTGCCACCTGTGATTC
Organism: Anas platyrhynchos; assembly: GCF_047663525.1. Classification (NCBI taxonomy): domain Eukaryota; kingdom Metazoa; phylum Chordata; class Aves; order Anseriformes; family Anatidae; genus Anas; species Anas platyrhynchos. The sequence continues at coordinate 91,750,028 of NC_092587.1, read as the reverse complement.
AATGAAAATTAAAACATTATTTATGGATTAGATACAAGTTTTCATTTCCCACCACCACATGCTGCTTTATTTCAAGTTGCCCTATTACTAAAAGGATTGTGAGTCTGATCCAGCGATGGCTGACTTGACTTTAATAAGAGCTGAAAGCACTCAGTTCTCTGTGGAAATGAGTCCATGCTTCACAGTGTAAGTCCTTAAGACCTGGAGTGGAGCGATGCTTTTATTCCAGCTCGCTACCTGCAGACAGAGAAATGTATCGCCAGCAGAGCCGGGTACCTGTCATTCCATTTCTGCACGGGGAGCAATGCCTTTAAGGAGGATCTAGCAAAAGTGGGCAACAGGGCAGTTTTTATTATGCAAGACTGATCAGCTAGGGCTCAGCCACCAGAGCTCTGCCAGCCTCCTTGGCTCTGTGCTGGCCAAAGCAGCCCGTGCTTTTGGCACGTCTAAATGCTCCCCTGAAGCTCAGCAGAATCAGTTCCAGTTCCTCCCCTGCAGAAGGTTTCCTATGAGACCCTGAGAAAGTCAAATAAGGACAGAGTTTTAAGAGTTTGTAAATGGCCCAGTTTTAATGTTTTTAAGCAATACAGAGAAGGCTTATAGGTATTGATCTGTAAAAAGGATAATGTTTACACCAGCAACACAAGAAAGGGCAAAATGTGTGACCAAGATAAATACATCCAAGTCTTGAGGTATCCAAGTAAGCAACAATAGGGGCCAAAAGAATCACACAGGTTCTGCTGTGTAATTCACATCCTTGCTATAGAACAAATTTTCTTTGCAAATATTCACTTTTTTAAAAAAAAAAAAAAAAATAAATAAACATCCTCACCTAATCACTTCAGGTTTGTACCTTCTGTTAAGGATTCGTTTGCCCCCAGGGCAATAACCTGACCCTCACATGTCCCCAGCATCATTCCCACTAAGCACGAAATGCCACATGCTATGGCTTATCTGTAGATACACATGCATACAGACAGGGTAGTGTATACGTGCTAAATAACTTTTGCAATTGCCAAATTTTCCTCTCCTCTCCCACAGTATGGGTAGCATTTGGATTGCTTTTTTCTTTCTCAATGTCAATTAAAAGTACTTAATTATTTTTAAAATAATACTGAATTTGCCTGAAATGGGGAGAGAAAGTACTGAATTTATAAGAGACAGAAAACAACTGCCTAAACTTCATTTATTTTAGATAGGCAGAATACAAACACTCCAGGCCTCAATCATCTAACAGCGTATGTTAGATGGTACCCATTGGTATATCTGATATGCAAATGCACTACATCACATTTTGAAAGCTGTGCAGACCAAAGAGGAAAGGGGATACCCACCAGCAAATCCTAATCCCTGTAACCAGGAACCCATGGGGCGCTGCCTTCAAGTTTCCAAAATAACTTAACAAAATCTGACTCTTCAACATGCACAATGTCAGAGCACAGCCAGCATATCTACTAAAATTAAAATATGCATTTGTGTAGAAGTCCAACACATTCTTGGAGATGAGCTGAGATTCCATTTTCAGTCTCAATGTCACGGGAGCTTCCAAGCACCCTGAATATTAATTTAGCAAGGTGATGTACGTACTTTGGGACTGTACAGACTTCTCTGTCATGTGGCATGGAGTGCATTGTAATAACATGAGGAAAGAGGGACATAAGAAGACAAAGGAAAACACGTGCTTAGTCCTTTGTGCGTGGTTCACTCCATACCTTCCTTAGGGGTACTGAGAGCCCAGGCCTTGCCCTGGCAGCGAATGGAAGGTGCTATTACTTGCAAAAAGTAGAAATACTGGGTGGACACCAGTTGTGTACACTCAGAAACAATGTCTCTAAGCACAGGAAGTGCCAGGAGTACAAGGCCTTATATTCTTTCTCCAGGAGGCCTGAAACCAGCCATGGGGAGGCTATGAACGTTGAGCAGACACAGGATTCCTCTTAGCAGGAGGCACGGAGCTAGGTGTCAACCAAATGCCTCCTTTCTCCTTTACTTTCTTCTGGGCTGTGACATCCTCTCTTGGAAGGCAAACCGCAGAGCCTCTACCCCCAAAGCTTCCTGGGCTCCCCCAGAACCAGGCCTGCGCTGCTCAGCACCACCCCAGGCCCCTCAGGGAAGGCTCCTGATGGTGCCAAGGCTGCTTGGGCCTTGCAGGAGGCAGCAGCACTGCTCGCACCAGCCTCTGCTCCTGGCTGGCAACACAAACCTGACTGCTTGGGCACAGCTGCGACAGCAGGGGCCCCGTTACTGAACTTGCCTCCGACATGCCAAGCCCTGCTGGGCCTGTGGAAATCAGGCTTACAATAGCAGCCGCAGCCATTAGCTCCCTCTTTTGTGATTTCCAGCATTGCTATGCTGTTTGCGAACCTCGTCTTAAATGAACAGGCTATAGGCTGGGTGAAGCAAGGCTGAGTGAAAAAAAGCACATGTACATGCTGACACACAAAGTGTGACAAACCCCAGTGGCAAGGTTGTGCTAATAGCTTGTTATTTGGTGACATAAAATCCCTGCTAAGATAATATAGGCAGCCTAAAAACCCAACAGCCCTTTGACTGAGACAGCGGACAGAAGCAGAAAAAGCCCCTTTCACTTCATTCCCCATGGCAGTTAAACGCACACAGGGCACTAAACCCCCAAAGAAAACAATTACCTTTCTGCCAGAAGAAAATACACTCATTTTGCTCACACATGATGTACAGGGCACAAAGCACACTTCTTGCAGAGGAAAAAGGCTGAAGTGTGCTTTGGAAAAGTTTTGCTTGAAATTGGAGTTGTAAGAGCAGCTCTTGGAAGCAGCTGCCCTTTGTCTGCTTCCCGCTCCTGTATAGAGCAGCCATCTACTTGCAGCCTTAAGTCTTGACCAGAACATCAGGGAGCACAGCAGCTAAAATAAAAATAAGTGTGTGTGTGTCTATCTAAAGGCTCGCTCTAATCTGAAAGCTGTACAGGCTGTGGTTACACGATCACACATCGACTGATAAGATTGCACTTGTGCAATTACCTGATGTGAACACAGATTCAGTGCTCCAAAGGCATGTAACAGACCCCTGCGCATACATAAACAGAGACCATGCTGAGGATCCAGAGCCCACTGAGACAGCTTACCTCCATTATGGCTTATTATTTCAGGCACCAAATTTACGTGACGCTCACTGCACGCAGTGCTGGTGCAGGTGTGAGGCCCAGCAGACACACCGCCGTGCTTTGCTGGGAGCTGGCTCAGGTTCAGGGTTGATCCTGAGCTGCTTCCATGCAGTGGTTCTCACAACAGGCTCTCCTGTGCTCCTCAGCACGTGAAGGGCTGCTCACTGCCCGTGTAGCCCTGCCTGGCTCTGCCTAGCTATCCTGCTCAAGGCCGTGCTTTTGTGCCTCTCAGCCTCCCCGCACCAAACAGTACCAAGACACCAGAGCTAGTTTACAGGAACTAAAAGGAGACTTCAACCAGAAACATCAATATAAACATTCTGCAATCCAGGAGGCTGACGACCATGCAGCAGATGTACAGATGCCACTCATCCACACATATCCATGCTAACAGCATGGGCTTTGCTATCTGAGGAGCTGTGTTAATTTGCGTCATCTGTGGATCAGTATGCAAGGGAATACACTAGAGCACGGGTGGCAAGGATGATTGCAGTCACAACCGCTTTATCCCTACTGAGCCAAAAGTACAATTTCTGATTTGGCAGGGCCAGTAAGCAATTGGCCCACTTACACCCCTTGTTTACAAGAGTTGTGCTCTGTAGCCTAGGGAGTGAGACAGCCCAGCATACACCACACTTTGCTCTATGGCTGTTAATTGTCTTGGATGACTCTTTATTTATATAAATAATTTACTTGGTGTCTCCTGCCAAGAAGACACCTGAGCCCTACATAATCCGCTAATGCTGACTTTAATGATCCACATCCAGCACATGGGCACCACCATTCCCATCCTGCTCCCCTCGCCCCCAGTAAGTCCCCTGCCCATCTGTGCAGAAGGACAGATGAAACGATCGAGGATTAACAATGGCAAGGCCTGGGATAGAACAATTTATGAATCTGAGCACAGTTCCTTTGGGATCTGATGGGCTTCCTCAGGGAAAGTGCTCTGCAGATGTGGCCTCAGACTGAGACCTACTTTCTCTGGCCTAAAAGGATGGCATGTCTCCATTACAGGCAGCTGAATTTTTTGTAGCAAAACAGTTGATGTGGTCAACTTAAACTTTTCTTCTGTTCCTTGAAACGTAAAATATAGAGAATCGCATTTGTGAATGAGTCTATCATTCAGATTGCTTCAGCAGGCATCAAATCTATTCCAATTTATGAAGCTGTTGGGATCTTTGTCTGATGCTTTAGTGCTTAGCCACGAAAACTTAACCTCTATTATGTCCTTGTTGTAAGGGATGAACCTAAGCCTCAGTTAAACCCACAGCTTTGAAAGTTTTAAAAACACGAGGCAGAAATCTAACCTTGTAAAAGGTGTTTATTTAGACCAAGTGGTTTTTAATCTGTTATGAGTAACAGATGTTTTTGACTGATGTGTTTGTATCTTCTCATAGTACCAGGACAGGCACTGTAAGCTTTGAATACAAATACAGAGATTTTATTCCTGTCAGGAATGTGACAGCTGCTTCACACTCATTGCCTGGCACATAATTTCAAAGAAAATCTATGACAATTGAAATACCAAAAGTTTGTCAAAACGTAGGTTGACTCTCTGAAAAGCATACGTTTTCTGCCAGTGTGCATCCCAACAGCTCTGTACCATCTAGCACAGCACACCAAGAATATCACTTCAGATTTCAGGACGCATTACCATCTATTACCAAAACAATCGTGTTGAACTATTCTTTGTTACCTTGGGCTCTCAATACTCAGCGGTCTCTACGGGCCTGGTTCTTCAACGATGTCTGTCAGGAATTTTTGCCCCTCATGCATTTTGCCCCATTAAGGCCTGTTGGTTTAATTTTATGGATAAAAGTTTGCAAGATGAAGCTAAATTACTAAAGTGATGACAACCCACACATGGAAAGCTCTGAATATTTGAGAAATAGTCCAAGCTGAACATAATGACAGTCAACTGATTATCACTGCTGGAACAGAAGTGTGTGCTGCTATTGCTAATTCCCTCTGTTCTGCAGTTAAACAGTTTTGGTCTCCAGGACAACCGGTAAAGAAATATTTACCAATGTAACATGTATGCACTACACAACAGGGCTGCAAACACACCACACGCTAAGATACTAAATGTCAACATTTCAGCCTCAAGCAGGTTCTTACATTCAAAGCCAAACACACTGGTAACCTTTCCACCAGATGTATTTGGCAGAAAGCTCTCTGTTCAAACATAGGCTGCTCTATAGCCTCAAGAAAGGCTCCTCTAAATATTAACTAACATCATGAATGCAGGAAATGTAAATAGCTTCAGTAGCCAGTCTAAACAAGTACTGCTTTCCCCCTTGTAAATAGTAAATGTGGATAGAAAAGAACTTTTTCATATTAAAAAGATGAGAAGGGAGTGGAAAGCAGTACCGCCTGATGGTGGAAAATTCAAAACCAAGTATCTTCATTTTTCTGTGTCCATATAAGTGAATATCAAATACTTGCTTTTCAAGTATTTCCCATGGTATTCTCTTGCTTCAGTTTCCTCACGAGTCTTTGGTCTCTTCCCTAAGGCAAACACCTTTTTCGTTTGTTACCACCCCCTCTTCACTGTATCCTGCATTTGCCAACTACCGCACACATCGCTGGCAAACACCATCCAAGCAAGTTGCATTGGTCCACCTCCCATCTCCTAGGAAAGGTCAGGTCCTGTCCTGTATTTTTGGAACATTTTATTGCTCTATGACATTTGTGCCATGTCAGCCAGAACACACAAGTCAGTTCTCTGAGTAGCTGGTAACCAGAGGTTTCCTCCAATAAAGTCCTTCATCTTGTCCTACTTCACTATCCTCCAAATGTTGCCTTAAATAAACTTTTCCAGAGAGTTTTGGACCTCTCATTGGCTTTAATAACATTATGCACAGGTTTTCAGGTTCCTGACCAAAACTTAATAGCACTGGTAGAGAAGAGACCTAATCCAGATTCCTATCAGACATCAGGTTTACGGTGATCAACAAGAAGGTTCATCAGCATTCATAATCCTCATGCACAGGTAATACCACAGTTAGTAATCAGCACTACATGTAGCTCGCCCTTTACAACACGTAACAGAGATAACATTATGAGGCACATATCTTTGCTCAGAATGCAATTACGTGACCTCTGATATCACACAACAGAAGTAAAATTAGTCACAGTTTATTCATCTGTCTGAAATGAATGGGAGGTGCCACTTGAGCTAGCAGATCACATGTAACCTTTCTTCCCTCTGTTTCACCAACAGGTGGTGGAAAACAGCTCCTTTTCAGTGGGCCAAGACCATAGGCTTACATCTACATGTGGGCATGACCCTGGAAAAGACACTGGCAGAAATCCCAAAACCAGTGTAGCAGACAGAAGTATGCACTAGCAGGTATGCACTTTCTCCATAGTGTGTGTATAAATAAACACTGCTTCAGACCTTCCATGTGGGTATGGGACTTCATAGGGTGTGAGAGACAAGGCATTAATAACAAATTTACAGCAAGAGGAAAGAAGTTTGGCAAACTTTCTGGCCAAGCAAGAAGTCATCTACTTCAGCAGTATGTGAACTGCTAGTGCCAGTGAAACCTGTAGAAGGAATATCAGGAAAGATCTACTTTGAAAAGCAGATCCTCAGCCTAGAAGCACAGTCATGACTGAAGAGTTTAGATTTCAGGGCTTAAAATTAACGTTCCTAAGATGCTGCACCCAAACGTCCCTTCAGACCCAGAATAAAATGGTGCTTTTCAGCCAGCTTAAAGACAGACACGATTGCACAGCTGTGCATGCTGGTTATGTGCTTCTGCACTCAGCCCTCCATACCACTTAGGATAAGACTCTTTTTGATAATGGTAATTACATCAAGTCACTCTATCAGGTAAAAAAAAAAAAAAAAAAAAAAAAAGTCAGCAAGCCCTGACAGCCCTGGGCAGCCGAACTAATACATGATATTAATATCCCACAAATATAAAAAGGTTAAGATGTGTGGCTCTCTTTTTATTTCCATTTTTCAATGAAGAACAACAGGCTCTTTGTCAGTTGGCAGACATGAGTTACAACTGCTTAGTCATAAAGGAAAACCAGTGCATTACATTTTCTTGATGATCCAGGCAGACCCCTGTATATTGTTCTCTACTTAAACATTTTGATTGCTGATCAGACTCATTTCAATTTATAGCTCCTTCCTTCCCTCCCAACAAAGCCCTAAAACTAGTGTTAAGGTAAAAAGCATGACAAATCACATCTGCTTCTTACTTGGTAAATGGCTCCTACCTGCTTGCTTTTCTAAGCCATCACCTTTCACTGCTTTTGCAGCAGCGAGCACCTGCAGTTCCCCCAGCTGTACATCTACTGCTGTCCAGGCTACAGCCTCTATTAGCTTGTCATCTCTCCAATATGTATTATACTAGCCTACATTTCTTCCTACAACTGCCTAATGACCCAGCATCTGTTTCACTGCTGGCTTTAATAAAAACATTTGCCTTGTTGTTCTGGGCTCAAATGCTTTCCATGAGCTTCCAGTGTTTCCAGAGGGTCTCACAAGTTTATCACGATTAGTGCCAGTCTCTCAAGTGAAACGTTAGATGAATCAGAAGAATCTCTGTGTCACGCTCTTTGGTGCGTTCAGGGGGCAAACGTAATTTTATTTTAAAGACAGAGAATTTGCTTATCTCTCCCATTAATTATTCCCTCTGGAATTCACTTTGTATCAACCATCTCCCACCTCTGAAATCCACTTTCTTTACTCTTTGCCGTTCTTCCTTTAAGTACAGACCTTTGCAGGAGCAGTGTAGAGGACTCCTGGTTAGCACAGGAGACCCAACCTGATTTTTCCCCATGCTGGTACTAATGAAGCTGGCCAGAGTGATTAACTTATCATCATCTTGCTGTATTTGCTCATGTCAACTCCAGGAAGGATTCTGTCATTTGGGTTAACATTAACACCACAGTATCAACTCTTCAAAGCTTTGACTAGATCAGAGATGATATAGATGTGTCACAGGGATGGTTTTCATCTATCTGACTCAAGGAAAGTGAAAATCAGGTGTGGGAGGTTTACTTTCTTCCTCTGTATTTCTCTCCCTGCTCCAGACAACCAGAGGTTATGCTGTGACAACTGGGAATGCATGTGTTTCTCAGATCCTCTTTAAATTGGCAATGTGAATAATTTTTGTCCCAGCACATCCCTTGATCTCAGAATGAAATAACATTAGAATGGCTAAAGTATGAGGAGTGACATAAATGATTTACAGTGCTTTGCAGATGTACCCAATGGGAGAGCCGCTCTTCTCTTTAAAAGTGAACATACTTCCCACTTTAAAGTAGCAGGAGTTGTATGAGTAAGAGGAAATATATATATTGAAAAAAAGATATATCCCTGTTTTCCTCAGGCATAAACATCCTTCTGTCTTATTATCTATGTTACAAACATCTGGATTTAGATCATTAGACTCCCAATGCAGATATAGTTGAGGGTGATGTATAGTGGAGAGGGGAAAGGCAGCAGAAACAAAATTCTCATAAAGACCTTCTGGGCCTGATTTAGAGAAGGCAGCATTCATGTGGGGAGCATCAACTAAAAAAAGCTGCTTCTTAGCTAGGTACAGTTAGTTGGCTCAGTGAGATGAAGAGACAGGATGCATGCTTCGACAGCAGCACATGGAAAATGGCATGCTTATGTGGGTGAATGACAGGGATGATGCAAAAAAAAAAAAAAAAAAAAAAAAAACACCAAAAGAAAAACACCTCACAAATAAATATCAACGTTTTGCCTTTCTACACACAACCTATTGCTGTCTCCCTCCAGCACTTCTGAGCTCTCTTCTCCAACAAATCAAGCTGGGGTCTGTGGACTGCAGACATTTAGTCACCCTGCAGGTAGCAGCACTGATTGAAAGACATCCCCTCCTGCCTGCTATTTCCTATTTGTTATTCCCCTCTGCTGGAAATTACTCCCCCAGATTTACAAAGTGTGTGTCTCACAAATGCACACTGTTCTGCTGGGAGAGCTGCTTCATGCAAGCTCTCCCTAAGCCATCTCAGAAAAAAAATAAAAATTAAAAAAAAAAAAAAAGGAAAAAAAAAAAAAAAAGAAAAAGAAAGAGAATGTTTTAAAATGTTAATTGGGTGGTTTGAGCAAACTTGGCTAATTTTTTTTTTTCCCTAATGTGTGGTTTAGGGAGCACTCACAGTAATCACTGGGCTAGAGGCAGTAATTCCTCATCTTGTGGGTCATGATGAGAAGCCTCAGGCAAGAACCATCTTCAGCAGGGCTGGAAGTGAGAGGAGGTATATTTTTACAACTTTTGTCTTCAAGCAGAGATAAGGCTTAACGTCTTTGAGATATGTTTAACAGACCACAGTCAGCTACCTAACACATTCTAATGTGAAAACTTCAAACCACATCCTAGACAAACACAAAATGCTATTTAAAAAGACATTGATTAAAACGCGTAAGCTAAGATACCACTTACTTTCTTTATCTTGACAAAGGTCGAGGCTTTCTCTGCCAAATTCCACACCCTCCCCAGCTGAAGCTTGCACTCTCGTCCTCCCCCACTTCTCACAGCATTTTGACTGAGCATGCAGCAACACCTCTATCACATCAAACACACAGCTTAACTCAGTCTTACGGTGGTGTTTCTACCCTCGCAGGGCTTGTCCCTTTCTGAGAGATACCAGCAGAAACACAGTTTGGGGTTGGGTTTGTTGTTTTGATTTTTAAACGACACACAGATATCTCCAAAAGGTCTTTACAAACCACATTTCAAACACTGCCTCCTGTTTGACCACATCTCATCCACCATAAAGGAATATCTTTACTAAAAGTAATAGCATTACAAAACAAGAAAAGATGACTAGAAAGAGCCTGTCTTTATGTTTGTCTGAGAATGTTAGATTTTTATTTATTAGTTCATTTTACCTTCTCTAGGCATTGCCAAGGGGGAAAAATGGTTTAAAACAAATTTTTATTTTGGAAGCTGTGAAGTCAAAACATTTTTTCAAATCTGCAAACGAGGGCTGAAGCCTTCTCCACTTTGAAACTGAAGCCACTGAAAACACACCACTAAAATCACACTACCTACAGCACTGAGAACTGGAACAGGATTTTCAGGTTCAAATTTCAGCAAAGTGCTCAACTGAAAACAGAAATCCCACAGAAAGAATGTGTGTTGATAAACAAAATAGAAAGCTGAAACATTGGGGACCACTGTTATCTAACTTTTCATAGCTTTTTTTTTTTTGGGGGGGGGGGGGGGTAAAAGGGAAATATTTTTCCTTTGTGGTTGTTCCACAGCGCAATCAGCACAACACATACAGGATCAAAACCCACGCTCTGTCCAGGGCTTTGGGGAAAGTTGAGATGCTGAGAGTTTGCAGCTGGAGCCTCTTCCTTGGAGTTAGTTACCTGTTTCCAGGTCCAAGATCTCCAAGATGTCAAGGTGGAGCCATCGATCCTGGTTAGAAGATTATTTATAAAAGACTGAGTGGCAAAAACAGGAGGTGAAATCAGCACAGGTCACAGTTTCAGATGACTCAGGGGACCTAGCTTTGGCACTAGTTCCCTGCCTGGGTGACATGAGCCCTTAATCTTATAAGCACAAGGTGAGCCTCTGTCTTGTTCCTGGCATTTAGGGAAATTGCTGTTATGATTGCATAGACATACATGAGATAGTTTTCAGTTAAGCAGCTCATACCCATTAGCTGACAAGTGGAAACAGTGATCTGTCTGTTACTCCTTGGTAGGCGGCTCCCAATACCTCTGCTGCTTACCCTACCTTAAAGCAGAAACAGCAGTGTGAACATACCTTGAACATGTCTCAGCATAAAAAAAACCGGGCTACACCCTCAGACGTGTACAGATGGATACTGATAGACTGAGGAGGCAAGAACATAGACCTTTGCCGAGCAGAAACCTGAAAGGAGGCTGGGTTGGCTTAATTATTTTGCTATTTCTTTAAGTCACCACCCTGAAATCTCAAAATGAAACATACTGAACTGCAAGGAAGAAAAAAAAAAAAAAAAAAAAAAAAAAAAAAGGAGAAAAATGTTGCTTGTGAGCATAGCTGTTTAAGAAATGACCGCCCTGCATATCCCAGCTCTAATGAGCACAAGTAGGTGCACATCTGTGTTTCTATTCACGTATGTTTTGGTTCATCTGTGCTCTTCTACAAACGTTTGTTGCATGAAAATACTAAGTACAATGAACTATTGGTACTATGGAGTTATGAAACTTCCAGAATAACATACGTGCAGACTTGATATGCAGCTCAAGCAAAGCAGGTCCTGACCCAGCAAAGCACTCCAACACATGCTTTATGTTAAGTCTGTGAATATTGTCACTGAAAGCAAATGAGACCACTTGTGTGCTGAAAGTGTTTTGCTGGATTAAAGTGTAAAGAAGGGGGAACTGCACAAAAGACTTCTTATGACAAGCAGGAGACAGAATTCCTACCAGTGCTATCAGAAACAAAAAATGACCTGGCACCTTCTCCAGTGGTTACTAAGACATCTAAACCCCATTCATCCATGGCACATAAACCTCAAATTCCCAGGAGTAAAAGAAATAAAAGCAATAATAATAATTTTAAAAAGCCTTAAACTCCCCAAAAATGAAGGGAAAAAGGGGGAGTCATTTCCTTTTAAGCCATGGTTAGCACTCTGTGACTTCAAAGAAGAAAACCTATATTTTGCAATATATCAATACACTTTTAGGTGTTTGGAAAAATTTGATTATAAAGGAACAACTCTCATCAGCTATAGGAAGCACTAGGCTCATGATGGGTTCAGAAATAACAAAATGAAGGGTAAAGGCTTGGTTGTTTCTAAAGCAAATGATCTTACACATTACCTCAGTAATGTACAGACATCTTGGGGAAAATAAAAACTAGCCCGAAAACATTCAAAGGTACGTACGTGCAAAATCCATGAACTAGGTTCAGTTACCACTTAGAGGCACACCAGAATACTGACCAGTCATGCCAAGGAGGGCAGGGCATAAGGACAGAGAAAACTGGATATGGTTTTATTGTGCCCCAGACCAGTGAGATGGTTCTGGTCTCCTGAAACACAATCCCCTGTCTCCTTTCTCCAGAGGTGTGCAGTTCTGCACTATCCCTCCCACTCCAAAATGTGCCTAGATGTCAGCAGCCACGCAAAACAGCACTGCAACAAGGCTACATCAAAAGCGAAGAGCAAAGAGGAGAAAAAGTTCAATCTTTGTATACTGCAGCTTTTCTCTTACTCTGCCACTCATATCACTGCGCAAATGGGGAGCAAGCATAACTGTATCATCGATTACACTTAGGAAACGATTCAGCAAGCAGTGGCCTTATGTCAATAGCTTTTAGATTTTCCCTGCTGAACCACAAATCCTTGGTGTGGAAACATGGTGAGGAAAACAGTAGTGAGCTCTTGGCCAAAATGATGATTAAGCCCTGGTGGAAAGTTATTCATCCTAAACAGAACCATACCCAAAACACTTTCCCCTTGTCCTGTCAAAAAATGTAAAGGAAGGCTCATCTATTGGACTGCTAAAAGTTTGCAGGTTTGGGGTAATTTTGCATAGATGCATTCAATATTTTATTTCTCTGCATTGATTCCCCAAAACAGAGTTTTTATCTATCATTTCAGTCCCACATACAACCCTCAGTCTGCTCTTAATGTGCCTCAGAGACATAAACCTTTGGCATGGAGGAGCATGGTAAATGTTTTAGCATTGGCTCACCTTAATAGCACGCTTTCTCAAACCGAATTCAGCCTTATCAAGAAAAAAGAAAAATTGTATTTGAATTTGGAAAAAAAAAATAAAAATACATTTTCCTAGCTGAAGCTAGTTTGGGAGTTTTTTTCCTTCTCATCTCATTTCCACAGCCTACCGGTATTACTTTGACTGAGAGATCTTATTCAATATAATTCTGCATCTGCATGAATTATTTTTTCCATTCCATCATTTTCAGATTGTTAAGGAAATGTCACAACGAGTGATTTCCAGCTGTTCGAGATGCACGTTTTGCACAACCTGTGTACCTCTGACATACCTTTCACCCAGCTGAGGGCAGTATCTTGCACACAATGATACGTACCCTTCATGAGAAACCCAACCACAAACACATATTGGCTCAGGCTCTTGAGAATCTCTGAGCCTTGTAGCCTCAGATATCAGTCTCAGAATAATCATAGTGAAAACTAAAACTTTCTCGGTATCAAAGGTTACTTCCCTTGAGGCTTCTCAGTTCCTTCCTCTCAGACCATTTTCCTTCCGTCATGCTCATGTCTTCTCATCTGCTCATCTAACCTCTCCCATTCTGCTTTTTTTCAACTAAATTGTCCATTCCTTTCTGTCCCTATTTCCCCCTGTACTTAGCTCTTCAGTAAAGACAAGAGAACTCCCCTCCATTATGCCTGCATATGTTCCCAAATGGGCATTTATCTGGGGATTGAGTCTGAACATGGATGTGTCTCTTAAAATCCATATTGACACATAAAAAGAGCAACTCTTTCAGCAGCAAAGTGGTTACACATTTTCAATGAAAGATCAAAATTTCCTTTAAGGTCTTTGTCAGAGAATAATCATATGCTCACTTTTTCACCAGGGACTTATGGCACCAATGAATTGAAAACATCTTAACCCTGTCATTAGGAAAAATAATAATGCTATTATTCCCAATAGTACAAGCATTATTCCCAAGAGGACACAGTGATCAATTTGAGGATAAAAAGGATGGTTTGGGTTTTGTTTTATACATATATAAAATTGGTTCTCTTATCTTGGGACCGGTCTCTTATCTTCAGTTGTCTTCATGTGTTGTGTGAACTATTCTTTATTTGGGAACTTTCTCACATCAGTTTTGTGTGAAGAAAGAAATCAGACATACTTTACTGCTTAGCTATCCTATTGAGTCCAAACAAATAGTTCCATTAGGTGACATCACCCTTACTAACCTTTAAGTAATTCCACCTACACAGTGCTCCTTGGGCAGCACTTACAAATAAAGAAATGGAACATAAAAAAAGTAAATAAATAAAAAAAAAAATCAGAAAATGTTTCCAGTTGGATTGAGTCATCTGTCCTTGTGAACATCTCATGAATTACTCTGCAGCACCATGCTGAAATGGGACATATTAACTTGCAAAAGCATAAAACTATATACAAGCACCTAAATCTCTTCATATAAATGCCTCCTTGCCTGCTCCTATGATAGGTGTACATGCACACCAAAACCAAGGAGTTTATCCTTCTGTCTTTGTGTTAGTGGAAGGAGACTCTTAAGAACACTTTCACTGCCACAGTCTCTGCCTTTTTGGCCATCTCTATCTTGATAGCACTTAATGAAGATACTTTTAGTTACATTAAGTCTAAATGAGACTTTAGTGTTCTTTCACCTTTGAAATACAATACAGACTTGAATGGATATGTACCAACAAAAAAAAAAAAAAAAGTTTACTGATCTTACATTGTCTTCTTAAACAAGAAATAAACATCAGGCAAAATCCCAACATGCATTAACTTTTCATGCTTAAAAAATAAAAATAAAAAATATAAATACAGGAACTTTTATTGAATTCTCCGGTCATCTATTTTGTTTGCTTGTTTGTTTTTAAACACAAGATGATATAAGTGTCTCTAGTTGGAGTTCTCTACCAGAGAACTACCAGAACAAAATAAACTACCAGAGCAAAATAATACGTAGATAAGAAATCAGTAGTTTCTTCTTTCAAGAAATGTTAAAGAGTAGAAGGACCCACTTTCAAAATGAAGAAATACGTATTTTCACAACAGTTTATTTCATCTTCTCTCTCTTTCTCACTTTGACTTTTGCCCCTACAGATTTTAACACTCTCAGTACTGCTCTCACAACACAGCATCTTCTGGCATTGATAAGCAGCTGGGACATTGCATTGATGCGTGTGCTACATCACTGGCTTGCAAGGAGAGCACAGCCATGGCAGATAGTTATGACCCTACGTCCACAACTGGGCTGCATAAAGTTCTTCCCAGTTCTCCAACCTTCACTTACCCAGCTGTCAGGTTGCAAAGCATTTCTACATCTCTCATTTCTAGAATATCCGAGGGCCCAAATTTACACAGCTTGTTAAACTCCTAAAGATGGAGGTAGGGTGGAGGGTTGTTTTTGGCTTTGTTGTATTTTGGGGTTGTTTTGTTCCATTTGCTGTTGTTGCTGCTGTTTTTCTTCAATATCCTAGTTATCTAAATTAATATTTATTTGTACCTTTAGTATCTTTGGGTTGTTCCTATACTATACCGGCCCTGAATGTTTTATGGAGTAACACCTTGCATGCATACTCATAGTTCTTAAATCTTCCTTAACTAATGCAACCTCAACTGAAACAAAACCCGCGCATACCACACTGTTCCTGTCAATGACTGTGAAAGTATTTGGCCATAAAGTTTGCATTTAAGCTTGGTACATGTTTCCCCAGTTTCTCAAGACATCCTAAGGACAGGTTGCAGTTTTTGCAAATGCCTTAAAGGTATGTTTACCCTGCAAATTAAGCCCAAGTCTGAAGTTGTTCTCCAGGTTAAACCTGCTCACTCACTCGCTGTTGTTTAAATACAAAAATATACCCAGATGCAGGCTGAGGACAAGCAGTCTCAGGAAATCCCCAAGATGGAGCCTCAACACAGACAGAAAATTAATACAGGTTCACCTTTCTGTTCCTGGCCATATGGGTAAATTGTACATATCCAGGACCAAGCAGGCTCATCTTTTTTTTTTGTCAGCTCTCTGCTTGGCTTAACTTTTCCTTTGCACCACATGAATATTTTAAGTCCCAGCTGAAGCCAGTCTATATAGCTGGATTAAGAGACAGCAATGTGGAATCACTCAGGCCACAAAAGTCACCATGATTAAACCTCTCTAAGCATGCTCTTAACCTCTTATTGCAGTCAAAACTAAACAGCTTAAGGGGGAAAGTAATTCAGGGCAAACATCCTTCAGCATTCTTACCATGGTTTTATAATTATACAGAGCAAAGTTCAGACAAAAGTAACTGTGCTTAGGCAGACAAGAGGACTTTCAAACAGAGAATTACCTCGCTAAAACTAAATCCGTGTCACGTCCCCTTTTAAGTAAGCTGCCTTAAGCTCACCTACTGAAGAGAGAGCAGAATGACCCTTGCCATTCTTGATTGTAAGCTGATCAAATGCAGGAAGGGAGCGGTCGGCATTCTCCAGGAACACCTGCCCCATGTACCTGGCCAGGCATGTGAAGGAACAGCTGTGTGCTGGACGCTCCAGCCACTGCCAGCTGTGTGAGATGCACCAAGCAGCTGCAGGGAGACGCAAGTAGAGCACAGAGAGAGAGAGAGAAACACCAAGCACAGGTTCATTCACCCACTCTCACTCATTCTAGCATGAAATTCAATAAACAGAGCTTGAGGCACAGTGCTGTAAGTCTACTACCTTTAAAGGTGAGGGGAAAAAAAACAACAAGAGCGCTTATGGAGAATAAGCAAAATCAAACATGTTTAATGTGGGGTAGCTGGAGGCCCTATGGTGATTTCTGTATACTCCATCTGAATAGACCCTGGGAAAGGAAAAGTCAAGAAAAGATGAAAAAAAATCTATCTTGATTCCCTTGTTTCAAAACATATGTGCAAGAGGCATGGGATGAGGGTCAAAATATTAATAATAATAAAGTCCCCACTCAGAATGCCTGTGTTTATAGGAGGGCAAAAACAAAACAAAACAACAACAACAACAAAAACAAACACAAAGCAAACACCAAAACCACAGGCTTTTCATCTACCCCTTTGATGAATGTCTTTGGCACTATTCTCCAGGCAAAGATCAATAACCATTTCCTAAGACATTTATTTAGGGATTTAAGTCTTCCAATTGAGCCCTGGCTAGGGAGTCACTACTCCCATCCCCCATATTTACACATACAAACAAAAGAAGAAAAAAAAAAGAAAGAAAGAAAAAGGAGAAGAGAAGAGAAGAGAAGAGAAGAGAAGAGAAGAGAAGAGAAGAGAAGAGAAGAGAAGAGAAGAGAAGAGAAGAGAAGAGAAGAGAAGAGAAGAGAAGAGAAGAGAAGAGAAGAGAGAACTGATTTATTCTGATTTTAGCCTTTACCCTCTCTTTCATCTACTGTGCTTTTTAAAACCTCACAGCTTTCCTGTTACAAATTATCTCCTTATTACAGTGCTTCAGTGCAAAGCTTTCTACCATGTCTGGGTTTTGAACACCATTATCCCAGCAAGTTTCAGCACATTTTAGCAACACATCCATTTTAGACAAGATGAGTTAATTATGAGGCGCTGTGTCCACAGCACTATTATTTTCTTCCAAAAGCCCAGTAGATGCAGTTTTCTCCTTGAGAGAGAAAGTCTGCAGAAGGATATCCAGATAGCACAGCACTTTTTGCCTTTCAGAAAGACTTGTGGACAAACACTTCTCTATTGCTGCCATACAGCCGCTGTTCTCAACGGGCAAACTGGGAACAGGATTTAACCCTTCATTCCTCTGTATGCAGATTCTCTCCAGAGTTGTGTGACTGATGCTAACCAGCCAGAGTCCCAGAGATAATGTTCTTGCTGATATATTCATCTAACTTTTCATCGGCTCTGTTAGCAGAATGCGTATAATTCCAGGAATAGAAGCAAGTAGCAAGTGCTTTCTGAAACTCATCAAAAATTGCTCATCTGTTGGTGAGCATGAATCATTGCTACAGCAGGGTTTCCCAAAAAGCATCACAGAAAGACAGAAAAGAAAAAAGAAAAGAAAAAAGAAAAGAAAAGAAAAGAAAAGAAAAGAAAAGAAAAGAAAAGAAAAGAAAAGAAAAGAAAAGAAAAGAAAAGAAAAGAAAAGAAAAGAAAAGAAAAGAAAAGAGCATACCTCTCCTCATGTCATGGTTTTAAAATAGGAAAATGAGTGCAATGAAAACCTGTGAGGGAAAAGACTTTAAAAGGACTCGATTTTATATATGTGCAAAAGACAAAAACATGCCTGGATCCCAGTTCTGTGAGTCCTGGGCTCATAGTCACATTATCACAGCTTGACCAGTGCAGTAAGATCTTTGTAGCAGGTTCTTATATAACTTTTCAAATGCTTTGTAAATTACCTGTGCTTCTGCATCAGACTAATTGAGTTCAAGTAGGTGTAAAAGAGTAAGTATGGACATTCCTTGACTGCTAATATCCCTGGGTGCTAGAACTAAGGGAACAGATTCTAGAAGATTACAGAAGATTACAGAAAACAGGACATATTTTTACACAGTGTTGTGTGACCTGCCTATATTATTTCAGTGTCCACTGAGAGCAGAAGTTGGGCTAGACAAAAAAATAGAGTGGGCATCTATAGCATTTGTTTGGATTAATATTCTTCTTTCCTTTTTTCCTATGACTTGAACACAGGGGAAGGTTTGATTACCTTGGAAAGTTGCACTGGCTGCACACATCCAAAAGAAATTTAAAAATGAGAAAGAAAAGTTATGAAAGTTGCAAACTTTGTCACAGGAACTGCTCTAGCATCAGCGAGAAATCCATGTGGCACAAACTGAGCCCTGGAATTTGAGAATGGTGCATTCAGTGACCCACAGATTAAGAGGGATAAAAGCTGCCAACTTTGCTGTCTGATCATTGGAACGAGACAGGAAATAAACACAACTGGAAATCATTATGCCTTCTCATTTTATTTTTAGCTTCTCTTTGTTTGCTGAGTGCATTTGGCATAAATCTTAGAGCTCAGAGATGGAACAAGTCTTAATAGAGCCTCTAATACATCCTTCTACAATTTCCTAATTGACCCCTGTAGAGCACTCACTGGTACACCGGCCTGTCTGTGTTTATGTTTCATGGAGTTTCCACCATTTTCTCTGAAAACCATCCCACATCTAATACATAGATTATTCCACCTGGAAAAGGCTGGGTTGCAACCTGTCTGCCCTTCTTATTTGGTCAGCTATTTTTACAGCCCATTCCTCCCTCCCAGGAGAGGAGACTGAGCTGCTGAGAGCTCCCAGCATAAAAAAAAAAAAAAAAAAAAAAAAAAAAAAAAAAGGATGGGGCTTGCTGATCACCTAGATCTTTTGCTTTGTAACACTGGCTGCTATTCAGCCTAAGTGCATGTTTGTCCCATTTCAGGTGCCCACACTGATTGCTCCCAATTGTCTTCATCTGGCTCTTGAACCTTCTAGAGGATGATCCTGTGCAACATCAGCCGCCACTTAAGCCAAGTTAGGCACATTACACATTTTCAATCTTTCCTTGCAGGCAGTCGTGCCAGCCCCCAGCTGTAATCATCTGCGTGGCTGGGTTCTGAATTTCTCTGATTTTCCTGTACCCAAGCATCACGAGCTTCCAGAAACATTATCTGAAACAGCATTGGGTTCTTATGTGGGTTTTTGAACTGTGCTTAGATGAAGTGAAGAGCAGGGGCAGATGCAATTTAAACGAACGGTGGCCAATCACCACTGCAGCTGTGTTCAAGGCCCCTCACACAGCACCTCCATGTGAACTCACACCACCCCTCCAGAGAGCAGCTGGGGATGGGAACAGGTGATGCAACAGAGCACCACAGGCTCAGGGTGTTTGGTGCGAGGGAAAAGCACGGGCTCCTTGCTGTTAAGGATCTCTAGACTAAGAAATGGGCATTTGGAAACTCCAGCACATCAGTACTTCTCAGCTGCTGAAGTACCACCAGCAGCAAGTGGTGCAAAGAGAATGCCAGCCACACCAAGTTGTACAAAACAGGTGGACTTCTGAAGGGAGTGGAGAACAAGTCCTACAAGGAGCGGCTGAGGGAGCTGGGCTTGTTCAGCCTGGAGAAAAGGAGGCTCAGGGGCGACCTTATTGCCCTCTACAGATACCTTAAAGGAGGCTGTAGCGAGATGGGGGTTGGTCTATTCTCCCACGTGCCTGGTGACAGGACGAGGGGGAATGGGCTAAAGTTGCGCCAGAGGATTTTTAGGTTGGATCTTAGGAAGAACTTCTTGACTGAAAGGGTTGTTAGACACTGGAACAGGCTGCCCAGGGAGGTGGTGGAGTCACCATCCCTGGAGGTCTTTAAAAGACATTTAGATGTAGAGCTTAGGGATATGGTTTAGTGGGGACTGTTAGTGTTAGGTCGGAGGTTGGACTCGATGATCTTGAGGTCTCTTCCAACCTAGAAATTCTGTGATTCTGTAATGTGAGGAGTGTGCTCACATTGCAAGAGGCAGCACTGCAAGCGGGCAGCTTTCTCTCCCTTAGGTGAGTCTTAGGCAGAGGGGAAAATAGCTTCCAACTGCATTTCAGCAAGGGCACAATAACAGCATGGCTTGTTCTGCAAAAGTCACAGCCCAGAGGAAAATGACCGAATCCCCTCCCACTGGCAGATCCTATCTTCAGCCTCCTTTTTAGACCTCATTTGAAGAAGACTTAATCGCTTTGGTTAACTATGGTGAAATTTTGTCACTGAATTACCAAGAAACTTAGTAACTTAGTGCATGAAACATTACTTAGTGTATGATGAAAGGCACATATGTACATTGAGAAGGTTTCCCCCATCTCAAGACAAAACAAAATTTAAATAGCTGCTAAAAATGAATACAAAAGGAAAGGAACCTTGTAGTTGTGAGCATTTACATGCTGTCTTCAGGAAATGCTCAGCTCCAATAATGTCAGTGCAGTGCAGAGGTGCCAATAAAAAAAAAAAAAAAAGAAAAATAAGAAAAGAACTGGCACATAAATCATGTTGCTTTATAGTAATAGCGGCTTTCTTGCCAAAAGGTGGCTCTTAATTTTCTGTTCTAGTACTCTTGTGAACGCATTCACTTTTCTCAACAAAACACTAAACCGAAGTGGGTGTCAGCATTCCCTGCAAGGAACCGCACCCAGCCCCCTTGGCGGTTTCCAGCTGACTTATGCGAGTGTAAATAAGGGATAACAGAGTGCCAAAGAAGGTCTCGCAGCCAGATCCTCAGTGATTGTAAACTAGCACTTCAGTCGGCTGCTGTGACTGTGAATGGGCCTCTTTGTCTCTGACAGCGAGTTACTTTCTGTGATGTCTTACAGGGCTCTGCCATGGAGCCCCCCTGCAGCCCTGCTTCACGTGGGACTTTATTTTCCCTCCTGTGGAAAAAGCTTATCGGCATGAAGCACGGTGAGCATACAAACAGACACTGACAGAGTAGCCCTTTGTTATTCAATGGCACGACAAGGAATGCTGGATTTCTGTGTCTGTCTGGAGCTGGTTTGCCAGCCGAGTAGGGATCAAAACTTAAGCTACAATGAAACTTCTCTGTCAGTGTTATTACCAATGTTATGTTTTGCTCATAGGCTGCACAAGCATGTGAAGCTTGCAGTTGACACTGGCTCCAGTTTATTTTGAGTTGGTCTTATCTCAGACCTACTTTGTTCCAAATTATTCCAATATCACAGCATTTTTTTCATAGGACTACAATGCCATTTATTGCAACGGCAAAGACAAAAGGGAAGAGAACTTTGTGCTGAACTGTCAGAGAAATTCTGGGATGCTGTTTGCCCAGTGGAAACATCTCCACTCTGCCAGCTCAAGTATAACAACAGAGACACAGTGAGGTGACCCGCCTCACCATTTCTTTCAGATAAATATGACAGCTCCAGCATACACCTCCACAGGACCTTTAACAAAGTCTTCTTAAGATGATCGTTTGACAGCCTCTTACCTTCTGCCAATGCAGGACTTACTTTTGTCTGTACAATTTACATTCCTTTGAAGGCAAAATGATACTCGAAGCCAAAGAGGGAGCTGTGGATATTGCCGACACAGCAAGCAGAGAAGCACCTCTTCCAGTCTCCCTGTGCTTTCTCATTTACTGATTTCTATTCCTCTCCATTTCCCCAGCATTTATTTATTTTTAATACTTTTACCCTTTCCTCTCCCTATTTACAGGGCAGCCTGATTACTGCACATTGCCAGCTTTTCACACATCAGAAATTACACTTTGGATCACGTGGATGGCAGCAGAGTAATTTTATGGGCAGGAAAGATATTTTATGTCGTCTTTTCTTTGAATTTTCTTGAGTTTTTATTGGGGTGGAGGGAGACTAAGAACAAGCAATTTTTGATTAGTAGGGCCTCTTACACTTAAATTCTGCCATATATCGTACAGTGGTGTCTGGTTGACTCCTGATGAGGAGAAGGCTCAGAGAACCAGGCAGACAGGCTGAGACACTTCAGCATCCTATTGTGGCCTCTGAGGGCAGCCCAGGTCCAGAGGTCTGATGCGAACGCTCAGTGTGCGGGGATCGGGCATCTGAGTCCTTCCTTTAGCACTGTGCCAGCTGCAGATTTTCGCTTACAAGATTTCACATACCTGCATACCCCAACACTTTCCCTCTATTTCCCTTCACAGTGCTGCTGAATGATTTCTGTGATCCTCTGTCTTTAACCAGAGGTCCACGCGAGCAGCTTTCTCCCGAAGCTTTCTCCTCCACACGGTTAACAGGCTTCTCAATTTAGCATTGCTCTGAAGCCTCCTTACTCTTCAGAAAAGGCTAAATATTTTTGTTTGCCAAAGGCTCTGTGAGTCACGGAGAACATGACTCCTGTGGTATAAACAAAGTTCAAGACTGGGGTTACATAGTCTATAAGAGGAAAGCTCTCAGGCAGTGGAAACAATAGTACATCCAGATGCCAGACCTCCCCCAGAAGACGCTGTCCCAAAGCCCCCGAGTGCAAAAAAAGGTCATGTTTCTTCCTCCTGATCTGAAGACCATGGACCAATATTTCTGGCCATGCAGGTCTTCTCTTGGAGGTGAATATGAACTATAGTTAATCAGGAGAGCAAATTTTTTTTCACTCCACTGTGCATTGCTCTAGGTTCAGGGCGTGTCACGGCTGCAGGAGTTGTCCTTGGGAGGCAACAGAAGTTAGCAGGAATATCAGTATGAATATCAAGGGAGGTATTGTCTTTTTGTTGCATAAAAATGTGTGATAAGATCACTCTGGCTGTTCAATGTCAGGATCATTTTCAGCTTGTTGCCCTTACTGAAGAGGTTACAAGATGCCCTTGCATCTTGGAGAAAATCGAACTTTTAAAAAAAAAAAAAAAAAGCAATTGTATATTTTGCCACCAGAAATACTAAAATAGATTTTTCCTTCTTATTTTCCCAGTAGGGTTTCCCCAATATCCAGAGGAAAACTGGGAGTCAGATACTGGGTATGGCAATGGGTGGTCATGATGACTTCTGTATATTTTGGTGAAGATAGTTTTCTAGGGACTTACTGTAGTCTTGCAACCAAAATGCAACAGATTATGCTCACTGAGGCATACACCAAAATTAAACAAAAGAGATGAGCAGAACTGTAAAACTTATTTCCAGTAAGCTTTATGGTGGTTTTCTCTAGCTATACGGCTTCCTAAAGGATATAGTTTTAACTTCTTTTTGGAGTAAATGCCAGAGGAAACTTGCAGAGAAAATTTTAAAGGCACATGAATGTAATGTCACAGCTGAGGTCCTACATTTAAAAGCGCGTATTTCAGGAAAGGGTATGACAAAAAATAACAATGGGAACTTTTCAGAGGGGGGAGACCCCGCTCTGTCCACCTTAATGCCACAGGGCCCAAAGAGCCCTCATCTCTGTTGCAGAAAATGGCCTTTCATACCAGTAACGTTGATCAAGGATAAATGGTTTTCTTCACAACACTCCCCAGTATGCTGCTCGGACATCACTGGAGCAGCAATATAGCAATTATGGCTACATAAAAGTCCTGGAGCCCATTCTGTAAACTGTAGAAGCTATGATAATTTTGGCCCCCAAGCCCATCTGTGGGTCTGCTCAGCTGCCAGAACAGAGAGGGTCTGAGGGGGCCACCACCTAAACCTCTCTCAGCACATGGCATCTCATGTTGACCCAGCAGATCTGTTTCCCTCTAGCCAGCTTGCCTCATGGTAAAGCTCTGCCATTCACTTCTGATCTGATTTTACTGTGTAACAGCCTGGTAGATTGTTTGTGGGGTTTTTGTTTCTGCTTTTTCTTGTTGTTGTTTTTGCCTATAATTTGAGGGGAAAGCCAGACAAGGTGCAGCTTTCCGCTAAACTCTAAACATGGACTAAGCGCATTACAGGCTCTATTCTCTCCCTCTCCTAAACGCCTCTCTAGTCCTTTCTCTTCCTATTTCCACCAGCATACCTGTGCCTGATTTAACCATTTATTGAATATCATTAATTAGGTTAAGATAATATCTCTTACAATGACTTTATCTTGAAGAACTGTTATGGCCCTTTGATGGAACAAAAACTCCTTTTTTCCTATTGTTGCCATGACAAGCAACATGCCATTGCCACAGTCATTTACAACAACCAGAGAAGAAGTTCTGTAGGTGAACTTTAGGAAAACTGTCAGCCCCAAAGTACAGCTTAAATTCACCTTTCACAGTGATAGGGACTACATAACTTTTGCATACAACCTATTCTGGTTATTTACCAGCTGTTAGAAGTTTTTCCTCAACATCTATCCTTCATTTCTCATCCTGCAGTTGAAGCCTACAGTTTCCTGCTCTACCTGACATGGACTACGTGTGAAAAATACTCCATTTTACAGCAATACCACATCCAAAGAGTTATTTTGTCCCCTTTTCTCTTTCGACAGCACTTTTCCCTCTAGAATAAGTTACTCCATTTTTTCAAACTCTTCACATAGCTCATTTCCCCAAGAGGAAAAGATGCTGGAAAGTATCTGTTGTTGGACACCTGGCAGTTGGGAAATAATCTATCTAAACACCTGTCTAGATAACAAGCATAATTGTTTTCAACAAAATTAGCCAATGACTGGAACTATCAGCAACTCTCTTTCTTTTACTTGGGAATATGAAGTTTACATTGGCAATGACATGGTTGAATTAGTTACTCTTTTGTCCATAAAGACAGATTCAGAATGTAGTCATCCACAAATTTCTTGTTTATCCGGAATTCATTTTCCAGAATTAAAGTAAAACAAAGACAGTTGTTAGACCTGCTCAGTCTGTTAGATTTGGCATCTTTGTATCCCAGTGACTAAACATAGCTATGTCACTGCTTCAATTTGATTACACATTAGATAGCAGTAACTCTATAATATGAAAAATGCAACTTTTTAGAGCTCCACAGCATGAACACACCAATATTAGATCAATCTCCAGCTTAGAAGTCATCCTGTATTCTTCAGAAAACAGTAATTTCTGTCTTGGCAACAAAAATTAATAATGTTTTCTAAAATCTCCAGTTGGCTAGAGATGCCATCCCATCCTGGAAAACACTGACCTGGCTTTGTCTTTTCTTGTTTAAGCTGTCTTTCAGAACAGTGATCTGGCAAGGAGCCACAGCCCTTGAGATACTCCAGCAAGAAAAGGACGCCCCATGCCTCTCCAACGATGCAGGCTGCCAGGCGTGCATCAAACCTCCAATGCTCTGCCCTGGGGAGCTGAACCACGTTCAAAGTTTCCACCAGTATCTTCAAAGTGGTTCGCAGCATGGACTGTATGCGTGGCATTTTCAGGTGAAAGAGAGAACAGCAAAGTGTACCTTGCCAAGAAGCAGCATGATAACCGGGCATGCCTGTGCGTTAGTGCACATATGCGCATGGTGCCTTCAACAGGCTGCACTGACTCAGCTGACAAACTTCTCCCTTTGTGTGCAGGGAATGTTTAAAAATTTAAAAGCAAAGGTATCACGATTTTCTATCTACACATATCACCTTAAGCCACGTGAATTTCATTCTATCTGAAGGTAGGAGAGCAAAAAATCCCTTCATCCTGATATATCAAAGTAACATTTTTTGAGGCTGAAATAAAAGGAAGGTTTCTTCTGAAGAGTTCCCATAAGGCTTAAAATAAACTATTTCAGGACAAATAGTATCTGAAAATATTTAGATAATATGGTACAGCAACATTAAATAAACCACATAAAAATATTTACCTTTGGCTTCAAATCATGTTAACCTGAATTAGCTGATAAACACTGGGGTAGCTCTGATGCAGACAGCAGAGAGCACACAAAGTGAAATTCTTCTCACAGGAAACTTCTACCACTGACTTCACTGGAGCCACTTCACCTATCTCATTTATTTCCTGACTGTAGTGATTTTCCTGGCTTATGTCAGGGTAGCATCTTGTTCTTCTGCGGCATGCCCTGCACTTTATTGACTGGAGAACAACAAAACAAGTACAGCGGTTGTCCTATCAGCAGCTCTTCAGCTAACTAAAACAGATTTGTACTCTTCCTCCATTAGGTAAGTCAGTGACTTTTGGAGATAATCACTTCCTTTGTAAACATTTCCACTGACCTGCTAACAAACGTATTTCTAATTTCCCTGCTCCAGTTTGTTGCCACGCAGTCTCCATCCATTAGAGCAGCAGAGATGGTAACAGTGCATTCTCACCTTCATGTGAGAATTTCACTCTTCTCTGTTTCAAGCATATTGGGTGGCTACTACCTGCTTCCTCTTAACAAATTAATGTGCCATAGTATTCTGCTGTATAAACCTAATGCCTAACTGTAAAGTTTTAAAGTAGTATGCCTTCTAAGAAGGAGCAATCACTAGTGATTTACCTTTTAAGTGATGTCTTAATCTTGGACTTATGAATTGCTCCCTCTGTTGCAGAGCAAAGATAGGCAAAACTAAGAGAAAGCATCTATTTTCTTCCCATGGGAAATTCCCACATTGCTGGTGGAATCCTCTGGGAACATGTGCTTTTGGCAAAACAGCCTTCCTAAGTGAGGTGACCTGGGAGAAGATTACTGGTACCTAAAGGAACAAGTATTTCTGGATTACCTTATTTTTTTGACAAAGGCTCCAATAAGAATGTGATCGGATAAGAATCATGCTCCCATGGGTTCTGCTAAGCTTGGACATGCCTTAAGGAGACTGTGATACCTCCCAGAATGGATACTGGTTTAGAACAATTATAGTTTTACTATATTTTCCTATATTTCTTTTATTTTTCTTCTCTGCCACAAAAAAAGAAAAAAAAAAAAAAAAAGAAAATCTCAACATTTTCCTTGAAAGAAATCATTTACTCCTGTGACTTAAACAACACCTGAAGTTATAGTGATTATGGCAAAGTTATCATCCCTATAGTTGGTAGTTGCACTTAAAAACACAGCTTAGTCTCTAACAGTCATCAGGAAACAAGAGTGGAAGATGTTCAGGGCCCATAAAGTGATTTTCAGCCTGCTATAAGCACCATGCTTCCCAGGCACCACATGGAAGTTGTGGACAGCAGCATTTGCTTGACAAACAAAAGCACCGCTGAAAGGAACAGCTACTACACCCAACATCACACCTGCTACAGGTCCATTGGGAACAGGAAGGGAAATAGTACTCAGACTTCCTCTTCCCCGGCAAGTCTGGATCACAGGGCCACTAGCAACACCTGGGGGTCGAAAAGAAGCTCAACATGAGCCTGCACTGTGTGCTTGCTGCCCAGAAAGCCAACTGTATCCTGGGATGTATCAAAAGAAGTGAGGAAAGCGGGTGGAGGGAGGTGATTTTCTCCCTCTGCTCTGCTCTCCTGAGTGCTGCGTTCAACTCTGGGACCCCCAGCACAAAAAGGACACTGAAGTATTAGAATGAGTCCAGAGGAGGGGCACAAAGATAATGAAGAGGCTGGAGCACCTCTCATACAAAGACAGGCTGAGGGAGTTTGGGCTGTTCAGCCTGGAGAAGAGAAGGCTCTGGGGAGACCTTACAGCAGCTTTCCAGTGCCTACAGGAAAGCTGGGAAGGGACTCTTTTTCAGGGAGCATAGTGATAGAACAAGGAGGAATGGCTTTAAACTAAAAGAGGGAAGATTTAGATTAGATATAAATAAAATTACTCTTTACTTTGAGGGCAGTGAGGCCCTGGCACAGGCTGCCCAGAGAACCTGTGGATGCCCCATCCCTGGAGGTGTTCAAGGCCAGACTGGATGGGGCTTTGGGCAACCTGGGCTGGTGGGAGGTGTCCCTGCCCATGGCAGGGGGTGGAAATGGATGGGCTTTGGTCCCTTCCGACCCAAACCATTCTGTGGTTTTTTGATTCTATGAAAGTTTGATAAAGCAACATCACATTTTCACCCTTTGGGTTCCTTACTGTAATGCAAAGTCAAGTAGTCTCCAGCTGTATGTTCTCTGTAGAGGCAAATGTGGAAAGAAGCTTATGATGTTCTGTGAGAGGAGGTTACAGGAGGAAGAAAAAGAGGTTACTTATTTATTTTATAAAAAGTTGCTTTTGCAGCTTGTCTTTTTCATGGAGAGAAATAAAGTTCATGGATGACAATCAATTATTACTGTCCATCAGCATGCAAAACAGTTCATGACAGACAAGACTTCTTTCCCTAGAACAAGCAGCATGCTTATAGGCATAGAAAAACATAATTGCAGAGCCAAGATTATCATATGTAAACATCTACTGCATAGCATTTTTAATGATACATTTTATTAAAGCATTTCTTCTAATAATAAGGTTTGGTGAAATGCTTATAAATTACGCTTTGTATGATTAAAGATGTCCTTTTTCCTTTATGATCTTGAGAGATTAGTATGGAGCAAAAGAGAGCACAGCAGATGATTATATTCCTGCCTTCACAGAAACATGTTGTCTTGGAAATATAAGACCTCAGATCTTCCACTTTCTTGTATCCTAAATGAAATCAGTTTGCAACGAACCTTCTTTTTCCACATTACAGCTATTGGATTTTGCAATCCAATGGATAAAACCTTGTTTGATAATTACCTTATTACTTGTCCTCTGGCCAAGCTCCTCTCAAGGTAAGTCTGCACTTCAGTGACTGCAGTAACACGAGGTTGCTAACTTCACAGTAATTAGCTCAGGACCTTAACACTGTAGCTGTGGTAGCATAAACCATGGGCCTAAAATCCAAGTCCAATTAGCCTACGCAGTGTTCCATGCTGTTGCATCAAACACATGGAAAGGGGACAGAAAGCTACTTTGAGTATATCCATACAACCTCCAGGCTTACTAGTATAGCTTAGACATATCCTGGACTAGACTTAAGAGTTTATGAGCACATAGTCCTTACAAAAGGCCGGAGAGCATTCAATTCATAACTTAATTACGTATCCAGGAAGGTCACACAGAACCCAGCCACCTGTTTTAGACAGTTGCAAAGGGAAATGGGAAATATCACTTGTTAATTTTGTGTGAAAAAGCCTGAGGAGAAAAAAAAAAAAAAAGACCTTTCTGGATCCAAAGTAGGAGAGAGGAACTACAAGATGCGAGCTGTTTATCTCCCCATGTCTCCTTTAACAGTTTTCAAGTGCTGGCAAGTAGATATAAGCTCTTCTCCCCACTCCCTCAGACAACGTTATGCTGTCACAGCAGGAAGCAGATGGGAGCTCCAGTGAATATTTTAGGGGTCACTGCATGGAAACTGCAGCTCTTGAGCAAACCCTTTATAGCATAACAACATGTGGCATGCATGCCTGAGTCTGCTGTTAGAAAGGCCGAGATCAAACTGGAGAGTTAAGCTACACTTTGATTGTTTCTGTATATCCTTAAAAATGACGTGCTTTAGCAGCCAACACCCAACTCAACCAGGGAAAGCCCAAAAGGAAAGGTTCTCCCACTCACTTGCTCTTGTGCTCCCTGGGCAAGCTCTTACAAAATCATGGGTTTTAAATGGAAGTAATTCAGAGGGCTGCAGGACTCAGCAGACTACTCTTTTGAAAGAAATCAGAATTAAAAAAAAAAAAAAAAAAGAACAAAAAAAAACAAAAACACAAACCACCACCACCAAACAAACAAAAAAAAAAAACAAACAGCTCAGACAAACATTAATTGAAACATTCCCAAACAAGATCATGGCAAGGGAAACCAATTGGCTGAATCCCGAGTTCTTACAGCCACTAGTAAATAGTCCATTTCAAAAGACCTTGGAAATAGATGCTTTAAACAGAGCCAAAGGATAATGCCAGCCATCGAGCAGGCTTCAACACAACCATTATTTGGTTAGATTGCCATTCCTTTTATTGAAAAACAAAGAAATGTATAATGTTAAAACAACCAGATGAAGAACATCCTAAATTTTAGGAACAGGGATGGGGTAGATATTTTATTTATATGAACTGCCATTGATTTCAATGGATTGCAGCATAAAGGCTGAGCCACCTACTCAGAGAAGTAAACTTATAACTATATCTGAAGAGAAAGACCCTAACCCCAGACCCGTTCTTCTCCGTGCTATTTCTGCACCCTTTCATGAAGACAAGAGTTTACCTGCCACAAAGGGATCCTCAAACAGCATAAAAATAACAAAGAATGGTTTGAGTTGGAAGAGACTTTAAGACCACCCAGTTCCAGCCCCCTACCATGGGCAGGGACACCTCCCACCAGCCCAGGTTGCCCAAAGCCCCATCCAGTCTGGCCTTGAACACCTCCAGGGATGGGGCATCCACAGGTTCTCTGGGCAGCCTGGGCCAGGGCCTCACTGCCCTCTGAGTGAAGTATTTCCTCCTAACACCTAATCTAAATCTCCACTCTTTTATTATATAACCATTCCTCCTCATCCTGTCATTGGCCATGTAAAATAGTCAGAACAATCAGAGCATGAAGTATTCCAGAGTGGAGCACAGTGTACTGTTACAGCCCATGAAAGATATAATTCACCTTTGCAATGCTCTAAAATATGCCAAGAAGTGATGCAATCCTCA
Organism: Anas platyrhynchos; assembly: GCF_047663525.1. Classification (NCBI taxonomy): domain Eukaryota; kingdom Metazoa; phylum Chordata; class Aves; order Anseriformes; family Anatidae; genus Anas; species Anas platyrhynchos. Next base: position 91,719,308 of record NC_092587.1, on the reverse strand, counting down.
CAGTGTCCCAGGAAGAGAAGAACAGAAAGATGCCCCCTCTCTCTACCACTAAGGCTCCTGCATAAGCCCTGTGATTTGGCTTCAAGTCTATATGGAAAATTCCAGAAATGCAGGTGTGTCCCACTGTATCAGATTCTGCTAAAACTGGGAAACTATCCACATAACAGGTAGTGGCACTTAAGGTAGACAGGTGATTTGCAGCTACAGGGACCCCAGAGCTTTGCAATGTACACACCCTCAAATGATGCATCCTGTGGCGATGCTGTCCTGCTGCTTTCCTCAACAGAGGCCAAAGTCTCTAAAACTAAATTGATCCTTAATCACAAATCGGAATTGCTCTCATAAAATGAGGAGACTTTTGCCATAACTTAGCCAACTCAAATCAAATGACAACATCTTAAAATATTTCTATACTTTTAACATTTTTTTTTATCATCACAGCCTAAAATATCTCTTCTACATGAGGAAAGGAGACTTGTGCTTTTGTCTGTGATGCCTTTGATGGTGGCATTCAAAGCCATGTTTCAAAGATCAATAGCAAAGATCATTAAGGAGTTCACAGTCTGATTTCCCCCCCCCCCCTTTTTTTTTTTTTTTGGTGTGGAAACGGAAATATTCCTGAATTGTGAATTGGTGTTTCTGCCACCGTTTCACAAAATAACCTTGCTGGTGTTGCCTTCTGTGTACCCCAAGCAGAGATGGCAATCCTACCTTAAGGCTGAGGACTGAACACTATCCTCCAGAAGTGATGACTCCATAAACATTATGCACCCCCAGGTTTTTCTCTTCCCAGTGCAGTCACAAAGCAGTGTTGCAAGTTTTTTTTTTTTTAAACTGAGCTTTAAGGCACCACAGATGTTGCCTTGTTTCCAGGTTTAGCCTGACTGGAAGCTCTTGCCCAGGGTGTAGCAGTGGTGCTTTCCAGTACAGGGGCAACCACAAAATTGCACCCTTTCCTTCTGTCCAAACACGTGCAAGACACACAGACACAACGCCCTTGGGAAGAAAGGCAAACTCTACTGCAGAAACCACTTGCCCAAAGGGACGAAGGCCAGTAAGTCTTCCGTATTGTTTGTTAGTCTCTCTGTAGTGAGAACAGAAGTAGTCCTGCTAAAAAGAATTTTTTAGGAAGAGGATTTTACCCAAATTTCAGTTTTTCTTTTTTTTTAAAAAAAAAAAAAAAAAAAACAAACAAACAAAAAAAAAAAAACCTGGGGTAGATAGTGGTGCACTGAAACCATTTACTCACCATTTGCTTCTATAACTTTGTTGTGGGGAAAAAGCCTGAATAGAAATTGTGGAGCAAAACATTAACACACGGGTATGTTGCTGCACGGTGTGACTCTTCCAGAAGGGCAGAGTTTTGTGTCAGCTGAACTCACCTGCAATCAGAAAAGGGGAGTAGTACCGACATCTGATGATGCAAATGGATGTCTGAAACAAAAGCATCTGTGTGCAATAACGACAGGGTTGGTAGCTCCCCTTTGTTTTTGCAAAGCTGAGCACAGGCAAGGGGCAGCAAAATACAGCTTCCCAGACCCCTGAAACCTGTCTGCCTCTATTCTATCAGCACAGGGACACCAATAGCTCTCTCAAAATCAGGCCCTTTGTAGAGACATGGACAAATACACAATTAACCTGTGAAAATCACCCATATATTTGATTTTAAAAGACCATCTATCAGGTTCTCGATGTCCTTTTTTCCTTTCTTTTGCTGTGCCTATTTTCTCTGGGGAGGAAGTGATATTGTTGGGGCTGCTGTCCACGGAACCAAGTGCCTTGTGTTGAAGGGTTGTCATAAAGCTCCCCAAGAGCCTCACTTCTCATTCGAGATTCCTCTCAGTGTGCTCATGCAGCCAGTGCACAAAGCACAGTGCCCTCCTCGGCCCGAGACAGAGCTGTATACATGTCACGCAAGAGGGCAGAAAGTGAAACAGTGAAAGACCAAAGGAGCAGAGAACAAAGCAACAGAAAGCCATAGAGCATTACATGATTTACATGAGGAAGCAAGAAAGATGCAGCTCCTGCCCCCATTTCTCACCCCCACCATCAGCTCTAATGCGGGGTGCCTGCAGCAGCTGTGTAGCCTGGTCTGAGCCATGCTCCTCAGGAAGGCAGCCAGCACAACCCCAGGAATTGTGGCCCTGAGAAAACCCTATGGGGAGAAGAAGCAGCACTCCTGATAAGGGCTGACTAGAAAAGAGACTAAATTACCAACAAAGCCACCACAAGAATTCTTTGTAACTAAGCAGGATTACTTGCAAGGAAATGCCTGACTTCTAACATAAGTTTTTCTCCCTACCCCAGATTACCATGGGCTTTGACTGACTGCCTAGCTCAAAATGGGTTAGATCATTTCTCCTTTTATTGCAAGAACTCTCTGCTTCTTGAGCTGTATGTCCCCTGAGATCTACCTTTTCACAAATTCAAACTTCCCAGAAAATAACCCGATTCACTTAATTTGCACACAATTTTTGCAGGATGGCATATTGGTGTGGCACTCTTGCCTCACCCCACAGTCTGGATGATACCAATCATTTTCCAAAAGCAGAGGCAGCCTTGCATGGCACGTGAACTCTTCTGCAGACTGACCTGCACCACTCTACCTGCCAGCTGAATGGGAGAAAAAGGTAAGTGCTTGAAAAATACGAGATAGCTGTCAAGACCAAAAGCAGGAGTTTGAGGAAGACCTTGTTCATTTGCATGCACCTGACCTCACTGGCATTCACCAACGATTAACATCAACTGCCACGGTCAACACTTAATTCACACAGAAAGCTGCTGCTAGTTTCACTTCATTAATATTGACGTCTGAACTCAGTAGCTATGGTGGATTATGATTAATAATTATTTATAGCCAGCTATCTGCACAGAGCATGCCTGTCTAATGCTGGAGGTCAGGTGATGAATCTTGCTGTAACAATTCGCAAGCTGTCCACCTCTGCAGCAAGCCACTTCACCTCTTCTAGCTCAGGCACTGCCACCAGCTCTCACACTTGTCCATTTACAGGTATGATGTGTTTTCACATGTGAAACTCAGGCTTATTCCACACTGCTGGGTAGATAGTTGTATCATAGAGTAGTATTTCTTCTTTGAAGAAAAGCTAGACAGCAGCAGCAAAGGTTAAGGCTGAAACATGCAGGTGCAGTACATTTTAATTAATTGCAACTTCTGGTTCAGAAATACACCTAGAAGTCCAGCTCCTCTGTGACTCCACAGGGAACAAAAATCCACTTTGCCTCTGTATTTACATGTGCAGCCAGTGAAGTTCTGCATCCTGCACAAGCACCACCACTTTACCACCAGACCCAGCTCCTGAGAGCCATCCAGCCCCCGGTGACTCATACAGCAAAAAGCCAGCAGCGAGGATGAGCACAGGTTTTGTATCAAACCAGATCACACAGCTTCCTGTTATCATTACTCAGATGAGGCCAGCCCCAGTGTCCCACGCAGCACTCCACAAGGGTTACATGTGGAAAAAGTGAAGCAGCATCCCTTGTAGCCGCGCCACCAGCCATCCCTCTTGGGCCAGAACAGCGGTGCTGCTCCTGCCTGTACTGCCAGCAGCCCAGCAAACTGGGACTGCTTCTGGTGCAGCTCACTGGGCAGTGATTCATAAATAACCACAGCTCCGCATCGGCTTGTTTCGTTTTAGCTTGCTTTCTAGCCCCCCAAAACTGGGTAACCCAGAGACACTGAAGAATGTGAAAATGAGAGGAGAAAAGTGAAGCCTCTGGCACCAGTGGGGTGGGTGTCTGGGAGAAGAAAATGCCAAGGAAACTTCACAGCTGTACAGATTATTACTTTTTTCTCACCCTCCCCATGCAGTCTCCTGGATGCAGAAAATCCTCAGCCATAAGCTCAACAAATAATAAGTTTCCATATAGTTTTTACAAATTTCACTATATTTAATAAATAAAACTTTAATATATTTCCTCATACTAACTTCAGTCAAAATTAAGACCACTTTCGCCTTACCACATTTTTTTCCTCCAATAATAAATATATTTTCAGTGAAAAAGTATCTCCCTTTTCTAGCAGACAAGTCCAGAATACCTCAGTTATTTCAGTTTCCAAGAGGCACTGCAGAAATCAAGCCAATCTGTATCATTTCACCTGCTTTCAAAGCTGCAAGACAGAAAAATTGCTGTATTCGAAAGTGATTGACTTTTTACAAGATTACCATCTTCCCCACCAGTTTGCAGTGCTACCATCACCACTTTGTGGTTGCATGGATTTAGCAACTGTTGTTTCTGCCATGAATATTTTCTAAATGCACCAAGTGTTTGGGACCTTCTGAATAAATAAAATAAAAATAATAATAATAAAAAAAAAGCTACGTCAATGTTTTTGCTCTTTTACACTGTATATGAGAGTTCCTCACTATTATTATCCCGATAAAAAAATCTAAAGGAAGAAAACCAGAATTTTTAAAGGAACACTCACTGAATCTTGTTGAGGAACAAAATCCTCATGACAATGATATATATAATTATATATATGTATATAATATAAACATCCTGATTTTCAATCAGAAGGAAAAAATAAATATTTGAGCAACCTTACAATATTTGGGTCTCAGAATAATACCTCAACGTACTATTTTTTCTTTGCCATATACTTTTTAAATATGAAAACAGCCTTTTCAACCTGTGCAAAACGGTAGGAGAAAACACACAATGCACAGAGATAAAAATAACTAAGTTAAAATTATTTAGCTTAGAAAGTTTGCTAGAGCTCAATCATTAAAATTCATTAATTAACATATAAATTACTTAGAAGGAATTCGACATGCTTCTGGATAGAGTTCTGAGAAAGAAACCTCCTGATGTTCATAATGGCTGATACTGTTAACAATTAGAAACTAAAACTGACCTCTAGAATTGGCCTACTGAAAATTTCAACCTTCTGAAAATTATTTTCCTTCTGAATCTGAAAAACAAATTTCTTATGAAATCTAAACCCAATCCCTGAAGCCTTTCAGTCAAAATGTTCTGCTTTTATCAAATTCAGAAGCCGTATCCATATTTCTTCTAATTTTGTAATGCAATCCAAAATACATTTTAGACAAAAGACAAATTTTGTCACAGCCTTGTTGACATTTGGCTTTCAACTTCTTTATGTGAGACTGCACTGTAAGTGACACATCCCCATGAAAAAATTGGGTTTCAGTGACAAAGCATTTTTCAACAGAAAAAAAATGTCTTCTCAGTGATTTTTTCCAAAAAGTCTCAATTCCTTTCATGATACTCATCTGGGATGACCAGGAAAATAATGTACTGCAACCTTGAAAGAGTGGAAGCAAATCCTGTTTTCTTGTCTACATCGCCTCTTCTTATTTGCAGGGGGAGAGCTGCACTGTGTTTCTGCAAGAAGCCAGATTTAACCCTTCCCCCACCACACCACAAGCAATGAAATCTAGCTTCTTACCACCCTTTGTCTCGTGGGTTGGATTTTCTCCTAATGAGGTGAAAACTCTGACTGAAGTTTCCTGCTATTTCCCTGTCCGTATCATCTAAACTCTCTGGTGTCCTACAGAAAATGGGAAACCTCACAGCATTTCTCTCAGCAGAAACAGCAATCGAAGCTCTTTCCTGTATTTAGTCTTCTATTTCCCTAGGATGTTTGGGAAATTTGAATCTTCAGTACTCCTAGCACTCTCTCACAGCTGGCTGAAATTGCTCTGACATTATTAGGCAGGCACGCAGACACCCACAGTGTGGTCACACAAGCATCATCTCCTAAGAGCATAAGATAAAAAGAAAATTACAATAGCTGCCTGTATATGTGATTGTTGGAAAGATCCTCACACACTTTTGCAGCCACATTCAGGCAAGAAACTATGTTATGGGATAATTAGCAATCTGATGAGCAATTCACATATGAGAAGTATTACATAAATCCCAGCATCATTATAGCTAAGAACAGGGCAATAATTACAGCTAAGATTGCCTGCATACTTTACTTCCTAAACCTATGGGATTGTTTTTTTTTCCCAGACACTCATAACTTTACTTGCTAGTCCAATCCTGGTCTCTTTGCCCAAAGTCAGCTGCAGCAAGACCACTGATGCAATGTCAGGAGTATTTCCCTCACTGTCTGCCTGGAGCTAGTCTTCTGGAAGACTCCGTTAGAAGAATTTGGTTGCTGTTAGGAGGAGTTTGTTGTGGTGGGTGCAGCAGAGAGCTGTACATTTGGATTTAAGAAGAGCTTTCACTTTCATTGATATTAAGAAAAAATGAGAACAGGGGAAACATAAGCAATCACAAGGTGTTATCTGCACCCTATCTTTCCATGACTGCCTTCCAGCCTTTTCTTCAGAGGCCAGTGTGTTCCTCAATGTATGAAAGTTGTTTTGTATTATGAACATAACTGGAAATAAAATAACCTTAAAATACAAATCAGGAGTATATCCAATATGTAAATCAACATCTTTATGAGCTGCAATGATGAGGAATGGGAAATCACAACTATTCCAAAGTACCTTTTAGTTTTTTCTGTGTTCCCTTACTATGAAGAGGAAACAGGGCTAAAGATCTCAGCGACCACCACATACAACACCTCAGCTGATATGCATGCATTATATAACAACAGCATGAAGTTGCTACATACACCGTTTAACCTCACAGAGGCCATCCAGTTCTAATCTTGATCTTATGCAAATTAGGAATTAATCTAGCTGTGCAGACACCAGTGGCCTCAACATGGTGTAAAGGTGGCGGAAATTACATCCTCGTCAAGCCCACATTACTTGCAAATACCATTCACACAAATGAAGTGAAACACAGCAACTTGGTAAGAAACAAAGTGCTCAGGAGCCCTCCTCGAAGTGTTTCATCAAGCATCTGAGCCTTGTGCCTTGCCACACGCAAACACCCAGGCTGCAGGTACATGAGACGTCTGCCACGTGCATGAGGTTGGACAGTAGATGACCACGTGGAGGCTTTCAACTGCAGCAAGCCAAGGGTCGCTTGGCTTCTGCCCAGGAAGGGTGAGAATTCCCCGGTTGCCTTTCCCTTACTGATGGTTATAGAGAACCAGGGTGTGGACACAGGTGGCTTCTGTGGAGCAGATGATGCACGACAGGGGCTTACCACGTTGTGTCTCATATCACTTAGCTACAGCCAATGCCAACTGCTGGTACAAAAGGTGTTCCTGCTGCAGTGCTGTATTGGGAGAAGTTAGGGAAAGCTGATGCCTCGCTGTTCACCTACATTACAGAATCACAGATTCTGCAAACATCTGACCAGAAGCAGGATGCATCAGCTGCCTTCCACCAAGCAAAACAAAATAATTGTTTAAGTACTGACACAAGTGCAAGTATCCTTGCATGCTCTGCAACTTGTACAATACCAACAAAAAGAACTGTTTAAGTCAACTACTTTCAAGAGTGTGGTATAGAAAATATTTCAATGGGAACATGTAGGGTGTGATGTCTGCAGGTACTGTGGGTATTTCAGACTGGCACCGGTCTATATTCATCCAAAGTCCAAAAAGGATGAGTTACATAACCTCATGACTATAAAAAGCCATACTTCCTATATCAGAGAAAATGCAAAGAGGGAAGTTATTTTCAGAAAACAGCAAGCTTATGTGATGACTTTCCAAGGTTATAATTATTATTGCTATTCTGCTGCTCACTTTTAATTACTTTGAGTAAACATACATGTATTGATTTTTATCTTCGTATCAGAATGGAACTTTTTAATCCATGTCATATCATGAACTAATGTGTCAACCTGAAGCTTAGCGTCCAACCCCAAGGGCAGATAAATTGGTACTGACACTGCTTAGTTTAAGTGTCATAAGTGTTTTACAAGATCTGATACAGAAAAGATAACAAAAATGCTAGGACCAAACACCCAAAGGACACTGGGGAAGAACTAAGAACTGCGTGACCTTTTGGATGTCTGGCTTTTCAGACAATTGTTTCGGTGGTTTTATTTTTTTGTGTGTGTGTCTGCTTTTGTCTGAAATTCTAATTAAGACAAGCTTCCCAATGCTACTGCTTGGAGCTCTCAGGATAGCCTCCTGAGTGCTACTTCACAGCAATAGCTTTATGATTAGTGTGAAAGCAGGCTTATACAACATTCTGCAGCTAAATGCAGCTACTCCAGGCTCCTCGTAGACACAATGGCAAACAGTAACTTTATATTCTATCGCTTCTTACCAATGCTCTTCTCAGTGCTGACAGGAAGTATTGCTGAACAATTCTGGGCAAGTAAGTTTTACTTCTCCATTTTAATGTTTTATTATTATGTGCTTCAACTATCTGTCTTAGCTCAGCCTCTGAGCCTTGCCATCCACCTCCTCCCTGAGCAGATTTTACTGACTCCTTCCACAGTTCACTTGATGTCAAAAGGTTATAAAAAGTTCACATGATTTTACCTCCACAACTGGAAAATACGCCTGAGAACAGTATAGTTAGAAGAGCTAAAGAAAATGAAGCAGTCAAGTTGTGGATTAAATATTCAAATAAATTAGCTTCTTGCATCATTCCTCCCTGGGTGCCTTTAACTCTTTAACTTCCTTTATTTTATTTTTAAACTAAACCAAGAATGTTCTTTCTGAGCAGTGTCGTGACTGTAAATGTCCCAGCCACCTGGGAAGTGCAGCCCTCTACAGCAGGCACTGCATGAGTAAAACTCCTCATGTTGCCCTCCGCTAACCAAGAACTCCATCTAGATATTCTCTTATTTAAGCCAAATGTTTGGAAGTCAGGTTTGTAGAGATGAGCAATATACCTCCAGAGATCACATCACTGAGGCACTAAGCATGAAATTTTCCTGTAAAAACAAGAATGAAGCTATCAGCCAGTTCTGTATAGATACACAAAACCATAAGATTTGAAGCTAATCTCACAGGTATCACCTCAGAAACTTGGGCTTTTGCAAGCCTGCAGAGGAAATTAAAATACCAAAGAGGATATGAGACCACTCCAAAGAAAAGCCACCACAGCAACTCTCAATACATTTATTTCTTGCTGATTATCACGATGGGGATGACCTAACTGATATTTTGCTTCATTTTTTTTTTGAAGGCCAGATTCCACAGGATGCTAAACAACCTTGCCTCTTACATATGCCTAACACTTCCTTCTAGCTAAGCTTCACTGAAATCAACTGGGCTTGAGCACATATTTAAGTGCAGGACAAAAATTGCTTAACACTTCTGCATTATCGTTTATTTTAAAGATGCATATTTGTTCTTGTCTGCTATTTATGGCTCATCTGTCCCAGCTTGGCAATGACCAACAAGCAATAAAGAGAGAAAATGTAACATGCCATTAACTTAATGTAAATACTTTGCAAAACTACAGCTTCATAATTGCATAGATCATTTGAAATAGTGTAAGCAAAAACAGTGGGTGACTGGAAACAGAATCCCTCAAAGTCCAGGACCAATGACAGATACCACAAGTAATGACGTATATTTTAAAAATGCCCTTGATATATATTCAGATATTTCTGTTTGTGCTGGCTTACTAAAAAGCAATGAGATGTATACAACATCCATGTAAGTAATACAATGACTGCACTAGCTAAAATAACAGTGCTATCTTAGGCCTATACATAAACCAAACCCAGTAATTTGCACATTTCCCTAAGCCAAGTTTTTATGCAGATGCATCTCTGAACTATGGACATTTGTGAGGTTTTAATTTAAATCACACAAGCTCATACTCAAAACCTGAAAAACAAGAGTGAAATTTCTATCACGGTGGGTTACAAAGCAACAACAAACCCCCTTCTCACAACATGGCTTCCCACAACAACAGCAATGTTTGGATCCAGGAGGCAAGAACTGTCTCAACAACCTCTTGATATAGCTAAGGACTTACCCCCAAAACACAGTTTAGTCAAGAGAGGAAAAAAAGACAAAACAAAACAAAAGGCATCAGGTAAACAAAAAGTCCTGGATACTTAGAAAGGTGAGACCACCCTCTGGAAAAGCCTTGATATGTGTTTTATTTTGCATTTTGTAAAGTGCTGTTTCCCTTTTGCTGAACTCCTGTAGGTGGTAGTGTTGGTATAACACGTTACAAGTAATTAAGGCAGCCTCTTGGGACACTGCCCATCCCTCCAGAAGACTTGGTTCTTTAAGGCATGTTGGCTTACTGCCAGGTTACGCTTCCTCCAAGGTACTCCTTATTCTTAGGATCCATAAACAAATAATTAAATTAAAGCCCATGTTTATTCAAGAAACAGTAACACCTGTGGTGTCAGAACACATGAGTAGGGGAACACAAGCAGACCCTACAACTAATCCAGCCCTTATTGATCACGTTATTCTTGAATTTTAGCCCTTTTTATTTGCTAAACAAGGTTAACAAATAATGTTGCTTCTTTTATTGCTTATGTCCTCTACCTTTTAGTAATAATAATAATAAAAAATCCTCAAAAAGCAGTGTCATCTAGAATTACTATAGCTTCCTACCAAAAATAAAAAATAGAGAGAAACATTTAAGAAAAATGCGTGTGTGTGCCTGATTTTGTTTTGTGGTGGATGAGCAGAAAAAAATAAGGTTTTAAACAAAAACAAACAATTGTTTTTGATGGAAAAGATAATTGTCAAACCAACAGTTCTGTTCTTTGCTCAAGTAACTCCAATTACCAGATGTGGAATCAAACACACAGAAAATGCTTTTCTGCAGAAATGCAAAATCTCCGTATCTACTTAAATGCACCATAAAAGTGCTTAGAAATAATTGCAAATATGGCAAATATAACTAAGCTCCAAGTCCGGGTCATGAAATGACTAAGAAATGTTCTTCCAGACAGTAGGCAACTACTGGTGATGCAAATGGTTGCAGTGCAGATGGAGAAAGGCTTTAAGGATTCCTTATCTCCCTACATATGGAGCCGCAACAAGAAAACCTTTCTGATAATAAAGCAGTTTTCAAAAGCCCTCACGAAATTTTGACAGTCACAATGCAACCCATTCAGCCTGTTTTTATGTGGACAATAAAAGACTGAAAAAACAACAAACATAACATGATGGCAAAAGTGTTCAAATCATGTGAAGCTGCTGTGAATAAGTGCTGCAGTTCGCCAGCGCTTATTTTAAGTACAAAAGAGTACTGTGCCATTTGGCTGGACTGCAGGGACACTATAACATATGCACCCCTCAGTTACTGTTGCGTTTAGGAAGTATTAAAGATGGAAAGCCAGATACAGTGCCATGAGGGAAGGTTTTGTGTAATGGATAAGAAAGCCAGCTTTAAAAAGGAGAAAATAATTGAACAGGATAATGCTTAGAGGTAAGGGCTTTTCCTTCCCCCCTCTGTTTTGGGCCTGTGGCAGAGAAGGTACCTGCTCTGTAGCAGGGTTGGTCAGCGTGCCTTGATTAGAGGCACTCGTGGTGTGAAGAAATGAAAACAAGCCTGGGGAAGCATTTGGAAAGGACTCAGCTATAGGAGAGCATGCACCAGCACGTCTGGACGAGGCATCCCCACTGTGTGGATCTAAACTCAGGCTGGCACAGTGCTGCCGGCTGCTCTTGTCATGCCTGATGCATCTCCAACACAGCAGCACTGAAATGAATGCCATTTCATGCCCCCTCTAGATTTGACTGGCATCCAGCAAAGGCAATGGGTGGCTACACCCCTCTCTCTCTTCACCTGAATGATATCCATGGTCTACGCTGCTTGCTCTCCTTAGCAGTGCAAATAGTAGTGGCTTCTGGATCTTGGCTACAGCTTTTTCCAGCTAAAGCAGAGCTTAAATTTAGCAGGCAAATCCATTTTAATTGCCTTTTTTCCCCTCTTTTGGTCAAATTCATCTGAACTGTTAAATGTCAAACACTGGTAATGATGAGGCAGTTCCACTGAGCGGCAGAATGAATCAAACGCCTTAGTTACACAAGAGTAGGCTGGCAAGTCCCCCTTAAAAAAGCCCACGCAGTGAAAAGCTGCTCTTTTCCCCTACAAATCATATCAGTTGTTTGACAGCCAAATGTCTGGGCCAGAGTAGCCCAAGAAGAAAGAATTGCCCTTAGATATATTTCCATGAGATATGGAGATTTACAGGACAAAAATGAAGACAAATCTGAAGAACCAAAGAAGTAGATCATTATTTTAGGCATTATTAAGCAACTACCAGCTATCCATATCCCTGCTTCACACACACACACACACAAAAAGTCTGCAAAGTCTTTCCCTTGTAGTTCACCTCTGGTTATAAAAAATCTAGTCCTTGTGCCTTACCTGACAGTACAGAGCACAAAGAATACAAAACTGAAAGGGAAGTGAGTTTAGATGTCAGAATTAGGCACATATCCCTCTCATATCCCTGCCCACTGTTCAGTATTGAGCATACTTTGCAACTTTTGCATGTGTATCTGGAGCAAGTCTAGCACTCCCCCTGCTTAGAAGTACCACCTTTTTAAATTCAAAATCAAGATCATGGCATACAAAAACTTACCTTCTTTAATCAATAGATCAAGCCCTGATTGGTGATTATTATAAAAGAATATTCAAAATAATCTTTTTCACCAGAGGGTTTTCAAAGTGCGTGTAAAACAACTCAGTCTAACGCTCAGAGAAATTACACTGACATCGCAAGTGGTACTTGTTAGCTGAGCCATCTGCAGCATGGGGTCTTAACCACCCTTTTGAATTACTGGCAGAGCTCTACCACCAGAAAGAGAGGAGCAGAGGGAAAATGTTATTTTGTACTTACTCAGAAGGTTATCAATAAAGCAAGTTTCTTGACCTCTAAGTTCACATCTACAAAATGGAGTCTCCTGAGGTGAATTGCTATTAAGGAAATACTACAGAGTCTCTGCTGGAGAAGCAAGACTTAGATTCCATTTCTTGAGACACATTGTAATGAGTTCTTTTCACCCTAGATTGAAGTACCGCCTAGGAAAGATTATAAAACTTGTGGCTGTCACTATTAGTACTGAACAGCTGGATTACCAAGACTTTCTGGGGAGCTGTAGCCTATCCATCACAAGTAAAGCGTTCAGCAATTTCTCTTTCATAATCTTAGACTTCTAAAGAAACAAATTAAATGGTAGTTCAAACATTAGCCCATTAAATCACTTATGAAATCTGAGCTAAAGAAAATTTTGTTTCTATCACCAAAGCTATTAGGTATTTGCCACTGTCCTTCTGTCTCATAAAGTTTGCTCTGTCTGTATACACATTCACAGCATACAACTGTGAAATTCTAAGAATAGCAGAACAACAGGAAAATAATATCCACAGATATACTCATGCGTTCCCACTTGTAATTTGTTCTGGCCTCCTTTATTCCCCTCTGGCTATTTTTCCAGGAACATGAAGATGAGTGGTTACTACTCATGGAAACACTGAGCTTCTGTTATTTGCAGAAATACTCACAGACTGCGTGAGTCTGGAAAGAAATTGTGCCTAGGGAAGTCAATATGCTAATCATTTCAAAAAATACTAAACGTACATCTAGGTGAGGAGGAGACTTAGCCTACTGTTTGTTAGGTGACTAAATTACGGAGTGGGAGACCACAAGACTTATTGAACTAACAAACCATCCTTATTGATTCTGAAGTAGAATAAACAAATTGCTTTTTACAAGTCAAGTGGATACCTATTAGCAGGATCACTTCCTGAGAATTAAATGGAGGGGGGGAAGACAACATAAACAGAGCTGCCTAGGTGGAAAATGTTTCCAGCGGGAAATTTTCATAACCAGTTGCTCAATTGCTAAAACAAATGGTGGACACTTCATACATATTCATTTAGCCACAGACACGCTGCATGACAAACCTAATCAAGTCCAAGAAACAGAGTATGGGTTAACTGAAAGAATTAAAAGAACTGGGAAAGGAAAACAAACTACTTTATCTCTGGTCTGCTGGTTTGAATCCAATCCATATTAGTAGACATGAAGTTGTTACCCTCCAATGTCTGACTGTAAAGTGGCCCATGTGAAATGAGCTGGCAGACTTTGTTCTGCCTTACCGAACAGGAGACTCAGCAACCTCTTCCTCTTCTTTTTCACACGTGCACACACCATTTTCAGAAATCGAGATTGTATTAGAACACATAACAAAGACAGACCAAAGCTTCTGAGTGCCTGTACACAACCAACTCCTGAGCTGTTAGTTATTGTGACTGTAGGAAATAGAAGAAGCATAGCAAAACATATGCATCCACAACCATTATGTGTTTTCTTCAAGGATGCAATGTTTATTACTACAGAATTTCCCTTCCTGGTCATTTTCCTGTTGCTACATAATTACTGTCATTCTTTGAACACTAGTGTCTGCCCAGTTTCTGATTAAGAATCCAGAATAATAATATCTTGATTTCAGAAGCCTCGTGGCTACAAAAACTGAACTACAGAAGGATGTCACACTCTCCAATATATAAAAGTGAAAAAAAAGTTGTAACATTTTATACTGGAGAGATTTGTAACTTGCCCAACAAAAAGAATCTTATAAATTTTTCAGTAAAAAGTTGAAATGAGCATTTTTTTCCCCTCAACCAAACGAAGTGTTAACTGGCTTCAGTTTTCATAAGTTTTTGTGAACATATTTGTGGGGCTTGGTGCCAGTTTTGAAATAGCTACAAATTACTGTAATTTGGCAATGTTTTGTAAAGACAGAGGACATGTACAAATTTTAGCTTATTGGCTGCAATAATCATTCAGGATTATTTTATTGAAATGGCACCTATAATCTAAAACCTACAGGTTTGATGTTATTAAGCATGCCTGCAAGGTAGAGCTTGAATTTGTTTTCACTCACTGTGAGCCAGAAAAGCTCGATGTGAACTCCGATTATGACCCAGTTTCAATGACCTTCGAGCACTAAAAAGCAGGGCACACTTAGTGCTATAAGCTCTTGTCATTTCATCCTTGACTAATACTTTGTCAGAGGCAGTAAACTGCTGTTTCAATACAACTCAGTATTTTGTGACACTTCAGAATATGTTTCCAAGACCTGCTTTCAAAAGGAAAAGACGTAACTAGAATTTGCAACAACTACTCTCAAAACCAAGTTTACAAGTTTTCTGATAAAACAGAACAATGGGAATAATAAATTGCACTTACCCTCTGTCTAGCCCCATCCGTCTGCAATGCAGGCCTTCTTGACATGCCAGCAGGATGAACAGAAAAAAACTCTCA
Organism: Anas platyrhynchos; assembly: GCF_047663525.1. Taxonomy (NCBI): domain Eukaryota; kingdom Metazoa; phylum Chordata; class Aves; order Anseriformes; family Anatidae; genus Anas; species Anas platyrhynchos. Next base: position 91,704,197 of record NC_092587.1, on the reverse strand, counting down.
CTCTTGCTGAACTGAACACAAAGCTATTGTTCCCTGCTTCATCTTCTATCATTCTTGATTTTGTGGAGGAATAAAAATCAAACAAATCAATGGCCTACCTAAAGAAAGGGTGAGAAGTTGCAAAAGAGCAGCCATAAAATGTCCTACTAATTTGGAAATCAATTCAGCCCTGAAACAGGTGGATTAGGCCCCACCAAATGGTGCTTGATAACAAGAATCACCTGGTTTAAAATACATGTCTCCTATAGCAGAGGCACATGGACTTCAGAGTTTGTTCATGGTTTGCTTGTTTGTATGTCTGTTCATTTGTTTTTCAGGGAAATCATTAGAGTCCAGATGATCCAGTGAGGCTCAGAGCTGCCCGTCAGGTGCAGGCTGCATCACCATGTAGCTCCCACCCCATCTGCCTTTCTTTTTTTTTTTTTGGTTTGTTTAATTTCTCCTGGAGAGGGAACACAGACACAGGCTGCAAACTAAAGAGCTGATTATGATTTTGTCTACAACAGCAATATTTGACCAGTTCAGGGAACCCAAGCTAGTACAGACCCTTCTGTAGAGTCCTTGTAATCAATTTTTAAAGTGCCATGTGACTGATGGTGGCTGAAGCTAACATGCCAACAGAACTTATATTAATTAAAGAAAGTCTTACACATTCTCTCATGTAGTAGTTTCTAACTACTAGTTTTCTACTAGTAGTTTCTAAACTACCTCAGCTATGTCAGTGGCACTTTCCCGTTGTAATGGCTGGCCTTGTTTATCAGGAGTTATCACTTTTAAGGTAACAGCTGAACTCCTGGGTTTGTAGGCCTCCCTCCACCCACGGCTGTCTCACCACGTAGGACTCAGAGGTGTAGCAGCAGGAAGGAACTGCTGATACCAGTAAGTGACGGCTACTGGAGAATTAAAACATTACACACAGAGTACACGCAATGGTCTCTTGCTGCTCCCTTACTCTGCCAGCCCCCTGCTGCCCACAGACGGCTGTGAGCGCAACGTAGAGCACCCAGAAATAAAGATGTTAAGTTGGTTGCTACAGCACGCAATGCCACAGGAAATGTACAGTCTAATTGCGTAGATTCAAGTGCTTTGAAATGAACCAACATAGGTTATGAGACTAAAAAGAATCCACATGCCAGCCCTTTTTAGTATCCTCCCCGCCCTTTATCTCCTTTAATATACTTAGCTGCTTGAGTCTGCAGCCTTGTAGAAAGTAGCTGAAGCAGGGTGCAGCCTCACCAGCTAAATGAGAGAATGTGTATGGAAACAGGAGTTGAGCTGCAAAGGTGTAAAATTTGGGCCTGGAGCTGGAACATGTTAGACTGAACATGGCAGGCTCAGCGGGGAAGGTTGAAAAGCCTGACTGTCGCCTTGCCATCTCGATGAATGAGGAGACATTTTTCTATTAACCGAGGTGTGGAAGCTCATTTCTCAGTGTTTGTAACATGTGGAACAACATTGACATACCTGGGTTTAGTATTGAGCTAAAAATTATTTTATCTGGTCTCCCAGAAGTTAGTGAATGCAACTGGAGGATCCGAAGGCCGATGCCAGTATAGCTGTGCTGGAATAGCTGAGGAACTTCCTGAATATTTTTGTCTAAAATAAACAAAAGAGGCTTTCCAGGAAGTTCTGAGTAACCATTTGTCCTTAAGTGTAGCTGAGCAGCTACAGAAGGAAGAAACCATCCTGGGATGGAGAGACAAAGATTTACATAAACAAGAAACCCCACCAGCCTGCTTGAGGAAATTAAGAAAGAACAGACTGAAACATCCCCAGGAATTTCAGTAAAGAGTAACTAATCTAGGGAGACTCATAAGAGAGCTCTGAAGAAACGAATGAAATTCAGGAGTTCGTAAAGACAGCCTACTGACTCCCCATGGAGAATTTCCTTTGGTGCGTAACACCAGATGGGCTTTCCCTCCCATCCAGCCTTTAAAGTTCTCCACGTCTTTGGGTGGGCCTCTTAACGCTTTCTTGAACTAAATGAGCTTGTGTCTTTGGAGATGATAGCGGTATCTCTGCTCCTGACAAGAGACCACAAATGATAACATCCTTGTGACACAGAGGAATTGAGACCCCCAATTTACATGACTTAAACAGAGACCACATCCCCACCCACAGACATCAAATCAAGTCCCGATAGCAAAACTACCCTGTGAGCAGTTTTTCTACCCAAACCAAATTAGATAGAGATAACAATGCTATAAAATTTCCACTTGGGCAACCCTGCTTTCCGTGTCTTGAATTCTTCTGCACTAGGAGGCTATAAAGGGACTGGAGAGATGATGGGAAAAAAAAAAAAAAAAAAAAAGGAGCAGATCCAGAGAAAAAGAGAAAATGAGCTTTTGTATGCATAGGAATGGATACTGTGGGAATCTTAACACCAAATATCTCTCTAATGTAATTACCAGTATGATGTGTATTTCTGTATTTATTCTATGCACAAGCTTGCTTATAAATACACACACACACAAGTGTATGTTCGTATGTTACAGCTACTCCTTGGCTCTTCATATTGATCTCTGTATTGTGCAAATAGCTCAACACACCAGAGGAAAGAGAATTAAATCCAGGAAATTCAAAGGACACAGAAACACATCCTACCTCAGCCTCAATTACAGGTCCTTGCAGTTGCTCCATCATCCCATAAGTCAGAATGGCAACACTGCCTCCCTACACTTGGTGTGTGTTGACCCTACATCAGTTGCAAGACTACAGATAGCATAACATCTAGTCCGCCCTGAAGACAGCACTAATGTTCCCCCTTAGCTATCAATATTTCCATGCACACACCATGGTAGAAACCTGAATTGATGCCAAGCGCAGACTAGAGCTCACTAGGTTGTTCCACAGCCATTTTGTCATGCTCTAAGGTAGTTTGGCATTGGGTGCAAAAAAAAAAAAAAAAAGAAAAGAAAAGAAAACCTGAGCAGACACCTTGTCTCTGAGATAACCTTCTTTAACCTTTCATATCAGCACACAAGTAGTTCAGCAGTTTCTCATATTCACCTCAGTCATCTGAAGGACCAGAGCAAGAGCCAAAGAAAATGTAGATTATGAAGAAAAAAAAATAAATAGTAATGTTCTGGCCTTGTTAGAAATAAGTATTTGTGTTTGTGCAGATATCTAAAAATACCAAGTTTTTTTTTCTTAATTTTTATTTTACAGTAGTAAACCACACCACTCCATTTTTTCCCCATCTATACAACTTATTTAAGTAAGTTCAACTGATACTGAAGCATTGTACATAGCTACCCCTTGTTCAAGGGGGCCAGCAAACACGGTTTTTGGGTGGAGCTTGTTTATTTTTAGACCTTTAAAGCTACAATTGCAAACAGATGTATGGATGGGTACCCTGCCCCCCTCCTTTCCTGCAGAAGAAAAAATAAACAACCAGCCAAGGTTGATGATTTCTTTTGAGCAAACACCAAAACACTTGAGACAATAGAAGTTTTATTTCAGAATCCTAATCAGGGCCAAGCGAGCAATCTGCAAAACATGCAGCCTCGATGTGTTCAGGAGGAGGAAGGGACAGCTGTGTGTCAGCATCAATCTCCTCTTTGAAAACACAAACCTAATTCTGTGCCCTTTGATCTGATGGGGCGATAAACAGCAGAATGACTCAAGACACCACTTTTTCCACTACAGCTTCAATAAAATAAAGCAAAATAGCGTATGAATACTAACACCTTAACAGACACAAACATTTGCTAAATATAACGCTGGTCTTTCTGTCCCTTCTGTTTCCGTGGTCGTTATTTGCGTTTACATTCATACAAACACCCCCCTTTTGTACAAGTCAGATTCCAGTCACAGGAGCTATCACATGGAAAATAAAGTTCAGATTGTAAGGGAAAGATTGATTTTGATCTTACAAATGCTAGTATAAAGTAAGAGAGTAGTCAAACACAGTGACACTGCTGCATCGTTAAGGCCTAATCTGACTGGTCATCTTTCTCTTTGCCTGTGTCCTCTGGTTTATGCCATTGATTTGACAAACTGCCAGGCAGCTGGGTACTTATGACCATGCTTAAAATTACAAATAAATGAACAGGATTTATTTTTCCTTATTTTTATAAGAATATAAACAGGTGTATCATGTTTCTATTAGCAGTACATCTCTATGTAATACATTCACTGCTGATACTGCAATTGGAGAAATTCCACTGAACCCAGTTGAAAAACAAGGGTAAGATAATTACTTTCCTCATCCCCAGCTCTGGAGCCGGGACACCAACCCCTATGTAATGGTGATCAGAACAGATTATGATCCACCGACAGCGCTTAGCTTCCATAAAGCATGCAGGCTACAGGATCTCAGGGCACTGGCCCAGTGTCAGAGGGACTTGAAGCTACACTCAGTGTCGAGGCAAAGCAATGAAATACTGTTCACCCTGCAGCTCTCTGAATGCCCAACTTCCAGTGCATTTCTGCTTCGTGATGAGGATAGGCCAGTGGCATTTTCCTTGTCTAAGCATAGTTATAACTTAAGCACCTACCTTGAAAAAAGCAGTCACGTGATTCTCCTAGGGAATGGAGAATGGGGCACTCTCTGAAGAGCTAATTCATCAAAGCTTTTGACAGTGTAAATAACACCTTGAACGTTATCTAGAAAAATCCATCATTCAAGGATAACAAAGCATTTCTATATAGTAATTACACCTTACAGTCCCTGTGTAAACTGTAAGACATTAATATATGCATTGTACAGGAACAAAGCCAGACCCAGAGAAGACAAAGGCATCATTCTCAAAAACAGGAAACCTTGAAGATGAGGGGTATTCTAACTGCAGACCTCTCTGAAAGTGACCCACCAAGTGCTTTGGTACATTTGCTCCAACAGCAGATTTTAAAATTTTACAGCAATTCTAAGAAAAAGACCAAGATTTTTCAGATGTTGAAACCTTCAAAATAAATTGATGCTCACTGCAGTGTTAGCCTTATGACTCCAGTAAGAATGTATGCTGAGTCAGTGACAGAACTGGAAATGAAATTTCTGGGTCCTCATTGCTTAGGAAGTTAAATAGTTCTCCTTTTTCCAACTTCCTCCAGCCTTCTTTGGTAGGTATATGGATTTTTTCCATCATCCAAGCTGAGCAACCTTCTAACCCAGCAGCTGACCTCCAGCCAATGGTCAAACTTTGAGGCCACATTTGAAATTGGGTCCATAGTTTTGTCATTCTGATTTAGTGTGTGTTCATACAGAATATGGACAGACAATAAACAGGGCTTTGTTTTTCACCCTCTCAAATACATTTTATGAAAGTGTGTGCACAGGTAAGTGCATATCTGCAATGTATCCTATTTCCATCACCTGTTTCACTTCTTTTGCTTCAGACATCCATTTCTGTCAGGACTCTGCATAAGGTTATGAAGAGGGTCAAAATACACAGGTTGGAAGAGTCCCACACAGCCCAAGGAAACACCACTGTTAAGTAAAAGTGCTGCTACAGACTCCACAGGACAAAGTTTAATATTAATTCTTTTTTAAAAGTGACCATGCAGGTTTTGCATTTAATGGACTCTATTACCAGAACAGGAGTTGAAAACAGTTTGTATCAATAGTGAATATGCCCACAGTACATTAGGAAGGAATAGCTAAAGGTTTGTTTGGTTTTTTTCAGGTTATGTTTAGATCCTTTTCAACTATGTACACTAAGTTCAGGCCATATTTACTAAAAGAGTATAAGAAATTTGTACAAGTGCCCCACAGATTATTTTTTCACACAAGTGAATCTAACCCTGATGAAAACAAACCCTGACAACTGTACTGCATGCTATGAAAAAAAGACCTGGGACAAAGCATGTTAAGAAAAATAGCACACCTGGTAACAAGTGCCAGCAATAGTTTTACCCTGACAGAAGTCTGAGGACATATTGGAAGAGCAGGAAAATACAAACTACTGCTACCTACAGCATTTCATCACATGCACAAGGTCAGCTCCTGAAAAAGTGTTTTTGGATTGATATTTACCCTGAAAATCAGAGTAGCACACAGCTGCACACAACGTATTTCAATGGTACACACTTAGTAAAGAGCTTCCTTCTCTACCCTAATTATTTGAACAGAACACCCTGCTTCTGTCCGTGCTGCTTTGCCTCCCCTCCATTTCCACTGGAGCCTCAGGCCTCAAAGCTTCCAAAGGCAGAGTTTTCTCAATGAAGGGCACTCAGTACCACTGTTTTAGGGTGGAACTTCTAGCCAATGTTAAGGGAGGCTTGCCTACTGGGAAATCCCACGTGCAAAAGTCCTTTTATCGCCTGTGGTTCTGCTTGAGGGGAAGGTTTAACTGGGAGGTGTCTGGATTCTGGCTGTAAGCAGCAGGTGCAGAATTCCTACACAAGAGGGTGGGAAGCAAGTAGACAGATGGGTATCCTTATTAGGCTGAAGTGGGGTGAAAGCTGCCCCTCTAACAGGCTGCCCCACCTCTACAATAACCGTCCTGCGGGAAATGGGATTTGGCTGCCCTGTGCTGTCCCTCCGCTAGCCCACAGACCTTTGGGAATGGGGGTGGCACAGCTGCAAGAAGCCCTAATGTCCTCCCAAGCCTGAGCAGTCAGAGCTCTGCAGGTCACACACAGCTCATTGACCAAGCTGGATCCAGCGACTTGTGTCAAACAGCATTTTTGCCACCAGCATCACCGTGCTGGGTAAGTCCTGGAAGAGAACATTCCCTGCTGAGGGGCTCATCACTGTCTTTGCTCTGAGTTTCCCAGGGTGACCCCTCATCCAAAACAGATGAAGTTAAATTCAGTCTAACAGCTGACAAAAATCACAGCCTGTAGCAGTTGAGCTGTGATGGCACTAAGTAAGCAAATAACAGAATAACACAGTCTGATCATATCCTTGATTTCTCATTTCTTGTGCTGTAAGCATGCTGAAAATCTGAAATCTCACCCTACATTGCAAACTTGAAACATTGCTCCTTCACTGCCCCACATGTTCCCTTATTATCTACACAAAGCAGGGGAAAACTCTTGCTGGAAAATGATTGGAATTTGCTAACTACTTATAATCTAGTATAATTTTGTATGTGCAAATGTCAACTACTACAGAAAAAGAAGATCCTCCTAGCATAGTTATTTAGATTACAAGCATTTTTAGACAGACGACACAGTTTTTCTGAAAACTGCAGCACAAAGTACAACAGGGTTCAGCCTCAGAAGCAGGGTTCCTGCAAGTGTATGATACTTCATGCAGAATTAAACAAAAACTTAAAGGTGGGAGGAACTGCAGGCAGTTCAAAATATACCCCAGGCCACACCCTAGAAATGCCGCAGAGTTATTGAATATATCCTGCTCCACTATGCCAGACACCTAAAAATGCACAGATTTCCAATGATTTTCAAAGTCATCAAACAATTCAAGACATCTGGGCTTCCACAGTCCTGAGCTTCATTTTTTTTTTTTTTACAATCCTTCTCCATTGCCCTGTCCATTATTCTGCTGGCTTCCAGAATCCACTATCTGCTTTCAAAATCGTGAGTGGAATTTGAAAAGTGAAACAAACCATGGGATGCTTGAGTTTGGAAGCTGTACCTACATGGTATCACTGACCAGGTTTTTTGCCCTTCCTACAGGGCTATCCACACTTGTGACATGCTTCACATGACTAAAAGCATAAGGACAACTCTGTCAATTTAACCAAAACGTATTTAGGGACAGTGGGTGAGAGGCAAGAAAGACTTAATCATCCTTGGTCCAGTCATTTTGAGTCTCACATTACACTGAAAAAGCTGAGATGCATCTTACACGTATTTTCCACTCTCAGTAGTACGAATAAACGCATTGTAATTCATTATACACAAAACTGCAAAAGACAATTTGTTTAAAGTGCTCCTTTAAAAATAAATGTTCAATCTGATCTAAAAGCAAAAGATTTAAATGTTCTATCAATCTTGAATGGAGTTTCTTACTTTCCATCAAAACAGGGTAAACTCCTTTTCCTTCCACTAGACGCATGACATAAACCCGACAGACCATCTCCGAAAGTCAGCAACATTCAGAGTTACCTACATTTAAGTAATAGATCACATTCAGAAACTTAAGCAGCAGTTTTAGAGACGCGTGTAGCAACCTTCATTTCACGTTACTGGAAACAGAGATGCAAAGACATTAAGTCACGCAGTGAAGGTCACCCAGCACGTTAGCTGCATCCCCTCCCACTCATCTTTTTGATCACCCTGAGGCACAGCTAAACAACAGCCTGGGTCATGGGCCCTGGCCTATTTGAAAATCCATCTGCAAGGTTTGATTCTGCTATAATACATGTTTCCATCTGGGATCTGGGCCCTTGATAACAAGCAGTCTCCTGAGGGGAGCACCAGGGAGGGAGGACGAAGTAACTTGGGCTCTGGGCCTGACTTCTTGCCCCGTTGCTCACTGACTCAACATCCTGTGCCACCAGCGTGCATGAGAAACCTGCCGTTATCTTCAGCTCTGCCCTTCATCTGCCAGATCCACGCATCCGATGCGTGACTGGAAATTGTCAAACAACATATCAGTTGGCTGAAGGAGTGATATGGCAATAGAAGGGCATACAACTCAGTTATTTATACGAAGGAGTACACATAGCTGCATCCAACTAGTTTTGATTTTCTAACTTTAAAATTATAACAAGGGGCAGATGCTCTGCCAAGGATGCAATTATTTTCACCATCTGAGGATCTGACTCAGGAGAAGAAATTTAATAAAGCGGGTTTGAAGCCAATACATCACTGGCACCATTACTCCACAGAAACACGGCCACACAGTGACCCCACTATTGTCTGTACACTAAGAATGATTATCATGAAAGTCTGCCAGAAGAACGTAATAGGAATAATGTACCTATCTGCTGGGTTTTGCCAATGCTAAAATTATTTTCTGGCTATTTTCCTTCCCCTCTTCACTTGCAAAAACTTTGAAATAAAAATGTTCTGGGTTTTGAGTGTTGTGTGTGTGCTTGTCAAAACTAACAAACAAACAAAAACCTCAACACAAACAAATAAACAAACTTCTTGGGGCATTGTGGCTCTAGATCCCTGTAGAGTTGATATCTCTTTTACAGATCTAGTGTCTGAGTGATGCTGAGAAAATGCAGATGCTAACATTAAACACTTATTACCCAAAGTCTGCTATATATCCTTCCTGTTGGAACTGGCCAACCGAATGAGTTCTGCTACAGTCAAGGGAGACAAAACCCTTAAAATACCAATCAGGAGAGGATACTTCAGGATATTTTCTAATGGTCTGTAATGTGATTCAAGACATTCACAAGCCACTTCCTCCCGATGTTCTCCCTTCCAAGGAAAGCCATCAGGAAGTCCTTGCACTTATTAGGAATCTCTGATCAGACCACAGTAGTTGTTTGTTAACCCTTTGGGATGTTCCAGGAAGATACTATCAACATCTAATTGTCTGGTTTTGTTCTTTCATAAGCCATGCAAAGACTGAAAAATGAGAATCGGTAAGCTAGTCTTCTGCCACCACTGAGGACTTTTTTATTATTATTATTTTATTGGGGGAGGAGGGAAGGTACAGGGGAAACAAAACTTCCAGTAAAAGATGAACTAAAAAATGAGAAGGAAGGGAAATAATGCTTCTGATAAACAATTAATGATTGGACATGAACTCAGGACAGCTCAGCTTCACGTTCATTCTCATTACTTCATGCAAATTGAGTTCCAATACTTAGATAAGAGTTCTCTGTTGCTCCCAACTCATCCAAACCCTTCTCGCTGCAGTCCCGTTCTTGACTATCAATCTTATTATGTGGGCAGTAAGGCTTTCCTGATTCAGCAGGGTTTTTGTCAGGACAACCAGGTGGTTGTCAGATCTTAAAGCTGAAATACGCAAGGAAATATGCCAGGGCAGTACCTGTCAGCAACACTTAGTGCCCTGGGATCACAATGTATCCCATAAGCGAGACACAAGTCATTGGACTGAGTCACTGAGCCTAGAGCCTTGTTCTTGACAGTGATGCTTTCAAAGTTCCTTCAGGCTGTGCTCCATTCCACTCGTTCCACCTTGTGGTTTTTGTTCTTTGTACCTCCTGTTCAAAGATAACACCTGTGCCTACTGGCTGAGACCTCTAGGCTTCTGGAGAATTGCCAGCGCTCCTGTCATTAAGGCAAGTTTTAGTGCTTGACATTTCAGGCGATGGCTTTGAAGGGAAAACCTCCACAAACTTTGTGCAGAGAAGCCTCTGTTCTTCTGTCCCTGTAATTCATCACTCAAAGCAGGAAGCCTGAGTGACATGCTGCCTTATGAGGGGACTGCCTCCTCCTTATCATTGATCACAGCATCTCAGTGTGTCCACAGCACCTCTGTGGGTGGAAGATGTGCAGGCATGACATAAATCACCTCAGACTTCCTAGCAATAACGTGACCCTGAGGCAACATATTCAGTACATTAAAAAAAAATTTATATGATAGCCTGATGTGACTTTGTCAGACCCCATGCAAGACCTAGCCTGAGGGAGGAACATGCCTTGCAGCTCTTCCATAACAACTGTCTTTTTACAGTGAGTTAATTATCTACAGATACTGTGAGTTTAAAAAACATGAAACAAGACCAGCTGATTTGAAAAATAACATTAAAACAGGCTTAAAAAAATAATCCCTAGATGCATCTTAAACCAAGTAACTCTAGATGACAACACTGCTTACAGCAGCCACTAGGAGATACAAAGGATGGTACGGTAAAATCTCTCAGGAGTCTGGGGATGGACATGTTACCTAGGTGAGATCTTACAAATAATGATACTCAAACACTTCCAATTACACTCACAGAGCACATACACTCCATTTACCATCATTACAGTGCAGTATAACTTTTGAAGGCTCTGTGCTCCACCAGGCAGAGCTCCTGCCTTCTAAGGCAATGCACAGGGGTTTTGCATCTTTATGATATAGAGATGAACAGTGAACTTTATCAACTGGTCATTAAAGATTGGCTTCCAATAGGCCTGCTACTCAATTACCCCATTAGAATAGAGATGATGAATATGGACAGAAGTTTTAAATGCATAGCCAGTCTCTCTTTCCATGAAAGAAAATCAGACACCGATAACTTCAGCTAATTTTAGTCAGAAGCATAGTTTTGATCCTGAACATTACCAAAAAAAGTTCTGCCTTTTATAAACGCAGATCCAACAATCCTTCAAGACCACAAAATTCATGGAGTAAAATGCAGGGCAAAGTGTGGACCTTTGAGTTTTCAAACGTGCATGTTCAGTTCATTTCCATCTCTGGTTTCAGTCCAGAGCTTCCTAAAAAGTAGAGATCAGCTGTAACAGACATGGACTGAGCTGTGGAACTGAGATTTGCATGCAAAATCTGCCCATAGCACTGTTCCTCTTCTCATGCTCACAGCTGGGCAGAAAAAAAATCCAGAAGTCTGCATCAGACACCTACTCATATTTAGTATGCACATATAAACATACAGCTTTACTTTGATTTCACAGAGGGGGGTCACACAAGAGGGGGTCATAAAGTAATATGGTTACATCCTTTTTTTTTTTCCCTAAGATAGCTGTAAGGGCCCCAAGAGAATGCTACTGTAGCTTCTAATGAATTTTGCGTGGTGTAATAGTTTATGGAAAGGTGAAAACGGTAGTGAAAACTAAATAAGTTTATTTTTCCTCAGAACAAAGAAATGTGTTAGATACAGTTCTTGTTTATTTCCTAGAATTCTTTTAGAATTATTATGGATGACTCACCTTTTCCAATGTACCTCTTCTCTCCCTTACTAAGCTTTTACAGCAGTATTTAAGTTTAAAGGGATCAAATTGAAAATGCATGCTTTATTTTCCAAATGCATCTAATTGATGTGCCTAAGAAACGGTGTTCTCATTATATCCAGGCCAGGTGTTTTATATCTTCATACATATGGCAAAACAAACACTCTTCCCCTAAAAGCATAGCTCACCTCTACACTGAAAGGACTCCACCAATTCTTCCTATTGTTTCTATATTGAAGCTGACAACATACATGGCAATTAGTAACATACGTGGTTTTTTCATCTGTTATTGACATCAATCTTTTTTTTTTTTTTTTTTTTTTTTTTTTTACTCATGAAAGCCTAGAGAACAGTGAGGACTAAGTCCTCCATAGGTCATATTCTTGAAGCTTATCCTTTTAGCTGACCTCCTTTTAGTCTGAGATCCATGTCAGCTGTCATTTCTTTTCAGAAAATGGAGACCAAAAGTACTTGCACCAAGTTTTATCCCGTCTCATCAATACATTGAAAAGTAGCAAAAATAACCTCTTTGCCCTGGAAGAAATTGCTTTGTATCTATACCCTATAATGCAATCAGCACCTTTCACAATATTGTTGAACCGAGAATTCAGTGAGTTTAAACAGTAGGTGCCCCTTTTTCTTCAGGGCTATTCCCCAGAGAAACCTCTGATCTGCTTGCCTTTTGTATTTGTACCCTTCTGCACAGCATCTGATTTAATTCTGCTCTGTGTCCTCTATACACCTGCTACTCAAGCCTCTCTGGTGGTTCCACAGGACTCTCTACACAGGCACACATCTTTCACTAAATCCAGTAGACCAACCATATCCAATACTGCAAGTGTTCTCTCCAACTTGTGTTTGTGTTCAACGCACCAAGGAGATTGAGACCCTTCTGGTAAGCAATAGGTATCTAATGACTCAAAGAAACACCGAAAATGCAAGAGAGGAAATTAAGGGAACTACTACCTTGAAATAAGATGGAATAAGTTTATAGTCATCAAGGCGTATGCCCAGACTAGGTAAGTCACTGGGTTTGACGAGGATCTGATGATTTATTTTGTAAAAGCTATTGCAGTTGAATAAGAACCAGGAATTTAAATTTCCCCTGAAAACAACTGAGAAAATTGACGAGATGTTTCTACTCAGATTGTTTCAGCTCCCTTGCTTCTCCCCAGTGTTTCAAGTGCAATTGAAGGACTACCTATAAATAGGTCTTACACAAACCATGCGCAGGAAGACCACAAAAAATGGTCACAGGACAGGTGATCAGAGGACACAAAAATTCCCCATCAATAGGATATGCATACAGCATTTACATTATAAATTTAATCCAAGTCAATTCAGTTCAGCTGCTTCTGAGCAAGGCTATTCTTCAAGTCCAAAAGTATAAAGCTTTGAAGTAAACCCAGGAAAAACATTACAGCAGCAAAATCACCATCAGCTTTGCAAACCCTCCAATAAGCACATGCTCCTACAACTTTCTTTTTTGATATTTTTCTAAAACTGGTGTTGTTCTGCATCTTTGCTATGAGCAAAAAGCAATTTTCCACCATTTGTCCAATGCAGGAGAAAAATCAAAAAGGATAAATTTTACTTTCTGCTCCAGTGGGCTCAAACCAATTCTCACTTCCTTCATCAACAGCTTTTTTATAAGTGTTTGAAAGAAGCAAAGGAATGCAGGCCGTGAAGCCAGAAGAGGGAGAAAATGGTTACTAGAACTTGCAGGCTAAGAACTTTCTAAGTAGATTAATTTCAGGTTGATAAATTTAGCTTCTAGTTAATTAATTGGCTTTTTTATTTAAAAAAAAAAAAAAGTCTCCCTTGCTGAAGAAGAGAGAGGTAGATTTTTGTTGTGTTAGCTCTTTGCAGGCACATTGGAACAAGGAGGCATCAAACCCATCAGAACAGTACCCAGCCCTGGCCTATCTCTAGTGAACAGGCTAGAGAAGCACGAACATCTCAGTGACTTCAGCTTTTTCCCAAACGCAATCCTGCCTGACACTAGATTTTAGCAGAAGGCGGTCCTTTAGTGAATACTTTCTAGGGAATCTGTTTTATTATTATTATTATATTATTTTTTTTAATCCCTTACTCAAACCATAACACTTTCTCAGTTTCTTTTCTGCCTGGTTACATGGCTCAGCATCTCTCCAGCTCACATCAGCCCCTCCATTTAGCCATAAGGAAAATTTTCCTCCCTCTAACTACCACAAAGCCTCGGTACCAGAATTAGAATCCCTTGTTTTAAGAGCTATGGAAACAAATACTTTCTTAGAGTCCCTCAGGAAAGCCAGTCCAGAAAAATAAGTTGGTATAGCCAGAAAATTATGCCAGCCTCTGGACTTCAGGTTGCAATATCTGACCCATTGCTTTATCAGGCCCTTCTCAAACTAAGCAGAAAGGATTTAAATGTCCCATTTGAAATCATCCCCACCAAACACCTGGAAAACATGGACTGCAGTCAGACAGAATAAAGTGTAGAAGAGCAGTGGAAGAGTGAAACGTCTGGAGAAGTGGAAAGTTCTCAGCCACACCAAAGTCCCTCTGAAATCCAGGCATGTGGAGAAGACATAAGGAGTCAGTTAGTCTGCCTGCACTTCCAGTAATTTGGTGAACTTAAAGGGCAGGGATAATTTAGCTCATTAAAGCACGAGTCCTTATAGGGTCTGACACCGCTGGGAAACTGCCTTCGTGGAGGGCTGCCCTTGCTCAATGGGCAGGTAGGAAGGGCTTGAAGTGGCCTCAAAATCTCTTGCCTAATGGAGCAGCTGGCCCCATCACCTCCCTCAGCCGCACACCAACAGGAATTTTCCATCTGTAAGAGGACCTATTACTGCCCCAAGCCTTTCCGCCCAAGTGGGCAAAAGTGTCAGCGCATGGCATCAGCAAAAGGAGGAAGAGAGAAAGAGAAGGAAGCTGGGGAGGAAGGGAGGAGAAAAGGGAGCCTGGGCAGCAGCAGCCTCTGTTCTCCTTCCTGTGGTTATGTGCTGCCAAAGCAGCTGACGTGTCTGCACCCTACCGCAGCTGAACCAGAACGGTGCCTACAGCTGCTTTGATGCCGACTGTCTGCTGCCTGCTGGCACTGCTCTAACCCGTGCCTCCTGTGCCAATTACGATCACTGTAATATTAATTTATGCAAAATTTATGCCATCCTTCCCGTGCTTGTAGCTCCATCCTAACACCTGTTGGGGTCTTGCTGTCTTTCGAAATGGGGGCTCTGCAGGGCAGAGATTAATTTAACAGTGTCTAGCACAGTGCAGCCCTTATCCCTGCCCATTATCACCACTAAATATCAGAAAAGCAGATTACACTTACTTTTCCACACAGACTTAGTATCTTTTGCCTGGGGCAAAAGAGAGGCCGGTCTCCATGCTCAGCCATGAGAGAAGACCTCAGTAATTTTCAGTTTAACAGCCTGCAATCCAAAGTAAGCCCTTGCAGGCAACCTTGATCGCGCTGAGCTCAGGGAGGGCTTTCAGATGTCTGTCATCTCGTTCAAAGGACAGAGAGAACTCATTCAGTTGGACAGCATGGTATTAAGGAGGCAGCAGGTAAACTCTTTTCCCCTCCTCAAACTGCTGCCTGTTCTCAGAGCAGCCGGGCTCTGGAAATAGCTTATTTTCTAGTAGTTTTTCTAGTAGTCCTGGACTGTTCTGAAAGCAGATGTTTTTTTCTGGGAAAGAGAACAATAAATGGTAGCAGCTTTTCTACACAAACTGCACAAGACTGACAGCTCTTTCCATTTCCTGAGACCTCTTTCAAGAATCCTCCAGTCAATAGAGATTAAAATTGACTTGTTTGTAATACAAGAAATCAAACAGGACACACCACCCAGCTGTCCAGCTACCTGCAAGTCCACCATTCATTTCAGCAGACCCTTTCAGACAGGGTAGAGCCCATCCTTGTAATTCACAGTGTACAGGTGCTCTTTAACACAACTCTCAACAAGAAGTTCTCTTACAGAAAGCAGCAGGGGGAAACCCCTGTATTCAGATGCAATCTACTTCAGTCATGTTGTTGTAAAGCTGTTTCATGATTGCCAAACCCCAGACACTCAAGTCAGACTGCAGGAGATTTAAGTCAGGACTCTGGTGCTCTTATTTTCCTTTCAGCTTTTGAAAGCTGGGGAACAGGGAAAACCTTTGTCTCTGTTCCCTTGTGGGCTGGAATATCAGTTTCTAAAAGAGGATGAAAGATTCCCATGTTATGACAGCAGTTTGGAGACCTAACGCTGTATGCAAACCATCATAAAATACTTAACACCTGACAGCATTGCTGCTTCACATGGCTTACTGATTCTTAGCAAAGCTATGCTAGCCCTCAGCACAGGCACTGGAGTCTCCAAGGGAGACTTCTTTTCTGTTCATTTTTAAAAATAACCCTGTGTTTCAGAAGCAGGAGAGAGAAATATATGGAAAGTGATAGATGTCAAATTTTGCTGCTGTAAGAGCTGAGGTCAGTGCATCCTTTTTTGGTAGTTTCTCCTGTATTACACCAAACATGCTAAGATGTCTCAGTTCATAAAACAACTCCAAGCACCTTATTTATTTGCTCAGGGGAGAAGAAAAAAAGAAAACTCCACTCAAACCTGCTGAAAGTGAAGCTGTAAGCTCCACCACAATGCAAGCAGAAGTTTTCAGTGTCTTCCATTCCACCACAGAGACAGATTGTGTCTGTTCTGCTGGCAAGGCAAAGTAAGATTGAACATTGAACTTGGTTTTCTATGCATCGCATGGTAGTATATAAACTGCACAATTAGTGAATTATATAATGTCACCAAAAATCATATTTGATGTATCTGTAGTCTGGACCATTCTGGGTTATGTCACTGAGATGAGAGAGGAAATAAACATGGGCAGGAGATTAAATAGAGGCAAGAAGGAAGGGGAGAGTACATACAAGCTTCTTTACATAAGGGAAAAGGAAATGGGCACCACGACATGGAAGTGTGAAGATATTTACAGAGCCTTTGTCAGAACAGGGAAGAGAAAACATGGAATGTGGCTTGTGAGCTTCACTGGCATAGAGGAATTCCAGGGAACTGTGCTGTGACAAAAGCAGGGACACAGGGCCCTTTGTATAATGAAAAGGATAGGGAGGAAAGTCTCCAAAATAAAGAGGGGTAAGCAAGAAGCACTAGAAAGACCCTTGACCATGGTTAAAATACTGTTCCTCTTTTTCTGTACTATCACCACAACAACTTGGGAAGTCAAGTAAACATTAGAGTTGCTTACACCTAAAAGCTGTTGAGGGTTGAACATTGAGATCCTGTGGGGAAAAACAGAACGCAAAGACAAACCACTGCCACATGGGAACACTTGGTCTGGGAAGCAGCAATGGGACATAGCTATTTTTAATGTTATTTAGGGCCCACCACTAACGTGTTGAAGAAAAAACAGCTCCTGAAGAAAGAGGAATTCCACAGAGTAACTTGACTGCTGCTAGATATAAAACTCTATGGTACTAATCACATCCTTATCTGCAAAATAAAGTAATGCCTACTGAGCAGCTCTTTTGGAGTCTCAGATGGCAGATAAAAGGAAAGGGACCTTTACTCTTTCTGTTTCTGTTAGCCTTGATGTAGCACGTGTGTGACATTCCACCGATGCATGTGGTATGTGGTAATAAAACAATGTGCAGTAATGACTCCATAAAACAGCTCCAAAAAGCAGTGCCCCAGGAAATCCCCAGATGAAGACAAGTCTCTGAGGAGGCTGCACTTTGTGGCACACTCACCTGATCCAACTCCTTTTCTGAAATTCTAAATAGTCCAGAGTACTTTGGAGTAGTAGCTTAAGTTTAAAGAAAAGTTGTGGGATATGTGACTGGCATAATTTCACCCTCTGGTTGAAAAGAGAGCAGATCAAGAGAGTGGAACTTGGTATTTTTCAAAATTCATTCCCTCCCTCCCTCCTTTCTAACAACTTCTGTGAATGAACTAGAAAAAATTATTTCATCTAAATTAGCAACAGGTCAATTTTTCTGCTTTTTCATCTTTCCCCCCCCCCCCCCACATCTATCCACTCAACATGTCAATGACATACATGTTAGTCTCAGCTAGGCTCAGAGAGCTTGCCACTATTGTACATTTACGTGACTGGGAGGGCTCCCATTACAGCCCAGTTTCTCTAAGAGCAGCCAGCTGGCCATTCTGGTGCACACACCTTGCTTACTTACATGCTGCTGATGAAAACCTGTTTCTTCAGCCATGACTTCTTCGGGGACCCTCTCTTTTCAGGAGAAATTCTTCAGAGATTTACTAGGCTCAAGACCATTTTACACAACCAATGTAGGATGGAGCAGATAGCACAAAGCGATGAATTTGGGTTTGATTGTGTAATTTATAGGAACAGCAACAAACCTTGCTTTAAGCAATTAACTTTTGTGGTGGGAATATATTCTATATAGTCTAAATACATGCATACTTCTTAAAACAAAGGGTGATCAGAGATATTTAAATAATTGGAACTGTATAAAAATAGGTCTGGATAACCTGTCATAATCTCTAATTCCAATACTAATGCTGGCAAATGAAAAAGAGGAAATCCCATTCACCTTGGAGAAAGTCTAGAGACTATTTATAGCTGTTCTTTGTTCTCAGTTTCAACTCACAGTTCCCCATATCACTTCTATGGAGCCCATAATTCCAGCTGCAATTAGAAGTGTATTGCAGTCCCAAATCCTATAAAAAACTCTCAACATTTCCAAATCCTAAAACACAAGCTGCATTCATTCCTTAGATCTCTTCCTATGTTTTTGTCCATTTTTAAATTCTTCATGGCAAGACTTCCCTCTCACCTGTGTTGCTGATAGAAGGGCAACCAGTAGGGAAGCAGCTATATATATTCTGTTGGCAAAACCAGAGACCAGTTAAACAGTTTCACCAGAAACAGCATGGTACAATATAAATCAAGAACCAGATAGAAAACCAGGATGTCTGGGCTTAGTTCTCAGCTCTGCTACTGATTTGATAAGCTCTTGGGGCAAGCGATTCCTTATCTGTATGCTCCTGTTTTCCCACCACCCACCCCCATCTCTAAGACTTCTCTACTTATTCTTATTTACTTTTATACAGTACTTTCAGAGCTGCAGAGGAACAAAATACTAATACTCTGGAAATCACAGGAAAAAAAATAAATCGTGTCCCTTCATCATTTTAGTGAAAGTCAAAGGCCCAGCTCCTCTGAATCCCAAGAAAAAATATCATATCCCTTCAACTCCAGTTTACTTCTGCAATCATCATGCAACTAAAGCCAAACTTTCAGTGTGTGCCTTAGCTTTTTGTCAGACATGGGCCATTGTTTATAAGCACTGGGCAGTATAAAAGTAGTTACATATATCTAATTAGGCCACTGCTTTTCTGTACAAGAAGGCTATCTTGACCTGGAGAAGGTTTTGCTTGTTTGTCCTCCTAAGCAGTGATTTCAGTTATTTCCCCAATCAAATTAAAGTGTAGCATACTTATTTCTGCTCAGCTTCTTGTTTGTTATGAAAGCGTGTTAGAAAGTCTCAGTTCATAGTCTGAGCAACTGCAATAGGAAGGGAAGAAAGCTGAAAGAAAGCAATAACTTGCTTTCCAGTAATCATTAACTCTCCCCCCCTTGGTCCTCTCCCTAGGAGGGTGGTAGAGAGAAACTTTCTGCTTCAATCAAGATATTCAAAGTGCAGGATCTGCAATTACTTGGCTGAATTCAATGTAGATATAAGAAGTCTGTTTCCTCCAGATCTGGTTTTTTTTTTCCATTTTATTTACTTTAAACAGGAAAAACCTTAACAGAGGACATCAAGATTAATCACTTAGATTGTTTACTAATCCTCTGAGCAGTGTATTCACTAAGTCTTGGCATCCAGTTCAGTTATTTTGCAGCTCTATGAATTACTTAACAATTGCTTCTCAGTTGCCACTGTACTGATACAACACGGAGAACACCAGGAGAGAGGGGAGGGCATACTGCAGCATCAGCACACTTTCTGCTTGGGGGGAGCATGAGACATTACACAGCCATGCTCGTTCACACCTGTAGCACAGTGAGCAGCTGGCAAACAAGACTTCTAGGTGTTACTGACAGGTCTGATACACATCTATGGTTCCACTTAGAAATACATCACAAGTAATAGGAGTCCAAAACCGTGAAAAGTCAAGTCAGTGAGGTTGTACCACTGTCCACACAGTTGCATTAGGCCTAGAAGCTGGCAGTATCTTTTGGAAGATTACAAACAAAGAAACACACAGCACACATCAACAATGAAAAAGGATCTCACTTCTCGTTATTGTGCTAGTCCTAACATTCCTACTGATAGAGGGGTTCATTTAATTTGCAAGCATGATTGGCCCTAGAATTGGTGGAATAAGCTGCAGCACCCCTGACCACTAAATTATTCTCCCTTTGATCTCATGTTTTCTCTTTCTTCTGGCCATCTGGAAGTAAGGAAGAAAACTGAGCAGAAATTTGAGCTTTAATGCCAGAATGAAAGTTGCTGACACAGGACAAAAAAATAGCAGATTTGTCTAAGTCAAGTAAAGAGCAACTGAACCATTTTGAAATGCATAAAAATGAGATATTTTGTCACCAGGAGTGAGTCAAAGCAGTAAACTACTTCATCAATACTTACTGCATACAGCATTCATTAGAAAGGTGGCAGCAAAATCTGCCACTTTCACAGAAAAAAACCACACAACAGTGCATTCAAAAAGTTTTCTTAAAGAACATGAATTAATTTGACTAGTATCTGCCAACCATCCCATATTAAGCAGTTCAGTACACACAATTATTTAGGACTCATGAACACAAGAATGAACACAAGACATCCTTTTTCCCAAAAAACTCACATGGACATCTGACAGAAATAAGCCAGTTACTTTCCAAAATGAACTACTGTCACTCTGCTGAAATAAAATTTCTGTATTCACATAGAGTAGTATGATTTCTGGTGGTTTTTGTTTGTTTGTTTTTTTCTTTAATTTTGCTTTGCTAAAGATACTTCAATGCAACTCTGGTTTCGTTCTAAATTCAAAGCCTTTCTTGAAAGGGAACCTCCACCCTTCACACATTTCTCATACTGAGCCCTACAGGACAACACTTCCACTCCATTTTTTCCTATTGCTGCCATCTTTATGCTGATTAGTGCCTGTAGCCCTTTTCTTCTCTGACTGGTGAAGGTTTTAAACCATGTGTTCAAATAACTTGCTGAAATAATACCAGGGAGAATAAGTGATTACAATTCTTTTCTTCCCTCTCACTTTGCCAGATTGTACTATTAACATGTAATTAGGAGTCTAATTTTTAGTTAGGTATTTAAAAAACCCCGAAGCAAAGAGTTTTAAATTATTAATGAGCCATTTTTTAAAAGGCAAACTGAAATAAGTGTACCCTCTTCTCCACATATTTAATGATAATGGTTTAACACATTATTCATCCATTACTAAAGATACGTTTGCAGAGAAAGGCAATATTTTGTTTAATTAGAAGTACTAAACTTCCCTCATAGCCATGATGGTCTACAGTTATGAAAACTGCCTTCACTAAGTATCAGGATTAAACTGCACAGAGGAGTATATTTTTCAAATGCAGGAAGGTGCCAATAGGCCTGTAGAGGTGTTTTTTCACCATAGTTAGTGCCAGAGGTGTTAGAAAGATCTTGCTGTCAAATACGTACCTGTTAGAGCACTTAATCACAAACATGGTTAGAGACACAGGTCTACCATAAAGAACATTCATTCATACAATCTTAAGAGGCTGTTCCCTGTTTACTATCCCGTAACAATTTGGCAGCTAACTCCTTTTTTGATTCTAGTGACAGCAGATGGAATTTCACTACAGAGGGAGAACCTACAAAGTCAACTGATGCCTGCTCAGCAGGACTGGGCCCATTAAGGACAGTGATCCATGAAGTGCAAAATATTTCAGCCTAGAAGTACAACACAGGGTTGTGAGCTGAGGTAGGTGCTTCACATGCCCAGAAGATTCCTTATTTGTTTAAAGCATACAGCATTTCTTCCTCTCGATCTATGCAAGTCTTCTTGCAAAGACCTACCAGCTTGGGTGAGGTCAACGAAACCTCACTTCTTCACAAGGCCACCACCTGTAGATACACTGCAGATACCAGTTTTCATTAATAGAGGTTTCAGGGCATTCAAGAAAATACAGAATAGCCCCCTTTTCATGTGTATGTTTCCAGGCTTAAAGCTGTCCATATGTGGATTCATGGTGAATCCACAGAGTTTGTTCCATACCCTGACACTGTGTTCAGAAATATGTAGAAGACAATAAAGAAAGCCTGTTTCACCAGCATCTCTTCACAAAGTTTTATTTAAGCAATACAGACCAACATCTAGGTTACTGTACTTCTCATTGTACCAAAATCTCATCTTTTTAATTAAAAAGTGAAATAGCAGCCACAAGAAAGAAAGTGTAAGAATAAAGCACAACTATACATCCAACCATGTTGGACACAACTAGCCTGCCTCCTTTTGCAGCATTTGCCTGACTTCTGGCAGCTCCTTTGAGCATTTCTTGGCCCCTTCAATGAGCTCTGCTAGAGGATTATTTCCACATCTGCTTCTCTGTGAGGCCCCTGACATTAAATCCCAAAAGTTCTCCTATCATAACAGGAAGAAAATGGAGAAAACTCATCTATTCACATCCGTGATAACTATAACCTAGTAAAGAACAGCTATTAGCATAAGGGTCCCCTGCTAAGACAACAGATCCCTCTATAAAACGGCTACTCCAAATTCAGGGCAGGTCTATGCCACAGAAGCAGGGCCATGGACATGTTAATCTCAAGCTGCCTATAGGACCAGATGAGCATGAATCAGCCTAGTTTTCTTTCCATCTGGGATGCAGCATGTATATTTGCAGATATTAGTGGATTTTCTTACAGCAGCATGCTTCCCCAAGTGTTCCCTTCACTTACAGTGCTCTACAAGCCAAAGTGGCCTTGCTAACAAACTTAACAGCTGTTTGCATTCTTAGAAGAAAAGAGCCAAACTAAACTGTTTCCACTCATGCAAGCATAAGAACTAATTTTTAAGGTAGTATATTATGCCACAAAATTTATGAAGAAACTTCACGTTAGGTTCCCCAAATCAATATAAAAATAATTTCAACATTTTTTTTTATTATTTTTTTTTAGCCAGGATATGTATACTTTGTTATGGGAACTGATTTTGAAACCGTCTTTGGAATACACACCACAAGGTTCCACAGCAGTCTATCCTAACAACAGGACAATCTGATGTTTTCTTTAATAACCCAGCTGATGAAAAAGTAGGATTATTAATTGCGCAGGTACATCAAACTGGGAATGATTGCCAATATGCTGGAGGATAGAAATAGAATTCAAAATTATCTTGAAGTGAAAGATAGGTCTGAAAAAGAAGGATGTAATTCAACTGGGAAAGAACAGGTTATTACACTGAGGTAAAGGAAGTCAGCTAGAAAAGCACAAAGTGGGAATAAATGTGTAAAAAGGCCACAGATTAAGTTTGAGTAAAAGGATCTCAAGCTCCAGATGCCTCTGAACTCATAACACCCCCTGTCATAATGCCTAAAACTGACAAACAAGCTAAACCTCAAAGCAAGCCATGCGGAGTAGATCAGTAGCCACCCCCACCTGCCCAATGACACTTGAAAGCATTAGGTTGTCAACATGATCAAGCATGAAAATCCCTTAAGTCACAGCCTTCAGTTGTGAAGCATTTGGAGATTTAAAAATGGTTGTACTTGGCTTCTTCAGGAATACAGTGTAAAGCCTCCCTCTTTCAAAAACCTCCTCCTAGCGATCAAGGCTTCAAAGGGCAATTCATTTTTAATCCCCACAGATACACAATATGAGAAAATTGTAAGCCATATAGCAGCAGTAAGAAAATAAAGCCAGCATAAAACTCATAAGCGAATCTCTAGTCTGGGCCTGAGCCTACTAAAATGGTGAGGCACGTGATAAGAGACATGAGGTGCTATTTAAGGACAATGGTCTATCACGTTTTTTTCTTCCAACTGCATTTAAAAAAATTAAGTATACTAGCATTTTTTTGCTTCTTCACTTTCTGTGAAGAAATGTACCATAAGAAAAACAACCTGACTTGCATAAGGATTTATTTTGTGGTGACAATTCCAGTAAATAAGTGGGATTCCTAGTAAACAGGAATTAAGGATGGAGCAATGATCTATCCATCTCATTGTGTGGGTGTCTGAGATCAGCACAAGATGTCATCTCTCGTCGCTGCTCCCATAGCTCAGCACCACATAAGCATTCTTTCTCCCCTTGTTTGCCCCTGGAAGAGCAGCTCATTCCATAAGCATGTACAAAATCTTGTTCTTTGAAAGATAAGCAGGTAAATTATTAAGCATTAATCCGTAGACATTTACATTCTTTCTTTTCTCTTGTTCACAGCTTCCATGGATTTACAAGACTTGCATCACCTTTTCACAATGCATAACCTGGCTCATATAAAGAAGAGAATGGGTAGGATGCCCCCATCACACCCATTCTAAGTTCAGGCCCATCCTCCTTGCTTATCATAGTGGTATCATGTTGTCCTTACTTTCAATTTACGCTAGCTTGAAACAGCTTCAGTGACGCTGTATCTTTGCTTCATTTTCCCCCTAAGTAAATGCCAGGAAATAAAGTCAGTAATTTGTCAGAAGTCTGGATTTCAAAATCATACTCATCACCTCCTCACAAAGAATTATTTTTCCTGTAATCGGTGCCAAGTAATTCCTAGGAACATTAGTACAGAGGCTCATTGGGATTCATATGTGAATGCAATGTTTAATAATTTAGTTAGAGAACACTGTCATCTCTGTAAATGTTTCCTGAAGTCCTTGATTATTAACGTTTATGTTGTTGCAATTAATGATGAGCATTCTTGAGGGTTTTGCTGAGATAAACATGACCTGTTTAAGCAAATTACTCCCCAAAAGCACAGATTTCAGCATATTTTTTTGTTTTTGAGGGTTGTTTTGTTTGTTTGTTTTTGTCCTACAGATGTTTGTCTTGGCCCTGGTCAACCTACTCCTCATTTTCTGGCCACGATGGTGATCCAGAGTATCTGCTTTCAGTTATTCGGCACAGACATATGGATAACATTGTAAATTCACTGTGAATCACAAAACTGTATTACCAGCTTTGAAAGGTTAGATAGAGCAATCAAATATAATCTGCTTTACTAACTGTTGAAGGAATTCCACCATTCTGGGAGGTTGCTCTGGACTTGCACCAGCTCAGCAAAATGTTGATTCCCTGCAATAGCAGCTTTTGCATTTTCTTGAGTAAAGAGCATGCCTATCTCTAAAATAAAATAAAATTAAATTAAAATAAAAATCAGCAAGCTCATAATTAAAAGATGAGTACTGCTCATACCCCGGCTACCTAGGGAAAAGAAGTATAACCTATACATGTACACCTGTGGGGGGAAAAAAACGTGAGGCTTATTACAGTGGTTACTAAAGTTCATCGTTCTTCAAACTATGACTCATGCTTTAAGCTGAAATTTATTACAGACATTAGTCTGGTCAAATAGTAAAAGGTACAATGCAAGACGACTGTTTGACTTTTACTGATTTTAATATCACAACATACAGTGGGGGGAAGCTGATTTCCCTGGAACACTGCTGTTTAACGACACTGTAGGCATAGCTAGCAGTTCTCTAAGGAAAGGTCCCAGCCCTTCCCCCACTTTCAAATCCTTAGAACAATTTTAACAGAGCAAATATCATGTACAGCATTTGGACTCATAAGAGCCTCTAAAATGTCAGAGATATCAAAAGAAACCCAATGACAAAGATCTGTTGGAAAATAGACATTAGGAGGCAGATGAAAAGAACACATTTGCATGCCCTCAGACAGAGCGGTGAAGCAACCTCCTTCTCTTATCAATGTCATCATCACAATGACCTCAAGCTGCACCAGGGGAGGTTTAGATTGGACATTGGGAGGAATTTCTTCACAGATGGTCAAGCACTGGAACAGGCTACCCTGCAAAGTGATGGAGTTCCAACCCCTGGAGGTATTTAAGAGAAACGCGGACATGACACTAAGGGACACGGTTTAGTGATGGGACTTGGTAGGTCAGGTTGATGGCTGGGCTTGATCTTGAAGGTCTCTTCCACTCTAGCTGATTCTATGAAATGCACATGCAAAGAAATGCTCACCAACTGGACCTTTAGCTCTCAAACTGATAAAATTTACCTCTAACCAGATAAGTTTTGGTAGCCTACACTATCCAAGAAACTGGCATCTGTATTATGGCATCTAGATTAATTCATAGCAATGAAACAGTCACCCAAATGTGGGACTGAGTGAGGTCACTATTAATGGCCTACAGGCTTTTTAGATGTTTTTTAGATGTAATGTTAACAGGTCAATAGTCCTTTTTATAATATTTTATAACAGAGATGCAGCTTTGTAAAAACAAAAGCGCAGCTACAAATGTAAATAAGAACACTTAAAGAAAATAAACTATTATTTCTGAATTCACCCCCACAGTTTGTCAGCTCACAGACTTTGCATCCAACCTGTTGTCAGTAATTAAGACCAGACTGTTCTGAAGAGAGCCAGGGGGTTGCTAACTAAAATGAAACTACAGAGGGATTTGACAGACAAGCTCTAGCAAATCATGCTGTCACAGTTTTTAACCTTAATTCACCCAGCTATCCAACCATCCTTAGACAATCAACAGGAAGGAATACATCCATGCATCTCAGTGGTTTCATTACATGTTTTGATGTCTTTGGTTCACAATTTTGAAGTCTGCTCAGTGGCCCACTGCAGTTTGTCCTGAAATCTATATAGGAACTCACTGGCGTCAAGTGAGACAGGAACAAGGCACAAGCCCCTGATGTTATCATCACAGGAGTTGTCCACAGCTGCAGAGAGAAAAATACAATTTTGCTGCACTGCTGATTTATTCTCTTCTCGTTTGTGCTGCTGCCACCCTGCATGCTTAGCAAGAGTAAGTCATTACAAGCAGCTTCCACACAAACTTTACTAATGAAGTAAGAGACTTGTCACCCCAAACTTCAGCTGTCTCAGTAATTACTACATTCTCCAGTAGAAATAATTGGATATTATTGATCAGAGAATAACAAATTAGCATCATTATTGCACATGAAATGCCTTCAAACAGTAAGTATTCCTTTAAGATTTTATTCCTCACAGCTAAAAACAGCAATTTAACTGCTACAGTTACTGAATTTCCCAAGAAGGCTCTTGAAGAGAATGCTTTTCTGAATATTTAAACACATGCTTTCCATTGCAACTCAACACACGGTGGGCTCTAAGAATTCACAATTTCAACACTATTTGGGACTCAGCTTTGTTGACAACCTGTTTGGAATTGTATACAGCAGTTAGTAACACTGTACTCCAGTAACCATGTCATTTTAACCCTGTAGGTCATTATGCTCGCTCAGCAACACGCACTTCCTAGGTGGCTACTGCAGGGCTCGGTGCTTGGATCTGAGTAACTGCGACACAGTTTAATAATGCACCGCGTCCTGCTGCTTATGCACTCAGCGTGATGCTCAAATACAAGCAACTGTGCAGAGGAGAAATAGGCACAGATAAAAACACAAATAACTCTGGTTTTGGTGTTTGGCCTTAGATAGAAACTGAAGCTTTGAGGTTCAACTACATTTTGTTGATCATTTCTGTCCCAGCATTCATAGCTCACTTCCATGCATGTCTACACCTGCTGCTTCATAAAGTAGTTAAGAGCAATGAAAGCTTTGAATGAGAGTCTGTGCATACAGGATTATGTCCTAGTTGCCACCCTGCCTTTGTTTCATCCCTGTGGTTCTACACTCCTTACCCCAGGAGTTTGTTATTACAGAAGCTGCAGGATCTACCTTAATATTTCAGGAGAGCATGACTAAAACATTCACTGCAGTACTTTAAATTAAGAACAGCCTAAATGCAGGAGCCTAGCTGCACAAAAATGTAGCCATCTGAAGAGTTAATAATGCAATCACTACGTTCCTGTAACAGAGGAAGCACATTCACAGAAAATGAGAGTCTACCTCTTGATGACGCACTACATAAACAACGTTACACTCACGCATTAGTCACATTTGTAAGATTCCTTGTGTTAGTAGGAGAGTTTAAGGCTGCCAACAATAGATATTTCCTAAAGGTCTCTCCTCCTGAGACGCATACAGACACGCACACTCAGAATTGAGCAATCCATCCAGTGATGTTTCTCATTAATTTCATCCTAAAACTGGCTCATGAGAAAGCACTGGAGTGGAATGTGAGGGCTACAGCTGTGAGGAACATCCTGATACTCATGATAAATTCATAGCCTATATTCATAACCTAGTGATGTGAAATAAACTAACCCTTTTCTTTCAAAGAAAGGGAGAGGACACAAGACACTCACAGGCACGGACTGTATATATTTCTGGAAATGTTTAAAAATGAAAAGTGAACAAAAATGTGTAGGCAACTGCAAAAGACTATTAAAATGGTGTAACATAAAACATGAATGAGAAGTCAACAAAACTCTGAAAATATCATAGAAAATCAGCCTAAATGGTGAGAGACGCCAGTCAGCAGTAGTTTACACCAGCTGAGAACCTGTTCTGTTGTACTTGAAGATCAAAGAAACCTATTATGGGTACTGATTGAGAGCCTCAAGATGTATCACATATGTAATTGAGTGAATGAATCCAAAGCCTTATGCCTACCCTAACTTTAGTGATAAAGCCACAGGTGATACTTATTGGAAATCATTATATTTGTCCTATGAGTTTTCATGGCTTGAGATGTAAACCTGCAAAACCTTAAAAAAGGTGTGTGCCCAGAATGCTGCTGGACATGAATAAAATTATTCTAACATTTCAGAATGGAATGAATCATGTTTGTCAAGCAGAGAGGATTTTAACTTTGCTAGCTTAAATGAGAAATTCTCTCTACTGCATTAGATCTGGGAATCTTAGTTTGATGCTATTTGTCCATTCCTTCTGCCTGACTCAGGGTCACTAGACAGGGCTATATATGGCTTTGCTGTATTTGTAATATGACAGATTGCACCAAGCCAAAGCTAAGAAACAATGCATAATGGATATTGTTGTTTAGAGAGAGAGAGCCCAACCCTTAAAAGCTAGCAGGACTTTCAAGATAACCAAACTCTTTCCATGTGGTGCAGTCAGCTCTAATGCTCTCTTAATTTGGAGACCAGTTTGATACCAAACTCTGCTTGTCTGATTTGCAAAGCCAAGTATTCATACTCCAGTCAGTCAGACCAAAGTATTTCTTTCCAGTGTTCATATCACAAAGTTAGATAAAATGATTGCTAAGTATTTTCTCCCACTGCAAACTTTCATCGTACAAAAACTGTCAGAAATCTCCCTACCAGCTATAAATTTAAGTTATATTTACTCCCACGATAATTTTAAAATATGGTAGGTAAACAAAGCAGATTCCATAAAAACCTAACATTTTGAATTATTTTATTCTTAAAGCAGCAGTAGTGGTGGCAAAGTTTCAATTGTAATTAATGTTGCAAAAAGTACAGATAGTCAATTTTGTACCCCTTCTAAATCGTACTGCATCATTTACAGTGACTTAATGGGGTGTTTACAAATCTCTTCAGCATGAATTTTATCATAAAAGTGATGCTCTTCATGAGATCTAAAACTACTCAAGCTTACTCAAATTAACATAAGATCTTGTTGAGGATTCTGCCATGCAAATCCCTTCACTGCGGTTCATGTTTTAGGTGGAATGCCTGAATATCAGTAAAGGGAGAACACAAGCAAAGCTTTATAAATACATGGACATCACAGGACTGGTCAGTTGCAGTTTCATTCTCACTGAATCTGGCCCCCAGCTAATCACCTCTTTGCTTCAGACTTCCACAGTTCCTTTCCATCCCTGTCTGAGCATCTCCTCCACCTTAAGCTCTACAGATCAGGGATACCATCAGTAGTTGGTACATGACTGTATGACATTCAGCAGCTCCTGTGCCTTTCCCTTCAGCTTTCCTCTAGAATAACCTTGCTTGATCACACCTCAGTTGCACTATGATATAACATCATTCTTCAGAAGCTTGTACACTAACTGGGATGTCTGCTGAAGCTGTCTAGAATTTATCTGTTGACTAATGGAGCTGTAGCTCCCACTTTCTCTCTCGTGGCATGTTGATACACCCTATGTACCATTTATAGTACATGGGGAACTGTCCCTAACTTAAACA
Source organism: Anas platyrhynchos (assembly GCF_047663525.1). Taxonomy (NCBI): domain Eukaryota; kingdom Metazoa; phylum Chordata; class Aves; order Anseriformes; family Anatidae; genus Anas; species Anas platyrhynchos. The sequence goes on along the minus strand of NC_092587.1, from coordinate 91,674,273 downwards.
TTAAAGTTATGTGGGTTATTCATATCCATGAACTATTCTTTCCTCCCCTTGAGAGCTGTCTTGCAAAAGAGACATCAAGATTAAATTAGGGACTCAAAATACTGCAGTAATCTGAAGAATACATAGTGCTGCAAATTCTCACTCACCCCCCATCCTCCTGACACACCCACAGTATTCCTCCATAAGTTAATAAGTTCGATTTATTGTTCTTGCACATTTGTAGTGACTGTAATCACAACTCATTTATTAACAGTTTTCTGAGACTATAAGGATTAAACCATTAATCAGAACAAAACAGATGACCAATAGTGAGCATTTCAATAATGATCTGAATCTCCACCATGAATAGCTCAATCAGAAAGATTTGTTTCTGTGAAGTAGCGGTTGAACATTTCCAAATTGTTAATATATTTCTGAAGTTATATCAAAAATGGAGTCAATCTACTGTATTATTTGCAGTTAAAAGCTTTATTTTATTTTAAAAATCAAAAAAATCAGGATTCTTGCTCTTTATTCAAGAGTTCCACTTTGGAAGAGAGCTTGTTTGTGGGTACAGATTTCAGTACAAATTAAGAATAGATCTTCAACAGGGAAATATTAGAAAGAAAAAAATAAATACCTCAATATAAGTACTAGATATGATCCAATGCTGATTAGGAACAGCAGAATGATCCACCCTATGTACACCTCCTTTTGATCTCAGACAGATCAAATCCATTTGGTTTCACTATGCAAATGAAAGCTTACTGTCTCAAAGTATTTGGTTTATAGCCCTAAATCACAATCCTCTAACAGATTTATGAAGTATTATCAACCTTGGCTACAGTTTCTGTTCATTTTTTAGTTTGCACCTACCAGGAAAAACCACACGCTGCTCTTGAAGTGGCATCCAGAAAAAAGCAGAGGTCAGAAACTATTTGTAAATATGAAAGCAGTACAGAAAGCATCACTATGAGAAGCGTGGAGTGACAGAAAAACACCCATATACACCATTCATCAAGACAGTACCTTAAACAGGGTAAAGAAAGGAATTTGTCTTAGTAAGAACATGAAGGAAGAAGAATGTAAAGTAAATATCCATAAACTAAGCCATGATGACAAGATCTGGACCTTGGAAAATAACCTGTTTGAGAAATAAAGTACATCAGAGCATGACTTCTGCTAAAATTCAGAGTCAAGATTTACAAATCAGTCATATAAATCAGTCCATTTTTATTAATAAAATAGATATTTACATCCAAAGTGTAAAGTACTGAGTTTCTAACCATCTGTATGACAGCAATGCTACTTATAAATCAGGTACATGAACTATCCATTATTTCCTATACTTATAAATCAGCCATACTCACAAAGCAGTTGCCTGACTGGGAAATGATTTTCTTGATTAATAAATCAGGTGCCACAAGATACATAAATTACTGATACATATCATAAATCTTTTGACCACCAGGCACATTTCATAAATCAAACTCAATGTAAGTGTTCTTAAATGCTTAGTTATGAACAATTTAGCAAACCAATACCAACATAGAATCCCCTAATCCCCTATACCTCACACACGTTAAAAATCAAAGAACACAGAAATCTTTGCTATCATATTCCAGTACCTTCAGGGAATTTTACTTATTCCCCTTATCTGAACTGTTGTATTAAATGTATTCACAATTTCTTTTAATTGCCTTTATGAACCTGTTATGCCTCCAGTAGTTAATAATAAACAGTTAAAAATAAAGGGATTCAGTTTCTCTAACGTGAGGGGAGGATGTGGTATGATCAACTCTACTTACATGAGGTTCCCCCAGCAGAAAGGTGAGAAGCTGAGAAGCATTTCTTAAATTGACAACTGTCCTTGTTACACTTCAGCCATTTAGCAGAGTACACCCTCTATTGGATTCATGTAGTTTGAAATAAATACAAAAATAAATGAGGTTGTGGTGGAGGGCGTAAACACTTGCAACAAAACAGGGTAGTAAACCCAAGTAAACTATATTTGGAATGCCACAGAAATGAGTGAGAGGGTCTTCATTGAATCAAGTTTTGATATTACCATAGCAATCTGCACAATGCAGAAGAGAATTTATTTCAACAGATTTCTAGAAATCTAAAAGTTACATTCCCCAAAAGTTATATTCTCAAAAGTGAAATAAAATTTTCTAATGAATAAACAAGGAGAAGTAGGCATTACCTAATTCAGGAAAGAAACATTTTTGTTTGAGGTAAATTGTATGCTTTGACTGACTTAAAATTGTGTTCTTCCCACCTAATTTGGCCACTAAAATGGATAACTCAAAAGTTTATTATTGTACTGATAGCTTTAAGGAGAAAGGCACAAAGGTTGTTATAGTTTGTTCTAGTTACTGACTGGAGCTACTGTGTGATAGAGCTCAGGTTTTGCAATGTTAGCATTTACTACTGCAAGGATGAATGAACGTGTTGGAGAGGAGTAGATGGAGATACTCCTACAGGTGTCATCTGTAATAAAAACATGAAGCAACTTCTGCTGCCTGTGTTATACCAGCTGTAGGCAGCAGAATCCAGGCACAGAAGCTAGTGCTAAATTCATAGATGGTAGCAGAACATAGGTAATGAAAGAACAGATAGGAAGCAGATACCTGGTTTGCCAGAGTTTGCAGAAGAGCTAGCCATTAAGAACAACCAGGGTGTTTACCTCTACAGTTTTCAGAAACCATGCATACTTTGAAACAGAAGAGCTATTTCACAGCAGGCTGCAGTAAAACAAACAGCAGACTTAACCAGGTACCAGCTGGCAGTAACGATGGTTAGTGATTAACCAATGCATTTCTCTGAAGTGCTCAAGAGTAACAGCTGAGGTTGTGCGTAGAGTTTTAGTTGTTATAATAGCCTGAGAAGTATTTTCTATGCTAACAACCAGGCTTAGGGCTAGCGCAAGCTCTTGTCCACATGGTAGACATGCTCATTTTTACTGCTCGAAGATAAGATGAGCCACGGCTGCACTGTGCCTGTGGCTCTGGCAGCCAGGAAGGAGACATGAGGGGATGACAGCCAGACCCCTGGGGACTGAGGCAGATAGAAACTGGTCCCACTTTCCTCCCCCTATTTCTTTCATGACCAACAGCCTTGGATGGTTTCAGCAGGGTCATGAAGTGGGGCACAACCAGAACAGAGCAGTCTACCTATGCTGGTAGAAAAACCGCAGGTTTCATCTGCTGCCTTGCATCTCTAAAGGGGCGAGTTTGCTTGAGCACTCTGTCATTTAGCCATGCAGGAGAAGGGTGCCTGCCCTGAAAATTTTTGCTGCAATGAGAAAATAATAGCTAGCAGAAAGTACAGCAGAATTAAAACACAGCAGTGCAAGAAGCAACTCATAGAGGCCAAAATACAAAAAATCCGCAAAAATATAAGGGTTTTTGTTTGTTTGCTTTTGTTCAGCTGTGAAGGTGATCAAACACTGGAGTGGGTGCCCAGAGTGGCTGCAGTCTCCATCTGTGCAGATATTCAAAATCCAACTGGACAGACAGAGTTCTAGGTAATCCGGTCTGGCTGACCATGCTTAGGCAGGCAGTCAGAGGACTTGAAAAACCCACCACTGACAATTTGAGGGAAATCCTTCATTAGCATATGAATGATTTTGAGGCTGACTCAACATTATTTTGCGTAAATTTCAGCTATTAGCTACTTACTCATAGTTCAACACCAATAAGAGTCTCCATTTTGCATGAGTTCATCCATATATATGTACTTAAGCACACATTAAGCAATGAAGAGTTTTTGGAAGAATATATAATGAACCAATCATAGGCTTCTGTGGATTCAAGTTGAACAATTGCATACAATGAACTCAACATTGTAGAAAAACTTTTGTCAGAGGCATATCCTTAGGAAAGATGTTCTAAGAGCCATAAAACTGGCTCTGTAGGCAGATGTTTAAAACTATATGATGGTTTTGAAAGACAATAGTCTTGAGCCTGAACCAAATGTGTTTTATAATTTCTTCAAATTGTTTTAAGACAGGAAGTAAGCTCTTGCCAAATGCATAACTGCAGCTACATGCTCCTACATGGGAGTTGCAGTTCTACTTCATTATTGCAAAGTATTTTGCAGTACCTTACGTACTAAAGGCAACATATAGTAAAGTATTCTCTCCTAGCTATCTCACAGTAATATTACCTTTGTGAAACTGACCTTCCCCCACACCACCACCCTGAGAGGTACATTTCCATCACCTTTTCTAAGCCAACCCTGTTCTATTATTTCTTTTTCAACCCTCTGAAGGTTTTGTTTGTACTGTCCTCATAAGTGGGGAAAGGATGCAAGACAGAAGAAGGAGGATTTGTAAAGATTTTCTGTAGAGACATTTGAATCATAATATGGACTGAAGTATTGGATACAGTCTGTGACCCTCCTAACTTTCCTTTGTGCAGCAGTTCAGATTTGCAGCATCTTCAGCATACAAATCTAAACACAAAGCTGCTCCCACTGGTACTCCTCAACATGTGAGGAACAACATCCTAATCCAGGTCACCTGTTACACTGCTCACAAATTCAACAATTCAGCCCAGCAGAAAGAGACCTTGACCTAAAAGGCCATAGCTCAAAAGACCTCAGCTGTGAAAAACAGTCAATTGTCATGGCATTTCTTCCAAGTGCTGTTCAGAACAGGTCCATGGCAAGTCTGCAGTGTAAACTTTACCCTGCCACGCAGAGAGTCTCAGCCCCTAGCATAAACTACAGTCTTATTTAGAGCTGTAAGTATTGAAAGCTCAAGAGGTACATTCACTTAAAAGGAAATTCTTCTTTTCCCCTAGGAGCCAGCACACAGCTAATGCATTTCTTCAGCTTTATTTTTCCTCCCCCAGAGAGCTAATGAAGCTTAATGGTTCATCAGAAAACTGAATGGTTTGTCTGCACGGACCTGATTTTCACCTTTACATTAGTGGCAAATGAAAAGTCTACAGATATTGCCAGAGGAAAAGTATTGAAAGAAGTGATTTTACCATTGTTAGTTTTAAATTTGATTATACACGCTAGAAATTGTTGCAAGAACCACCCTAAAAGAACATCTGTCAAAATGAGGAAAAAAACGCATTAAAAATGTGAATGTTTTGAGACCTTGGAAATTTCCCAGGGGAAACTATTGGAAGTAACTAGAAGAATGAGAATACAATATGTGAAAGTTTGAATTGGGGTTTTAAACTGAATGCTCCACCAAAATAAGGAGGTGCTTTAATGTGGCCCATTATGAGGAACAGAATGTCAAACTGTGCCTCCAGCTTCAGAGGAAGACAGAAGTGCATTTCAGGTTGTTCGAGCCCTGGGTTTCTATTCTGGTCCTTTAGGAAAAGGTTTTGTATAAAAAAATAACAGAGCGCAGCTATCAAGCTGTTTGCTACAGTGATGCTACAAAACAAAAATTAGAAACTGCATCTGAATTCCCAGACAAAGGTAAGATAGTAGCAAATCAGAATGTTCAGAACTTTCCTTACTAGGAAAAAAGGCCACATCTAAAGACCCACCATCACGTCTATGATGCCTTAGGACCAGATTCTGATCTTTCTCAGTATTGAAGAACACCTCCTAGGTTCACAAGTATCTAATTCCCTTAGAACAGGATGCTAGCAGAATAAGAAACAGGTTCTAACCAAATATTTGTGCAGAAATTCAGCATTGTATTCTCTTCAATACAGAAAAGGTGGCATCAGTCAGAAAGTTAATTCTTCCAAAGAAACTAGCATAGCATTTCACCATTTGTAGCAGTTTGTAGCTATGAAGATTACATTCTAGCTTCAACTATCAAAAGATAAGTGATTAATGGGGACAAGGTTTAATGACGTTTAATGGATCTGTCCCCAGATCCAGCCATTATGCACTATTTCTGCGGCGACATTGCATTTCTCAGTGAGAAAACAGGCTACTACCAGTATATCACTACTTCTTTCTTAAAAGTGGATAGGTAATTGCTAGAGCTTCCTGAAATGTCAAATCCAGAAGAATTCAAAGTGCAGGTGACATATGTTTGCTGAGCAGAGATATTTTAAGAAACAGACTGAAAAAAACAAACAAAATAAAAACAAAACAAAAGAAACCTATGAATTAGTCTTCCTTCTTGTGTTTCGTGCCAGATAAGACTATTCTCCACTGCCAGCAGCATTCTACCAAAAAGCACCTGAAATATCTACCACTAAATAATAACATCAATCACTCTAGGAACACTAACATGAGCCTCTTTAACATCGGTCCATCACCAAAGATAGACTTTCTGAAAAGATGACTGTGGTACTGGGTGAACAATCTGAGAGCAATGCAGTATTCACCTGGAAGAAGCAAGCTCTGTACAGCTGTTGTGAAGAGCAAATGTCTATCACCCAGCCCCTGACCAGGCAGAAGCATTTCCATATCCTACAGTCCCAGAAGTGGTGTCCTTATACTACGTGTTTCTCAGAAGTCTTCTATTATTCCAAAGCAATTACTTTCTAATCTCTCTCTGATGCCTTCAGAGTAGAACACCTAGATAATAAATTCACCTTCATATCTTTAACCTAGAAGCTCTGTAAGCTGGAAGATACAACAGTGACTGGGGAACTCAGGCAATTGTGAATGGGACTTAGAGATAGCTGAGAAGTAGCATCATTACTCCCAAACAGGGTATCAGATCAGAAATCTGTATCAGACAGTGAACTATGCAGAACTGCTGCTAGAACGAGCATCATTGCTGGCTTAGAAGATTAAAGGACCAAGCAATGGGATCCTCACAGCTGCTGTTCACAAACTCTTTAAACAGCTAGATTGTAGAAGATGCAGTCAAAAACAAATGGGTCATACAAATGTACTGGCTGGATTTTTACTACTATTATGGCATCTGTTCCTTGGAGGAAGATATCCTAGAGCTTCAGCAACAATACGAAGTACAATCTAAAAAGATTATACTACTTCAAATGTAGTCCTGTGCATGGATGAAGAGGAAAGAGATGCCAACTTGGAAGAGCTGTCTTGATTACCATTCAAATTGCATAGCTCTTCTGCTATTAAACCATTTTGTGACTGTTCATTCATCCCTAAAAATAGTATGCTTTTTAACTAAAGCAAACTAAGACCATATTGAAAAGCTAGAAACATTTACTAAATTAGTAAGCAACAACACTACAGGAAAATATGTGTGCAGACAAGAATCCAGTTTGTAACAGGAAAATCACTTACACAGAGGCGGTCATTTGGGACTCCCACTGGAAAGATCAAAGCAAGCAGAAAAAAGCAGTAGCAGAAAGCTGCACTTCCCCTAAGAGAACTGATTTCACCACTCCACATCCCAGAAGCAACTAGCACATCTATTCCAAATGCCCCTGGCAGTGACCACCATCAGCTTTCCCCATCAGTGCTGTAAAAGGGCCAATTATCCCACCTGTGCTTAGAATGCAGCCTACAGCCAGTAATTGTTCCTATGGCCTTTGAAACAACTGCTCCTTCACCTCTTTGTAGGATACCTTGAACAGTTAAAGCTTGATTTTGCTCCAACCAAGTCAGCAGGAGATTTGCTATTGAACTAAAGAGGAGCAGAATCAAGGCTTTGGAAATTTCCAAAGGCACAAATGGCAGAAAGACATCCATGCCACCTGTGGCCTTTGGGAACAGCATATATGCTTCCTTTAATCTTCTCCAGCTGGACTATGCCCAAATCCTCTTCATCTTCCTTTACCCCTCATTCTTCATATCCTAAAGCTGTATTACAGTTCTGTTGCCTTTCACCATTTTTACTTTAGTCCTCACATTGAACATGTATCAGTTAGAGCAAATTAAGACCATTAAGCCAAAGGAGGTTTAAACCAACGAGCTGCTGTTAAACTCAGGCCAATGCTTCTGAATTTTAAAATCAATGCAGAATGATCGAGCATATTGAATGCTTTACACCAATCTACAGGAGCTGTATAAATTTTTTAAAAGCCTGAATTAATGGCCTGATAAAAGTCATTTGTTAATTTAAGCAGCATTGGAGTTGCAGGATGATTTACCGAACATGCGGGGTTTTTAAAGAACATAAAACTCTGTGCAGAATGATTCATCAGTTTCAGTAAGAAACATTCGCGGCCAGTAGCAGAAACCCTGCCAAACAATTTGTGCTTCCTTTTTATGATTTAGAAGCGGTGGGTGTCTCCTGGAACCCATAATGGGATATATACGTTTTCACCTCTTATTCACTAGTTCAAACCATTCCTAGGTAATTAATAAGAGAAATAAATAATGCCCTGCACTGATGGGCTGGAGTGCCTTAAAATTATTAGTCAATTAATTCTCACAATAAACTTACGAGATCTGGTAACCATTATCATCTTTCACCTACTGAAATAAAGAACTTAGAAGAGGAAGAACTTATTGAAGGTCATGCTAACTCAGTGAGAGAAAGAAAGACTTCTCTAACCACTTCTTGGATGGACCAAGGATAAAACAGCCATTTCCAGGCACCAAATGATTCTCTCTCAAATTCAGCAGGCATTTGGATGTGAAATCCCAACCAGCATGTTCATTCTCAAGCACAAGTCCAGTAATACTCTGGTCCCTCTATTCCAATTACTCAGTCATGAAATACTCAAGGCTCCATTGCATCAACAGGTGTAAACTGTCACAGCTACACAGACTTGTGTTGAAGCTGCAAGCTTGAGTCACAGCTTTCTGAATCCATGTATGTGTATTTTACTTAAAGACAAAAAATAAATAAATAAATCTTAAGGCTTTAGCAAACACAAGAGGATTGATATTAGATTCCATTAAAAATGCACTGAGGACACATGGGAAACAGGAGAGTAGACTCTTTAGGCAAAGATTACTTAGTGGTAATACAATTTGGAACTGAATTACCTGGTGAACAAACATGCTTCTGCTGTTTTCGCAAAAATAGTTTGGGAACTTTAGTAAGCACAACAGGCCAGAAGAATTCTGGTTCCACCAGGACTGAGACCACTGAGACGATTTGTAATCAACATAAATTTCTTCAACAGTCAGAAAAACAGAATTCCAGTGAGCTAATGGATCTTTTCAGAAAGGCAGGATCTTCTCATTAAGTAAGACAATGGTGACATTCCATCAAAAATGGTACTTCTGATGTGCTCACAATCATTTATTTTAGATGTTTATGGAAATTTAATCTAGGCTGCAGATGAAGTTCCAGTTATTGTTTTGTTGAAAGTATTCAAGTGTCAATGCTCATGTAACTTCATATCTCTTTAGAGAAAAATTTGTTCTAAAACAAAACACCCCCCATGAGCTTTTGAGGTTTCAATGCCCTCAAAAAAAAAAATAAATTTTGTAGATCTATTCAAATTAAAAATGAGTAAAATCAGCAAGAACTCTCAAGCAAATCTTCCTGGACCTCTCTCACAAGCTGAACCTCTCAAAATACACTGGGGACTAGATTTTAAAAGAACGACAGATTCAAAACAAGTTCTTTTAAAATACAGACAATTGTACAGAAATTAAAATACAGATACATTGTAATCAAATATGCTTGCCTGCTGATAGGAAAAGTCTTTTTCAGGTGTGCTTCCTTTCTAGCAGCTGGTTCATTGGCTTTCTGTGCCACAAACTCTGCAAAGTGCCCTTGGGTACTGAAAGAAAAATCTTCTTTACCCCTGAGGAGTGTTTTTTAATCCCTTTGTTCCTCTGGTCTCTGTGTTTCTGTTCCAGAGGCAGACTCAGAGCTGGGTACATACATGCATGTGAGACAGACACAGCTTTTCAATCTCTGTAGTTTCCCCCCCCCATACCCTAAAGTGCCTTTCTTTCCCTAAAAGGCTTGCTGGACCATAAGGAAGAAGGCATCTTCCCTCCTTACAGAATATCCCACCTGAGTGCAGAGAAGTAGTAGTAAAGCAAATAGTAAAGCAAACAAGGGGCCTCACATATAGCCTTCTTACTGCAATGCCCAGAGACATTTTTTCCCCCATTGAAGAATATTAGCAACATACAGCACCTGGTAAACAAAGCACATGCCATCTGCCACAATGAGAAACAATGGCTTCGACCCCATAAAATGTTTCTCCTGAGCATATCTTTATTTACCACAGAAAGTGGTCAGGCTGTACGTAGCAGTACACAGTGTATATAAGTTGCACAGTAAGGTTAGTATAAGACAGTTAACCATAAAGCATGACTTTAACATATGTCTGTTTACAGTTTCTACTGAAATACTTCTGGCTATCTAGCTCAAGAGCTTTTTTTTTTTTTTTCCTGCCAGAGAAATACAGAGGAATTCCTCAAGCAACAGGCACCCAAGGAAGTATCACAGAGCTGAAGCTGTAGTAAGACTGCACAGGAGGGCAGTGAGCTGGCAAAAAAAAAAAAAAAAAAAAAAAGCTACAAAAAGTGAACTCTATCAGCTTCATATGGATTAGTGGATTGGAAACAAGTTGTCATACCCCTTTCAGAAGTAACCTAAGCTGGTAAAGTAAAGAATCGCATAAGCTCAGGTATGACACAAGTCTCAGGAAATTCATTGGTGTTTTAATACAGGAGATACAAGTGAGGCTGTGACTGAAGTCACTTCCAGGCTACCAGCTGGGGAGGAACAGATTCTCCAGTGGAAGCAAAGTGGAGGTGGACTCGCTGTTCCTGAGCACAGGTAGTGGACAGAGGGTGGGAACTGAGCAGCATACTACAAACTCCTTGAAGAATTAGCTTGTAGCAACATACAAAAAAAGTCAGGTTCCAGTGGCTTTATTCACACTAAGTGTGCTGGATATGAAACTCTTTATTTGCAGCAAAGCATCATGGAAAGCAAAACAGAGGCATTTGTGCTGTTCCTTAAAATCCATTGTAACTGAGTAAGCAGGAAACATTTTGTATGCTCTTAAAAATATATCCTCTCCTTCCACCACTGTAATTTGAAGCAATACAGTCCTAGCATTTATGCAGCCATTTTATCCACAGGTTTTTGAGTACTTTATGGAAAAGTGGATATGTATCATTACCAGACTATTGCCACATTATGAATCAAGCTTAAGTATAATAGAAGTCTAGTTGCCAAACCACATTTGGTTTATCCAGTGTATTTGGATAATGTTGAGTTCAAATGATCAGCAGTCAAGAAAAGAGGGAATTACAGAGACTGTCTATAAATGGTGGTTTGGATAACTGGGAACTGTTTATGTATGGCAAATATATGGTTACATACAGTAAATGTTACTAAATATACAAGTTCTCTCTATTACATAGCAGTTCTGCAAAACCAGATGCGGAGAAGATAGCTGCATAACACAAGTATTCCTCTTAGACTCGCAGATGCGTCTCGCCCTTGCAGCTGAAGGAATTTGCCCAAACAATGAATCAACCAAATCAATAGTCATATGAGCTAGTAAATAGCCATGAACAAGGAAAAAGAAGTTTGTATCAACATTAATTTGCTGTTGAGAATTAAGTTGTCTAGAGCAAAAATAGTGGTGATGGCATTAGGGGCACAAAGTGTAGAACTTTTCCCATTGCACAACGCTTACTGTTCAGTTTGCTTTTACAGCCTTGTAGCTACAGGATGCTTCAAATAAAGAGAATATACAGGAAGGGAATGTAAAAGAGATGATGTTTGTAAGAGGTAGAAGATGTGAAGCTGAAATTCTGCAGCAGAAGAGGGAACCAAATATGAGAGTCCTACATTTATTAGTGCATACTCACTTATCTAAAATCTAATTTAAAGTATGGATATTATTACTATTTCCAGATGTGTTTAAAAAAGAAAATAAGCCCTGCTCAAACACTGGAAAGTCCTGCAACTGGAGGGGCTCTGGGTAACAGAACAAAGGACAGTCACATCTTGATACTTCTCTTTACAGACCACGTTTTCATGGACACATACACAAGATATTTGGCTCCAATACCACTTCCTTTCCTCCTCTCCCCATACACACTGAAATGTCTCTGTATACATATGGCCAAGCACTTAAAACCCCACAGTATGGGCTAACTGCCCAAGTAACCATTTCCTACCTCCTGTAAGGAAAACTGTATATACCAGAAAGAGTCCCAGGGACTAGACCCATTGCAGGTACTGCTAATTGAACCATGCAGACTTACATTTGTCGTGGAAGTGTTAGCTGAGAACTGTTCATGACGTGAACATAAAATACCTCCATTTAAAATCTGATGAAGTGCTTAACATTTTTGCCCTCTATGCTACGCATTCGGTTTTGAATCTTTTTAAACTTTTCTTATTACTTCAAAGAGTGTATGTGAGAAGTTCTATCCCATAGCTACCAGCTAGATGAGAAATATGATAGTCTCTGATGTGGTGGAGATTTTTATCCCTTTTCTTCAGAGTAGTTCAAGTGCTGCCAACTCTGCAAACCCTATTCACAGTGCGTCCACAGGCAGACATTGGGACTCCACTATTCACAAAATCATGAGGACTCTTATAAGTTCTTAAAAATATGGAAAACACATAACTTATATTCCTGATTTTATGTGCAAATCCTATAATTTAGTATCATTCTTATAATAATTCAGTGGGGTTCTGGTTCCTATGGTGATCATATTTCAGCTTTTATAGACCTGCCTAAAGAATCACTGAAATTGGAAGGGAAGATGGAAGATTTTCTAGTCCAACCCCCTTGGCCAAAATGGTAAACTACAGAAAGGTTGCTCAAGAAACTCTGATTGATATAGAATATCTGCAGGGAGGAGGACTCCACAACATCTCTGGACAACCAGAACAGTGGACAACTACCCTCACAGATTTTTTTGTTGTTGTTTCAGTGGAATTTCCTGTGTTTCAACTCAGGCCAATTGCTTCTTGTCTTTTCATAGGCTACCACTGAGATCTTCTTTACACCCTCCCAAGAAGCATTTATACACACTGATATGATCTCCTTAAGAAGAAGTAATGCCAGCTTCTCCTCACACAACAGATGCTCCAGACCTTCACTAGACCCACTCCAGTGTACCCATCTCTTGTACTGGGGAGCCCAGAACTGGACACTCCACTCCAGGTGTGATCTCACCAGAGCTGGAGAGAGGGAAATGACCACCTCCCTCAACCTGTTGGTGATGTTCTTCCTATGCAAGCCTCAATTCTGTGGGCCTTCTTTGCCACAAGGGCACAATTGCTCCCTCACACTCACTTTGGTGCCCACCAGGACCCCCAGGTTCTTTCCTGCAAAGCTGCTCTTCAGCAGGCTGGCTCCCAGCATGTACTGGTGCATGGGGTAATTATCCCCAAGGTGCAGGGCTTTGCACATCCCTCTGTTGAATTGCATGAGGTTCCTCTCTTCCCACTTCTCCATATAGCCAGGTTAAAATCCCTTATGAAAACTATGGCCTGAAATCATGAGGCTTGTTTCAGTTGTCCAAGAGAAAGCCATATCCATTACTACAAGCTTCCTGACTAGTTGTCCAAATTGCAAGCATTTTATATTTTCAGGCAAACAGGGCAGTGACTTGATTCTCATCTGCTACTTATTTTCCATTAAGGTGCTAAAGATGATTTTTTTTTTTTCCTTTGTGCAAACAAACACTGTATTCACTATTTAAAGGATTAAAATGGCTTGGTTCCTTTAACACCTTTTTTCTATTGTTCACAGAACAGACTCAATGCCTTACATAAGACAGACATTTCTAGATATTACCATTGACATTTTAGGCATAGCACAGAGAAACTTGTTACCTCCAAGTACACTGGGTATGAACTTGAACTTTTTTTTCCTGGAGCTATCTGTTGGGAAGCAGCTGTTAAACAAACCTAGCTGATGAATCACCTTTCAATAAATACAACACTCAGAACATATGCATGACTTTCAGATGTGAAGAACTAACTAGGTGTCAGGTATGTAAAATGTTTTTCCTATTTCACCTGCCATTCTCACTTTCATTTTTAAGCAGCATAAGCTGTCCCACTGTGGGTGGGGAAAATAACTGAATAAAGAATATCATGTTTCTCAGAACGAATCTTTAGCTTATGTTATGGGTACAGATTTATTCATAGATTTTGGAAAATATGAAGTTGTCAGGCTTTATGAGTACCCCAAGACACCTGTTGCTTTGGAGTGGCTGATAGATTGGGTGTTGCAGTCTTCTGCCAGATGACTAGAGGAATAGTAGGAGTGTGTCAGTGTCATAATTTCTTCCCCGGGCTTTAGTTGTATTTCATGTGCTAAGCAAGTTGGGCAAATTAGTTCTCATTCATTTGCATTTAAGAGGAAAGAAACTTTTCACAATTCTGCTACCTGCTTTTCTTCTAGATGAATACAAGTGAAACTAATTTTCTAATTCATGTTTCATCTAGCAGGATTCTACCCTTCCTCGCCCTTTTTAATCTCACAAGTTCTCAGCTATGTCCCACCACTGAACACAGTAAAATTTTCCACAAGTATTAACTAATTGCACAGTCACTGCCATGAAAAATATTACTGGTGTATGAAACAGATCAGTCAAGCCTACACTTTGCTAGCAGTGCCAGGTATCATATCAGAAGTGTTAAAGCAAAGAGAAGAGTTTTTCATTTTCTAAAGTAATAACTCTGAAAGAGCAAAGTGAGCAGAATGTTCCCTCACCAGCACTTTTTTGTGTCCCCCCCTTTACAAATCTGTTGTAGCAAAACTGAATATTAAGCCCCTTGGCTGTTATATAGTTTATATATTCTGTTCTTACTGCTGAGAGCAAGGAGAATATTTAAGGAAAAGGTCTGCTTTCTTGGCAAAAGTTGCAATTGCTCATAAGATACTACACAAGCACCCATATTTTTATTCTAGAATTTTTCAGAATTGGTTACCTTGCTCTAGCTATTCAGTTGTATCCTGTGTCACTTATGTACACACTGCCAACAAACAGCATGAATGTTAATGCCCTGATGCCTGAAGTTTGGCAATTACATGCATTTAAGGTACTTAGTGACACAGGGACTAATTACAAGAATTCTGTTTTTAAAAATCCCAGCTTGTAGTAGTCAGGATTTTGGCAGAACATTCTATGGACCAAGAGAATTGGCCAGAGGCCATCTAACAGGTATCAGCTGCAAGTTTACGATTATACAAGTCCCACAGTCTTCCATTGGAGAGACAAAACACTAAAGCTTTAGCAAGTTGTAGACAAATCCAGAGCCATTTCCAGCCACTGGACTGTACGTTTGGATTTAGACCCATACACAGGTCTAGTTAGTGGACTGCTTCTCTCAAGCTAAGAGAAGTGTTGTATTTTCAGTGAGGTGCACGACATCTAAATTCAAGTGAGGACTTACTGATAGGCCAGTTTCAAAACCTACAGTTATGTGGCAGTGGTAACTAGTAGCATAATGCTGTGCTTAGAGCTCAGTTGCTTATGCGCTCTACTTAGTTAGGAGATCAAAGCAGTAGAGACTTGAAGGAGTTACAAGCGTGGTACCACAGACGTATTATATGCTCAATCATAAGACATAGGCTTGTAGTTTCAAAATAGCTCTCAGTTCTGAGTAACTGAGCAAAGCATGTGCCAAGCATGACACCTGGGCTCACTCACAGGGCAATGTGTCTCAAAAATCCCCATACGGCATATGCGTCTTTACTCTCCCCCTCAGGTTTTCTCTCTGGCTTTTCTCTGCTGTTGCATGAATTTAATTTTCTTTCCTCCCTCACCCTGTCAAAAGCCTTGTTAACAGCTCTGCCAGAGCTCTTAAAACAATATGCAAATGAGACAGCAGGGTCAGAAACAGTAGTAGCTCCTCATAAAGCTTTGGACGTACCCAGTATTTCTCTCCTCAACATAGAGTGAGAAAATTGTAACAGTCTGGTACATTAATTCTTATCAGTTCTGTCCATGACATCATCCCACCACCTTAGCACTGCATGAGTGGAATGACAGCACTCTCCACCTCCCAATACCTTTTCCATTCCAGTTACTGTTGTACAAACAGATGATGGTCCGGTTCATGCAACAGAGATGATAGCCATAGAGACAGTACTGCCACTGTTCCACAGAGCCATCTTGGTAGCCTTCCCCTTCCTCCTGATTTCTTGAATACAGAGCTGAAGGAAGAACAAAATTTCACTTTTAATTGCTTCAATACAATTAAAACAAGCTTTAATAACATTTTCAAACCTAGTGGGTACTTTTCCCTTCTGTCCTATTTCCCATACAAACTCCAATCAGTAAGTTGAGGAAACAACAAAGAATTACTCTTATGACCTCCACTCAGGTGAGTACCCTTCTCTTTTAATACAGAGAGCAGCAAATCAGTCACTATGTGACAAAGAACCACCACTATTTTTTTCATTACCAGCTTCATAGCTATCAACCTTCTTCTGGACCAAGACTTTCAAGTGTTTCTATTTGTTTTTAAATTCAGGTACAAGCAGTAATTCAAAACGTACAGATCTTGAAGCTAATGATGAAAATGTTTTTAATTCTACATCCTCTGCATGCCCCAGGACATTACATATACTTCCTGACTGCTTTAAAAAGAGAAGGACTTGTCATCAAAAGCCACATAGCAACTCTGAAAGAATTCTATGTGGCTTTGGGAAAGAGGGAAAAAAAAAACAACACTCAAGTGTATATAATATATGCATATAGTCAAGGATTATCATGCTTCCCCCCACTCCCCCCTTCCTGCTACATATATATTCTCACTGCCTAACTTGCTTCAGCTTGTTTCACTGCTTTTCCTTCAGGCTTTCATGCCACCATCTCTCAGGCCTTCTGTTGCTTAAAGCCGAATTACTACAGGGATCCAACAGGAACCAAAACTCCAAGCCCTTTAATGAGCTAGTTGCAGCTGTTACTAAATCCACCATCTTTGTTGCTTATCCTCCCCCCCATTTTTCCTTCATAAAAACAATTTCAGATTCTGTAAGGTATTAAGTGCTTTACTGCTGTCTGTTGAGTTAGAAGAACCAAAAACAGCAATAGCCAGTGGCACTATAAAGAAATGAAACTGTCAAGTCAAGCAAGGAAATACAGACATATCAAAATGATTTCTGAATCTTTTTGAAGAGATTCTTTTTCCATCTTCTACTCATGCTGCCTCAGGCACCTCACTGGAGTCTAAAGATGAAACCAAAAACTCTACCCACTTTGACTGTCAAAAGCAAGCACAACATCATCCCTATCATGAAGTTCTGCCCCTTATAAAGAAAGTATAGGCTACAGGCAGACAAAAGAGGCACAAACTTTTTTTGCTTAACTGTTTGCTTTGTGTCCATGTGGAAATCACAAATAATTTATTCTTTATTCCAAACCTACCTACATCACAGCATTAAGATGACTAGTAAACAGATGGCCATTAGATTTTATTCACTTGAGAGCACTTATTTCCTATTTGACATTAAAAAGGGCCAAACTTAGCTCTCTAATACATCAGTGACAAAAGTTACCCCATCTCGATAGGGCATACTAATTTCCACCTGCACCTAAGGATGGAATTTGATCTTTAAGAACCTCTCCAATTGGAGAACCAAAAGAATAGAAATGAAGTATTTGCTTCAAACTCAAAAAAAAAAATAAATAGTAAGAATTGTTAGTGTGGCTGGTAAAAAGGAAAAAGATGCATTTAATGTTATGCTTTAGTATTTGAGTAGTTAGAACACTATTACAGAATGCACGGTCTCTTTGTTCCACTCATACCTGTATCAACTATTTATTAAATGGCCTCAAGCAAGGTGCTCATAATCTGATCCAGTTTGGACTAAAAGCAATACAAATCTTCCCCACTGGCTTTAGTAGAGATAGCTTGACTTTGTTTCCTCTTCTGGCCTCAGTTTAATGAACAATAAAATAGATAAATGAATAGTCAAAAGAAAAGATGAAGGACTAGTAAATTTACCACTGATCACTGTAACTACATGTGATGCCCGCACAGTGCTTTGAAAAACACAACGGCCAAAGGCTTTTGCACAGCAGAGAGTTACTAATTATTGTTGTTTATCATTTGTGATAGCACATGTGCTCATAAAAGCAGAACAGATCCCTACTGATCCCAAAGATTTACTATACATAATGGAAGCCCATGGCCACTTCTTAAATTCTCATTTCAGGTCAGGAAAAGAGGGGTGAAAGATAGTATTGTTGTCATTATCTCAGTGGTATAACTTCCCAAAGGAGCACAATCTGTTTTGATCCCTTGACCTTTATAAAGGTGAGAGACATATAGAAGGAAAGAAAACAAAACACAGAGCCAGTACTTCTAAGTATTAAGAGCTGGATAATGCTAAGCTTCAATTCTCATCTGTTGTGTAAAAACTCAGAGACATTGAGATCAGATCCTCTAGCTTTTTTCTTGGTTTTCCCAAGACAGTGTGAAATAGAAGAAGCAGGAAAGGGCTGTTGGCAGTTAGAGATGAATAAACACCTGACAACCACATATGCATTCATTCAAATGAAAACCACTTCTGCCTTTGATTTCTATGAGAATTCAGGCCCTAACAACTGAAGGTTCTTCTGTACGGTGTTCCTTCTGTATAGGATAATTTCATTTCCCTTTTGAAGGCTTTCAAGGACATAGTAACAAAAGCAAAGGCATAAAACAGTACCTGAGGCATAGGCTACTTCTGAGCCTGCAGCAGACTATAGGTTTCCCCCAAGGAAAACCTAGAAACCCCAAGGGAAACCTAGAAACTACCTGTCGCTTCTCAGGTTTAAAGTTTTCCCTTAAAAGGTGTAAGCATCTGTTAAGGTGTAATCAGCTGTTTGAGTACAATTCTTACATACACATGAAAATTTTCCTCTCTAGTTCCCAACTTGGAGTGTAACATTTTTCGTTATACTCTTAGATCAGGATTCTGATTCTAACAATGGTTCCAAAAAGTTCTGGAAAACAAGTTTATGGAAGCTACCATAACTCGTCTAGAAGAAAAGAAAGGGAGAGTGAACAAGTGGGGAAAAAAACATCTTCTCCTGACCCTACCTCAGAAACTATTAACAATGACACCTTTCATGCTTTTTTTTTTTTTTTTCCAGGGAGCCAATCTATGGAAAGGTCGAGGGAGTTGTCCAATAATATTTTTTTTTTTCCTTGAAACTATAAGTTCTAGTAATTTAAAGTCTTTTTGACTCGCATACTGTGAAAATGGCATTTCTTTTATGAACAGCATATTCTCATAATTTCCACTTAGTAAAAGTAATGATAATGCCACTAGTATCTATCCAAATCTGTTTCTCCTTACCACAAAGCAAAATTTGAATTTACATTAAGGCACCTTTTTCACACAGCCTGTTGTTCAATCTTAACAAGTACTTAAGAACATTCTTCAAAGTCAAGCTTAGCTGTATGCACTTGAGCTTCTGAGTTTTTGTTTGCTTGCTTTTTTTTTTTTTTTTTAAAGGGCTGAGAAGGGAGCTTACAATCTATGAGTAACTTCACTGAAAACAGACAAGGTGAAGGCAGTACTCAAACTCTTCAACATTAAATAACTGTAGAGCTCAGGAACACTTCCCTGCCAGCTTATGAATCCGAGTCAGTTCCAAACTACTTCACAGTTAAATAGTACCACCAGGGTTTTAATGTACTGAGAAGGCATCACCAATATAACTAGTTCATAGTCTCTAAAACTATTACTCAGAGATGGTAGAAAACATGAAGAAAAAGCAGCCTACTAGACTGAGAGTCCACTTCACCATGATAGAAAACAGAAAAGCACCCTAGATAACCTGAGCCTGAAGCTTCCCTGGAGAGCCAATTCCCTTCCCAGCTCCTCATGCTTCCTATATAGCAAAGCTCAAATGATCCACACGTGGCAGATTTCACTTCACAAGGGTGGAACCAAGAGACCTAGTGGAATGGGCTCATCTACCTGGCTTCAATGTTTTAAAGTCATTTGCTCCTTATCACTAATAGAATTAACCTGACAAGGGGCTTAGTAATTAGAGTTAACCTAATGAATTAACTACACAAGGGTCATATTTCTAGTAGTCATTCTGTGAGAAAAATTAGTACAGAGCCTGTTAAAAATAAAAATATAAAATGACCCTAAAGACAAAATTGCTATCATAGATTTTCATCTGTCTAGTCATGACAGATAAAAATATAGCAATCAGAATTACTTTTCTTGACATTAGTATTACTTAAATGCGCTTTTCTTTGAGGCTCAGAATATACTTGGCGTTCATATCCTACAGAACTACAGACTTTTATTTAAAGGGAAATTAAGCAAACACTGAGGTACAGTTATGAAAGTATTAGGAGAAGTATTCCATTTTCATTAATTCTGTAAAGAGAAAAAAAAACCTGAAAGATCAGATACCTATTCTGTGGGAACAGGATACCAATCTACTCATATAAATCACTAAGCTTGATCATAGGATAGATTTAACTGAAGCATGAACTAGGAAAACAGAAGTAAGTGGCAAATTACTGCAAAAATGGTTCATTCTAGGCCAATTGTGCGAAAATAATGTCTCTCTCATCAATTTGGCACCCTGTTTAAGTGTTTTGCCGTTCTTCTGATGTGGGGAGTATATCATCAAACACACTAAAAACCAATTAGCTGTTAAGTACCTGAAAAGCCAAACTGGAGACTGACTACGTCGTCCTCGCCAGAATTTCATCCACAAGAGATGGAACTGTGGGGTGATCTGTACCTCCATAAAGCAAAATTCTGTTTTATGCTCTGTACCAATTAACCTTAGCTTGAATTTCCTCACAGGAGAGTAATTAGCATTTCCGTGAATTTGACAAGCACTGTCTGTTTCCATCTCTCATACTGCTTCTGGATTATTTCAATTATAAGTGACCACAGGAAGGCATGGCTAGTACAGACTTCAAGAAATGCTGTAGATCAGTCCTCTCTGAAACCCTTCCGCTCTCCCTTCTCGCCAGAACCTACAGGGTAACTTTGTTGTTACTCTTATATTATCTAAAGCAGATCCTAAAACAGTATTAGCACAATGATTAGTTTTCCTTTGTACTTTGCCTGGCATGTTTGTTCCAGAGCAGCAACCCAGAGAAAAAAGGGGGAAGAAGACTGCATCTGACCATTCCTCTGCCTTCTGCAATGGCTCCAGACTAAATTTATTATTCAGACCATAGCATCATATTCTCTAGTGGCTTCTGTTCTTGCATGGCCTCTAGGCAACTTTTAGTGTTAAAAGAAGAAAACGGCATTGCTTGTAAAAAGCTGACAGAGTACACACAGGAATGTGCTGTGATACTGTAGTCACTATTTCTACTCTGAGAAAGAGAGGCCACATCCTCAGCTAATACATCGGTCATTGTGTCTCCATTAACTTTTTTGAAGTTTGGATGCTTTTATAAATTAGGTCTTCCAAAAATGCAGCATCAACATTATCAAAGAAACTAAACCATAAGAGATGGCAGCATGAGCTATTTCAGTAATTAAAATGAAAGTATATATCACTCACTTTTACAGAAATGAGCATTACAACTTGTAAGTCATTCTGTTTTGAAAGAAAAAAAAATCTTCTTAATTGGATATAAAATTCCTTACTGAAGACATTTGGACCTCACACTTTGGGGATTTCAGTGGTTTAGTTGTCTATTTTATAGCTCCTTCTGTGATAGAAAAGCTTTATAACAAAATCAAATTTTCTGTATTTATTTTTTTTTCCCCAGAGAAGATTATCAAGGAAGCTGGAGATGGCACGAGGATCTAGAGCTGATTCTAATTTGTAAAGCTTTTGTATAATACTGAAAAAAGGTGTCTGCAGTTTCATTCTCTTTAGTGATATAACAACTACTGAGAAACTGAGCAAAACGCTTACTTAAGGTTTAGTTCCTTGGCTTTTGTCTTTAAATGCAACTAGCCAAAAAGTGAACAGCTGTGCAAAGAAGAAGCAGGTAGTTTTGATTTCATAAAAAGATCCCTTTCTTTTTCTTTTTTTTTTTTTTTTTAAGTCATCCGTAAATTGCAGATATACTAGCTGATTTTTTTCTGACTAGCCAACCTTGAGGCCTCATGTTGCCAATGCTGAATGCACCAATGTCTTAATAAAATTGTGCAAAACCCGGTTTAACTAAGTTTCTTCTATATATTCATTAGTAAAACAATTTAATTAACGATTACTGTTTGCGACAAAACTAGCATTAATCCTGCCTATCAGAGAAACATTTCTCCATATCTTTCAGTAATCTGAAGTTTAAATGTGTTAAATAGGTGAGAAAATTTATCCTTCTTTGGTTTTGATGAGCTTCTCTACCTCATGTGTATTTGGAAAGAATGTATTCTATTCTTTTAGCTTTAATAACTGATTCAAAAATAAATGTTCTCTATAAGCCATGCTGATCTTTCTATAGAGATGTTCCGCTACCTTGTTAGGCTTCCTATGCCAAATAACGAGGAAGTTTGGTATATTAAAGTACAAAATTACTTGTACTGCTTCTTAGTGTAATGTGTTCTACAAAAAGTTTCATATTTATCTAGTATTTAATGAAAGTATTTGGTGAACTCAATAATTTGAGGTCTGAATACCTCTTCTTTGATAACTCTCCTTGCTGCATAAACAACCTGAGTTTATGTTCTGTAATCATCAACTATCTCAGCATTTTATTTTTTTTATTGGAAGGAAAATAAATCTGGAGATGAAGAAGGAAGCGTATATGTGACAAGGACTTCTGAAAGCTAAATTTAGATCAATAGATAGGAATACCAAGTTTTGACCTCCTAGTGCTTCCCTCAGAAAATGAATGTAGCAGTGTTTATTCCATATCTGCAGTAAGAGAACTTACTGTTCTGGTACACTTAGCAGTTTTCATTGTCAACTCTTCTACTTCCTCTAATTTTACAATTTCAAAACTTTTTTCATTCCTTTCTGAAATCAGTTTAACTCTTTTTGTTACTGTTTTGTGTTAATGGCTGTTGGTGCTACTTTTCGTGATCCACACCTGTTTGCAGTATATTAGCACTCCCAAACAATTTCCTCTGCTGCATGCTACCATAAGCCTCAACTCAGATTCAGAAATCTTACAGCTTTGTGGCATTTGAAGATGAAGGTGAGCACCTCTTTCCAGGTTCTTCAAGGTATTTGTGCATTAATTTCCAAGAGAGTTAGGTGAATGAACAGCGTTGACACATTTTATGTAGGACTTTTCAAAATCTAACCTCATGACCTCTGACTACAGTATTTACTACAGCTGCATATGAACTGTCACATATAAATGCCAGGGTCCAGATCCTCACTCACTATTCAGGCTGGGCTAAAAGTTTTGGCTTTGTTTTGGTTACATACCTACATTGCTGTTTTCTGGCAGGTCGTGGGAAGAAGATTGGCTGGCTTGGGGGAGCTTCTGTATACATGGCTTTTAGGCTGAAGCCAAAGTGTTCCTCTAGATCTGGAAGTCTGAAGATGGCTGCAGTCTCCAAGCTCAGATACAACCACATATTAGTCTGGCACAACTAATTTTTGTGTTCCTTCACCTCCTCTTCAGATACAAAGACATGCATCTCTTTCACGCTCTTTCGTTAGTAAACAAACCAGGATAGATTAAAGCCTCTTTCAAGTCAGTAAGAGACCTGCCTTTGGTTTCAGTGAGAATGCAGGCCTTAACAACTGAAGGTTCTTCTGTATGGTGTTCCTTCTGTATAGGATAATTTCATTTCCCTTTTGAAGGCTTTCAAGGACATAGTAACAAAAGCAAAGGCATAAAACAGTACCTGAGGCATAGGCTACTTTTGAGCCTGCAGCAGACTATAGGTATGTCATGATTGTTTCAGAAAAACATGATCAATGCAACATGAAATGTTCCAGCATGCTTACAATCTGCCAAAAGCCAGAAGAACGTGACCTTTGTTTTAAGACAGTATGGAAGACAAAAAATTAAGAGAAGGAACTTTTCCTTCACCTAAGTTTTATTATGTTGCAACTCCTTCAAGTGTCCATAAGGAATTAGGACCCTCCTTCCTCACCCACCCAAAAATAAAAAAATAAAAAAGAAAGGTGGCATAGAGGTATAATTTCAGTTCACCCCAGAAGACATTCTTCTCACTGAAGTACAGATAAGCCCCACAAAATGCCAAAAAAAATGCCAAAAAGTAAAGTATTTACAAGCCAGTCTTACATGCTGGCATTATTTACTTGTCTGGTCTTGCATTCAGGGCTTGATCTATTTGGGGGGAAGAACCCCGAGAAGAGAGTCAAGACTGGGGGAAGTGCAAAACATAAGGATCAGGCCCAGAAGGAGCACCGCATCGTAACCTGTGCCACAAAAAAAAAAGAGCACAGATAGCAATGAAATTTTTCTTTTTTTTTTTTTTTTTGACATTTCATTGAATCTGTAATATTGGAGTAGTAACCAGAACACAAAAGAAAGGGAAGGTGAAACAGTAGAAGGTACTTGCATGGCCATAGTTTACAAAGCAGGTGACACCAATCACAATATGCAATGATGTCAATTTGCCTTTCACCATTTGGACGTGGGACCGGGACGCAGGACCAGTCCTACAGCTCCCCAGCCAAAAACCACTGTAGAACCCATGGACACTTACGTGCCAGCTTCTGAACTTGAGTTACTGCCAAACTACTTCACAGGGAAGTAGCACCCCCAGGGTTTTCCTGTTCTGAGATATCATCACCAACATAACTAGCTCATAGATTCTCCAAAGCTCTTTCACAGAGATGATAGAAAACATGAAGAAAAAGCAGCCTACTCCAGAACATTGAGTCCATTTCACCAGGACAGTAGAACAACACCCTAAGTAACCTGAACCACAACCTCCTCTGCAGTAGCAAATCTTTCCATAACTCCTCATGCTTCCTTTATAGCAAAGATCAAATGATCCCCACCTGGCAGATTTCACTTCACATGTGTGGAGCCAAGACACCTTGTGGAATAGGCTTATCAACCTGGCTTCAATGTTTTAGGTTCAATTGCTCCTTATCTCTAATAGGAATTACCTGACAAGGGGCTCAGTGGTTAATGTTGCCCTAATGAATTAATTACAAAAGGCACGTAAGGGTCATATTTCTGCTAGTTATTCTGTGAGGAAAATTAGTACGGAGGCTGTTACAATAAGATTAACAAACCTAAATAAAAGAAAGACATAAAAGAAAAAAGCAAATGACCTAAAAGGCAAAATTGGTGCCATAGATTTTCATCTGTCTAGTCACGACAGATCAAGAATATAGCCATCAGAATGACTTTTCTTGACATTATTGTTATTTAAATTTGCTTCTCTGAGATCTCTTCTTAATGCCGGACTTTTCAAAATCTAGCGCCATGACCCCTGACTACAGTATTTACTTTGGCTGCATGTAAACTATCACGTATAAGTGCCAGGATCCGGATCCTCACTCCCTATTCAGGTCAAGGACCGGGCTGAAAGTTTTGGCTTTAATTTGGTTACATGACTACATTGCTGTGGTTGTGGTTTTCCCCGGCCAGCAGCTAAGCACCAGACAGCCGTTTGCTCCCCCTTCCCTCTCCCCCTCTGGGATGGATGAGAGAAATAGGAAAACAAAGCCTGTGGGTCGAGATAGAGACAGTTTATTAAGACAGGAAAAAAAAATAATAACAGTGAGAATAGTACTGCTACTACTAATGTGTACGGAATAAGTGATGCACAATGCAATTGCTCACCACCTGCTGACCCATGCCCAGCCTATCCCCAAGTACACGCCCCCCCTCATCCCAGCTAGCCACCCCTACCTATTGTTTAGCGTGACATGAGAGGGTATGGAATAACCCTTTGGCCAGTTTGGGTCAGCTGTCCTGGGTCTGTCCCCTCCCAGCTCCTGCTGCACCCCCAGCGTGCCCACTGGCAGGACAGAGCGAGAAGCTGGAAAAGTCCTTGGCTTGGTGTAAGCACTGCTCTGCAACAATTCAAACATCAGCGTGGTATCAACACTCTGTTCATCCTAATCCACAACATAGCACCCTACCAGCTCTGAGGAGGAAAATTAACTCTATCCTAGCTGAAACCGGGACAGCTGTTTTCTGGCAGGTCGTGGAAAGAAGATTGGCTGGCTTGGGGGAGCTTCTGCACACATGGCTTTTAGGCTGCAGCCAAAGCATTCCTTTAGATCTGGAAGTCTGAAGATGGTTGAGTGGTTGGAAAGCTGCCTGGCAGAGAAGGACCTGGGAGTATTGGTTGATAGTTGGCTGAATATGAGCCAGCAGTGTGCTCAGGTGGCCAAGGCCAATAGCATCGTGGCTTGCATAAGAAACAGTGTGTCCAGTGGGTCTAGGGAAGCTCTGGTGAGGCCGCACCTCGAGTACTGTGTTCAGTTTTGGGCCCCTCGCCATGAGAAGGACATTGAAGTGCTCAAGCAAGTCCGGAGAAGGGCAATGAAGCTGGTGAGGGGTCTGGAGAACAAGTCTTACGAGGAGCAGCTGAGGGAGCTGGGATTGTTCAGCCTGGAAAAGAGAAGGCTCAGGGCCGACCTTATCACTCTCTACAGGTACCTTAAAGGAGGCTGTAGAGAGGTTGGGTTTAGTCTATTCTCCCACGTGCCTGGTGACAGGACGAGGGGAAATGGGCTAAAGCTATGCCAGGGGAGCGTAATAAATGACCGAGTCCCAAATAGGATTGCAATTACAGTTCACAATTTATTAAAGGAATAGAGGTAAGCAAACAGCGCTGGGTGCGCCGGGAGTCTCTGCTCCAGCAAGACGCACACAAGTTATACCAGGCGGCTGGTTTTTATGCTCCTAGGCTAATACATATTCATTACCACTTCTAGAAAAGGCAGGGTTATTATAATTAGTTCCCGGAATCCGAACCCTCCCACTGGCACATGCGTATCAGTCTCTGGTGGTCCCTCTGGGGGTCTCTTGTGCTGAAGGCTCATAGTCTTCCTCCCAGGCTTTTTCCTTGTCCTTCTCCTTTGTCCATCTTGGCCAGATGTCAGAGACTTGTGCAGCGTCCCATGCAAGCTTTGTCTTTTAGTTGTCCTTCAGCTTTTTCCCTTCTCCTTAAGCTCTTGGCCACATATCAGAAACTTGCATAGTGTCCCATGCAATAGTCATAATAGTTTGCAGTTACTCTGAAACCCCTTCGTTCTCTTATCCCCTATTGACACAAATTGCTGCACAATTCCTTTGCAAGATATGAGAACTATATACATTAACCACCCTGTTTTTCTTAGACTTCTATAACTACAAGGGTACGTAAGACAAAAGGTGTAATGTTGAACTGTTTGTAGGTTTAAAGTTTTCCCTTAAAAGTTTAAAATAAGCTGTTTAAGCACAATTCTTACATACACATGAACATTTTCCTCTCCAATTTCTAACTTGGAGTGCAATATTTTTCATCATTCTCTTAGATCAGGATTCTGATTCTAACAATGGTTCCTACTGCAAATTTGCAGAGAAGAGAGAAGCAAACCAGTCCTGACTGCTTTGAATGAGACGGAGATGCAAAACAATGTAAATGAAGAAAATAAACTTGTAGTAAAATAATACATTGTCCAAAAGCTTTAAATTGGTTGAATCCTTGAAAGTTAATATAAACTCAGGCTGCATCACTGAATTTGAAGTAGTAAGATAGACTTGCATCATTGCAGAGCCTCAGTCACAGCTTAAATTGGCACTGCCTCTGACTTCCCAAGCATGAAAAAGAAAAGCATATCTTTCTACCTTGTTTCTGGCTTAGGTCAATGAATGTCACTGAAAGGAATTTTTCCTTTTGGCTGTTACTCCTGAATGGCACAATGCCAGCAAAAGGTAAACACAAGGCAAAAGCCTTGGAAATAGTTTTGTATGCCTTTGTGGGTGTGGATGAGTTATGCTAACACAAGCTATATGCAGGGCAGCTGTAGGTAGATGTTTTCCTGCTGTGTTCACAGTGGGGAGTCAGAAGAGAGCTGTTGTAGCAAGAAAGTTTACTTCATGAGGTTCCTTAAAA
The DNA here is from genome assembly GCF_047663525.1 of Anas platyrhynchos. Lineage (NCBI taxonomy): Eukaryota > Metazoa > Chordata > Aves > Anseriformes > Anatidae > Anas > Anas platyrhynchos. The sequence goes on along the minus strand of NC_092587.1, from coordinate 91,646,557 downwards.
TTTAATTTTCCTTTTTTTTTTTTTTTTTCTTTCAAATAATCAAATCTTTCTTGGCTGCAGGACATTCACAGATATACAGAACAAACATCCACCTTGAATCCAACCAGCAACAGATCAGTTCTATTCATCTCTAAAAGAGTTTTCAGAAAACTTGACAGACATAGGAATAACAGGGATTTTGTATTAATGAGAAAATTACATCTAGCTTTACTTGGTTATTTTTTTTTTTTTTGCTGTTGTTGCTTGTTGAAAGCAGTAATGTCTTTTTTTTAAGACTAATTTCAATAGAACCTTCTTCATATGCTTCTCTCTGTGGGTAACACAGGGTTTGGGAAGACACCAGTCATACTGTTTTGAATCCTCTACTCCAGTTAAAGTAAAATATACATTGGGATAGGGGATTTCACAGTCTAGTCATATCGAGGACAGTAACTTCTTCAGCAGCTCTAATTTGAAGTGTTCCGTTGCAAACTATACAACAGCTATAACTATTGAGAATGTACCTGGATGTACCTTAACCCCGGCAGATTCTATTATTGTAGCAAATGAAGTGGGCTAGTTCCTGGTTCTTCCTGCACCAAAATACAGGGGTGGTTAGTATACTCTAGTCCATGCACCAACCTTGTTATTTTAGAGTATCATTTTTCCTTCTGTCTAGGCATGTAAAAGTTCCCTTACCACTAACAAAAATAGCCCTGAAGTCACAGAGGAGCAAAGCCATAGCTTGTGCTCTTCCTGTAAATTCCCACTTCAGCTCATCTTATTCTTTATGAGTCATCATTGCTTATTACTTCAGTTGCCCTACAGCTCCTGCAACTCATGCAAGAAACTTTTCAAAGTTACACTTAGGTCATTGGCTGATATCATAGATACTTTAAAAACCACTTCAAGCAGCAATTTGTTGGACCCAATGTGGATATCAAAATAAAAACAGCTACTGGTAGACTTAGGGAAAAAGAACAAAAAAAAAAAATGTTAAAGTTAAAAAGTAACGTTTTTTAGGACATTTCACTGAATATGTAGTATTTACTAGTAACCAGACTACAAAAAAAGGGAAGAAAAAAACAGTACAAGGTACTTGCATGACCTTAATTTACATGGCAATTGACAACAGCCACAATCTGCCATGATAATAAGTGCCTTCTACTATTCACCCTTGAGACAGAAAAATGGGATTCCCCTATCACTTAAGGGGAGTGCAATCCCTTTCAAAATATAACAGTCTGGGGTACACTACTGAGTACTGAAAGTCTTAAAACAAGGCAGAACTGAACTGAGAACGGAGGATGAGTCTCCTTGGATCTTCATGTAACAGAAAGGAAACTCAGATTGCTCAGTCCTAAGCAACTGGTTTTAGAGACAGGCCGGGAACTGGTTCTTTTTAACCCAGGGTCCATTTCAACATCTTCAAAGCTAAAGAAATGGTTGACTGCCCTATTGAATCACATTCCAGGTGGAAAAACTCTTTTTCGTATTAACATAAAGAGCTTAATGTCTTGCTTCTGTCTTAAAGATGCATTGTGGATTCAAACGTACTCCCTCCAAGATGAAGCCCCACCTTTACTTTGTGGGGCTCATATTCTGCATACAAGATTTGTAACTTCAAACTTTATAGTGTCCCCCCTTGATGAAGGGAGGAGGTTGCAGATGTCTAAAAGTGCGAGACAACTTCCAAAATCACATTGGATTTCCACAAGACTACTTGAACGTATTCCTGCCAGTGCATAAACACTTTTGCAAACAACCATAGATAAGACATGCAGGGCTAAAAAGTGTGGTACTCTTTGTTTAACATGTTTCTGCATATTTCCAACTTTATGAACCAGTCAATCTGAGATCACAGCTTGAGATCCCAACTGTGGCTTAGGATATGCTTTGCACCATAGAACTTCCTCCCCCGTAAGATCCCTTGTTTAGGAATTACAGACTCTGAGGCCACCTGACTTGTAAAGTGCATAAATTCCTACCTCAATCTCTGTGTTGGGTTTAATTTCTTTATTCCAAAACAGACAGTAGTAGGCAGCCCCAAACACTCAACTATCATGGTTTTGACTGAGGCTGCAATTTTTAATCATTAGTTGCAAGAATAATTTTACTTCTGTTGTTGGGGCATTTAGGAGACATGCTTTCAAGGTGTTTATTTGCTCCTTTGATAGTTTAGAACTTCTATTAAAAATGTATTCAGAAATAATGTGGTTCAGCACAGCTGGATCTCTGAGAACCATTACTACATCAGGTATTGTATGACGTACAATTGTTTTAAGATGATAATACTGTTCCTTGCAAGGCAGGAATCTACCTTTTCCAAAATCACACAGAAACCCCTTCCTTGAGAAAGTGTGGTATAACAAGACTCCTACTTAGTAAGAAATACTTCATAGGTTGCTATTTCTGTCCCCTTTCCACATAAACTAATAGCTATGTTATCTGACAATTCATTCCTGCTCCTTGCAATGGACAATATGACATAGTCCTTAGTCAGATGCTTAAATGGGGAAAACCAGATCTAGGGAGTCACTGTCCAGCAAAGAATGCATCAGTGGATTATTATTATTATTATTTACCTTTGAGGTTAGGTCTAAAGAGAAATATTACAAGGGCAGAGGGAGAGAATGAAATAACTTCGGAACCTCCCTAAAATGAAATACAGTTCCTGGGCTGTGGCTAAACAGCTGCTGTATTATAAAATGAAATGGCAGTTGGGTAATTAAAATCTTTATTCATTTTATTACATCACATTACATTACAGTTGATTGAGATTGAAAATTTCATTATCAAGGCATTTTTGTTTTTGACACTTATTGAGATATTTTTAAAACAAAATAAAACTTGAAAAACTACCCACAATTATAATCAAATTGGCAGTCTAATATAAAATGTATCTACGCGGTTTTATGAAATATTCGTTTTCATAAGCAAATGACTATGTAACTCGTTTGGTTCTTTCACTAATTAAAAACTAAACCAACTTAGAAACCAACCTTTGAAACTCCATTACAGACTTACTTTTTTGTTTTACAGAGTTGGTGATAAAATACTCCTGCAGTTTGACTTGCCTTCTATTCAGCTGCACATTCTCACAGTTTGCTCCAAGTTTTTAGATCAGGAGCAGCCTAACTTTTCTCTGTACACAGAAGTGCTGTGGGGGGGGAAAAAAAAAAAAGCTGATAGACTTAAATATTCCAGGAGATAGAAATAACAGTCCCTATTAGCAAAAACTTGTTGCTCAACAAGAAAGAGCTCATATCCTTATACGGTACTGGAAGTTATTTCTCTTTCAAGAAGGTATAGATTTTCAAATTGCTTACTAACAGAAAGACAACCAGATTACTAAGTGACGTACTCTCTCTCATGGCTGGAAGCTCTGTCTGGGAGAAAAAAAAATAATCCAGGCCCAGAGTAGTAATAGCATTGTTGTTTCCCATTCCTGTAAATGTTAAGGAGGAACCAAAACATAATCATTCACACACACAAAAAAGTAGAAATATGCACTACATAGGAACTATCCATGTTGTGGGACAACTCCAAACCATTAAAATTTCCAGAAATTATGCAGTTGTCTACATAACTGGATGACTGATTTTATTAATTCACCGTGAATCACAATGAATCATTAAGAGATGGAATGGATATGGGGATGCTTATAATACACTAGTATATATTATAATGAAAGGACTTCAGAGGGAACAGGATTACTATAAAACAGTAACAATTCCTCTTGACTTCACCCATTATTCTCCAGGAGCTCTTGAAAATATACCTGTGAGATGCGTTCCATTAAATTCTTTTATTAAACAAATGTTTGCATAGTATCATAAGCATATATACCACTTGATTATCTATTCAGGACCAGATTCTGACCAAAATCCTATACTTAAAACAGGCAGAATAATATAGCCTAAAGCACATTAAAAATGTGCCACTATCTTTACAAACATTTAGAAGTTTTCCAATCCTAAAGATCTTGGAGCCAAAGTGATGGCACCTTTCCCAATTGCGAAAGTGCTGAAGTGCTGATAGGTAGTTACTCAGTGACTTCTTAATGCTCTCTCTTTGCACATAAGCACTAGGGACTTTTACAGTGTGCACATTTAGGATTATGCTACTTTACACTTTCTTACAATTCAGAAATCTAATTTCATGAGCTTAATTCCCCCCTTCACTTGAGAGAAATAGGTACCTAACTTGCACATCAAAATTTAGCATGAAATTACCTCCTTACGCTGCCACCACCAATCATATAATAATAAAATTAGCTTTTAGCTAAGCACGTCAATACCAGCACACAAAGCACTTCTACGCTCAGGTCACTAGCTCCAATCCATACAAGTAGGAAAGAAAAAGCTGCTGTATGTAAGACTGGTGGTCAGCATTCAGTTTCAAGTGTGTGGTGGTTGCTATGACAATGTTACCACGACTTTTTGCATAACCTTAGAAAAGAGTCCAAGGATTGAATAAACACTGACACCAAGTTCTCCACTTTCCTAAAGTAAGTGGTCCCCAAAGGTCAGGGAGAAGTCTTACTTGTGGAACAGTGTCAAGAAAATGCAACTGCAGCTGTCTGTTATAACTGCTCTGTGAATAAACAGAGGTTGAATTTCAGCATCCACGTCTTCAGCAGCATACAACGTTATGCTCCAAAAAACAGAAAGCATCTCTTTGTTCGTAACTTCATGAAGAGCGCTAAATACTGAACACAGATCTTGAAATGCCTCGGGTGTTTGTCTTCACAGCTTAAGAAGGGCATGCATTGATACTACAGGTTTCCATCCCCTTTGTGTGAGTACACAGGAAACATGAGTTCTCTCCTGCTGTCATTTTCATGCCAGATATGGAATTAAAACAAACAAGAGGAGCAAGAAAGGGAAGATGTCCAGTTAATACTATCTTTGTATATAAGCAAGTATTTTTCTTCCTTGGAAGGAAGTCCTTTTATATCCACTACACTTCCTTACAGCTTTCCCAACTGAGAGACAAAGAGTTTTATTGGAGAAGGATCAGTTAGGTATTCCAGGCCTCATTAAGCTTATGGTGACACTGGAGCAGTAAGCATTCCTTGAAAGAAACAATGACTTCAGTAACTGAAATGACCGGTGAGGTTGGATTGGGTTTGTTGGTACAGGCTGAAGAGTTTCTTCACTCACCTGTTGGTCATTCACGCAGGGATGGACATGCTTTGCTTTACTGGGTGACCAGAAGAGTTTGGCAACACTCACTCTGCTGCAAATCACATAGACAAATCTTTAACAGGAGCTCCTTTAGCAAAGAGCTAGAACTGTGTTCACCACACATTCCCAATTTTCTTGTTCCCTTTTCATGTCAATCCCATCAAACACATTGCTAATTACCTGCATGTGAGTGCCCCAGCCTAAGCTTATGCACATTGTTGAAGTATATATCAAATTGTTTTATAAGGTAAATTTGTAACACTGACTCATGACTTAATATAAATAACCTAACAGAAAGGACTCAATAGGGGTTCCTAACTCCTTTTTTACAAAGGGAACTCAGGGCCCCAAAAGTTGAAGACAATCTTGAAAACTAACCACAGGAATCTTTTAAAATCTGAGTTGAGATCTTCATGAAGCCACATTGTCAGAGACCAGGGAAATTCTTTAGAACATGAATGTACACTCTTTTATTAGGGGTATGAGTATGTATGTGGTTAAAGAAACCATAAGATTTCCACAGCTGACACAATTTTTTGTTGTTTTTATAAGTCTGCAAAATACTACATATGTATCAACATTAGATATTTAAAAACACGGGCAACACTTAGTTTCACAGTATTACTATTGCTGCTTTCTGTCATTTGAGATCACAAGTTATTTATCTTCAATAAGGTTTAGATTTCCAAATGCAATAAAATTAAGAGCTTTTAAGCATTTGACCGCTAAGCTGTACATGCCTATCTTGAAAATCATGCATCCATAAGATATTTTCTGGCAGGCATGAGTTTGGCCCAAATACTTGATGGCCGAATTCATGGAGAAAACCATGCACAGACTCATTCCAAAATTATATAAATAAACAATAGAAATCAAAACGGAAGCAGAAAAACCATGCTTGGGCATCGCAAATATGCTTTCAACCCTCAATAGAACAAAAATACATTCCTCTTCAGCTGCTACCATTTCCTGCTTCTCAAAAGAAGGTCTGCATTCATTAATGGTCTATGTAATGCACCCCAGGATCTGGATCCCATCTGAAAATAAGCACACCTGGCCAGATGGCACTCAAAAACTTGCATCTGAGGTACTTCCCAAAGTGTAACTTATAGTTGTAAATGTCCCAAGAAGAGGGGGAGAGAGAGACTCTCAATCCCTCTCCTGGTGCTGCTTGATGCAGACTCCAATTTAATTGAGGATATGAGCTCATGTGTAAAGAGAGCTTGTTAATAATATAAACAGCAATAGCACGTAAAATAAACTATTACAAATAGCCCACTAAAGGAACATAATCTGTTAATGTATTTATGAATACCCAATAAGATGTATCTTTCAATATAACATACTTCCTTTTAACTGTACCACATTCGTAGTTTATGCGCTGCTTGCTGCAATTCTTCTCACAAACTGGTTACTCATCTGACAGAAGTAGTTCTTTGGAAGAGCTTATAGATGATAATTACTTGTTACTAGTGAAACTTTATGTCAGTTGCCCTCAATATTTCCACCTACTCTTGGAGATTCAGTATGTTAGTCTTTAAATTATATGCAACATAGTGGAAATAAGAAGGGGAAAAAAGGAGAAAAAAAAGAAAAAGAACGTAATGATCACCCTGTTTCTTCCTGACTTTAGTTCTCTTTCACACTTTGCACGCAGCTGTCCAATATTGCTATTGGAAAACAAGGAAACAAAAAAGACCTCATGCACCTGCATGTACACAGCACTAGGTGCTTCTGAAAAGAATGCTTATGAATACAAGCAGCTTCTCGGTTGCAAATGTTTGCTTTCCTCACAGAAGATAGGTGGAAGGTAGCCAGTATTGTCCGAAGCAAATTCATGAAAGATTCATAAACAAAAATCACACAGAAACAAAATTAGGTTCCACATCCTACAAGACATAAAGATACACAAATATCTAGTAAAGAGCTTAAATGAAATAAATATCAGAATTCTGTCCCAAGATGTAAAGACAGCAAAAGATATATAGCTATAACAGACACTATTGAAATATACAGAGTTTTCTTGTTGCAGTGCAAAGATAACACATCGTAAGCATGTTCCCATTAGCAAAAGTGATCTTTTGTTAGTAATCGGATTAAAAGGCTTCACCTTACAAAGCTTTCAACAGATGTCCTTATGTTCCACTGACAGATCCTCAAATGTGTAAGACGATGCATGACACTGCAGAAACTCTCTTTGGTCTGGGAATACCTAATGGCTAGTTCTTTTGGTCTTTTACCATACAAATTTGGTAGCTTCTGCCCTTCTGCCTGTGTCTCTTGAGCTTCCTTAGCATGGATTGCGGGGGAGTGGGCTGCACTCACCTGTTTCAAGATCTCTTGCACGCTGGTGGTGATGCCAAGTAAGCAATGAATTTAAAAGCTTCTCAGGAAGACAATCATTTGAAGGGGAGACACCATGAATGAATAACAAATCCAGGCAGACTGCCTTCATTTCAGTCTCAGCCTAGCAGAGCACCCCGAAGGATTGTTTACTGAGCAATGCCAAGCTTTTCAACCAACATCTGAGTTAAGTGCTTACAAATAAAAATGCTTACAAGTTTTATTATTATATGCTTGCAGAGAGATACTCCAACTGCTTTCAAGGGGAAAGAGAAACTCCACACACCAAATTCACGATTTGAAACAGGAAAATTTTGGAAAAAGGTAATGCACAATGAAATGGCCACATGATACAAAAGCACTGGGATCTGGAGTGGGCAGAAACAATGACTGCTTATCAAATAATGAATGAACTGTTTAAAATTAAAAAAAAAAAAAAAGTCAGCCATGGATGTTCTCTCTTAATCTGCAGTTTGAACAACAGCCAAATTTAGCCCAGATACTGAAACAGGATCAGAGTTGTTTCAGATCTGCCAGGGACAATCTCTTAGACTGTCATTACCAGATTCTGCTTTAGATGATAAATTTTTATTTTATTTTATTTGTTTTTTGAAGCTTTCTGTTCTCAATCTGACTCAAAATCTGGTCCATAATACAGGCCTTTTTCAGCTCCAGATTCATCTCAAATTAAAATTATATGTATAGTTTAGAATTCAATCCATGCTTAATTTCAAGGAACCAAACACCTGTAAGTGAGCCTCTGACTGCCCCACTCTTCTTGTGATACAAAAGGTATGTAGCATTTCAACACCCTTCCTTCTTGTTCCATTATTACCTAGCTTAAACAGGTTGTGCTAAGTAAAAGCAAAGCAAGGACAACTTCTGCAGAAGGTTTGTCAGCTGTCTTACATATGCCAAATTCTATTATATTTTGGTTTTCAATGAAAATTTAAAACACTAAGAATTTTTAGCAGATGTATTTTTGAACGTTTAGCTCAAGTGTCACTGTTCAAACAAAACCACGTTTGTCATATTTCCTTTCTGTGAAGCAGAACAATTGTAGGCTGGAATAAAAATGGGCAAAGAAAATGATTAGCAGTGGATGTTCCTACTACTGTTGCTTAGGGGCTGTCCCCATCACATTTGAATAAGCCTTCTAAAACTTGATTTTTTTTTTTTTTTTTTTTGTAGCAAAGGAAGTGATCAAATTAACCACAGACCATTTGTTTCTCCTGCTGCTAACTCATTTCATTTCTTATTGATGTCTAAATATATTGTAGGATTTTTTTTTTGCTTGTTAGAGATTATTGCCTGCATGTCTAAGTAGGTATTCTACCACTACAATTATCAGTGGAAAGACATGCTTTTCTTCTTAAATTATCTCTTATTTCAGACACCCAACATGAAACATCTCAGCAAAAGAGGTATTCAGCACTTTCACTTGGGAGGAATGAAGGCAGACAACCAAGAAGTGAAGCATCAAAATTAATGGATTGTGTTTGAAAAATTAACCTAAAACACTATGTACTTCTAAAAGAAGGTTTTAAATCAATAGTGAATTATGTTCTAGAAGATAAAACTGTTACATGACAACAGAACCAGATGACAGAACAACTGCCTGTGAAACAAGAGGAAAAAAACCTAATTTAAATAAACCACAGGGCTATCCTTCAGAGAAGCAGCTTGTGTAAGAGTCTTCACTGCATTTGAGAAGCATCATGACCTTTGATTTCCTTCAGTCTAGTTCCTGTTGATGTACCTAATTGACTTGGTTACTAGTACAGAGAAAAAAGAGAAGTCCTTTTATAATTCCTTATTCCCTATCCAAATTTTATGCTCACAGACACGTTAAGAGTACTTTTTTCCACCTCTCTTTAGGTTAGGTGGGGTGGAAGAGGACAGTAAGAGACAGCTTAATTTCACTTTCTCTGCCTGTTTGGATTAAGTGAGACAATGCAGAGGCTGAGAATAGCAGCAAAGGCTGAAGCGGGAAAAAGGTAAATTTCTACTACCAGGCAGCAGGAAGGAAATGAGAGGAATTTTGACTCACAGGTGTGTCTGAGTCAGTGTTTCTTGTGACGACAGCCGGGAGAGGTGGTAAAATTATACGTTTCCCTTTGCCCGGGCTATGGTTTCAAAACACAGCCAGTCGTGAGCAGACATGAGCATTACGACGTCTCTCCTCCAGCTGCAGCAGGAAGACTTGGAAGCATCAGGACTGCATTCCAAATCCTTTACAAATGTGTAGGATAAAGAACCAACCCCCCTCCTCCAACCACTAGTTATAATTTACAATTCACTGGAAGAAAAAAAAACTGATCTTAGCATTATTTATGAACTAAAACCCATGGTTATAGTTTGTTTATTTAAAGATCCATACAACTTTCACTGCTTTTGCACCTCAAGTGACATCCCAATTGCTGCCTTACTCCCAGTGTTGTTCTTAAATTCTAGATTTTAATCACAAGGGCATGTGTGCTTCTTCCACAAAGGTAATTAGCACGTGCGTTACAGTGTCAGGTCTCTCTGAAGGGAACCACCTATAAATTTGGGAAGCTTGTTGAACTGAGTCATCTCCACTTCTGGTATAACTACTTCAAAAAAAAAAAAAAAAAAAAAAAGTCTTATTTTCTGGCTTTGGAAAACAGTGGAGTTTTAAATACTGCCATGAGAAATCCTTGTAGTCTTTCATAGAGTACATAATTGCTACAACTAAACTTTCCTGACAGAAGCTGAAGACTAACAAAAAGGTCATCTCAGAACAATAAAAAAACAAGTGATTATGACCCTTATATTATCTCTCTCTTTTCTCTCTCCCTCAAATTGCTCCCATTACAACAGAAATGTTCTGCATTTTGATAGTCAGAATCTTCTGAAAAATTAAGAAGCACTTTCTTGTTACTAATGACCTCCACTTCATTCAAATTTGATCGAAAACAATTATATGTATAAATATTCAAAAGCTTTTACAGCTTCTTCTAAAGCCTCAGAAGAGAGAACAAAAGTTTTGGGCCAATCATTATAAAGCTTTTCTACCATCAAAGGGGCACGTGTCTGTATTGAATATTAGATGCTTTCACATCATTTGGGACCTACCTTTGATCAACAAGTAGCCAAGTACACCCTTGGTACTCACAGACTAAAAAGCAAAATAATTTTGACCTTACCTTTTTCCTCTGTATGCTAATGTACCCAGCAGCCTAATTACTGTCATGCACTGACAAGGTAGGAAAGTGTCTCTTCAAAGCCTCTTCCTACAGGAAAAGCAACCTGTTGTAAAATAGCTCATCTAAAGATGGAAGAGAAGTAGGTATGGCTTGATATCCAATTTTTAGTCTGCTTGTAACTGCTCCTTCCCTGAAAAACCTCAACTGCTCACAATTTAAATGAAAACCAGTCTATATGCTTCTCATTCAAGAAGAAACTGCAAAAGAATGAATAAACAAACACAGAAATAGCAGCTTCCAAAAAAAAATATAAAAATTCTACTCTCAAAGTCTAGCTGACATTTGCAGATACACAGCACTGCTCTTACAAGTGAGTACTATTTTTTTTGTGAATAATCTGATTCCAGGTAAACCCCCCAGTTTCAGAATACATAATGTTCATTATATACTATAGCAAAAGTTACAAACTCATTTCAGTATTGACACTGATCCAGGTTGTATAATGTCAAAAGATCCCGTGATCAACAACAAAGTATTGATGAGGCAAACTGGCACTATACAGCAGCTTCATGAGATCCTCAGTTAATGGATACTGAAGGTGAAAACACAATAACCTGAATTAGTAAAATGTAGTGGTGCTAGACCATGATGCTATTTCCAGGAATATCCTCTCACCAGTTTATACACTATATGGCATTGTGATAGGCTAGAAAAGGCAAAAGGTCTTGCTTTGACCAGAGGGAATATATTCCACTGCTACTTCATGATACCGGAGCAAGATTGATCTGAAGGAAGCAATAAGGCATCAAAGTCTTAAATATGTCCATCTGCCCCCCCCCCCCCCCTTTTTTTTTTGTTGTTAATTATGAATTGCTTAGTAATCGCTTTGGAGAGCTGCATGCTCATTCTTTTTCTGAAGGATTGTCTCATGAATACACATGAAATACATCTGGAGCAAATGAAGAGGAAAGATCCACTCCTGGAACTCGGCCTGATGCCAAACCAAAGCACCAGAAATTTAACTGAGGATCTGAGAACAAAGAAGCAGAAGAGATGTCCAGTAACACTCTTGTGTGCCCATACTATAAGGAATGAGACTTGGTCCTTAGAAGTAATGCCATTTACAAAGTGAAGAAAATAGTTACCCAGAATATTCAATAACAATTTTGACCTGCTACATATCGTGGTCTGACAAAAAAAAAAAAGGATTTCAAAGTGGCACGAACTGACTATGTAGAGTAAGACATTAAATAAGAATATCATAAGAATCATACTGCAACTACTGTGGAAAAGTACTATGGACAAGAAAGCAGCAAATGCTGATGAGCTGAGCTTTACCAGTAACTATTAGTGATTTATTACAAAACAGCTGCATTGGGACATTTAAACTACTATTTTTTTTCCATTGCTAGCTGTCTGTTACTAGCTGGAAAGAGACTTTCAGTTCTACTTGTCTGCTTGGCATTTAGCACCATTCTCCACCCACACAGCCTATTCAAAATGGCACCCACACTGGAAATTTTACACTTTTAAACTTCAATTTTCCATCTGTATCAAATTCCACAACATTCCAGCTGCAATTCCAGAAGTCAACTGTGTTGTCTTCATGCCTGCTCTGCTGTTCACACTTTCTCTCCTCTCTCTTTTCTTGCCCTCCTGTTAAGCAAGTTGAGCAGTTTAAACTTTACTATACCCCCATGTAGGTTAAAAGTTAAATCGACTGCATCCAGTGTACAGTATTTGAAACAGCAGCAAATGAAAATAGCAAAAACAACTGAAAAAATATATATTGTGGCTGATTTTTTCCTTCAGCTTTTACTGTATTTGTGATTTTATGATGTAACATTGTTTACAGCACTGGAACAAGCACTGCAGAATTCCTCTGATTTGGCAATGTACTTTGTACTTATCTATAGCTTAAAAAAAAAAAAAAAAAAAGTTAAAGCAAAGACAGTAGTTCAGTTTGGTATAAATACTGCAAGACAAAGCAGCTCACTCAGGACCATGATCTGTTCTGTTCCTGCATCAGCTGCCAGAGACAATGCTGCTAAACAACAAAACGGAGCATCTCCCTCATTTCCCACTCTCTCTATATTTGGTGCTGACTCACATCTGGGATAACATTTCCCACTAATGCCTTCCAAGGGCATCTGACTTAAGCACACATTCAGTTACTGCTTCCCACCACACGCAAGTCAGCCACCCACATACCTGCCTTTGTTACACGGTAGCAATGCTGAAGAAAGTAATTTGGGAAAAATCTTGCCAGTGCAGAAGGAAGGCAGAAAAGTCTTTTTTGGAGGTGAGCTCTGTCACAGCTAAGGGAATAGAGGGTAGGAATGTTTTTCAAAACTGTAGGAACAGAAACGTGTCAGACAAGCAATACCCCAGTTAAGTATTCAGGCTTTCCACACTTCTCTTATCAGCTATGGTTTGTTCAAAGGCCCATCACCCATAAAATAAACAGATTGATTTTGAAACAAGCAAAGAAGCTTTATTCCAGGAAATTCATTCTGGTGGAGGACTGCAACGAGTTTTAGAGGAAATGTTCCCTGGAGGATTTCTCAACGGACAAGACTGTTGGTCTTGGAGAGGGACACAATGACGAAGTGCAGATGCAAACAGTTGTGACAGCCCTTTTTTGTTGCTGTTTTTTAAAAGACTGTAGGGTTGCAACCAAACTGTCCAGTGACTGCAAGCGAGAATAAACAAAACATGCACCCTAGCTCAGGCACCATATTCATCAGCTCTGTCAGTCATGCAGCCAGGAAATGAAGGCAGATCTGCTTGAAAATAGTTTAGAGACAGCACTAGTCTTCTATCCATTTCTACTAATAACCACATGTTCCTGTTACATTGCATTATTATAGTTGCATTATACTAATTTCCATAGGCCTTGCCTTCAACATGAAGGCAATCTGTTTCTGACTTCATTTTATGAACTCCAACAGACACTTTGCTGTGACATTTTGCCTTCTTGTTTATGGCATTTCTTACCTATGCCCAAACATCTAGTGAAGAGTCTCATAATCCAGGAAAGAACACGACGCATTCAGACACACAATAACAAGGAACCATCTCCTACAATTTAACATGACCAAGCTCCATTTTCCATTCCAGCACAGCTGTGGTTCAAAGTATGTCTGCAGGATGCAACACCTCAGCTCTGCACTCTGTTGTATGAAAGTACTTCTACAAAGACGAAAGAGGCCTTCCAGTACTTCTGAAGTTAAAGCATTAGCACTAGGAAATAATGAATATAAATATATGCCATTTAAGAGACCCGTGTATTTTGGAAACTGCACAGAAAGAAAGCAAAGTGTTGGGCTCTGAGATGTCTCCCATAACATTACAGTAAACATCTTTTTCAGATTAGACTTTCCTCCAAGGTGTTCCAAAACGTCCAATAAATGTCTAAGGTGTTCCAGTTGTCCAATATTAAGCTGATAGGAAACGATCAGAGATGGCAAGCTTTCACGCAGCAAGACCTTCCTGAAGTTCTCATACAATGGCTGATCACCATTGCTCAACAGTTCACTACTCATCTTCATTTCAGCAGCTGCAAGCCCACAGCACTGCTATATCCAAGAAAGGCTCCAGATAAATACACTGTAGAAAAACAAGCTCAGTTCTCCCATTTATTCTTCTTTGTTAGACATAGTCCTATGGAATACAAAGCCCAGTGAAGATGCAGAGCCATTATCATCCACAGACATGCCATTAGTTATAGTCTAGACTCTTGCTTCCCATTCAACCATGCCAACACAGTGTCTCCTACTCAGCAGCTGTATAATTTCATAATCTAGTTCAGTGAAAGGAATAGCTGCTTCTTATTTCTGCCTGTGGCTGGCATGGGAGGTTAGGAGGCTAGGCAGAAGACAGAAAGAGCACAAGTAAAATCTTACCCAAAGTATTCATCCAGGAAACATCAATAGGAACTGGCAGCGACCATTTTAGGTCTTTGGGGTGATGTTTCTTTTTGACACCTTGGAAAAGCAAGGAAAAATAGAAGCCCATTATGGTACATAACTTGCCTTCCTATTTCATTTGTCCTTCCGAGCTTCTCAGTTACCAATATGCAAGGTTAAGAGAAGAGAGTTCATGAGTCTGTGTGGGCAGTAGGAGCTAAGATTACAGCCAAACTACTGTATTTGCTTGTGATACACCCAATGTCACTATCGCACTGTAAGCAAAGGCCCCTAGGGAGCTGAAAAGAAAAGGGCATAGAAGGCAAAAGAATAAACAGTGACAGAAACAAAGGGCAGACCTTCCTCCTACCCCTTTTCCAATATGAGGTAATTCAATTAGGATTTAAATAACACTTCAAAGTATATTTATAATTTTAATGACAATCTCTTCTAGTTTAAATTTTTACTGGTAAATCTAACAGATTTTTGCTCAAAATAAGCAGTAAGAACATCCATTATTAACTGCCTATAAAAGATACTCTTTTTTTGTGTGTGTGTTTTATTTTCGCCTTGTCACTTGGATAGCCATGTAAAACAGGTTTTGCTAAAACAATGTGCAATATAAAACAAGAATGCTGTTGGGAGTTCAACGGATAATCAAGGTGCTAGTTACCTGTGCAGGTTAAAAGTAGATGGCAAAGTTAGGCACAACTTTGACTGAACAAGTACATCTCCTGATTTTAAATACAAATTGTAGAACTCTGCATAGTAATGTTTCCATTCCTACACGATTTGTGTATTTATAAATCAGGTTTACTCATCTCTTAACATTTCAAAAGGTCTACGATGATTTAATGTTAATTTTGATGAAGTTCTTTTTTTATTTTAAAGGTGAATTTACAAACTCATGTTCTCACAGCCATCTACATGCTGGTAACAGTGTACAGCAAGGACAAAATGTTGAGTTACAAGGCTTTAAGGTTTGTTTTTTATTATTTTTTTTTTTGTACTGTCAATTAACACACTTCTAGTCATCTTTGGCCTAGACTTGTTCCCAATTTATTTCATTTTCCTTCCTCATTCATCTTTTTGCAATAACGAAATAACGATGACTGTCATGGCTCTTTGAAAAGATCATTTCTTTCCACCACACCAGCTGTACATGGAGAAGATGAAACTGACTCATTTGGCTCTATAGTTAAGTTGTAACTCAAAGAGAGAAAAAAAAAATCTCAAGGAACTTGAGCCAGTTTTATTTTTAGGCAGCTCCTGGTGTCCACTTGAAAAGGAAAGTCCTTTGAGAATTACAACCAAGAAGTCATAATCTAAAATTGCATTTAAGAAATCACATCTAAGAAAAACTCTGGAACCAAACATCTCAACTTTTCTTAGGATAAAGTTCTGCCAGCATGAATATGATTTTAGAAGTTGCCTAAGTTTGTTTTCCTAGCCCTGCAATCCTTGCTCAACTACTTGAACATGAAAGAGTATCTAACTTACATAATTACTAAACCAAGTCTTTATCACTTTAAAAAACACATTTCATACGCACACTTAGTCATGTTTTTAGGTGTGTAATAAAGTGTTACACTGCTCAAAAATTAAGTGAAAATATAATTATTTCCAAACCTACCTCAAGTACATGCATAGTAAAGAATATGCCTCATAAAGGTATAAAAGTTTTTTTTTTTTTTTTTTTTTAATAGTTATGAAAGTGTCTAAGTGAAATATGGTCAACCAAACAAAAACAGATAAGAAATAAGGAAGTCACAAGCAAGGTGGCTGGGAAATGACATTTTTACCTTTAGTCTTTCAAGATACATATGTACATGTGTGTATATATATATGTATGTATATTTAAGTAAAAAATTGTATGTATATGCACACAAACATCCCAAACAATGGAGAATTTCCTGTAAAATTCCTGCACACTTGGCAAACATGTATTTTACATTTATGCTGCTAAATGAAAATTCAGTCTCATTTCAGCAGAGCTCTTGGACTCAGATAAATCTTAAGTACTTGTAAAATGGACTACTTAATACAGCACTAACTACAGAAAGTAATTAAGTGCAACCAATGACATAGATCCACAAAAGCAAGCAAACATTTGTATCGAGCAGACTATCTGGAGAGCCACATTTTACATTTTGGTTTAAACCAACGGAGTCCTGCTAATGTCAATTGACTCTAATCATACATCTCTTTTGAAAACAGCTCAGCCTATTTTAAAAATACCATACTACCACTCCATTGTAAGAAGACCATTTTAAAAAAAGCTTGGAGAACATCTAAAATTGAATATCTCAGATTACAGAGTATTTAAATGGTTCATGCAATACAATTAAACTAGTTATAATTAGTGCCAATGCTTTTCCTGCTGATTCTCCAAGTTCATCATTCTGAAAATAACATCAGTTGAGTGAAAATCAAATCTATCTCATATTACTTGTACTACTCAGAACCTGGAGTAACTTCACTGAAGAATCCTGTATTTTTCTACTATTTGGGCTAATCTGACATCATTGTTTCCAACGGTTTATTAAAATTATACTAAAATACAATTGAATTGCACATGAAAGATCCAAATGAGGCTATGTATAACAACTGTACTTGTGGGTACACTACTTCATAGAAGAGCTGCAACTGCAGAAAATTTATTACACTTTAAATCACCACCAAAGTTCTGACTAATTCTTATCCTACTCCTTATTTATAAGCTGCTTAATAAAGAGTACTTTAATATTTAAATTCTGGCTGGCAGCCCTAATTAAAATAAGCAAGTCTCACGGCAGTTCTTCTGTTCCACTCAGTGGATGAAGGAGTCACATTCAAATATTCACACAGAATATTGCATTTTGTAAGCTCCAAATTCACTGCCAAGGAACTGCCTCCAGTATTCACTCCAGTTTCACTATTTCAGCAAACAAGTGTTCTTTCAAACTAAATTGGGACTTCTCTAAAGGTAACCAGATAAAGCTGGTTAAAGTGAAAATAAAGAAAACTTGAATAAACAGCAGTCTAAAATATCTTGCAGAAGAAGCTGAACTATACACTGACAGACAGATGAGCTACGCAAGTAACTGGGTACAGCCAAGTGCTATTCACATACAAAGTGAAGAAGATGCTACATTTATTTCTTAGAAAAATAAATGTCTTAACAGAGTATCACCTCAGTCGATGAAATCTTAGCCATACTACATACCAGGAAGAGTTCAGAAACTCAGGAAAACCTCGTAATCAAATGCATTTGAGTTAACTGTGTAGAGTTTTCCTTAACATTTTGTTTTCATATTATCATTGTTATCAGCACAATGTCGAGCCCTAATAAGGTGTTTATCTAGTCTGTAATAAGGAATAGGTACTCAGTTGCACCCAGATCCACTACTCCACTTGTCTGAAGGCTATTCACTTAGCCTGGCTGAAGAATGGCCCCCCAGTTAATGCAAAACAGTGAAAACCTGTGAGCATTTTGTTTGAATAAATTCCAAAGGTGATATTTGTATTATAAAGTCAGTGAAACCAAGCCGTTGAACTAGAGGTACAGGCCTATATTTTTATACAACTTCCAAAATAACTTACTGCTTACAGTATCTTTGCTCTGACTCCTCTCTCTGATTCCTTTCCCCCTCCTTCAGAGGTCATTGGTAGAACTGCATGCACAGATATTAAGGACTTCTGTGAGTTCTGCCTCCATACAGTAGCACAAGAGAACCTGGAATTAAACACATTTTCCGTGAGGATGTTTATGTAACCACTGCATTCCTTGAAGATTTTTAAAAGGTTTCCTTCACTGTCCCAATTGTCTTATTCCAAGTACCCTTCCAGAATCTTAGCTGTTTAACATTCACCCATCATAAATTCCACAAATTTTCCCCATTTATAGTTTGGAGATTTCTGACTAGTTTACATGCTCTATTTCAGCTTTTTGGCTCAGCCAGCTACACTTTTCATAGGCTTGACTGCTCATTAATCATGCCTGATAGATTTAAAATCCAACTGGTGTAATTTAGTCAAGTAGAAGGAAAGCAAGTTCACGAAAAAATATTTTCAGCTTTGGCCAACAGGAAAAAGAAAAGCACATTGTAAATTTTTTCCCTTCACAAAGTGTTTCACATTTTTAAAATATTTGCTTTGGCATGCATTCTGCCACGCACCCCCCATTATCTACCGTGCTCCTCTTTTGAAAAGTATAATTCTGTTCAATTTCAATAAAAGTTACAACAACCTAGAATCCCAATGCTACTAGGTTAAAGTAGATATTCTGTATAGGCAAGAAGTATGGTGGATGTACAGAAACAGACACTCAGCTGAATTAAACCCAAATAGCTCTGCAGCCTTTGTTATGTCCATGAGGATGCACAAGGTTATGAAATTGGGTTGAAGAGCTTTGGGAGTGAGGCAGGACTGAATTTAAAAGCAGCAGCATGTTGTTTTATTCAGGGTGCACAAAGTGAACTGCTCCTGCTACTGTACTGCTGTAGCTGATCAGAGGGTTATGAGAGGATAGTAAGAATTCCCACATGTCTTTAGAAATTGTGTTAAAAATGTACAAAAAGGGATGAGATTTCAATGCTTAGCTTCTGTATGTCACTAAATGGGGAAAGCTCTACAAGTACAAATTCTTTAGAATAGAAAAATGAATATATTAACTCCTTCAGAAGAAGCCTTTTAAAGTTTTCTTTTTGACTCCTGAGCCAAGCTTCAATCAACCCTTCCAGTGTATGGACTTCTACCCTGTGACAGCTACACCATCTCTTCACCTGCATCAGACAGCAAAGCCAGCCTCCGGAGCACATTGCGTAGACATGAACAGCACGGGTAGCGCCTCGCTGAGCCTCTGTGCACACTCACCCAGTACCCCTAATACCACCTCACACTTCAGCACTGATGTTCAGTGCCATTTATCAAAGCCACAGTCACGGGTTAGAAAGAATAATCCTAGAGGATATTGCCAGAATCTAAATCCAATTCATATAGTGCAAAAGAAACGAGGAGCTTATGAGTGCGTTCTGACAAAATTTAATCATGCTGCACAAGGACAATAGATATCCTGAAGATTTCTATGGAAAAGTGCAGTGTTTGATCCAAAACCATTTCAGAAAAACAGATGCAAGCAAACAAAAGCATCCAAGGCTATCAGAATAGGCAAGATACCCTGTGCGCCTCCAAGCACCTTCAAGAACAGAAACCTTCACATGCGTTAAGTTTTTAGAAATCACCAAATATCTGCTTTTAAGAGACTAGGCTGCATTTTTAAGGATTCATGAATGGACATCTGAACAGATCTCTTTACTTTTAAAAATTCTGGATATATTTGCCATATGGAAAAGAATAATATATGAAAACCATTTGCAAAAGATAGGACTCTCCTGCTTCCTCCAGCCTTTCTTTGTAAGGCTGAACAAAGCCAAGCATTAAAAACTCAGTTGCTGATATTCACTTCTACAAGGACGGAGGTAAGCACAACAACAAACTCTCCAAGCTGCTAACACACAATGATATTAACACACATTTCTGACAAAAATCTGTAGCATTTAGACCATCTTCCATCCTGAAAAAGCACAAAAATATGTAAAATTTCAAAACGAGGGATGACCTAGCAAACATTACACAGATTGCCTTTTTCATATCTACCTGAAAAAAAATGAAGAAAGCTTTTACTTGATGTGATTGATAGACTCTTTACTAGACCAACCATGGATGGTACCTGGTGCCAAAATTACACAGCTGTTCAGAAACAGAAGGCTTTAACCATGAACATTTTACTCCTAAAAAGCAAGCATTGGGACACGGTTTTGATCATTTGTGCAAGAGCAGGATAAAGCCTATGAGGAATTCTGTCAGTGTATGGCTGACTGCTGGCTAGAGAGAGAAATTATCTTTGCTCATTTCCAGCTCTGCTGAAGGAAAATTTTGAACTACGTCAGAAGTAGCTTTTGGTTATGCCCTATAGTGCTGTGCTATGCTTTTTAAAGTTGTAAAATAATAAATAACAAAAAAAGAGAACAGAAAAGGGAAGAGGAAAATATTGGCACAACAACAGGGTTATATGTCAGTGTAGCTAGTTTTACATTTAGCTGCAAGTGACAACAAAATAAGCACCTGGATATATAGCTAGGTCAAGAAACTGTGGGGAAAAAATAGTAAATCATATCTTCAGTAATTAAAGTCACATTTTTGCTGTTTGATACAAGAGTGACAATGTTCTGGTGGGTACTTTCTGGCTGCTTAGACAATGGGAGCACCCATGTATGGCTGGATACATTGAAATCTAGGTAGAAAGTGACAGAAATTCACCCTCCCCTCAAAACAAGTTAATTTAAATTTCAATTCATTACTAGTTTTATTTTGACATCTATTTTTCATTTGAGACAACATGCCTTATAATCTGAAACTTAATGGGAATGAACATTACACTCTTCCATACAACAGAATTAACAGAATAATGAAAGGGCACATTTCAATGTAGTACGCACTATTCAAAATATGACTGCTTGATGCGTTAAAATGAACATTTCAGAAAGGCAGAAATCACTTATTCTTCTCCCCAGTAGTCTGATTCACTATTTTTCATTTTCCTTAAAAAAAAACTGTAATGAAGTAGAAAAAGTACAATCACCAATTGCGTTACGTAGAAGGAGCAACTGATGCAAAAAGCTTGTAAACTCAGTCTGAGACTAACTGAATGCTCTGAAGCATTCAGCAAATAATTGCAAGTATCAGATGCATTCAGTTTGTGTTTGCAAATGACCTATCCAAAAGCAAAATCACTCAATTCTATTAAAATTGTGACTTGCCTTACAAAACATACAGCCTACTTTCAGTTTGGGAAAGAAAACTTATTTTAAATTAAGTTAAGCAAGAAAGAAAAATCCAATGTGTTTACTACATCAAAGACAAAAGGTTCCTGTCTTTGCTCGCAAACAAAATATTCGTAGAACTCGAAGCGTACAGGAAATGAGATAGACCACAAATTCATAGTCAAGGATTCAAGCGAAGAAAAAAAAAAAAAAAAAAAAAAAAGTTGTTGTCTTCCTACAAAAGATGGACAGAACATTAGAGACTATGTTCTCCAGTAATGATTGGTACAGGAGAATAAATTTAATCTAATAAACCATAATGCTTATGTTACTATTTCCTAGCACTGCACGATTTCCCTGTTTAAGACACTGTCTTAATAAACTGAAAACAGTTTTGCTTGCTGCAAAGAAGACCATATGCCAGTGACTGTCTCATTCAAGTATTTCAATTAAAGCTCCTAGTAACGTAGTCCAAATCCCCACTAACTGAGGTTATTTAGATTTGTAGAAGCACAGAGGAAGTCTTTCCTATGCTAAACCGTGTTCAACAGACACGTGCTTGTTTCCTTTCAAAGTGTAGCTCCAGGGAAGGATGGCAATGGAAAGTCCTTAGCCACATATTTTACAACCACTTACCACAATTTGGAAATCTTAGAAATTCTGGTGAAAGCAGAGATATTTGAATGGAAAAAAAATAAAAAAAAATCCCCCACACATGAAAGCTTCTAATTCTCAAGTCAAACAAGAGCTCCCAGTTGTATTTGGACAGGATATTAAATAGGATGTTCAAGTTAAATATTGCAGCTATTGTTTTATCAGACCAAGATTAGGAAGAACAAAGATCATGGCACTGGGCAGGAACAGGATGGGGGAAAAGAAAAAAAAAAAAAAAAGAGGATTTTGAAATTGATCTTTTTTATGCTATAGCACAGAAAGGATAAATTCAAGAGGTGGTGCTAAAGCGATAAAACTTAGTTAAAGCTTTTGCACCTGCTCTGGCAGATGGATGCAATTAATAACACAAAAGAAACAGAAGAGCTCATGTAAAATTGCTCCCTAAGGGTTAGGTTGTTTTAAAATTAAGCTGACACACTTTTTTTAATACAATATATTATGGCAGAGATGTGTTCTGAAGTGAGCTGTCTAGTTTACAGCAAATGAACTCATTAGCAAGGTGTATATACAAACACAGGCCTGGCCCCACAATTAGTTTTCATACTCAATCAGCAAACAGCTAATGTATTTTTTAATTGCTCCTTGTAAAGGAAATTGTTCTGATGTTTTGCACAGGAAACAGTATCATACTTAAGTTGATTTTCTCCTAGAGTCAATGAAAGATTTGAAAACATAAGCCTGCAAGCTTTTGTCAGTAAAATTCTTGCCAATGTATTTGCAAGGTACCCCTGAAATAATTCAATCCTCACATCCAAGAAACAAGCTGAAAGTAAACTTCAGTATTTGAAGTCAAATCAGTGTTAACAAAGATGAAAGGCCTCATATTACAGTAGACATGCACATGTGAGCGTATTTATATGCACATGCACTGTCACAATACTTGTGTGCAGTAACCAGTCACGATGATGCAGACATATGGCAATCCCTGATGTTAAATTATGAGGACACTCCCTCCTAGTTCTGGCTCACGTCAGCTGATGTTTTCTCAAACAGCTCCAGGGAGGTTCAGGGTTAGCACAGGTCAGGGATTGCTACTTGGATGCAGGTACAGGGGTTGATGAGGGTGGTGGTGTAGGGATTTTAGTAAGAATTGTGGCTACCATACACATTGCACCATGGCACCTAGCCTCAGGGCCAGAGAACAGCACCTGGCCCATTCTGCTTACAAGTACAGCCCCAGACAATCAGTTTGTATTCCCAAGTCAAGAACAGAAAGAGTATGTGAATCCTCAGCAAAGAACTAGCGCAGTAACAATACATTATGAGCAGTTATGTTGCTGTTGGAGAATAAGACTGATTTCCACAGTGCAAGCTAGCAAAGAAACTTTAAAAAGTAATATTTTATTTTTTTTAAGTCACTCCTCAGCAAAGTGGGCTGAAGTATTTGGTTATTTGTATTTCATGCATGAAAATCTTCTTTTGGATTTCTAGAAACCAATAACAAACTCCCCCCAAAAATGCAGGTTTAGGGACTTGATGAAAATGAAGAGCTTAAGTAGACAGAGGAAAAATAATTGCGATTGTTAGAAGTAGATGAGTTAATTGGATAATAATCAAATGACAAGCTGCCATTGTTATTAGCAATTTTCTCAAAGTACCCATGCACTAAGGCAGGAATAGCATCTGGTATTTACAGGAGTTATCAGTAAGAGAATTCTTAGTGCCACAGGTGATCTGATCTGTTTTGGTTTCTGTCTCTGAGATTGCTATGATAAAACAGGTAGATATGTTGCAATGTGGCTTAAAAGTTACCAGAAAAAAAAAAAACAAAAAACAAAAAAACGTAGCTTGCAGCTTAACCTTACAAATCATAAACAAATGACTTAATTTGATAACTGAAGAGCCTAACATCCTCGAGAGCACTGCAAAACAGTGGCATGAAAAGATTTTCCATTTGATCCATTTTAATATTCCTAGCAGTTATTGCAGGTAGCTATTGCAATAACTGGGTAATGGGGTAGGGAGCAAAGGGGTCACATATAAGGCCTTGCACATTTCTAGGATGCACTAAATAAAATGTACATAAGCAAATAGCCCTGAAAGTTAAAAGGTGTATGTTGTTACTGGCTTTGTGTGTGCCTTTTTTGTTTATTTTGTTTTTATACAGAGCAGATGGGTGTCAGGCAGCAAAACAATAGCTGTTTCCAGCAGCTCTTAGAGCCTCAGCTTCCCTGCAAAGAGAGAGCAGCTGCTTTCTGCTGGGGCACCACACACCCTGCAAAGGGCATCACCCTGTCCAAGTCCAGCCATTAAAAGGCCATCCACCAGTACAGTGAAGAGGCTCCATCCCTACAAAAAGTCAGCTTTTCGTAACATTGTATGCATCCAATCACATACCAAGCGATGACTGAAAACGTAAGGATGCTGGGATACCCAGGGTATCGTATCACAACGAGCCAGAAGTCTCTCCACATTCAAGTTTTGAAATAGCTGACCTAAGCTTTTATAAGCACTGCTACCACAGCACTTAGCATAGTGCATGCTGTATTAACCTTTTAAAACTGTATCATATGTGATGGCAATACTTTATCTTATTTAGGTGGCTGTAAGGAAAACCTACATCCGACCTCTTCCTTGTTCTTATGTTTCTGCATATTTTGGCAAACTTGCTTTGAATGGGGCTAAAGAAAATGTAGAAATGAAGACAGCTTCCAAACCACATACATTGAGCGACTGCAGATAAAAATCAATATTTTAACATTTGGTGAAAAAAAAAAAACACCAACAAAACATCTCTCTCGCTTCCAACTATTGTCAATGGCTTTGACGAATTTCATTCAAGAGTAGCAAAGCTTCATTCAGCCTAACCACTCCAGAGGAATGAGTCACCAGCAGAGCAAAAAAACCAGCTAACTGATTGTAAAAATTGCAGTGGATAAACGTAACCTAAGTTACTTTTAATCTCCTGTACTTTCCACTTTACTCTCACTTTCCATCAAGCAGTTGGGCTTTTCAACAGGTAGTATTAATTTGCTTTTCAGTAAAATTATCAGGTCTGAAATCCTTACCTTACAAAGGGTATTTAAGAGTACACCACAAGGCTTCTCTCACATTGTCTTTCTTTCTCTGACATAACCTGAGTCACAGCCACCTTCTCTCCATCCTTTTCATTACAGGGTTTTACCAAATCCTTACAGCAGCCATCCAGGCATTACATGACTAGTTAGTAAATTAACTAGGCTGAAGAATGAGTTTCGCATAAAACGAAATTTACAGAATTTGTTGCCTCTGATTTACTTCATTCCCATTCTGTAGTGTTCTTATATAGTGATTAAAATACTCATAAGCACCAGATCCAAACTGCCATATTCTTCAGAATAATAAAAATTAGGTCAGATCACTCATGATTAAGAGAGAACCGTGGAGGCATTTGAATGTATGTACTAAACCTGGGGGCCTTCATTAGCTATCAAACTTTCCTAGGCCCCTTCTACTTAGCCTGAACAGAAAAACTCTCTTTCCCACCAAGATTCAAAGGATCTGATTTAGGTTTCTGCTTTGAATCACCTCGTTGTCTTTTTGTGGTCTTTCAATGGTTTTGCACATAGCAGACTGGCTTCTTAATTTAAACTAGTAAATTGCACAAAGCTGAGCAGTAGGGATTACCCTCTCACATGCCCTTCTGGATGGCTACAGCAACATACTGCAATTGGCCAGCATCAAAACAACCCAGCTGGCCAGTGCCTTCAGCCACCACCCTTTCAAGTGCCTTTTATCCTCAGGCACCCCACAGATCCGGCCGACAAGTCACGTCCTTGTGTTCTCCAATGCTAACAAGCGCATCCCTTGAACTTCAAACACAGAGCAGCTGTTTGCTCCTCCTCTCCCAGTCTTTACTTCTCAGCTGTCTTCTATCAGATGGTCCCTTCACTCTGCGTGTTGGAAACCACAAAGGCAATGCTGTGTCTTCTATCCCTTTCACGGTACAGCACACAAAAGACTGGCTCATCTTTAACACGCTTGATGCTGAAGCTGCAGGTATTTCTTTCAACCTCTTGTCCCTGCTGGCTTGCTTCCAACAGAAATTCACGTGACCCTCTGAGGACTCTATTTCCCAGAATACCTGTATGTACCATGCAGCACAGACAATGAAAAAAAGCCCCTTTGATAACCACCCGCTTTTATAACACAGCTGGCTATTCACTTAATAACACAACACACACACAGAGGGATGCAGGAAACCAAGCTGCTTATTCCTGCTGGCTCTGCACTCAGATGAACTGCAAGGCAACATGACTCAGCCCCACACAGCTACCAAGGCCAACTCACAGATCATAGCTCTTGGCAGTGCATGGAATATGAAGAGAATGACATGAAAACAACAAAAGCAAAACAATCAACAAAAAGAATTAAGATTTAAGATGCTCAGAAAAAAAGTGTTAAATCATTTGATTCATCCACAACCAAGATAGAGCAAAATGAAGAGCAGTCGCTACCAACCATGTCTTAGGCAAGCAGAGCTCCAAATGAAAAAAAGGATAGGGAGAGCTGCCAGAGAAGAGTTTTAAACCAACATTTAAATCAACATAGGAAAGAGAATAATTTACAGATCCTCCAGTGGAATGAGAAGCTTCCAACCCACGTAGGCCAAGTACCTGCCAATTCGTATTTTAAAGCTAAGGAGGAACAATGACCGTAGAGGACGTTACTGATGTGATTTTATTGTTGTGCGTGCGCCCACATTAACTACTTGACAGATTTTAAATCAATAGAAAAATACAAGCATAAAAATACCCGTAAATGACATTATAAATAAAAGGAACGCTGAAACACTCTACTACAACCGTTTCTATTGCTTTTCGGACTCCTATTTTGCTATAAGCCAAGGATTAGAAGAAAAAAAAAAAAAAAAAAAAAAAGAAAAATGGTTATTTTTCAGTCTTCACAAAATTACCGCAAAAAGAACACAATTGCTGACATTCAGAAAACTAAAATTTAAAAGCACTCTTTACTCTTCATTTTATGAAGAGAATGGTTATTCTCTTCATAACATAACCTCAAAGTTTTCAAGCGCTTTATTTTCATTTCTCTGCGTGATAATTAATTATAACATTAACACTCACAAAGCATAATTATGCCCTGGAAGGTGTTCAAAGGGATCTGAAATGAACTGTCTCGCACCCTGTGCGGCTCATCTTCACTTTTTCCCCTCTCCAACTTTCACAGGGAATATAAAGAACCTAGAGGAAAAAATCACCCCTAAAACAGATGTGTAGTGTTAGGTCAGTTGGGTTTACATTTGGTTTATATTTACTATATGCCCACAGACATCGAGGTAGGCACAGGGGGAAGTTTTTGCACTTTTGATCAGCGCCTTTCAGGACTGCACTGTAAATGTTACAGCCCCCGATGCCTTTTGTAGCTCTCCAGCCCGCTTTAATAGAAGATTAATAGCAGAAGCGTCAGCCCCGGCCGCAGCGCAGCCCTGCTGCTCTCTCACAGGGCGGGCAGAGGAACCAGACGTGCTCAAGGCGCACAAGTTCCTGCTCTTTGCGGCCGCAAGACCGAACCAAAACAAGCCTCGGGAGCGTGAAGAAGCACAGAGTGCAAAAAGCCCCAGAGGCAGCGTGACAGACCCTTGGGTTTTAACACATTTTGGCGAGAGGGAGGACGTGCGACACCGCTCCGAGCCCCCCTCAGCCGCCCCCTCAGCGCCTCGGGGGCAGGACAGGAAGCTCCGTCCCCCTCCCCTCCGCGCCCAGCACTGGCCATTTCCCCCATCACTCCCAGCCCCTGCCGGCTGCCGCCCGGCTTCACGCTCAGTCACCGCCTGCCACGTCAGGCAGAGGCGGAGCGGAGCGAGAGGGGAGCGGAGCGGAGCCTCCGCTGTGCCCGGCCCCGCTCCCTCTGCCGGCGGCGGGCGTGCCGTGAAGGGGAGGGGAGAGGAGGGGAGGGGAGGGGCGGCCGCCGGAGCGCCGCGCCGCGGGGCGGGGGAGGGAGCGGGAGTGGGAGTGGGAGCGGGGCCGCGGCCGCCCGCCCGCCCGCCCGCCGCACTTTGTAGGAGTGAGGGGCGAGCGCTGCCCGCCCGGGGCTGCGAGCCGCGCTGCAGCACAGCCTCGCGGCGTCCCCTCTGTCCCCTCCGAGCCCGCATGTGCCCGCAGGACGCCGGCTCCCTTGGCGCCCCGTACCCGGCTTCCCTGCGGGGCTGAGTCCCGCGGGGGCAGCGCCGCGATCGCGAGTGGCGGCGGCGGCGGCGATCGGCGACAAGGGCCGGGGCGGCGCGGGATGCGCCCCGCCTGCCTCCTGGGGCGGTGAAGCCCGCTGCCGGAGGACGAGGAGGAGGAGGAGGAGGAGGGAGGAAGGACAGCCTCGTCCGACCAGACGCTTCGGGTGGAGGGCGGGGGGCGCGGAGCTGCTGACCCCCCCCCTCCCCTCCCATCCCCTTCCCGGCGGCTCCCCCTCGCTGTAGGGAGCCTGGCCGTGCTGCTCCGTACGTATCCTGTCTGTCCGCCCGTCTGTCCGTCCGTCTGTCCGCTCGGCTCCCTCCAGGGGCAGGTGCCTGGGGGGGGACCCCGGGGAGGAGGTGGGGGCACCACTGGGTGCCGCGGTAGCGCCGGGCTCCCTCCTGCCGGCTTCAGCTCCGCCCGGGGAGGGTGGCGAAAAGTTGAGCCCGGTGCCCAAACGTGCCCGGGGGGCTTCTCCCTCTGCCTCGCCTCGCGGTACCCCGGCGGCAGCAGCCGGTGAAGCAGCCGCCGTCTGTCTGTC
Source organism: Anas platyrhynchos (assembly GCF_047663525.1). Taxonomy (NCBI): domain Eukaryota; kingdom Metazoa; phylum Chordata; class Aves; order Anseriformes; family Anatidae; genus Anas; species Anas platyrhynchos. Next base: position 91,617,788 of record NC_092587.1, on the reverse strand, counting down.
TGTCTCTGTGTCTGTCCCCGCGTCCAGCTCGGCTCCCCCATGGCCAACTCGCAGAACGGCCGCAACCCGCGCAAGGGACGGATCCTGGGCTTCATCGACGCCATCCAAGATGCTGTGGGGCCCCCCAAGCAGGCAGCCGCCGACCGCAGGACTGTGGAGAAGACCTGGAAGCTGATGGACAAAGTGGTGAGCAAAGAGTGGTTTTGGGGGGGGACACTCCTGCGGCTCCACCAGCTCCGTGCTGTGCCCCTCGGGAAGTGTTTTAGGCTATTCAAGCACCATTTGCCTTTATTTATTTATTTATATTTTTTCCCTGTGGCCTCCGGCTATGCTTTTTCTTTTTTTTTTTTCTTTTTTTTTTAATCTTGGTTTGTGTCAGGAAAACAAATATGTGTGTTTGCCTTAGGCTATTGTTATTTTCAGAGCCTGTAAAATGACTCAAACTTGAAAAGCTGAGCTGTCCTAATGAAAAACTGCTTAACTTAGCCTGGTAATCACACACTCTGTGTTTTTCGTGTCGGATCACATTGTTAGTCTGCAAACAAGACCTCTGAAGCATGAAACTTCAGCTAAGCTAATCGTCCTGTGAGACGTGCTCACGATGGTAGCATAGATACGTCTGTGCTTTTAGGAATGTGCGTGGGGACTGGGGGATGTCACTCTTGTCAGTTTAGTAAACAGATTTGTACGCACACCTACCTTTTAAGTGTGTGTTCTGCATTTTGGTGAATTTTTACTACTTTTAATTTTCATTTTGAAACCAGATGTGTACCGTACTGAAACTTATTTTTCAGGAAGTGGGAGTATAGTTTTCTAGAACTTCTCCTAGTGCTCTGGACCAGCCTGATAAATTTTATTTAGTGTTATACAAGATGACAGCTTGCTGTAGATTAGCTAGGAGAGCTTCTTACTGATGGTAGGAATAGTTTGATTATGATACAGATAACTGTTCAGGGGGCACAGGCGCTCTGTTTCGCATGTGAGTGATATTGACAGCTTCCTCTTGAAACTCATGGAGAGTGAGGAATGCTACCTGTTAGCCTTGGGTCCGTATGTCTAGAGTTATGACTTCTTAACTCAGCGATTCTACATGAATTAGTGTAACCATTTACTTTTCCTGTGGCTCTTGTACAGTGCAGATGTTTAACATGTCTTAAAGTTTGTCAGAAGTGACTCTGACGTACTGGAGATATTTAATTTAATGTAATGTGCCTTGACAAATGGCAATTTCAAAGTATTTGATTGAGTCCTCATATGCTCTTCTTTTTGATGCTCTAACAATTGCATTTGTATTTCTACCACAATTTCTGATGATGATTATAAACTTAAAAACCAGCCTTCATAGAAATGATATAGTATGAATCATCCGTCCCTGGGGGTGTTTAAGGAAAGGCTGGATATGGTACTTAGGGACATGGTCTAGTGGGTGATATTGGCGGCAGGGAGACAGCTGGACCAGATGATCATGAAGGCCTTTTCCAACCTTAATGATTCTCTGATCACAAAGATGACTTTATTACCACAGAGACTTTGTTGACATTTCTCTATTAGTGATCAGGATGCAGTAAGCAGTGAGTATCTTGTAATGAGAAGTGCAATTGTAAACACTTGGAAGCAGGCACTGTTCTTGAGTAGAAGGAAGTTTTCAGGAAACCTGGAATCTGTTTTGTCATTGCTGAAACCACGTGGGGAATGTACAGCTTAATTTCCGCCCTGTGTCAGTCCATTTACAAGTCTGTATGGTAAGATTGCCTCTGGTTCGTTTATATGTCCACAGATACCAGCAAATCTTGGACTTGTGGATTGCTTTTACTCATCTGTTGTGGGATAACTTTATTTGTTGCTATTAAGACAGAGCATCGGAACAGCCAGTAAGGCCTGTTCTGTAGAATTCACTGGAAAGGCTGGACATTGTGCTGTGCTTTCTTTTTCATTTTACGGATAAGTGTCCTCAATTTGGATCTTTAATGTATCCTCTTTAAGCTGCTCTCAGTTAATCAAATTTAATTTCCAAATTATATTAAAGTATACCAGACAGGATGATGTCATAGTGTGAGAATGCCGTAGCTTTCTGTTTGAGTTTTTAGCATTTGGTCCTTATAGTGAAAGGATGTTTGAACAAATTGAATATGTTGGCAAACAAATTTAAGTCTCAGCCTCATGTGGCAGGAGACACAGGAAGGTCATTTTATCCTTTGCCTAAATCAAAACCAGGGATTAAAATCAGAAATAGAAACCTGCTCGATTGACTGTTGCTTCAAATCCCATTTCTGGACCGTGTCCGATGACTGGTGTCTGTGGTGGTTCACTGATAAAATTAATACCTGGTGAAGGCAGTAGGCTACTCAGAGCCAGCGGGGTGCCACCCAAGGTAGGATTGTAGCTTTGAGGTTTGTTTTGCTAGTTGTAATAACAGTCATCATTCTTGTTTGTTCTTTACCAATAGTAGCTGTGATAACCATTGTTTTGCTGCAGTTAAGTAGCTCAAGTTTTCTGTCTTCTAAAGATGTGAGTGAAAGGGAGGATGGAAACAAGTAAAGCTATTACTTTGACCAAAGGGTGAAACGAGAGTTATTAACAGCTGGGAACAGAGCTCAGTCTTTCCCAGTTGACTTTTTATTCTTACCTGTACCTTTCTGTACCTTTCCTTCCTTGCATTCTGCTTCTTTCCTCAGTTGGCAGGTGATATTACCTGTATGCATTACTTGTTTTCAACAATAAAAGATTAACAACAAGGCTACAAGTATTTCTATTTTATAAGAACTATATAGAACTAGACAGGTTTTATGGTGTATGCAAAAGCTCTGGCTACTTAAATACCTTATGAACTTGTGTGTGCAGAACTGGTAATATGTCATGCCTTGACATTGTTAAAGCTTCATATTAGTGTTTGCTTTTCATGGGCTGATGCTTCAGCTGTAAGAATAGGCAGAAGGCTGCAGTTCCACTGAAGTTGGCTCTTCCAACTTCTGTGACCAGTTTAAAAAAAAAAAAGTGTGTAGATTTTGGGAGTTCTTTAGCAGGACAGCATATTGAGGTACTGCTCCTGGTTAGAGTCCTATTGGTAAATGCTGCTGTAAACAACAGACTTGTGGGGAATAAAAAAAAATCCCCATGTTTAAGTAATAAATGATTTATTTCTTTTCCCTCTATACCTTCTATTTTCATCTTCCTTTTATTTCTAATCCACTGGGATCTCTACTTTTTGAGGTTTACTGGTATGGCTTTTTACAGTGGGTTTACAATGCTAACTGAGGGGCATCAACTGTTAGCATGTAATGTCCAGTTTCTCTGTTCTTTTTCTCATGGATAAGCTTTAGCTTAAGAACCAAAACTATTTTGTTTAATTCCTTTGCAATAATGCAAAGGGTGATATTCCTCTTATGGTTTAGAAGGCTAGCCTTGCTTTCCAGTGCTAGCATTGTATATGCAAGTCAATCATGCATCTTGGAACTTCTGGCAAGCCAATCACTATTTTTAAAAATGCTCTGTATTTTTGAAAGTTCATATCCTGTAAATAATATTCTTAACAAATAACTAAGTCTTCCTTTAAACTGTGCATAAGTTACATGGGATGTTTTTTTCTGAGATTCTAAACCTAATGATTTTAAAACCTAGAAGTTAGCTGTGCATTACTACTAGAAGATGATGGTTATCTTGGGAGCAACTTTGAGAGAAAATGTCTATTATATAAACATGGGTGTAGTTCAGATAATTTGCTGCTCTGGCTATTTAGACTTGGCAGTACTTTTAGGCACATTTTACTATGGTAGGTTGTAAGCCAGTAAAATTGTGACACGTTCTGAACAGGATTTTTTTGTTTGTTTGTTTGTTTTAAATCAGAATATTATAGGAACTTTCAATCCCTTTTCCATACTCTTACGCATTGGATCTGAAAATAATTGTGTTTTCTACTCTGAAGATTAACAATATTGTATAAACTGTTTGAGTGCTTTATTGTAGCCCACCATATTGTTTGACATAGTAAATGGGGATGGCGGTTTGATTTGCCATTTTAATAATTTTCTAAGAGCAAATTAGAGTGCATCTCCAAAGCTCATCCTGTTGACTTGGTGAGTAAAAGTGTTACCTCTGTAACTTAATAAGTAGTGTGGTTTTCTTTTACAGTGATCAGTATACACGTTTTCAACAGCATGTAACTGAGTATATAGAACACAGTTCAACAGCTTGCAACTGTTCTGGTGGGTTATGCTTTGCAACACTTAATGTGATTGTTACAGTAATATGCAACCTTGCAAGTTGATTTAAAGACATAGTTCCACAAAGGATCTAGGAAAGACAATTACTGGTCATAACCAGCGTATTCTTCAGTGTATTACCTGGCTGAAGTTGATAGGAAGTTTTATATCTGCTTAGACTGTTTGTGGAAAAGAATTTAAATGGAGAAATGGAAACTTCTTATTTCCTAACCAGACAGAAGTATAAATGACCCTCCAAAGTCAGGTGTCCTTGGGTGTATGTAGCATCAGCATTGTAACTGCATATTTCTCAGGTACGGAAACATACGGCACAGTTGTGGTGTGGCAGCTGTTGAACAAGCACTTGCTGTTTTCTCAGCTGAAAAGTTTGGTGATTGGTCACCACTAGTTACATTTTGATGAGAAGGCTTCTTTCAGAGGAACATTTCTGTGGGAAGGAAAAAAAAAATCGTTGCAATTAATGTAATTTCTGGCAGAGGGCTATCCAGTGAAGGAGCGTCATGCTCACATTTCATTCATTGTCCTGATTAGCCCCTCCCTCATTACGTTTTTTGGAATTCAGTGTCGGTAGCATTGTGTGTTGTGGTTTTCTGGAGAATTGTTACGGTCTTCTACTGTAGAGCAGCCTTTATGCTGTGCTATGTCAAAATGTTCTTAATGCTTTGACTTTTTTTTTTTTTGTTCTGCATGGCAGAATATACCAGTTAGAAGTTTTCAAGGTGTAATTTTGGAAGTGTGTGAGCACTGATGTTGTAGTCCATTCACTGCAGCTGAAAACAGTGTTTAGCGGATGTTGTACTCACTAGATGCTCTGTTGTAGCTGTGTTGCTTTCCTTGTATTGTCTTTGACCTGAGTTAGGTGTTTAAACAGATTGTGCTGGGGCTTGAACAAAAGTTCCTTTGTCTGACCAGTCCAGTGCCTTACACTTTATTGTTTGCTGTAAAAGTAAATAAAACGTACAGTTTTCTGTAAGAAATCCATCCTCTAAATACAAGGGCTGTCCATACTCATATCTGAAGATGCTATGGAGCAATGCCTTATAACTTCAGACAAATGTCTTCAAAATTTTAAGAGTAGTAGTGTTTCTTTTGTGTTTTTGGGAGGAAGATAATTTTTTTTTTTTTCCCCCATAGGGACTAGAGTAAGCTTGTCTGGATGTTCTTGAGCTAAGTCTATTACTGGTAGCTCAGGATAATCCCCTAGTTACTCATAAACAGAATTGTGCTCTGTTGTTTATGTGGTTCTGGAGTAAGACTATGATTTACCCTGAGATAGTGGAAGAAGCTTAACCTTTCTCAGCTTACCTCAATGAGAGACATTTCTTAGTAACTTTCTGATTGCTATTCATTTTTTAGACTGAGTGCTTGCTAAATATATACATGCTTACTTCCAGTCATAACAATACACAAATCACACAGTGATGTGATTCATGTCCGCTGCTGAAGTGCTGGTGAGGACTGCTTTGTAAAATGTAGCATGGGGACTTTTATTTTTGTTTCTTTGTTTTGAATTCTGTTTTCTTTTGAAGAAAGGTATGTACGCCACTTCTGGTGGATTGGTAAATCTTTTGCGTCAGCAGTTGTCATTTCTTTTTGCTTGCTTATAATTGTGAACTGCTGTGGTACGTGTCAGGACATCCTGACTCTGGAAACCATATGGTTTACCAGCCATCTCTTTACAAACTTACTTCCTTTGGACTGAAACCTTGTGTGCTCTATAAAAGCCTTGTACTACTTCAATGGACCACTAACGTTAACTACACATTAGTTTTTTGTTTTATTTTATTATATTTTTTTCCCTTCCACTGAGAATGCATACAACTAATTGAGTTGTCCTATAGACACATTTTTTTTTTACAACTTCCTTAAAGGCTTATTTAGGAGTTTAGGGTTCTAGTAATGTTCTGCATTTATCTCTGTAAATTGAGCAGAAGGTGAAGCCTGGTAAACCATGATGACCACAGGATCCTGTTGTGCTGTGTGTATGACTCATGTCACTGGACTGAAGAAGACTTTCTAGAACATCTGAAAGAGAAACTAATTCTTCATTTTAACTGGGTAGTCCTTTTGTGTGGTTGAACGGACAGACCGTTGAAAATGCAACAACCAGCAGAAGCGATTTGCTTATTCCTGTTTTAATATTTTTAATGGTAGTTCTGGTGTATACAAAACCATTCAAATTCTGCTTGTTGATGCATCTGATTGAAAAGAAAGACTTCAGAATTAATCAGTTAATTCTTTGATCACGACGTTTGAGAAGAGTGAGGATAAATAAGCAATTAAAAATGATTGCATCCTTCTTGGCTTGTAGGCTGTTCTCATTGCTGACTTTTTTTCCTGAATAAATATTTTCCTCTTTTAAGCTACTCTTTTCTACATTGTGCTGTTGCTCCAGAAAGTTGTAACACCTAATCAGGGATATTGATTGGTGGCACCTGTAGTTTGCTTTGGGAGAATGTCAATCTTTATTGATTTGAATTTTCACTAAATCACAGAGAACACAGGTTCACGTGAAAAAGGTGTGCAATTTTCATAAAGCTTTCTCTGGAAATTTTTCACTTCTGTCTTTGGGATACCAGTTCTTCTTTTCTGACTTTTCTGCAAAGAGAAATGTATGACTCTGCATGTATGATTTTCAGATCTGTCTGCACAGGTAAAATTCTTTGCTTATGATTCTGAAATGTCCTTAAAGAATTCTGGCTGTCAGCTTAATTTTGGCATTAAAAAAAAAAAAAAAAGTGTTTAATCTCCTTTTTAAGCTTCTCATTTTAGTTAATTTCGTGATCTTCTGGAGTAACAGTACCATCCTGCCCTCACTCAGGCAGCCCATTCACTAGAACTGTTATTTTTAAAGTTGTATCTGATTCCTTCAGATTGAGATGTGATCTATGGACAAAGATTGCCTTCTTTATCCATCCATTGTCCTAAAACTCTCATCCATTCAGCTTTCTTTTTCTGGCCTTTAAAAAATACCATCATATCCAATCTATATTCGTTGAGAATGCTGCTCTGGGCATCTGCTAACCCACAATTTGCACTCTGTTGTCTTTTATTCTGCTAGCATTTTCTTTATCATGTTAAATATAAACAACTTATTTTCCAAGTCTCTTGCTGTTTTGCTCTTGCAGTTGTGGTTTGCAGCTCCAGACTTCATCAGCCACTCATGAGTTTACCAAACATCTTTATGCTTTACTTCTTTTTATTTCCTTCCAGCTTCCTCTCCATCTTCGGAGGAATTTCTTTATGACCCACTTACATTTTTCTAGAGTTTCCCTTGAAGCTTTTCTTTGCTTTTTTATCTAGGAGTACTTAGGACCCACTAGCACACTGAGCCACTCTTTAGCATGAACTGTTGCGTCTGTGTCCTCATATTTGCCTGTATCCATCTGTTGTCTTTCTGTTTCCTACTGAGATTAAATTTCTCTGTGGGGAGGACTGTCTGCTTTACAATACATCAAATGGGTTCCTGATCCATTACTTGGTCTAATATGTGAAAGAGTAATATAAATTATTGAAGTAACAATGGATCAGTAAAAGGAAGAGGGCTGTTGCGAAAGTCATGTTTTAAATACTTTCTTTGAATGGCATTAATATTTCTACAGTACTTATGAGTTTGCACCGTTCTAATAGTGCTAGAATTTTTTTTAAACTCGATAGTGCTTGACTTTCATCCACCTTCCAATCTCCACTTTTCTAACCATGATCACAGTCCCCTAACTGTGATTGACTGATGTGTTTTGTGTGTGTTTCATTCAGAGAAAGAAACAATTGTGTTTACTTTGCTGCTTGTCATGCATGAAGGTCTTAAGTCGGTGAATTTTTTAATGGTGTAGATCTAGAAATTGGGGGAGAGGTTAGCAATATAGCTTCAAGTTTACAGAGGGATGTATGTTATATGAAACAAGTTTTTTTCCCCCCTGGAAGTGCTCAAAACCATGCACTTTTTTCAAGTTGATACATTAGTAGAAATAGGAGTCTGCTTTCGGCAGTATTAAGATGTTTTTATAGCCTCGTTAGTTACCTCAAAAGAATGTCAAAGTCACTAATATATACTGTGGCGATCCCCAAATGATACCTATAAAACTTTTATGCCACATGGACTTAATTTTTTCTAAGTGTTTGCATATGTACAGCTGCACACACGTGTGCAGAATGTGTTTCGCTGCAGTGTGTTAGCTGAGCTTGGATAGCTCAACACAATAGCACTCAAGATCTGTTAGTTTTGATTCCTTTACTTTCTACTACAGAATGTTAGAGAACAAACTACCAGAGAAGGTAGGTAGCCAGGAGATAATGACTTTAAATATGCTTATGTTCAGGAAACAAAACCAGTGCCTTCTTTTCCCAGAAACATTTCCAGTGAAGACTAGCTTCAAATAAAGGTGTTCAATTCATCTGAAGCTTACTCTTCTAAGCAATATATATTATTCAATTAAATTTTGCGCCATTTAGGAAGATGCTGACTTCAAGGTCATGAAGATGTTATCTTCTAGTACAACCATAAAGTGGAAAAGATTGAGTTCATAATATTTTGTTTCATAGTTTACAATATCTGCGAGTGGCTTAATTTCTCTGTGAACAGCTTTGGAACCTCTGGCCCCATTCAGACCCTATTTGTAGATCTAGCACTCTCAAACTTTACATTCGTATGGGTTTTAAAAAGTTACGTTATTGGAGAAAGAAGAGAGAGAATCTCTTTTGATGCAAATCTAAATTATAAGGTCAGTTCTTAGTCAACACCAAAAATCCATGGGGAAATTCATCTGCAGCAAACAGACCTGTACAAAACTACCGCTCTTGGCATCACTTGCATACTGTGTTTTGATAATATACTCCTTAGCACATAGTGGACAGGTAAAGATGTTCTTACTTTAAAAGGAAACGCCCAACCTATATAAGTAAGCGTGTTTGTTTTTTTATAGATGTGGCAGGATTAAGTCAAATTTGACATCCTTAGACATTAGAGACTACGTTGGGATATTGTGGAATACAATTGAGATAGGATTTAATTCTTTGTGCCTGGAGGTTGGAGAAATATGCTTACAGAATTTTAAGATGTCAGATCAGTTTTTCCCCCCGAAATACTACTTGTCTTTTAAAATTCACTTGTTTTTGCTTGTAGGTAAGACTGTGCCAAAACCCAAAGCTTCAACTCAAAAACAGCCCACCTTACATACTTGACATTTTACCAGATACTTATCAACATTTGCGACTTATACTGAGCAAATACGATGACAACCAAAAACTTGCACAACTCAGTGAGAATGAATATTTTAAAATCTACATTGACAGTCTCATGAAAAAATCGAAACGGGCTATAAGACTCTTCAAAGAAGGAAAGGAAAGAATGTATGAGGAACAGTCACAGGACAGGTAAGCAAACTATTTAAATATAAGGTAGATTGTCTGGCCTGTGTATATTTTTAACAATGTTTGTCTGCAGCCATTGTGTTTTGACATTTTTAATTATTTAAAGAACAGAAATATTTATTGTTGGGGTTTATTGACCCTGCAGGTCAAACAGTAATTTGTTGGATTTGTTCCACTGTGTGTTCTTATCTGTCACTTTGCGACCTTTAAAACCAAGAGCATTTCCTTCATAAAACATTAATTTCATTGTAATTACTTGTTTGCAGGGCCTTACAATATGTAGTTTTTCCTCTGGCAGAGTGCGAGTGACTGTTATCTGGTCTGAGCTTGACCTCCCTGTAGCCCACTTCTTAAAACTGTGGGAGCCATGAGGGATATTGACATAGAGTTTTCCAGAGCAGAGAAATGGAACAAAATGATAGTCATGTTTTTAAGATATTGTATGATGTTAGCATGAGGTGATGATAATGTTAGTTTGGTGCTGAGAAGTCTTTTCAGAAACATAATGGATTCCTGATTTGCAGTGATTCAATTTTAATAACCAGGATTAATGTCTACTTTGTGTACTGTTTTGGTGGTGAGTAAAGAGGCTTTCAAGATTTGGTGTTACTACATAATACTTTGAAAAGATTTTAAGAATTTTTGTGCAAAATCTGCTTTTTTTTTTTGGGAAGGGGTACAGCAGTCATGTGGCAGTTAGTTAGTCAGATGAAAAACGTGACACTGCAGTTTCCCCTTTTCAAAGGAGATACGGAAGTCATGGAAGGGAAAATGGAGAGAAAAGGAATGGATAATTGTATCTCTCTGCACCTGAGCTTACAGGCAGGGTTGCAGTATAGTTTTATAGCGGGTGAAAGCGGTGGTAGAAGCATTGGAATGTCTATATTGTTGTAAATGTCACTGCAGTTTTGTTTGATTTACACAAAAGTTCTTTCCAGACCTTTAGGTATGATTATAGCTATTCAGTATACTGTGGTATTCTTCCTGTATGAATCTTGCTTAACGTGTAAGGAATTATTTTAAAAAGTATTTAAAGCCTGTTCAGTTGTGAAGAGCAATTTACCTAAGAGGAACAGAATGTGCAGTTTGAACTATATGAGTGATGAGAATAGGTCTTGATGGATGGGTTTTTTGTGTGTTTGAATTCATAAGCAAGAAAAAAAATGCTTTCATTGTAGATGCGTTGTTACCAGAATTCCTGGAAGAATTGTTCAGTGCTGAGCCTATGGGGTCTTCCTTTAATAACCTATTTGTTGTATGTACAAAAGTCATTGTGTTTCGAAGGAAATAAGAACTTTTTATGGTAAGGGAAATTTGACATAAATGACTGCATTATGTAAACAGGTTTTATTTTGACTTCCCTATGGTGCATGAAACCCAGATTTACTTGTGGTTTTGCTTACAGTTAGCAATAAATTAAAACCAGTTTCAGTGTCACTTGCAAAAACAGTCTGCCATAGGCACTGTACAGTCATTCAAAACAGTGTCTCAGTAACTGTATCTAGTAGCTAGAGTTGTTTTCTTTTTTCCAATTTCCCACTTCAGTTTCTTCATAAGGCTAACAGTGGTGATTTAAGGATGTCTTTTGTGAAGCAGTTTTTGAAGAAGGTGCAGTTAGTTACTGTTATTTATTGGGTCCATTCTTGGAAGGTGTTTGGAGAGGAGGGATTTAAAAACATAGTATCAGTGCAATGATTCACAATAACCTTCAGGCTGTCCGAATTTGTATTTCAGAAAGTGATACATTGTTTTGTCTGACTGATAGAGTTTGAAGCTTGAGGAAGGGAATATAATAGAAATGTGTCTTCCTTGCTAAACCAGTTAGATGCATTTCCTCTGCAAGCCGGATTCTGACATAACAGCAGAAACTAAGGCTGGAATGTTTAAACAAACAAACAAAAAAAAATAACAGAAGTGTTTTTCTAGCAGTTCATGCCTCATGCCCTTGTAAGTTCAAGTGATCTGAAAAATGTCCCTTTTTCATCTACTGGTGATGTTTTTTCTGTATGTGTGTCCTAGTTTTAAGTTGAGTCAAGGTATATTCATTTGCTGAGCCTTGTGACTGGGTTATCTGCTTCCTCTACTGTACTTTGACATACTTGATCATTTTAAATCTTGTAAGTTAGTGAAAGATGCTTTTTTTTTTTAGCTTCTTTGCTTTGAAATATGTTTTCATTGACCTACGTTTGTTATCTGTTTACTTTATAATGCAAATGTAAGGGTAAGGATTTAAGTAAGTGTTTTTCAAGATATTTTTAAAAGGCAGTCAAATTGAAGTATAGTCAATTTAAAAAAAAAAAAAAAAAAAAAGCCAAACCAAAAGCCTCTCATATATTGACACCTGACCAGTTTTTGTGGTTTTCAGTCTCACTTTCCTGTTTTGTTTTCTGTTAGTGTCTCTGTGGTTGCTGGATAAAAAGGTCATCGTGGAGAAAAAAAAATAAATTTAAAAAATGGCTGCATTTGGAAGCATTGTCTCAATATTCTTGATTGATATACTTTTAATCTACAAGGTTATTGAATAATTTTTTAACTTTTGTGGTGATGGTACATTTAGGAACCAGCACCAATGTACATGTTATTTTATTTGCCTTATCCCTCATGACAGAAGTTAGTCTTTTGTGAAAAAATTTATCATAATATTTAGTTCTAAAAGGTGCTGTGGATTAAAAAAAAAAATGTAGTGTGCAGCCAGTTTACATACAAATGGCTAAAACAAAAGTTTACACTGAGTTGTTGCCTCTCTATTCTGCGTTCCGTGTCAAATACATACGATAGCCATTTGAGTGGTTGGTGCTATCTTTCTGTACTCTGTAGGATGAATCTTGCTAAGCAGAGGTAGTATGGTTTACTTTTTTTTTTTTTTTTTTTTTAATTTTAAATGTATACAAATTGCATCTATCTTCTGGATTTGATGTCTCATTTAAAATTACATCCTCTTGCTTAATGAGGTAAGAGATTGAAAAACTTCTACGCAGACTACATCTTGTAGTTTACACAGTTTGTTGAATACAATGTGTGAAGTAGTTTGAAGATTTTTGTCAGATTTTATTTCTTAAGATTATTAACTCTTTAATAATTAAGATTATTGAATCAGGTACACCTATTTTTCTTAAAAGGCTTTTCTGTTTCTTTGAGGGTCTGTTTTTTTTTTTTCCCTTTGTTTGTTACGAAGCAGCCTAAAGCTGGAAGACATTATTTCTGTGAAGTCCAGACTTCCATTCGTCTCCTGCATTGCAGAATTATACATCCAGGAAAAAAATATAAAAAAAAAAAAACTTTGTAGGCTGGCATTTTTTTCAGGCAAATGTTAGCCAGGTGTTGAAATCAGGCACATAAGTTACAATAATAATAGAGGAGGAATAAAGTGGCAATGGGGAGATTACATTTGGATTCATTCAAGTTGCTAAACTTGGCTCTTCAGAGCTAACAAAAACCTTCCTCAGAAAGGGAGACCATTGTGAGCTTTCCTATTCTTACCTGTAAATTGTGTCTTTGTATAGATGCATCTTGAGATGGAACTTGTTCATTTTCTATTTTAATGTTGCCTGCCTTCTGCTAAGTGTTCTTCAAGTGAGGACAAGAGAAAAAGTATAAAGCCAATGTGTGTGCTTCTTTTTATGAATCTATTAAATGCTGCTTGGTTCAAACAGAATTTGTTGGCTACTTGGTGTTAAGTGGCATTGCAGATGTGGAAGAGGACAATAATATGAAAGATGAATATTTCTCAGGTTGTGGGCAGGACAGATAAAGATGTAAAGATTAGAAGAGCTGAGGTTATTTTGGGGATGAAATAGAAGGAGGAGTTGCACGTAGGGAAGACTCAGGGAAGTCCTACAAGGTGATTGCAAAACTGCTCCTGTTTTTGTACAAGTCTAAATTCCCTTGCTCATTTACCTGTTTGGTATCCTGACTAAAATTGCATACTTCAGGATTTTATGTCTTGCTTAAGTATTTTGTAGCACAGAGTTCTTATATTTGCTCTGTCTTCTTGGGAGGTCCTATACCTGTAGTTTATGTAATAGATCAGATTCTCCTTTTTTTGCTGTTCATGTTGCCCCTTGCCTTGTGAAGCTGTGAATTGGTAGCGTGTTTAGGAAGCACTCCATTTCTCTTCCTTCAGTCTGCATTGACAGCTGAGATCAGTTAAGGTTCTTGAATCAAGCTTCCTGAACAGGCATATCAAAGTACACAGCACTGTCAGGAAAGACCTTTCTACTGCTGAAACTTCGAGTCTTTTTCCCCCTTATTCTGAAAGTAAGGTTTGATAACAAGTTACAAAGGTAAGCATCAGTGTGGCCTTTGGTTGTGCCGGCTGTAATGCAATAACAGCCACTAATGTGCTTTTGTCCCATGGTAAACGAGAGGTAGCTTACTCTTTTCTGAATTGCCTCCTCTTGTACCACAAGGTCGCTGTTTTACTTACAGGAAGTTAGGAAGTTCGTCACTTAGGTAGCCTCATAACTTGTTTGTATCTCCAGACAGAGGAGGCTTTGTTGATTCAGAAAGGGACCAGGAAGGATGTGTTTTTAATTCAGGACAACTTCTTTGGACAAGCTAAGATGTTTTTGGCTTTATTATTTGACAAATAGAAGTGCAGATTCAGAAAATATTGTTAATGGTTCTTTTCAAAGAGCCGGGTTTGACCATTTGTCAGCCTCACATAGATAACTTGGTAGCTGTTGCATGATAACTATCATGAAGTTGGATTGGCAATGGAACTTGCCTATTGATGTATTGGAATAAAGAGGCTTCTTCTGACAAGGAAAAAAGAGGGCATGTGTGATTGGGTTAGGTTGAACGGGGCAAGGAAATGCAATGATTGTTTTATTTGAAAGCTTTTATGTTACAGTAAATTCTTTTTTTCCCCTTCCCTCCTTACCTAATGTGATGTAAAACCAGATAAAACCAAAACAGATTTAAGAAACCCTTTGGCATACCTGAACTGCATGAGTAATAGAGCTTCAGTGCAAATTTAGTGAAGCACAAGCCATTTGCTATTTTTGGTTTTAGTCTAAATTAAACAAGGAATGTGACTTACACAAACTGGCAGACAAAGAGACTCTTGTTGCAAAGGGCAGGTGAGAACACGTGGAGGTTACAAATGGTAGGGCAGTGTTATGACAGCTTGTTCTCGACATAAAAGCAAATAGGCTGGGTGACTCCAGTTGTTGTAAGGCAGTATTTCAATTTGTAAGTGTTTTTGGTCATCTTCTACTTCAGGGGGAGGGTATTGCCACAGAAGAACAAAAGAATAATTAGTATCAAAATAACCCAAAGGCAACTATTTATTCAAATTCCACAGGAAGGCAACAATTTTAAAAACATGGAAGATCCTAAATGAGGAAATAATGGTTTCTGAATTCTTAAAGTTGATTTAGATCCTTGATTCACATTTTGTTAGTGGAAGAGGGGTAATACATATACTTAACTTTTGTTTTACCTTACTCTCTCATAAAAGCAGATAGATTTTTCTATTTTAGTGCAAGGTCTCCTTGGACTTTTTTTTATGAGTAATATGGTGTCTGAGCAGAATTCAGCTGGTTGTGAGGGAATATATAGTTCAAACTCCTTGTTCTACTCTGTATAATAATTTATACTTGTGAAAAATGTATAAGATAATACTGCCAAATTAAGATGCATTTACACCAACTGTGCAGAGGTGAAAGCTTTCAAATAGCACAAACTCATGGGGAAATGATCCTCAGATCTTTCCATGTGTTAATATATTAATTTCCTTTGTGAGAAAATTAATGACAGTTCTGCAGCTGGGACTACACAAGAGGTCTGATGCAGTATCTCTACTGACATGGTTCTCTACATTGTTACACTTCAGCTCTATCAGGCAACATAGGATGAGAACATTAGCTGGGAAGAATGGGTGGTTTTCTGAAAATGTAGTCTTGGTCAGGGAGGTCTGTGAATATTCAGTCTGATTTGTAAGTGAGGATACTATTGCCTGTTCCCCCTTTGTAACAGCCCTTCAGGGGACTTTGCTGCCTGGTCTCGGCATGGTATAGCTGTGCTTGTGAAGGCAGGCCATGGTTGCCAACTATAAACCATGCTGTGCTCTCAGGTATGATAAAGCCCAGCTGATACCAAGCAACGTGAGGATCTTCTTCAGGTACAAACAGTACTGACTCCTGAATTTACCTTGTATAAAGGAAGGCTCCCATAATGGGCCTGAAGGGGTCACTTTTGAATGTGTTGATTTTGGGAGAACTTAGTCTTTGCTTTCCTACATCAGAAGGATTTCATATTCAGTGATTTGATTTTAGAATGTCTCCAGTGCTGGCCTTCATGATGGCAGCTAGGCATATCATGGAGGAAGAAACAGAAAGCTTCTAGAAGAACGTGGCTTTTTTCTTCCTTTCTCTCTTTTCTCTCTCTCTCTCTCTCTCTCTCTCTCTCTATTATTTTATTTTATTTTTTTTTTGAAATGTGTCCAGATATGTAAGCATATCTAGCTGTAATTTCAGGTTACAAAAATAAATGCTTTCTTTCACCATTTGTTCTTTTACCTTGTTTTTCATTGAAAATTAGAAACATGAAAGAATAAAATCTGCTTCTATTCTGTAAAGAAATGAAAGTCATTATTCCCAACTTCCTTTTCAAGTGGTACACTTGCTGACTGTCTTTGATGAACATATAAGAAAGCCTGTTTATAAAAACAGACACGCTGTAGTGATAGTCCTGCTATCCAAAGAATGCTTGATCAAAAGTCAGGCTTGAACACATGCTTTCTATGCATCTAAACCTACAGTAGAGAAAGATTCATTAAGCTGTACAGAGTAGGGAATATCCCTCATCTGAAAAGGAGTGAAATTACATGTTTTGTTATCACCAGTGAAGTTTGACTCAATTCAGAACAAAAGAGAGAATGAGCTATTGATGGAGGTGATGTTGTATGGAAAGACCCATTTCCATTTGTTAAAATGTAACATGCAAGGAAGTGTAGAGAAGAGTACTTTGTTAATTTCTGTCACGTTTTTAAAGTGTTTTGTAGTCATTAGACATAAGTTCCTCTCCTTCCTCTTCTATTCTTTGCTTCAATATTAATTGAGGGAATTTACTTCAGTCATCTTAAGAATGGCACAAAAGAGTTAGTGTAATTGGTTAGTAAGTAGCATTCAGAGTATATTCTGTATGTTGGCTTTTTGTCAGTAGCTGCATGTTCCTTTTAACTTTATCTTTGCAGATTCTATAATATTACTGTGTATGCACTAAAGTGAGAATTTTTAATGTTATTTATTGGTACTGGAAGGGTTTTTAATTCAAGAACTAGGTTTACTGTCATCTGCACAAAACATTTGTGCTACTGGTAAGATTAATATGTTGGCATGATTTTTTTATTTTATTTTATTTTTTTAAATATCAAACACATCTGAACAATAAAAAAGCCTGTTCTCTGTGAACCAGCCCAGGAATATAGTTTGCCAGATTTGAAAGAAAATGTGTTTTTTTTTTTTTTTTTTTTTAAAAAAAAAGATGGTGCAATAAATGCAACAGTTAAATAGTAATAATAGTAGTAATAAAACTGGGTGAAATAACACACAGAAAAGATCAGCAGTAAATTGTGTCTGAAAAGAAGCACAATTCCCTGGAAAGATGGGGGTAGATCTAGATTAGATAAAAGGAAGGAATTTTTTACTGTGAGGGTGGTGAGGCCTTGGCCCAGGCTGCCCAGAGAAGCTGTGGATGCCCTGTCACTGGAGGTGCTCAAGGCCAGGCGGGATGGGGCTTTGGGCAACCTGGTCTGCTGGGAGGAGTCCCTGCCCATAGCAGGGGGGTAGAATTAGGTGATCTTTAAGGTCTCTGCCAACCCAAACCATTCCATGATTCTATGATAAATACATAACACAGATGGAAAATAAATTAGTAAGTGATCTTATGTGAGAAACAGAACTTCCCAAGGAAGCAGCCAGGTAACTGTCTTCAGTATCATGTTTGCAATGTATGTGGAATAATATGTTTTGAAATTTTTGGTTTTGCGTGCAACCAAGGCAGAGCTAAAGGATATATTATGGATATAGTTTTATTTTTGTCTCTAGCATGTGATAAAACATTGTTTTCACCATAGTTTGGTTAGATTTCCTATGTCAGAGCTATGCTGTAAATGTAAGATCGTAACCATAATAATTATCCAATTCTTTACTTTGTGTTAAGTGAAGTGCACAGAAGAAAGTGACTTTATACTTAAGTATCTTTACAGGTCCAAAAAAGTGGTGAACAAATAAATAATTATTTGCTCATTTTAGTTGTACTTGGTCATAATGATTATAACTTCACTGTTTTTTCTGGTATGTCTGATGCAAAGGTACCTTTAATTGCGTTTTTTCCTATAGTGATGTAACATAACGCACTAAAAGGGAAACTCAAATGTAGCAGGTATATTGGAAACAAATATTTTTGAAATATATAATGAAATATTGCTGTCAGTGACGATATGCTGATTTAACTAAATTTAATTTTGGTGTGGATAAGATTATCATGGTCTCTCTATAAGGGGAGGTCTCTTAAAAAAAATCTTATTTTTTTTTAATCTGCCGTGGTCAGACAGCACTAATGTAATTTCAGTCTAATATCTGATACATTTGTATATATTGGAGACTACATTGTCAACCTGCACAGTCTACTTGATGAGTTAGTGTTTTACTATTACTGGCTGATCCTGGGCAAGCTCTCTGAACGAGAGAAAAATACTTGGAAAAGTAACCACATTAAATTATTTTTCTCTTTATTGATAGCATTGTGGGAGAGCTCACAAAACATTGTCTCCGTTTCACATAAAATAATGAAATTTATATGACTTTGATATTTTAAGCAGCAATAAATAGGAAAAAATATTCCTATTTTCCATAGCAAAAATGCTTGTGAAGATTGCCTTCTCTATTCTACAGATCTTACATGAGGCTGTCAGTAAATAGTTAAAACCTTAATTTGTTTTGTCTGTGATACTAAACATGTGTGTATAAAAAAAAAAAAAAGTTCACAGCCATAGCTCGTTTTATGTGTTAGCCCTAGTCTTGCATCTATCTTGCAGAACATAATTATGCCTCCTGATAGAAAGGAATACTGAATAATAAGCTATGGAAATCTTATCACCTCCTCATTAGTTGCTCTCCATCCCTTGAAGTCCCAAATATCACTCAGTAGGTGTTTACACTGATATGACTGAGAGTAGAGAATATCTAGATGCTCTTGGAAAGTATTTGGCATGTTGCGGGATTGGATTAGGCCCTGGGCACTGGTGGCAGAAAGAAAAGGATTCATGGGCTTGCTTACATGTGAATAAGTATCTTTTAATGAGCCCCATTAGTTATATCTGGGGCCCAGTGTTCACTCTTCCTATTATCCATTGGCTAACTTGTACTTGTTGAAAGAACTCAAACCTACATGCCTACTAGAAAATCTGTGATCGCTTCCTAGCTTGCACAGCAGGTTAGCCTATAAATATTCTAGTTTTGCCTACACTGAGAATCAAGAATTGTATTAATAAGCTTAATTTATTTTTGTGTCTGTGTTTATGCCAGGATATTTTAAAGGCTTTTGCTACCTTTTTCTGTCCATATCAAGTTTTTTTGTTTGTTTGTTTGTTTTTTATCTGTATATCAGTAATATTCTTACCTTTTTATTTTTCATTTGTTAGTTATCACTCTTAAAATGTGACATTTTGGGCAATTACTTATTGTTTAAGAATGACTGCATGATAAAAAATGTGCCTCTGTTGTTATAAGCAAAAGGGTATTAACACAAGGCAAACAAACATTAGCATCTGTTTTCAAACTGTTCCAATGGAAAATGGTCCTTAGCCAAGAGAATATTCTGTGAACTCATCTCAGAGTTGATTCTGAGTCATGAATGGCTGTCATGGGAAGTACGAAAGGCAGGGTCAGTAATAAAATGTCCCTTACCTAGGAACATTCGTAAGAAGAATATTTAAAGTTTTTTTTAAAGCAGTCATTAATTGCTGAAGGCTTACAGCTGTATGCCCAAGAGCAGACTCTTAACTATTATCTAGAGGGAGTGTGTGTGAAGATGAAGAGAAACACCTTCAGATTTTTGCATGTCAATAATGTTTTAAACAGTTTATGGGGCTACAGAGAACTAGTCATTCTGTAACTCTTCAAGATTAAATTATTATATTGGTAAAATTATTTTATTTAGAATTTAATATCAAACTGTGCTCTTTTGGTATTGACGAAAGAAAAACGAACAATTTCTGTAAACTTAAATTTCTAAGTTCAGCAAATACATCTAGGTCTTCTATCAGTGCAATCAGAGTAGAGCTGTGTAAGTTGCATGTAAATTGTTCTGGAGAGTTAAATGCATGTTTAATGAAGATACGGAGCAACAAATAATCTGAAAATATTTTTGATGTAGCTCAAATATAGTCCATTGTTAAAGCTCTGAAGTAGAGGTTTCTGTCACAAACCTTGAGTTTGTGGTCCAACCATTAGGTTTCTTATTAAAAGAATGATGACGGTCACTGTTGTTAGCATCTGCTCCCCTCGTATACTAGTGATAAAGGAGATTTCTAGCCTGTAAATTATTTTTTAAATCTCTTCTTATATTTCTAAGTATTTGTTTTTAAAATATTGGAGAAGACTAATATTTCTGTGATGAAATGTTGTCTTAACTTTCAGCTATAAAACACGAAAATATGAAAAGTATATATTCAGTTGTTGGTCATCCTGATAATGGCATGGCAGAGTGGATCTTAACTAACAGACTACTGATATTTTCATTAGAACAGAGACTCTGTACACCTATGTTTTATTTCTAGTTAGGGTTCTATTCTAGTTCAATTTCTAGGTATTTCTTTTTTACTGCTTACGTTAGTCATCGTAGATCACTTCTGTTGGTTAAGTATTTTGACATTTAATTCAGAGTGCAGCACTTGCAGGTTTTACTAGTGTAAGAGTAGTGTTTAGGGTTTTGTGCCTTCTGGCTATGGTAGGAGCAGCATAATAGTGGATAACAGGAGTGCCAATAAAGGCTCGTGTCTGTTCTAACTTCATGCAAATTTTTAATCCGTAGCTGTGTCTTACTGACAGCTCCTTCCCAGTGGCCAATGCTTTGCAGTTTCTACACCTAAATGATACATGTTCTGTGCTGCAGTTGGGAAAAATACAGAAAATAATGTGGCATATAGATTGCCAATTCTTTTGGCTAGCTGAGGAAGTCATGTCAGCAGGGTGAAATCCTCTCCCCCGTACTCCTTTTTTTTTTTTTTTTTTTTTTAAAATCAATTTGTTTGGAATAACAGACTAGAAGACTAGAATTGCATTAGTTTTGTTCAAAACTCTGCATATCCTTTTTACTTCATAATTCATGACTGTAGCAAATACACAAAGATTCAAAGCAAAAAAAAAAAAAAAAAGAAAGAAACATCCTGTTCATGTGCTTCCTTTTACTGTTAATCCCCATAATTAATGCCCTATGAGGAATGGGGCTCTAATCGCTTACAGAGCACAGTAATGCAAAAAGACAATGCTCATCTGGGAGGTGTGCATAGGAGTGTATAGGTCACTGGTGACCCAGTTGGTACACAGCTGTCCTCCAGTCTCTGCATATGTGGTTTCGTTAATGACACGCATATCTGACAGGCTGGCAATGATTGTCTAGAAGAAACTTTGCCTTATTAAATAATCTTAAGTGTCACTGAGAATGAGTAGTTTGTTTTGTCTCGTTATTCGGTTTTCTTTGTGGGGGAATAAAGAGAGAGCAAGCTGTTCCATGAGGGTGAGGATCCCAGTTTTGGGCAGGCACTTTGAAATAATCTTAGTGAAGCTCGATGCCAGGAAGAGACTCGTTTGGACACCACCCAGCAGTTTTTCCATGGCTTGATGGAAACATCCATACAAAATGTTATTCTGAAAGGGTTAAGTGTTTTTCAGGTTCTTGTTTGGTTTATGCAGTATGAATTTTGCATTACTAATGCTAAACTGTAATGGGCAACATAAACATTGGTTGTTAGAATATTAAAGTATTTTTATATGGACTGTAGTCAGAGGTCAGACTGATGGATATTTGTTATAAAAAACAGTCCTTTATTAAATCTTTGGTTTCTGGGAATGCGCTGTGTTACTAGAGCAGATGACTGAAAGGAATTGTGATGTCAACAATTTCTCGAAATTTATAAGCCCAACCCACCCAAGCTACTGGAAAGGTAGGGAAGAAATGAATGCTTAAAATACTGGGGAAATAAATTTGCTTACGTTTACTCAACGTAAACAAGGCAACAAAAGGAAAACACCCACCTCCTAGCATCTGTTATAACTTGGTGAAACTTATCTAGCATCTAAATCATTCCAATTTAATGGAAAAGAAGAATTTTATCTGTTACAGAAGTTTGAGGCTGAATTTATGAATAGCTGACAGGAAAAAAAAAAAAGTGTAAATGTGCTATTCCTCTAGTTGCATTTCTTTTTCAGGTAGTCCTCTACTCCGCAGCAAGTCTTGCCAAGACAGTCTTTACCTTAGGCAATTATTTGTTCACGCTTGTTTTAAGCCTATTAGGGAGCTGGAACTACCTTAAACTTGATCTGCATAAATAAACTGGTGGAGGCAAGTCAGTCTTAAAGGGAAATCATCTGACAGCTGTGAAGGTGTTGTTCAAGTTGTGGATATCTGTGGAGTTGTTATCTAAGGTACCTGTAATATTCCTCTGTACCCTTGTGGAACACCAGTGATTTGCCTGATAAACATGAGGTAGAATATTTATCGCTGGAACCTTATGTGGCTTGGAGTTGACAATAGTATAAAAATAATAATAATAAAAAAAAAATCTTAAAAGACGTGTGTTGTTGTCCTTTAACCTTTGCATTTTTGTCTGGAAGCCCCTACAGCCTTTCTGTGTGGTGCTTTGTTTGTTTTTGTTTTTAAACTTAGCTAAGTAGCAAATCTTCCATGAAAGAACATGGAAAGGTACTGCTGACTTTCATACAGCTCCTTTATTCTTGGATTGTCAGTTTGCTTTATGTAGCAGCAGATGGTCCATCTATTGTTTCATTATTCTTCTGGGAGTCTGACCCTCTAGAGTGGGTCTGTGCTTCGGAGGTGGGAGGGGGAGGGGCAACTAAAATAAGTCTCTTTTATTTTTTTTTTATTTATTTTTTTTTGACTGAAAGCAACTCAATTTATGAAATTGTGTTGATGACCTGGAAAATTCTGGTACTTGATTTGTTTTTCTTTAAATGCTGAAGATTGTGCCTAAGTTCTGTCAACAAGGTGTTTTTTATTGAAGCATCAAGGGCAGTTTTGGTTCAAAAAGGATTGTTAACCATCATAAGCACTGTGTTGTGAAACGCCATAATTGTACCATATGCCTTGGGATTCATTTGAGATACTATGAATAAGCAGGATGAGTGCTTTCAAAGAGGCATTCCTGCTGTCCCACATCAACCATGTGGGCTTTCAGTTAAGCTTCCCAGGAAGACAGCAACATATGTGTACACAATGTGTGTATTATATTGGCGCCCACTCACAGTATTAAAGATGTGTCAGCATTTCCAGAATAATTCCCTATTTTAAGAGCTTTGTTTTAGCCTGCATATGAAAGTTCGCTCTGTGTTGATACTGTACACACAGTTTCAGCCCTCACAGTTTTCAAGTGTGAATTTTTGTCAGGTGAACAGAAGCTGAACTAAATTCATCTATTTACGGCTTGGTTGGAAGATCTCTAGAAGGATGGTGTTATGATAGACTCCTCTTATTTTGCACACTCTGAATCAGTGGATTATCATGAGCTGAAGCTAGGGAAGATGCCCCTATTTTTGAGTAGTTGTAAGAGACGTTTAGTAAAAGAAGATGTCAAAGTGCTTGGTTTTCATTCTGCATTCTAATTCTCTAAATGTCCCCTATAGACTGAGTTGGGTTTTAGCAACGTCACTATGCAAAGATTCTGTTAGCACATGGTCTGCTTTTCCAAGTATTTTGCAAAGACAACTGAAGAACAAAAGGTAATGTAAAAGATTATTGTTGTTTACTCACTCTGAGTTTGTTGAAATAAGCCATGTGAATGGAAAAGCAAATATTTCTTTATTAATGGTGAGCTCATGTTAGTAATTGGAATTGACTCATCACTGTGACTGTTTCCTGATGTTTTCCTTACGATTACCTTTTGAGTATAAGGAATTTTTAGTTTCATTGACTTTCTGTTTGTCATTGTATCTCCATGACATGTCAAATTAATCTTTAATCTGAAAAATGGGGCAAATCTGTGGCAGGTTTCCTTGTATTCTTTAAACCATGTTCCCCCAAGTTGTAGCCTGTCCTTCCAGAAGCTGTTGTCTTTAACACGTGCAGCAGGGCATGCTGATTCTGTAGTACGTGGGTGGCTGTGTAGGAGCAGAGTTCAGACTGGATTTTGAAATCACCAGGCTTCTAACATAGTTCATGTGCTTGAACAGTAGCTTACTACTAACGTTTCAAAAACTACATGTTACTACCAAAACATTCTTTTCTGTAAGTACAGGAATTACGTTTCAGTGATTATAGTTGCTGAACAGACATTTTCTCTTGAACAGATAGGGTTTCAGCCCTCTTTGCCTGAATGCCACCTAAAAACTTCCAGCTGAACAGCAAATGGTTTTGTATCTAGCTCTGTGTTTGAGCAGCAGCAGGCCAGCTAGACAAGGCTGCAGGATGAAGATAAGCAAATCAAGGTTCTCCCATGTTTTAAAATCTGAATTCAGAGCTGACACCCCTGGAAATGGCTCCTCTGTACATTCCTGATATGAAAGGTGCATGAGGAGGGCACTTCTGAAAAAATAGGTCTGTTGTGCGGCTCTAGTGGCTGTGTTATGACATCCAGTAGGTGGTCCCGGTTTTCAACAGCGGTAGATTATCCTTCTAATTATTATTTTATATGAAGTGAATCCTATTCATGGCTTGCTTGAACCTCCTGAGAGGAGCTAACCATGCAATATATCAATTAATTTGCATAATAAAAGTAAATATTGCTGACTTTATATTTCCTTTTTTTGTCTCGCTTAAGAACTACTAATAAATATCAATACTGATTGCACAGAGTCAGCTACAACGTGAGATTTATCAAAACCTGGTGAAATTTCCCATTTCTGAACACCCTTACATGCCCCCATCAACCAACCAACCAAGAATCTCCTCAGACTTCAGAGAACCTTCCGGAACCCGGAACTCTGCCTGTGGAGAACAAGGAGCCTGAATGTTCCGAAAGCTCAGCCCTTGTCTGTGAGCTGGAGACATCAAATCCTGAAGCAAATTGTAGTTGAATCCCTTGAGGTGCTTTTTTTTCTTTTAGGTGAGGGTATTGAGGTGGGTGTAGTGGGGCCGGGAGATGATCTGGGTGGTGGCCTGGGATTCGGTTTAGGCAGCAGAGGACGCTTCAATGTTTTGGGTATGCAATCTGACTGCCCCTCAGATTAGATGTAGCCCAAATGATGTAGCTGTAATGTAGTCTGCACATCACTAAGGCATTAAATCTTGTGTGAAGCTCTAAATTAGAGTGTAATAAATATGCATGGGTGGTCAGTAAATACTGTGTGTTCTGCAGTAAATAGCTTTACAGCATGACGATCATAAATGTCATGCAGTTTTGGAAGACTCAGGTAGTCTGTGTCCTAATTTTCTCCATCTGTGAAACTTGATTGTTTTACTATATTCCTATCTCTAAGTGCTTTTATCTTTTTAACGTGGGGCTGTGTTGATGTCTGGCTGAGTTGCTATGTCTGATGCGCATGGTAATAGGTACATGTGCACTTTGAATGTTCCACAGCTATAATGGAAGCAACTTGGAGTAACCTCAAACAAAATCAAAATTTCTTCTATGCCTTTATTCCTTAAAATACTGTCTAATGATACCAGAACAGTGATGAATGCATATGAAAATCTGTGTTTGAAGTGATTTTGAGAGCTTGACACGTGTTTAAATTTCACATAATGTGGTTCTGCTCAGGAAACTGCACTTGATAACGTACTGGTTTTGTGTATCATTCCGGCATTGTTCATAAAGACCATACATTTTCTGGATTTAATATTTCTGAAATCATTTATTAACAGCATACTCCATTGCAGTGTGACTAGCTGGATGGTAGAAGACATGACCATCCTGATAACAAAAGGTTGTTCAAGTAGCCTTGGACTGGACACATATCTGTTTTACTCCTTTTTTTTCATTTCTGTGCAAGTCCTACATGCTTTGGAGCTCCCATTGTAAGAGTTCTGCCTCATTTTCATGATTAGCCTTCCCTTCCCACTACGGTATTGCTAAAACGTCCCCGGGGTTTCTTCTTCCACAAGGTTAGATTCCCCCATGCATTCAGGGTGAATGCATGGCCACTTGGGGAAGAAAAATGATACAGTCAGCAAAAACCTTTATGTGACTGCAGTATTAGAGAGCAGTTTTACACTGGCAGTTGAGTTTTTATATGCTGTTTAGTTTACAATGGAGAGGAATAGGTAGTACTAATGCTGTCCTGTCAAAGACTGTTCATATGAGTGCATGCATTTGAATATATACTCTTTCATCTTTGAATAATTACAATATATTTCTATTTTGCTAGTCCAGTAGGTGTTCATCAAACCTTCATAGAAAGCTTAGTTTATTCTTTTCGATGTCATTAATATCCAAGTGGCAGCTTTCTTTGAACAGTAACTTACCTCTTCAAAGTGGTGTTACAAAGGGCAGTTAGAGTTTTATGTTCACAGAGATTTAAACAACCACACTGTAGCTTTTTAACTTATGTACTTGATTGCTCTGGGAGTTTTCATTTGCTTCTATGTTCAAGAAGTGCCCTGTCTACTATAATTTGTTTGGAGAAATCTGCAAATGAATCACTAGAGAATAAGTATGTGATGAAGCCTAAATTTGTGCTTTCCAATTTAATGAGCAAAACCCTTTTCTTATTGTTCTGATGCTAACCAAATATTAGTAAGATATTAAAGCTGCGAATGCATTTGAGATTCTGCTTGTAAAGTGCAGGACAGAATCACAGAATCACAGAATCACAGAATTTCTAGGTTGGAAGAGACCTCAAGATCATCGAGTCCAACCTCTAACCTAACACTAACAGTCCCCACTAAACCATATCCCTAAGCTCTACATCTAAACGTCTTTTAAAGACTTCCAGGGATGGTGACTCCACCACCTCCCTGGGCAGCCCGTTCCAGTGCCTCACAACCCTTTCAGTAAAGAAATTCTTCCTAACATCTAACCTAAAGCTCCCCTGGCGTAACTTTAGCCCATTCCCCCTCGTCCTGTCACCAGGCACATGGGAGAACAGGCCAACCCCCACCTCTCTACAGCCTCCTTTAATGTACTTATACAGAGCAATAAGGTCACCCCTGAGCCTCCTCTTCTCTAGGCTGAACAAGCCCAGCTCCCTCAGCCGCTCCTCATAGGACTTGCTCTCCAGGCCCCTTACCAGCTTCGTCGCCCTTCTTTGGACCCGCTCAAGCACCTCGATGTCCTTCTTGTAGCGAGGGGCCCAAAACTGAACACAGTACTCGAGGTGCGGCCTCACCAGAGCCGAGTACAGGGGGACGATCACCTCCCTAGCCCTGCTGGTCACAGTGTTTCTGATACAAGCCAGGATGCCGTTGGCCTTCTTGGCCACCTGAGCACACTGCTGGCTCATATTCAGCCGACTGTCCACCATCACTCCCAGGTCCTTCTCTGCCTGGCAGCTCTCCAACCATTCCTCTCCCAGCCTGTAGTTCTGCTTGGGGTTATTGCGCCCCAGGTGCAGGGCCCGGCACTTGGCCTTGTTGAATTTCATACAGTTGACCTCAGCCCATCGGTGCAGCCTATCCAGATCCTCCTGCAGAGCCTTCCTACCCTCGAGCAGATCGACACACGCACCTAGCTTGGTGTCATCTGCAAACTTACTGAGGGTGCACTCAGTGCCATCATCCAGATCATTGATGAAGATGTTAAAGAGGACCGGCCCCAGCACCGAGCCCTGGGGGACGCCACTAGTGACTGGCCTCCAACTGGACTTGGCTCCATTTACCACAACTCTTTGGGCCCGGCTATCCAGCCAGTTTCTAACCCAACGAAGCGTGCACCAGTCCAAGCCAAGAACAGGACAAAACAACGTTATTGAGATGAGTGCTTAAAAAATGACCAGTTTGCTTCATCCCTCCTTAATTAAGTGGGCTGAATTTGGTGCAGTCAGAGTTATTTTACATTTATTATTTTACTCTTGTGAATAACAATTTTGAGCAGTGTTAGTTACAGACAGAGAAGATCAGAGCATAGAGGCTTGCAGGGGTAGAGTGAAGGAGGGGGAAAATACATAAAGGTCTGACTGACCCACACATGCATCTGAAAACTTTGTGGCTTCTGACTGTTTTGGTAAAAACAGTAAACAAAGTGAATGTCACTATTCTGTTTTTAGTTACAAGGTAAACCATTTAGTAGCCCTTGATGATGTGTTTAGTTTGTATAAAAATAACTTTTCAAGATTTCCTATTCTGTGAATCTATTTTTAAGGATAGAGGCTCAGTCAGTTAGTACAGTTTGCTGTATTTATTAACAGGATTCATGAGAACACACGAATTGAGGTTTGTGTGACTTGACATGTCTTAATTTTCCTTTGCTGTGTGTGACCTCAGTGTTTTGTTACTGAAAAATCAAGAGCCACAGTCAATAGCTGCTTCCAAGGAGTGTTTCAACATAATGTGTGTAATTCAATTTGATTCAATTTGGCTTATGGTATCTATTTAATCTGGAATTTGTGGGTACATCAGAGAAGGAACGAAGTTTATCCACCTCTGTCAAGTCATAGCCAGTTATAGGGTTTGAGAGTTCTTCACAGTGAATAACTAAGTAAGATTTATTAGACAGCTGAATGTCTATTCAAATCTAGTTTAGCCACCAGTAAAGATCTAATTTTGTCATGTGTTCCTTTTTAACTTAAATGAAGTAGCATAATTGAAGTGCTTTGGTTTTATTTCCTCTGTCTCACACCACGAATTTTAAGAGGAGTGCTGGACAATGTTTGTCCAGAAGTCTTCTGAACAGTGGGGTTCTGCCAGTCCAAACTGCTGCCTCTGCTGCTCTCACCAGTGTTCCTGCCAGAGTGCTTGTTGTTAGTGCACGCTTTCAGGATGTGCAGGATGAAATGCACTCCTTTTCAGGGAAAGGAGGCCTCAGTAACATATCTGAAGAGTATATAGCTCTGAATTTGGTAGCACAAACTTTTTCTCCTTTGAAAGGTGGTGTTACTCAAAGTATTTGAATTAGCAATGTTCTGCTCTATCTGTAATACTTCCAGAGAAGTCATATTGAGGATGTAAGAAGTTGAGCTTTAGCTTTTTTTTTCTTTTTTTTTTTTTCCCCCCTACTAAACAGTTCTGAATTGAAGGCTGTGGGGAATTGATCCCAGCTAATATTTTCATAGCAGAGAGCTGCATTCTGCAGTTGTTGGTTTATATTTCTTGCCACACTGTTAGAAATGTGCTTG
Organism: Anas platyrhynchos; assembly: GCF_047663525.1. Classification (NCBI taxonomy): domain Eukaryota; kingdom Metazoa; phylum Chordata; class Aves; order Anseriformes; family Anatidae; genus Anas; species Anas platyrhynchos. The sequence continues at coordinate 91,588,747 of NC_092587.1, read as the reverse complement.
CTCTAAATATAAAAATTTGACAAGACAAAGCTTTTTAGGATTTTTTTTTAAAGATACCTGTTTAAACTTTGCATGATCATTTTAATAATGACTTTATATATAGAATTAGAAATACTTTATGCACATCATAATTATATGTTGTTATGTCCCTGTCTTGATGAAAGATAAATGCACGTGCACACTTGTTTTTTAAATAGTATTCTAAAATAATTGTTGCATTGTATTTCTGAAAGCTGATATATGTGAACATCCAGTAGGGTCAACTTGTAGACGAGGATTTTGAAGCATTTAGTTTCTCTCTCCCTCACCCCCAGTGGCTGATATATATTGCACAAGTGCCCACCTGTTAGTGTTGTATGTGAAATAAATAGAAACAGAATTTTGATCATATTCCTAGCTTTTAGATAGTATTTCATTTTAAAAAACATTTTCTTTTTTCTTCATCTAGGGATTGTGGAAATTGAAATACAGAGAGGTGTGAAAATAATTTTTTTTTTAGGATTGTATACTTAGTTCCTTGCAGCACCAGGAACAGTCTCCAGATCTTCAGTCTCTAGCTATAGTTACTGTATTACTGTATCATGCTAAAGATGTTGTTGCTTACATGTTTTGTTTAGAAAGGGACTTATATGTGAGAACATATGACTTTATTGAACCTGTTTCTGATCTAGGGATTTATGGTAAGACCAAGACAACGGACGAATTTTCTAAATCTTCTAGAAAATTTGCCCTAGGAGCTAGCACATTAGATGTGTTAGATGTAGAGTTACTAGGACAGGTTTGTTTTTCCTGTGGGTGGTCACCAAGCTGGCTTAAAAACTCTTCAGATGTTTCCTGGTCATCCTGCAGACACATACTGGATATAGTGAATAACAGTAGAACCATAGGACATCAGTAAATTTCCACAAAAAGGTTTTTATTATTTATTTATTTTATTTTGTTTCTTGAACAGAGCAAGAAAAAGTTGACTTAATAATCAGTCTTAATCATTTGTTTTTTGACTGGATGAAGACCGAGTAAGTTTCATGTCTATTACATAAACTGGAAGCGTAGAGCACTTTGGAGTTAATTGTATGTAATAGTGGTAGGATACCCATATGAACAATGTTTTGTGACAGCATATGAAAAACGTGCCAAATTGAGCAGTAGGCAGCAATGACTCATTCATGATTACGCCTATATTCATACCACTGTTCTTACACCCAAGCATTGAAATGGCTGTGAAAGGTGAAGGTAAACTTTAATATGAAGTTTAACAAGCTTAACTTTTTTTTTATATGCTCCATTTTTTATTTCCAGAAGTCACATTGAGTTTTATCTTCAGCATTACCGAGTAAGGAAGTGCTGTTCTCAAAAATGATCGTGTCCTAAGATTAGAAATGGTTCTCCCTACATCAATCAGTTTTTGTTGCTGTGCCTGCCTGAGCATAGGGAACTGCAGTGCCTCACATCTCCATTTTCAATGGAGAGGTGTCCCCAGAAGGACTGCGGTTCCAGAACAGATAGGACTTTGGTCAAAACTGGGGATATGTGAAAATCAATTTTCAAGCTTTGATTCACAGTTTGTGAATTGAATATTATGGAAATCTTCATATGTGTCTACCCCTTTTTGAGTAGTTATTAATTTAGTTACCTTTTTTAATGAAAATATATTCTCTTTCTGTAGTTGGTGTTAAAGTAATTTGTTTAAAGTAATTGCTGTTAGTGTTAGAGAGTCAATTCTTCAATTCTGCATCATGTCAGACTTGCCTTTCCAGTGAACAGGCTAATGTTAAGACTTATGTAAATAAAAATTAATTATTTTCCTCCTGAGTTTGGAGGAAAGGTCTGTCTCCTGCCTTTAATTTGATGATTACGAGGAGCAGTCATAGCTGTGTATAAATAACTCTCCTCAAATATTATCTATTTTAATGTTGCAACAGCTGGTCATCAAATAGAAGATTTTTATAGGCTCTGGTTTCAGTTTAACATTTACTGAGCATGTAATCTTGTAGACTCATGTGAGTGAAGTTAGCAGGATGTAGTCTATTGATAACAGAGATTTCCTGTCCCTTCCTCCCCTCAACCCTTTTTTTTTTTTTTTCCTGTGAGGAGTTTGGGGGTGGGAGAAGATCTGATGTTGCCTTCACTAACTGATGATGATCCACTGCATGTGTTTAATAGACAACAGCTGGGTGATAGTAGTTCTGAAAACACCAACTGGTCCAAGCTCACCTAACCAAACAGAGAAATTTAGGCTTCAGCTTCAGAAGGCTGGAGAGAAAATCTCCCAGCAACATTTAGTTCGGTTGATGTTACTTAGGAGAGATAAGTGGTGATGGAAGAGAGGAAACTAGCGTGGGAGAAGATACTCTGAGAAAATATTCACTGGTGATGGGCAAGTGGCTCAGGCAGCATGACTTTTATTTCAGTCTTTAAGCTGTATATGTTGTTATGCTACCATAATTATGTTTTGGAGAGGAGAAGGCTGCTGGCATCCTGCAAGGTTACTTAATTTTTCTGCTTAATTTGTATACATCTTTTATACAGAGAAGTGCATGCAGTTGAGCTTCAAAGAAAACCATTGTAGGTAGAAGCCCAAGGTTGTGTGCTTTACCACAAAACGATTATCAATAGTTAAAAAAACAGTAATTTCATTTCCTAGTTTTCAGTAGTGCAGTAGGCACAGGCTATTGAGCTTGCTTAGTCTGAAATCAACCTGTACTTTTCAAAGTACAGTGCAGAACTTTTATATATGGCTTTCTCACATATAATTTGAGAAGGGAATAATTGTGGAAGCAACCCATGGTCTAGATGTGTTTCAGAAGAGAGAGAGCACATTTAATCAAGTTTGGATTATGTAAGAAAAGGCAGAGTTATGGAAAGTTTGAAGAAATCCGATGGCCTTTCAGGGAAGGGCATGTCTGAAGGTGTAGAGCTCTGACCATAATAATGTTGCCCTGAAGCCCACACTGAAAGTAAATGTGGGCCAGTGTGTGGCTGTACTCCAAAACTCCTCAGCAACACCGGTTTTTAAGTTGTAGGATTTAGTTATGCTTGGAAGATCATAATATACTTTCGCTAAACTATTACTATAATACAGGGAGGGAGTGACATTTTAAAACCCAGAATGCATTCCAATGTAAGACATGCATATTTTCTTGAAAAACCTTTAATAAACAAGGCTGAAGTGTATGTGTACTCTTACTTGAAATAACTCAAAAGACGCTCATTTTGACCAGTCCTGCGTTGCCATCTTTGGTCCCAGAAGTTGATTCTCCCATTCTACTCTGAAGGGAAGTATGCAAACCTTCAGCAAGGAAAGTAGCAAGTGAGGAGCAGTTACCTGAGCTGCACTCTTTATGCCTGCTGAGGTAAGACAGTTGCAGCCCACCAGATTACGAATAGTGACAACACAGCCTCATCGATGTGATTTATATGTGCAAGTTTGTCAGTAAAAATGTGTATTTGTCAGTAAAATACTGAAAAACAGGCTTGAAATTTAGGCAAGTGCATCTGGATGTAAACTTCTGAGATATTTCTAGTACCTGTCTTACTTTGTGATCCTTTTTAATGTTGCAAGTGTTGTAACTCTTCAGGGTTGTAGTCCTCTAACAACTTTCTTATAGTATTTGCTACAACCTGTTTTTGATTTCTGGCCAACATTTATAGATAATGATAAATGTGTACACTTCTGTTTCAACATTGGCAGGGGCCAGGTGTGTGTCTAGTTAAGGTCTCTGTACGCACACACTTGATTTACGTGCCTGCTCGTGGTGGAGATGTGCAGGGGGAAGGTTGTATATGTGTGCACAAATGTATAGTTGTCTGTGTCAAATTCATTTTGCCACATCTTGAATTTTAAAGCAAATGGAGGAATTTTTCTTTGGACAAATACATATGTGCGTGTGGAGAGAACTAAGGAGAATGTGTAATTTCAAATCAAATTTCTCTTCAGATACTCGTTCTGGAGTGTTGTAAAAAATGAATATAGTGTTTCCAGACTGCCTTAGAAGTTGTTTGGAGTCAATTTGCATGAAGTCTTTCTGAGTCTATATAAGAATAAAGTATCTTAGTTTAAATTTTCTATTTAAAAACAAAACAAAACATAACAAAACGCAAAACATTAACATTTGCAGATTAATAATTTGCATCTCAAAGGCAAATGCTTTGTTTCTTTAGTTTTGTTTCCATAACACTTAAGTTTTGAATCATGACTCCCAATTTGTAGCTGCTATTAAATTCAGTTTTGAATTCTAATCTTTAAAAATATAGGCACCCATGCTCCTTCTTGTCATGGTATTATAGGTATATTTTCTATTTTCTACTTTGTGTTACTTCTGTGCTATTCAAAGCAAGCTGTTCTGTGGGCTGAAGTAATTCTTTAAGGCCCTGTGATGAAGTCCTTTAGTAACAGCATGCAGTTCTAGTTTTCATGCTTTTTTAATGTGGATATTTCAGTATACTAGTATGTCCGAATGACACTGAAACTTTTAGTGTTTCCCCTAATACAGCTATCCCTTTCTTGAAATTTTCACGTGGTTCAGTAAGCAGAGGATTTTATTGTTGCTGCACGTCCCAGAACACTTTTGTTTTTTAGAATTAGTAACTCTTTCAATGCATTTGCTTGCAGTCTGAGCAATGAGTAATAGTAATTGCTTGTAGTGCAGCCCTGCAAAAAGGTTTTCTGCATAGGTTTTAGTAAGCAGACCTGACCTGTAAGCAGGCTGTGAGGGAATCCATGCATTAAAACACAAGGTAATTTAAAACAGCAAAGGGTAATCTCTACCCATCAGTGCTGTCCCCTCTTTCTCTGCAGCAAGAGTCTGTGAGACCAGGAATGCTGCCACTGAAGGGCTGGTTTGACCTCAGCTCCTACAGCTCTGGGGTGACTGACTGTGTGTCTGCCTCCTTGATGTTGTATTGTGTCATTGTAACATTCTCCGCACTATCATCTCTACATGTGGTTATCTTAAATTCAAATTTGTTGCGTTTCCAATGTTTATTACACTTGTATAGCAAACGGTTTGCCATTAACGATCTGGCTATGAAAGGTTTATAGAATCTATAACAATTCTGCCCTTCAACCTAGAAGGAAGGCCAGTGTTCATGAAACTGGAAAGTCTGCTTTGTAGATGTCGAAGTTATGCCAAACAGCAGCACAGAGCAAGTCAGTCCAACAACTTCTGCCTTCAGAGAGGTAGCACAGCTCAAAGAATGACTGTCCTTCTGCCTAAAATAGTAGGCAGGTTTGTACTTCCCTGTAACAGCTGTTCATCTCTATGTATAGTGCCAGTAAAAAGAAATATTTGTCATGGTCTGCTTCCTCCCTGTGAGATGTTTGGATGAATTCTGCTAGCACAGCAGTTAGAACATTTCAAATACTGTTGATTAAATCTTGCCTTGACAGGAACAGCCCCTTATTGAGCTCTTGCTGAGTATGTGCTAAGCAGAAGCCCCTCCACAGTTTAGAACTTCCTTTTTCCAGAACAGCAAGACAAAAATCAATGGTCTGCAGTATATAACAGTGTATTCAGGATGCTGTTGCATTACAGGAGCGTTGCACGTTGAGGATTTGTGTAGGTTTCTAGCTGCTTATAAAGAGATGTTAAGCTTAAGTTGGCAAAAGACATCTGTAAGACTTCTAGGTGATTTTTTTCCCCTGCCATACTACATTATAAATCTTTATAAGGTATGAAAGTTCAACCTTCCACTACTTTCACTTTTAGAGCAGCTATCTGTCTGTATGACTTTTTTTTTTTCTATTAGGAAATGTTGGAACTTTATGGCTATATCCTGAGCATGATCCAGTTGGGATCTTTGCGTCCTTGCATGACTTGCATATTGTTCTAGGCTTCAGACATACAAATAACTAGTTGATTGAGTTAATGTGATTTATGCAGATATATGTACATTGTATGTACCAATCGTGCTATATACAAAAGCAATAGAGGAAGAAGACTTGTGTTGTCCCTCCGGCCCTCACCTTGATCAAAACATGATCTGATTCTATCCAGTCTGAAGAATAACTTGGCATATTATCCACCTTAAATTTAAAAAATTACTTCAAGGGTCATGCAAGCTAGGAAGAGTTGTATTATGTTATACTAAATAGCTTTTTTGCCTTTCACACTTCAGTTATACCCTTCAGAGCTCTTTCTACCAGCTGCCTACCACTAACAATGGAAATACTAGCAAAATAATGTACTTAATTTAACAAGGAAAGACTAAATTGTATACAAAAAGCACTTCTGTATTTTTGAATATATAAGCCAAAGAAACCAGAAAAACCAAGAAAACAAAAAACTTTTGTCTTTACATAAGGCAGTATACATGTTCACCATACTTTTGACACGTTAGTGCTTTATATGTACATGCCCTGAAGGGCTTCAGATTAGAAAAGAAGTAAGTATCTCCTAGATTGCTTCAAGATCTCGTAAGGCTACTTTACCTACACTCTGGTAGTTGCCAACTAAATTAAAGTGTATAAATATTTTTTAGCACCTGTAGCAAAGCAAAGGATCTCTGGTCAGAGAACTGCAATAGAACATTTAAAAAGAAAAATAAAAAAATAAAACAAAAGTGAATAAAATAGATCATAGGGATATAGAAGTAGGATTATATTTTTGTTCATATATTTTTTCTGTGGACAATTCTTCCCTTTTTATTTGTCAGGCCAACAGCGCATCCCTAACTAAATAATTTTTCTTCTTTTGTCATGTGATTTCTGCATATTGTTTCTCTTTGAGTGAGTGAGTTCTTCTGTAGCTAGCATTCTGAAACAATTTGATGTTCAAAAATAGTTAAAATTTGAATTCTTGGAGAAATATGTAGTTTAACAGATGATTGTGGCTCTGGGCATGCTCTTGCTATGAATTCATTTTAACAGCTTGATGCCAGGAGAAGGCTGTGACTTGAATACAGTGTGCGCATAAGGAAATACTGACTTGGAAATGTTGGTAGAGAAATTAGGACCCTAATTGAGCAAGGGTTTTGAGTTAAAATACAAAGGTGAGCCTTTAGAAGTACAGTCTGTTGTCTCTGAAAGAATGCCTCTATTTCACTTAAAAAATTAAGGATGTGTGCTTCTCCTTGTTGAACTCGATGAGACCTCTGTCACCCCACTCCACCAACCTGTTGAGGTTCCTGTGGCAGGCAGCACAACTCTCTGGCATACTAGCCACTCCTCCCAGTTTTGTGTCAGCAGCAGCCTTGCAGTAGGTATGATGATGACGATGATCAGGACTGGACCAGTATTGACCCCTGGTGTATATTGCTAGTTACTGACCTTCGTGTCACTGATCACCACCCTCTGGGTCTGGCTATTCAGCCAATTTTTGATTTACCTTACAGTCTGCTCATCCAGCCCATTCAACAGCTTGTCTATGAGGGTCTTATGGGAGACAGTATCAAAGTCTTACTGAAGTCCAGGTAGCCGACATCCACTTCCTCACCTTCTTCTACTAGGCTGGTCATTTCATCATAGGAGGTTGTTGTCAGGTTGGTCAGGCATGACTTGGGCTTACTGAATCCACGCTGACTGCCCTTGATATGAGCTGCTTGTTCTTCATTACAGGGAAATGGTTCCCAGGACTAGTTGCTCTATCCCCTTCTCAGGGACTGAGGTGAAGCTGACTGGCCTGTAGTTTCCTGGGTCATCTTCATTGCCCTTTTTAAAGATAGGAAAGGCAAGAAGTTTTGCTTCATAGACGAGAAACTGTGTCAGGAGATGAGTTGCTTCCAGTTACAGAGGAAGTCTGTGTCAGAGAGTGTTTTTGTAGGCCCATGACAATGCTTTAATTATGGGCGTCTCATTATTTCCACGATTACTTGCTTATGCATGCCATGAAGGTGGGTGGAAAAAAAAACACAACACGTTTTGTCAGTTTTATGTCCTAGTCCTCACTATACCAAGAGGTAAACAGAAATTGAACAGTTCTTCAGCTAACTTTGTTTGTTTTCCAAAATCATTATGTTGTGCCACCACTCTAAAGAAATGCTAATTCATTCAGTTGTTGTTGCTGTAGAAACAGACAAAAGGAAATCAAGCTTTTCAACTAATTATTTTGTATTGCAAGGATGTTTGCATAAATAATGTTTCAAAAATAACATGAGCTCTATGAAAGTTATGCAACAATAAGTTAACAGAAATATGGTAGGATGTTTGGATTTTGGACGTTGTGATTAGAAACCAGTGGCAGCTTACTGCTGTAATGTTTGCTTGAATTTAATTGGGAGGGCAGTGGCAAGAATGAGACAGAAGGAAAAGAGTAGAATAGGGATGAGGAAGTAGAGGCTGAGAAGTATCTCTAAAGCTGAACTGTAAGGCAGCTGAAATGAAAGGTGTCATTAGTTTTCATTTGTATTAAAGGTAAACTTTATAGGAGACTAGGGCTCTTCTCTCCTTTGAAAGTCTGTTGTCCTCTACTATTTTTTTTTCTGTATTATGAATATGAGAGTAGAAGTTTAATAATTTTTATTGACTTTTTGTTCTTTTTTTTTTTTTCATAGCTTTCATTTGCTTTAACAATTTTTTGTATTCTAAGGAGGAAGCGTCGCTATATAATCACAGTCCTGTAATGAGACTGAAATCTTTAACTGTCTACTGACTTGCTATGCAACACTGGTCTGGTGTCTTGCTTCTGTTTTCACTTGTTCTTCATCCTTGGTTGGAAGTCTTTAGGGTTTCCTGTTACAGTTTGTAAAGAGTCTAACAAGCAAAAGCCTCGGTTTTCATTGGGGCCTCTCTTTGCTACATTAACAGAAATAATAGCTTCTGTAGAAAATAAAAACAAAGATAAGTAGATACATTCACATTCCACGAAATTTACTGGAAGTAGCCAACCTAGGAAATGTCTTTTGCTAAAACAGGCTAATAAAATAAAACCTATGGTGATGTAGGAACAGGAGTAGACTTACAAGGTAGAATAGAACAGTTCAATTGGAAGGGACTTTCAAAGACCATCTAGTAAAACTGTCCGGAAGTTTCAGATATTTTCCAAAGTATTTTTAGTTTCAAGAAAACTAAAGGGAAACTCTTCTTTGGAGTTGGCTACTAAATATAGTACTTCTTGTGTGCTAGGATTCTTTGTGGGCACTCTTATGCTACTCTGTCTTTTGCTGAGCTGTCTTTTCAGTGAGTTAAAGCATTTATTTTTATTTAGATTTGTAGACTAGAATGCTGTCTGAATGCAAATCTTTTGAGAAAGATGTTAAAGTATAGAAATACAGCTACTTTCAGTTGCTGCAAATATATTATTTTTGTTGATTCAATCAAAATCATCATTCAATTAAAAACAAAATTGTTTATAACCTGAAATTGGCATGTCATTTGTGGAATATGAGTAATTCCCACAAAACAGAAGCAGGGAATGGAAGAGATGAAGTTTGAATTTGGAACTCTGACTGGCTTGTCTTTTTTAAGATTATAGTAATACTTGGTTATTGCTTGTATATCTGCAGGAGGGACAGATCATTATTCAACCTCTTCACTCAATTTTAAGGAAAGAGGTAGTCTTAAGCTCAAAACATTGAGTTGAGATTCAAGACAAAGGCAAAAAAAAATTCTTACCTATTTAGTGTATTTACCTTTTTTTTTTTTTTTTTTTTGCTATATTTTATCTTTTGGTTGATTGCAGTCTAACCTATAACATACTTGAAATATTTTTCTATTCCATTTCACTTAATTTCCATATATATCACCTTGTAGTCTGTACTCTTCATGTCACAGACTGTGCCAATATAATGTAAAATATAAAGTCTTAAAACTGTCGAAGTTGAGATAAGTATTTGAAAGTAAGTTAAAGCAAGAATTGCTTCCTTATCAGCCTTCTTAATTTGATGTAAGAGACAGTAAATACATCCTGTTTTTTTCAGGAGAAGGGACGATTATTTTTATTCTGGGACTCCAAATGATATGATGCCTCAAGACCTTGTCCGTATATATGCATTATGATACAGTTTTCATTTCCATCATTGTATTCATCATTTTTACATTATCCTTACATAGTATTTGACATAACCCCGATATTTCCTAATAAATTAAGAATTATTCAGTATCTTTATTTTCGTATGCACTGCATAACCTCAGACCTCTCTTTTGACCTGTTGGCCTTATCCATTACTGAATAGTAAATTATTAATTTCTGCAACAGCATCTGTAAAACAGGTCATTGTAGTATTTGAATGCTTCACAATAACAATTTATACTCAGAGCATTCATTTGAGGATATCTGATAGTGTAATTCTTTCCATTTCCCTACTAAAGGTAAGTGGCCATTAATTTTGTTGTCTAGGTTCCCATATCTATGTCAGTTCATCAGGAGTTCAGTAGTCACCAACATCATGACTGCCCCTTCATTTTCGGAGGCAGTCTGTTTTGTATCCTAAGTGAACAGGAATACTCGCAGAAATGCTAGACCTTGTTAAGGTCCACAGTTCATAACCGCTTTCTTGTTTCGTAGAAATTATGCCTTCATTGGTCTTAGTTTCAGTTTAGCAACATAAATTCTGGCTGAGAAATGGTATCTCTTTTTGAGCCCTGCTTTAATTCAGGGTGCATTTTTCATTTCTAATTCAGGCATGTTAGAATGGGAAAAAGCCCTCAATTTATATGAAAACGTGTCCAAAATCAAAGTCCCTAGCAAGTGGTGTATTGTCGTATTCTAAAAAGAACTGGGTAGGTGCTTTTAGGAACATATTTAATATTGTTCCTGGATTTGAAATAAGGGAAGTGGTTATAGAGCTCTAATGTGATCTCTAGAATAGCTTTGTCTCATGAATGGCCTTCTCAAATGGCAGAAAGCCACAATATCAGTGCCTTTCTTTATGGAGATTCCTTGGGAGTACCAGATAAAGAAGCAAGACAAACAGTTGCTCCAGCTGTTAATAGATGCAATTCTTTACTATGGTCATATGAAACATAAGGAATTGTACAACATGTTGTGAAATTCAATTGCTGTTGTGTTGCCTGGGCACAAGGCTGGATCTTTACATATACTAGTTGACTCTGGGAGGATATAATATTGATCTTATAATAACTGTTTTTCCTGAAGCCTGCATGCTAATGGCATTTTCAGTATTTGCCACTGACATCTTTCCTGCTGTTGTTGGTGCTGCTGACTACTGATGAGTGTCTTCCTTTATGTCCTTCCAGTTTCAGTCAGCATTTTCTGTCCGACTGTCTTCCAATGCTGATTTTACTTCTGGAAGGGATACTTAAATTCCATAAACAGTTTAATTTTTATGGTTGTTTGATACTGCTCACTACGTTTATCATGGACAATTGTTACAGATAATTCCTACTGGTGTTACAGGCTTTATCATGAAGTATTCCATCCTTTTTAGAGCCAAAGAGGATGATCAGTCTGGGAAATTAATATAAAATGATGTTCCAAGTATGGAGGGGAAAAACCTTTTTTCTGATCTTACAAACAAATGCAGCACATGCGGAGAGAATGTTTCCAGCCTTTCACAGAAGGGAAGCTTCTCACATGTATCTTAACTTTTCTGTAATAGCTTACTGGCTATCTTCTAAGAAATGTATTTAAAGTATGTTTGTGTAGGAGGTTCTATTTTTGTATGAGCTGGCTTTTAATTTGCTAGGCAAAGAAATCTTCTGTATCAGCTTACTGGCCACAAAAAAAAAAATAAAAAAATTATGCTTCTATAGAAAGTAAAAATTAATAATAGTTGAGAACAGTTATAAAGGGAAAGAAAATATTTCCTATTGGGAATAACAGAAATATTAATCTGGTCAAGTACTGTGAACTGGGGAGTAGCTTTAAAAAAAAAAAAAAAAAAGTCTTGTACAAAACAAACAAACAAACAAAAAACAACTTGCCTTTCCATTTCTACCAGATTAATTCTGAAATTGGCTACATCATACTAATCATGATAACAATAAAAAATTAGCCCTGTTTATTAGGATAGCCTTTGCCTTCTTCATTGACTTGCAGAAAAAAATATTAATTAGTATACTATAAAGTTGAAGTTTTGAATTACTAATATATTTTTTAAAGAGTTAAAATCCTTTGATATTTTTATTATTTCTTAAATTTAATTGTAGCAAAAAAGGTCAGCTTTGTCTCATCTTTATGTCTAAAGATATAATTTGGAGTGAAAACTAAGCTCCATCCCAAGGTATGAAAATGTAAAACACAACAGAAGTAGGGAAAAAAAATCACAGACCTTGGATTTGTTCCAGGGAGAAAATGCTTTCTACTGCTAGCATAAATAATAGATTTGATAATTTTAGGAAAATAAAGTAATCTGAATTCATTGAGATTTCTTTGAATACAGCAAGTAAACTAATGAATGAACACACCATTTGGTAACATTTCTGAGGGGTTCCCAGGAACAGCCTGGTTGACTACCACTGTGACCTTTGAACTATATAATCATGAAAGGGAGGAAAAAAAAAAAGGCAAGTTACTTGTGGGAAAGAAAATGACATCTATTAGAGTGTGTGAAGTACCCAAGAGATGTCATAATGATCTTAACATACTGTGAATAAGCTAGCAGTTACAAAAATAGTTTTGGATTTGTCAGACTTTCCATGTCATGGCAAAAGTTGCTGCTTTAACATTTTTCTGACCAACTCACAGTACTGATTGCCCCATAACATTCTCACTTCAGATTGAATGAAGATATGTACCGTGCTTCATGTAATGGAAAGTTCTCTACTCTTATCTCCAGGCTAAATGCCTAATTTACAGGATTTTACAGCAAAGATGGCAGATACTTGGTGACTCCTTGTAGTGTAAAAGTATATGAGTAGTACCAAAGTACCCATCTGAAACTTCTGAAAGTTTTCACGATGATGATCTCCAGAATATGTAAACTCAATCACATTTAAAAGCAAACCTGAACAGATGTCTCCTGGATGTAATCTTCAAAAACAGTGCTCTGTGCATACAGGGCTCATGTTTTGTTGTAGATCCAGAAAGTTGGCTCCTTTACAGTGTCCTTCCTTCCAATGTCTAATATAAGGCAAAGAACATATGGGAACATGCAAGTATTACACATTCTGATGAAATAAATATGTATGAACTAGGTAATAGGTTCTTTGCATAGTGAGGAAAGGCCTTGGTGAGTCGAATTCCTGCTCATTTTAGGGCTAAACTGGACACCGTAATTAGTGGTGATCAGCAAGTTGCATTTGAGGTGTACAGCTGCAAAGGAATAAACAACTGGTAGAAACTGGTAGAATCAGAAAAGGTTTGACTAGCTTAAAAATTTTCTTGTAATTGATATTTCATTATCACTGTAATGTTTGTCATTTTTCATGAATGTTTATGTATTCATTAAATTTTAACCATCCTACAGTAGTTTTCAGTGCAATTATCTAATTATTTTATGCTTTCAGTGTTGGTGGTTTTCACTGATCTCTTGCTAAGTGTTGAGGCAACAGGATTTCCTCTTTTTTCCATAGATAGATTATTATTATTGCTAACTCTCACCATTAGCCTGAAGTTTTTACTGTCTTGACTTAATTTAAAAAGGAATAGAATCAGCACTATGATGTGGAAAACACTAAATCAATTAACTACAGTTAATGCATAATAAAAAAATGTTGAGTGATGACAGTATTGTGACTAATTTTTTTCTTGATCTTTAATGCCTCAAAACTGGCAAATGCACAGCATTTAAAAACCTGTAACAATGGATGGTGAAATTTCTGATGCTCAGAACATTGCTTCAGGAAGCTATGAACGTGGTTGTACAGATGAAAGTCAAGTTTAAGTTGAGCTGTCTTCCTTCATTCTCATGCTTGTATATATCACTTGGAAGGAAAAATCAAGCACAAACTTTATGGAGTATTCTTAGAAGTCTCCTTGTCCTGAAAATCTTCCATCTTAACATACGCTTCTTTCATTCATTTTTTCAGTCAAATTTTGGATAAACAGAAAAATCTCAAAATAAGCACTTAAACATATTGGAAGCTCTCTAGTTATAATAAAATGGGTTTAGTGATCTGAAAATAAATACTCTGCTTGTGATAGGATTTATAAATGTTTTGTGTGTGGTTCATCTATGAATCAGTTTATTTGCAAAACAGCAAAATACACACAAACACAGACAAGGAAGTTCAGCCATGTCAAAGCAATGCTGCTATACAGTAGAAAGAAATTAACCTTTTTCAATGGTGAGTGTACCTCAGTCATGACTGCGTTAACTCTGTTTCTCTTCTCTCCTCTACTTGCTGCTCTGACCTCCTACTACGTTCGTAAATGTGCATGAGCCAGGAGCTGATGTTGTGTTACATCTCTGCAGAAAGAGTATCATTCCAGTAGTTGCTACTGTTTGGCTTGTATTTGCTACAGCAGCATCAGTCTTTGTTTAAGCAGTAGCATCAGTCCTTTGATAGCTTTACTTGAGTCATAGAATTGAGTTAATTAACCTAACTGGGACTAATTATTTCACAGATTTAATTAGATGTAGGCTGTGGAATTATATATTCTGTACAGTCTTTCAAATTTAATTTCTCATCTAATTAGGCTAAAATGGGAGCAAAGACCTTCAGTGTGGAGTCTTTTGCACAGAAAAATACCTAGAAATGCTGAAGTCATTCTAATCATTAAAGCTTTCTTTGCAATAAGAATTGCATTTTTAGAGATGGTATGTTATAGGATTTCATAAGCGCTTAATATTTCTAAAAATTCATTAGGACAAATTATTAAGTATTTGTAAATATGTATTTGAACTTAAATAGTACATAGAAGGAAAAATGTGTTTGGAAATTGTTTAGACACAAATCAATAAGGCTTAGAAGTTCTGGGTGAGAACTGTTATGTGAATGTGAAACAGCTGTGGCCTTTGGAAGGTCACTTTTAATGCTATATGTAGACAGCACTAGGTCAATAGTGCACATTACAGTCAATAGTATATATTATAATATAAAGTTTTATCTAATGTAATGCAACTTCTGTGCAAATTCATTGCTGTAAAACTTTTCATAGGTATCCTGAACTTGGGATATGGCAGAATGTCCCAGTTGTTTTTTCAACTGAGCTATTATTCTCAGGCCTCTGAAGAGCGATTAAAATAAATAATATCTTTTTTGTATGTGCTTATATTTGTTTACATGACATATAGTGTACTCTTTCTGATTGTGTGCTGTCTACTGTTTTGCAGTGGTAACTAATCAGTATTTTAAAAACAAAACAGAGGGATGTTCCTTCTTGTGTTCAGAGGTTTTGTTATGTGATTGAAATAGTGGACATTTGTGACAGTGTAGTCTTTGACTTCTTGGTCACTGCACTGGAATGAAGAAATAACCTTAAGGCAACGATTTGAACTGCTAAGAAAGATAATCAATTAATACATCAGAGCCACACAGAGAAAGGAAAGATTTAAAGCAATTTTACTCTCCAAACTGTACAGCTGTATTGCTAGTAACTGATAAAATAATGGAAAATGTTTAAAAAAAATAAACAAAACAAAAAAAATCAAAATATTGACACAGAGATGGAGATTATCTCCGTAGAAAACAGTTTGAACAAAAACAATTTAATTAAACCGATAAACTGTTCTACCTTACGTGTACCTTCTCCCTGTGCCCTTCCTGGTATATATTAGTGCCTTATCTCTTTGCCAAGCCCTTTCTGTCAGATTGTGTAATCCCAACTCGTGCTGGTGGGTGAGGGTTCTATAAACTAATTCCATCATTATCTGCTTCTTGGTTGCAAAATACAGCCTTTAATTTGTCACACAAATAATTTCCCTTCTTTTCTCTTTCCCCTTACTTAGTGACTGTCAAGCTGCACAGCAGGGTGGTGAAAAATCACTATGTAACTTATGGGGATTTTAATTAACTGGCTCTGATTCTATTACTTTGCACTCCAGCAAAATGGCAGGATTATTGTCCTGAAGAAGGGAAGCTCCATAATATTTTGATTGAGCTTTTATGTGTGTGTGTGTGTGTGTGTATGTTATGTGGCAATTATAATGAATGAGAAATGATCCGGCTGTGTGTTGGCAAATGCAGTTAGTACCTCCCTTGCTCAGGAGCGACTGTGCACTGATACAATAGACTTGTTATTTTTCTCTAATGCCACAGTAGAAGACAAAACATAGTAGCATAGGTATCTTGTGGTCTGTCATTCCCATCTCTCAATTTCATGGCAGTCCACGTTAGGGAGGAGGGAACGGGGTCTTGGTCTTATTTTTCAGCATCTGTAGAGAACATAAATGCGTAGGGCAGAAAAGCTTCAGAACTTCTTTTGGTAACAGTCCTTGGGTAGGTGGGTTTTCTTGTCTTCAGTTTTCTTTACTACTTTCTACATGAACTCAAGCCAAGCCACAAAGCCATGCTTGGGCTCTCTGCCCATTTCAAGCTTTAGTTTAGTAATGTTAAATTTAAAGGAAACGTCGTGGATGCTAAACAGATTGCATTCTATAATATACATGCCTACAACATAAGTAGAATGGGCATACATAAAACACATTTTGAATAACCTGAAATCAGAAATTAAAACTTTATCTAAATTGACAGATGAAGCTATGAAGAACAGGTTCAGCTTATTAAAGAATTTGAAGAGGTTTAAGCAAATAAGCAGAGTAGAATCTAAGTTACTTGATTGATGTGTGCATACTTTTAGTGTTGGAACTTGATCATTTAGTATCTTATCAGTTCAGAAAGCTCATATGTATCACTAAATTCTTCATTTGGGCTTCTACAGACCCTTTGTGAGCATCAGGCATGCTCTGAATGTGAGAGCAAAAGAACAGCTCTGTCAAGAGATGTTTTTAGCAAATCAACAATGCAAGGGACAACAATAATTTGCATTAGCTCTTGCTCCGAATCCTCACCCCGACTACCCCATATTTTTCTTTCTCAGGTTGTATTGGAGGTAGGTTGGCTTTTGGGGGAAATTCCATCTTTTGCAGGTAGCAATGTGGTTATCCTCAGCACAGCAATTCTCTCTATAATCCTTCCTTTGAGTTCCTTTTTTGAAAGCTCCTTTATCGTGGGAGTAATTGATCTGTATTGTAATATTCTTACTTCCTACTTGTTCGAAAAAGTATTTGTCTTATAGCCTTCATTTCAGGAGGCATAACGAGTATGAGTTTTAATACAGGCAATTTGTAAACATATGAGAATTCTCCTCTAGCCAACAGCATTTGCTTTTTCTGTGGTCATTCACCATCTTTCTGAAATGTGTTCTTGGACTTCTCAAGATTTGACATTTTTAGGTGTTTCACTGCAAGATGATTAAGAACTAGCAGATTCCTTTCACTATCCTATTAAAAAAGAAAAGGGAAACTGCTGTTGTGTATTTCACGATTTTAAGAACGAAGGGCCTTGGACTGTACGTCTGTAAGGCTGATGAGAGATTTTCATCAAGACACAGGAAGGAAATTATTTCCTGCATCTCATCTTGGCAAGATCTCTTTTTATTGATTGTTCATATTGTTCTGTCATACCTCCAATTCCTGAAATATATTGAAGCAAGAGTTTGTGTGAAAGATAAACCAGTAGACTTTACTCCATCAGGTTTTCGGAAAGGCCATGGTGAGACGAAGAGGAAGACAGATACTACTGTGCTGGCTCTTTGTAGAGTTCTTTGGTGCCTACGTTCCTTGTGTCTTGCCTGATACACCGAATAAAATCACCATAGCCCTGGTAGACTTCAGCCTCTCTGAACGTGAATGTTTCTGAGGATAACTTTTTTCCCAAGATGACATGCAAGATAACTTGCATGACATTTAGATAACCTCACATACTGAATCTTGTAAATGCGCTCTGAAATCCACAGATCTTATTTCACTTTTTAAAGGTGTTTTTACTATCCGTTTTATTAATAAGTTAAACTACCTAAATTATCTTGAGTGTAGCAAAATTAGACTGTAGAAAAATAGTAACTGTTAACCTTTTGATTCTTTATTTGAGTCAGGTCAGAATTAGCTTTATAGATTAATGTTTTTTTCACTTAAAAAACCAAACACTTATTTTTAAGACCAATCTCAGTAAGTTTTAATTTTAGCAAATAATTTAGAAAATTGCAAATCCTGTTGGTCAAAGTTCAATGGTATATACTTATGTCTATAGGTAGAAAAAAAGAGATGTTTACCTACCTTTACTTCCTTAGTTTTCTGTACAGTTGTCCAGTATCTTGGTTTACTTTTAACAGAAATACTTGCGTGCCCTCTAAGTAAGAAATAGGTGCTAAGGCTCAGTTATTCATTTTATATTTTAACAAACTTAGCCTTGGAATGACAACAAAAGAAGTGATTCAGTATTTTAAGTGGTAACCTCGTATTAAGAAAAAAAAAAAAAAGAGCATATGAAGCAATTTCTGTAAGGTAAAGAATTTCCTAACTAAAATGTCAGCTATGAGAAGTCAACAGGAAGCTGATTTGCAGTGGAAAAATGTCTGCACTGGTGGTGGTTGTGATTTTTTTTTTTCTTTACTCTTCTACTCGTCCTCCTCCACTCATCCTTGCTGCTTTCTCAAGAATACTATAATTTACAAATAATTGTTACATGTTTTTAAAGCAGCTAAACAAGATTCATCTCTTTAGGGTTGGATGGAACTTAAAAGGTCGTATTGTACAAATCATGTACAATAGTACTTTTTATATTACAAGAATTTAGGATGTACAAAATATGTATCTGTAAGCATTCCATCTCCCGTTGCAAACAAAATGCCTTGCTAACCAATTATCAGCTCTGGAGGTGAAATTTATGCCTACTGAAGTAAAATTGAATAAAACTGCTGTCTTCTGTGTGGTGTATGATAACCTGTTATGATCTTCCAAAATGATTCTGTTCCTGATGATGATTTCATTGCTGTTCAGGGATGAAAAAATCAGAAAGAGAGGCTTGCAAACTTTTTTCATGTCACGTGAAGGAAGAGGAATGAGATGAGTTGGTGAGCTTTTGGCTTTGCTCCTTTTGTTTTGTTTCCATCCAGGAGAGGAAGACAGTGGGAAATGATACACAAATGAGGACTGCATTTTCAGTACCTCTGTTTCAATGGTGAAATAAATCCCCCAAGCAGCTTTCCATTTGTTGTGGGGTTTGTTTTTTCTTTAAACTTTGTTTCCAGTTGAAGAATTACATCCTGTCCAAAATTTCATAACCATCATACTTTTAGTTAGATTAGTGTTCCTAGTCACTTTGTGCCCACTCTCTGCTCTTTATGAAAAATAAAAGCATATAAAAATAAAAACTATTCTCAACATCTCACTGCTTAGTGAAGGCGGACTGGAATTTTTCTGTTTGCTCTGTAACTGTTCAAACTTATTAATGTAAGACAAGCTCTAACTCCTTCCAGAATCAGCATGTAAATGACCCACCTTCAGATGCACAGGAATACATACGTAATGCTAGAGGAAATAGTTCTGGTTTATGAAATCAAGAAAAAGACAACTAGGTATTCTTTGCTACAGTTTTAACAATCCAAACAGTAAAAAATATAGTACAGTAGTTGACAACTATATAGCTATAAAAGTGAATCATAGGTAAAAATTATAACCTAGTGCAAGACTGAGAGGGATGACCTTCTTTTTCATTAGAGGATTTGCAGATAGATATTTGCTGTCTGTGACTTGCTAAGTCTCCAAAAACATGTAAAGCACAATACTGCTTGTGGCATATAAGAAATACCTATGCAGAGTAGGTAACATCATTTAGAGTGATCCATTAGCATTTGCAAGCCTTTCTTCTCCATTACTTCAAGTAGTTGTTTGCAAACATCCGAAGTGGTTTCTGCTGGCTATTTTCATTTGCCACTTTGATTTGGCAGTGTTTCACTTGAACTGGATACAAGGCAATTAAGCACTAGACATATGACTTAGCTGCAAGAAAATTCACTTAATTATTTCCCTTAAAAAGAAAAAAAATAAATCTGTATTTCAGTAAGTTTTGTAAGGCAAGAGCACATCAGTGATTTTAAATTGAGAGGAAAAAATTATCACAAATACAGAATTTTACTGAAAAGTCTTTCAAGTATGAAAGAAATGCCTTTAAATGCAGAGAACTTGCACAAACCTGCACTGACTCCTGTAGCTCTAACTAAGCATGTGTAAAATTTTCCATTAGGTACCTCTGTTTTGAGAGATTGTGCAACTTGGTATTAATATTGCAAGACAAAACAATTTGGTCATATTTTAGCTGAAAAAGAAGTATAAAAGGGAAAAATTAAGCTGGTGTTCTGATGTTCTTACATGAAAACAAAACTAAGCAAAAACCACTACCACCATCTAAAACAAATAAAAACCAGCAAACAACCAGACCTTTATTCCTGGTAAGATCTGTACTGGGGCTACTGCCTCATTCCCTAACCTCTCCTGAAATTCTGCTGGTGGAAGTTTAGGAAGGGAAGGAGAAGAAAAATCATGATTTGGATGGAGAAGCATAATCCAATTCCCTTGACCCCTCTGCAGAATCCCCTTGTCCAGCTGTGTGACAGCATGGCTACGGGGAGGGATAGCACTGGCAGAAGGGGACTCTCAGCACATGCCAAGAGAAGGGAGTGGTGTGCGTGAGGAAATTCAACACAGCTCTTACTTTGGGAAGTTTTTGTTATTTTCAGGAGATAGATTTTCCCTTTTAGTTTCATTTGGGCCAAAATCTGATTTTATGATGTGAGAGAGTTCAGTTAAACAAAACAAAGTAAGGGAAAGATTCCACAATTTAAAAACAGGAGGAGTATCTTCTGTGTTTTTTTTTGTTTTGTTTTGTTTTGTTTTTTCTTCCCCCACTAAATGGTCTCTACAAATTTTGGATAGCAAAAGAATAAAAATTGACAATTCCTCATATAGTTGCTTACCTGCTACATGTAATCTTCCAGTACGTGTCATTGTTCATTAATATTTTGGTAATGTCCATTTATTTATAATACTAGGTTCAGATGTAAAGACATACAACTTTTTAAATATAGGCAAAGGAGATTTTTTCTTGCAATCTCATGTTTTTATATTTAAATATATATATAGCACCTTTCCTGTAAAAACAACAGGGTTATTGGATATTCAAGTGGACTTCAAGAAGTTTGATATTTCTCCCTTTTTAGGCTAGGAACTGGACTGTCTCGATTTAGAGCAAGATTTAATGCCTTATAAATAGTAGAATGTTTCAACCTTTATCAAAACCTGCTGTTTTCCTTCTGGTTTTGATATTCGCATGCGTAACATCTGATTAGATAAAAACTGCAGATGTAATTGTATTTATAGTTTTGTATGTTTGTGTCATAGTTATGTTTTGAGATAATGCGGTGTTTTCAACAGATGCTAAAATAGGTTTGTGTTTTTGAGAGTGAATATTTGTTTTTTTTAACCACTAAAGTTTCTGATACCTTTTTGTTAGAAAAGGTATGTGACATTGTTTCTTTCCCTCCATTTAAAATATGAACTGTTCTTCCCTTACTCTTTCTAGCCTTTAGTTGCTGATATTCACAAGTGATTTTTTTTTTAACAGTAACAGAGAAATTGAGGTTGAATCACCTTTTTTTTTTTTTTTTTGTAGCTTGGATGTCTCTAGGCTTCCTTTTTAATTAATCAGGGACATACACATATGCTGAGGCTCACTGCTGTACATGAAGCTTAAGTCCATGAAGCTCCTAAGTTCAATGCCTAGGCACTTTGCTGAGTTAGATCCCTTGTTACCAGTTCTTCTTAGGTGTAATTTCTATATTCGGGGCCATTTTTAGTGTCTGTGAGTAAAATAGGCCAACACTGTGTGATCTTCAGGGGAAACAACCTGGTTATCTAGCAGAACGTGTCGTTCTCTCAAGACAGGGAGGTCAGGCCCATATGCCCTGCTAGGGATAGTCCTTCACAGAATCTGTCTCGTGTGGCACCTCGGTATTGCTTGGCAGAAGGCTAAGTGGCTTGGCCAAGAGTCGTGCCAAGCCACGTGGGAGCAGGTGAGATTTAGGGTCTCTAGATTAGGGCGCTCGTGCTCTGGCCCTGTTGCCTAATATATACAGTCATTGTGACCAAGGTCACTGAACACTTGTTAAAAATGTGTCTTTATCACTTTCTCCCCCTTTTCCTAAGATCAAGGAATGAAACTTTAGTCATACATACTCTGCAGGGTATAGCAAAAGTTCTGTTCAGACAATTCATTTTAACACCTTGCTTAAACGAAATCCATTCAACCTAGTGTGACATGATGTATGACAGAGGCTCACTAACTCCTTAGTTATTTACATAATAATAGCCTTTCATGAAAGGAAAAAGAGCAAAGGCTCTTTGTGCAAACTTCAGAGCCTCTGTGGAGCTGGTGCCTGGTGGTAGTAGTCCCTGGCAGTGGTAGAACCAGGTGCCCGATCCTGCCTTTTCTTTGAGATGATTTGGAAGCACAGGGCACTGGAATTTCTTTACTTTAGTACAAGGAAAGGCTTTTCATTCCAGAGGGGGTAAAAAGTGTAATCTGACGCAAGGTATGTAAACGTGCTACTGGTGTCTGTAACAAAACATAAAGCTAAGAATTTTTAATTGCAACTGTGAGCATGAAAGGAAAGTGTGGGAGTGGGGCAACACTCAGAAACTATTTGGGCCCTAGATTCTACACAAACAAATGCCCTCTTCAGTTTTTTTTTTGTCTTTGTTTTTATGGTGTTGGAAAGGAAGTGGTCTACTGTCATCTTCTTCAGTGAAAATGGGCCTTGCAGAGCTGCTGATTAGATATGTATTTTTAATATATATCAACACCCCCTGATACTAAAAGGCCTACAGAAAATAACTGGTTACTTGGTTATCTAGATAGCTGGTACTTACCTCATTCTTTCCTACTTAGAGCTGAAAAATATGTTTCAAGTCAACTGAGTAAACATTAAAATGAATGCAAGAAATATGAAGAAAATAGCGAAGCACACAGGTGAATGTAGTAAGCTCAGAAGATAATCTAAAGCTAAAAATGTTTTAAAAATATTTTTTAAATAATGTGCTGATGTGACACAGTTTAGCACATGCTGTTTTTATGACATTAGGTGTAGGTAAATACAACCATATATTGCATGTATTCCTAGTATATGAATAGATTGGTACGAATTTGGTAATAAAAAGATCTTGCTTCGTATAAGGAAGGATATCCAACATTGCAGTCTTCTGTTCTCCGATGAACAGATTTTCTACCAAACTGCAATCTTTAGAGGACAGATGATAGTACAGAAGGGGCAATAAGGGCCCCCAGTATATCCCCAGACAAACGTGCACCCTAGTTCTCATGGAGTTTCAGAAAATCATACCTCTCCACTCTTTGTGTCTGGAAGAGTTTCAGCTTGTGTTGAACTAGTCCCAGAAAAACTATAAATAAATAGTTTTTATTTATTTATTTATTTATTTTGGTCAGAAGGAATGGCAAGGAGATTGATTTGATCCCCAGGCCATTTTTTTCAGGCCATTTTCTAACTGTCCTTTTCAGAGGATCTTGCAAGAATCCACCGAATCTCTGCTGTTGGCTTTTGTTGTCTATTTAACAGCACTACACCAGAGCAAGCCATCTGTACGGAGACATCTACTTAGAATCAAAATTTTCTTATGTGTTTTTGGCTTTCCTGTCACTATGTTTAGAGGAACCTTGGTATTCTATCAGTTGATTATAATGGAAGATAATCATTAAAAGAGTCAGTATTTAAGGATTAGTAATTAGGATAAGGCTTTATTATTTGTTCTCAGAAGACAGGTAATAAACTCTGGAGTGATACTTCTTGCTACCCCTTTATTTTAAATCTATGTTTTGTAAGATTTATACACTGGGGCTAGGTTTCAGTAGGTAGTGCTGGATGCTGTTGGCTGTAGCCATTCATGAGAAGTTTTTGTTTGAATCTAGTATGGCTTTGCTGGTCTTAAATGTGTTTTATTTATTTATTTATCTGGTTTTCTGTTAGTCATGGTTTCTTCAGTGGGCCTTGGTTTATAAATTTTCAAAAATGAGCACATAGTGAGCTAGGTGGAATTTAGGGCATCTGAACATAGTACCAGATTTACAGTGGGATGAACTTCGTTTTCAGCCAAGGCTTGTTTACAGCAGAATCCATTGAGTTCCGTGAATTGACTGTGAAATTACTTCAGGACAACTTGAAAACAAGCTTAAGTTTCCCATGTACAAATGGGAGGGATGTTTTTATTGAATGCTTCCAGGATCTCCCCCTTCAACTCCCCCCTTTCCCCCCTTCCCCCCCCCCCCCCCCCCCCCCCAGCCGTGATGTTAAAAATAACCATTGTGAGTATGTAAATACCCATTGTAGAGGTTTGTCTGTGGACTGCATGAGGAAGAAATGAAGGTATGTGGTCATGGCATTAAACATGTTGGCTCTGAGTCACTGGGAAGCTGCACCTGTGCACTGCCTTGCAGCTGTACGAAGTTGGAATTGGTGATGCTTTACACTGGTTTGTGCTTAATTTGCACAGGTGCAAGTGTGGAAAGCTATAGCCTCACATTATATACTTAAATCCCTGGCCTGCAGTGAGATGTCTGTGACCTCCCAGCACCTGCTCAGAGGATTACACCTGTTCCAGAGAGATCCTCTGCGATGTTAATAGTCTCTGCTTGGACTGCTGAAATTTTGTAGTTGGGGACTAAACTTTCTTCTGCAAGAAAAGAAATTGCTCTCTTGAACACATTCCTACGACTTTGCCTGCACTCCAAATTTTCATTAAGTGAGCTGGGAGTTTAGATTAACTATGATTTATTTAGCATTGCTCCAAAAGGAGCTATGTTGCCCAGGTGGCTTTTTGCTTAAACCTCTTATTAAAAACACTAAGTAAAGCTGGAGTAGACTGTTTGGAACTAGATACTTGGAAAACACTTTCTCATTTTCACAGTTGTGATTCTTTGAATAAATATTGCAAATCGAAACTGCTGCTTGGCACAGTCCCAATTCAAAATTACTTACATTGTTCCTAAGATATGCTAAGGGCTTGCTTTTGGAAGTAAATGACTTTCATATTCTCCAAGAAGGTTATGTACAGCTGCTTTCGGATCCTGTTGATCAACTGCTTAGTGTTAACAGTGCATTTTTTGCTAGTATTGCTGGAGTCCTTGCAGCACGGCTGTAGAAAGACCAAGAAATGGAAAAATCAAACTGAGAGCTGTTCTTTACATGCTTGTAAGTTTTGACTGAATACTTATCTATTGAAATCAAAACTTACCCTGCCTTGTTAGTCATGTGTCTTGTGCAACTAGTAAGTGAGCCAGTTGTGAAATGAAGGTGACTAAACTTAGAGGAAAATGTGACCTATAAAGTTCCTAAGGAAAAATCAGAAGCATTTATTTTCCACTTTGCATTTCTATCTTTTTATCCTTCTCTCTCTTGTGTTTTTTTTTTTTTTTTTTTAAATACCTTTTGAAGGGTTTTATAGCACTGCACTTTACTCCCTACCTTTCAAAAATATTTTTCATTTCTTCAAATAATTTCTGTCATTCTGAATTGCTTCTTATTATAGATCTTCTGCTGTTTTTCTCACAATACCTTCTTTAGATCTCTTTTCTTTCATTTTTAACTAATATCACTGATGGCAAAAGTCTCATCTGGTGGCTAATATTTTAATATTCTGGATTTAAGCAATGAGTCACTATGACGTACCAGCCGGTCCTTTTAATCCTCTGGCCCTTCAGAGAAGTATTTGAGGATTTTGTATGTTCGGGATATTAACATGAAGTATGGTTCTTTCCCTTCCCAAATGTTTACTGTGATCTGGTAGGATTTAGACTGGTATGTAGGAGCACAAGTGCAACATGCTGCATGTTTCATGTTTTGCTTCAGACTTCTCCATGGACGAGCATTTTGTAAGGAAATGCTGTATGTCAGATGCTATTTTATCTTCTATCCTAAAGAAGGGGTTATCCCTTGTGGAGCTGTGGAATGCGGCTTGGTGGGTGGGAAGCAAGAAACCCCAGGAAAACTATTTGGCCTTTGCCTCTTCTCTTCCCCCCTTCCTGTCTGTCTGTCACCTTTCCTCTCTCCTCTCTGGGAGCTGTAGGAAGAATTTACTTTCAGCCTTTAGGGAATAGGAGGAGTGAAGAAGTACTGTGGGACTTCTGGTGGAAACTGGTGTACAGGGCCTGCCTGTTTTTCTGGGAAGAAGTTTTAATTTTGAAAGCTGGCCAGTGACAGGACGGGCCGTGCAGGGATGAGGAGCACAAAGAGCTCTCTCCAGAATATTGCCTTTTTGCTGATAGGGATTGAGATGTTGAAGTTGACTGCACAAGCTTCTTTAGAGTATTCACTGACAGCTGCAATATTTCCTGCTTTGTTAATGAGTTCGTTTCAGTCTCTTTAGCAGATATAGACTTTGTACTTTGACTGCAAGATCACCAATAGCTGTTGATCACAAGTAATTGTTATAATAATTCAGATATGACTTACAACTGCAACAGCATTTCTGTCAGCCAGTTCATGTCAGATACCACTTCTGTAGGATGAAAATTGCTTGTATGAGTGAAAGTGGTTTCTAACAACAGACGTACCACATCAAGTAGAGTTCTGTCACGGACGTCTTGAACCTTGCCAAACCTCAGCGGGCCATCTGCCATGCTAGCCAGTGGGCTGGGTTTTCCAAAGATGGAAGGAATGTACTTTTATATTTGATTTCTCATTCCCTACACGTCAAATTTAAACAGTCTTCCTATTATTCATAATACAAAACTTTGGAAATTAATGTTCCTTTCCTATCCCAAGGTGCCTGTCTGAGGATCAGAAGTGGGGATATGCTTTTAACTTTTTTTTTTTTTTTAGCCCAGTGGTTCTTTATAATATATGCTTGTTTTGTGACAGTTTTTTTGAGATGTTCTTTTTTGTTTGTTTTGTTTTTAATTATTCATATTTTTATAATTAGCTACAATATTCAAGTAACTAGAGAAAGTGAAGCATTGGGTCCGCAAACTAAAGAAAATATAAAGAATTTGTCAGATGATATAGTGTAGTGATTTTAAGATGATTCATGAAAAATGACTGTTTAGAAACTTACAGCTGGATTTTTTTAGTATCCAGAGGACTATTTTTTTTCCATTTCAACTTGCGATGTGAATTATGTGTCAGCTGTTTTCTTTGTTTTTACTAGCCTTGCTAGCAAGAGCTGGAATGCTTGGGTGTTTGATGGAAAAATACTATTGTCCTTAGTTTTATGTTCCTCTTTCAAAGCAATTTGTTTTGAGAGGCTGGTTGATAGTTCCAAGAGTCCATAATCACAGACAGTGTTTACTTTTGCAAGTAGCAAAGTAAACTTCATTGCTAGGCAGAACTGCACAAGTTTTTAGTCTCAGGGGAGTGAAAATCGGGTGTGACTCTTCGAACTTCCATGCTTTTAAAAAGTATTTGAAGTGGAAGGAATTTGAATCTATCTTCTTTCCAGTTGTGATCACATTCATGTATATTGCTTCGATAGCTTGCATGTGGTGAGATTTAGCTATGGGTAACACAGGTTTTTGTGTTGCTGGTCAGTTTTGATGCTTTCACTTTGTGGTACAGTAACATGTTCTTGTACGCTCTGGACTCGTGCCCTCTCTGAGCCTCTTGATTTAATGTTTGGAACTCTGTCTTGCTTGGCTCTCACCATTGACATTGATTATCTTCGAAGATGTCTATGATTCAACTTGGCTGTCAGCTCTCTTAACGCTATTCACTTCCCCCATGTCAGCATGTGCCCACCTAGGTTGTTGTTGCCCCTGCCATTTTAAAGCACAGCGCTCTGCTCCTGTGTGTCACCGGTACCTGTCCGGATCTCTGCCTAATGCCGTGTTGCACCTCTCCCTGCCCTTTCCTTATGCTGAACCCTGCCAGGCCACCCTCCTAGTGGAGCATGCAGCCACGCTGGTGACATAGTCTGTGTTTTAGGCAACTTGTAAATTTTTGGGGTGTGAAAGAACAATTGTTTAAGATGTTTCCATTGTCCAAGACTTCCAAAATTATTTTGAGTTATCAGGCATAATGGTTTTGTGCAATCACCTGGTACAAGAAGTGAAGTAAGTGAGCTTAAGAACATAGGGTACCGTACTAGACAGACCCTTAATCCAAATCAGTGCGGTCATTCTTGATTTCCACAATGACCATCAGCAGACACCTAAGGAAGAATATATGAGGCAAATGTTGTACCATACTACATTTCCACAGCAGTCTTCAAGCATCTGGCCATTTTTAGCTCAGGGGATTTCCTGATCCAGCTATGCTCGGTTACTGTAGTAACCTGCTGTGAAGCTGCTCTTCCTGGTTATTTTCTCATCCCACAAGCCTGTTTAAATTTGCCTCCACAGTGTCCTTAAGCAACATATTCTGTGGATAAGTGTTTTTCTCTCTCTTTTTTTTTTTTTTTTTGAGTGTGCTTCTATCCATCTTCCGTATGGCAGTTGCAGTTTGGAGGCCTCTGTCGTATTTTCTCTGTGGCTCCTTGTCCAAGCTGAAGAGATCTAGCACACCCAGTTTCCCCTAAATTTGAAGCCTTTGATAATCTTCATGGTCTATTGATGTATCTCTTCCAGCTCTAATACATCTGTTTTGCTAAGAGGTGTCTGTGATTTTATTTTACGTGGTGGCATAATTATGTTTTCTTTTTTGTTCTCTATTCCTTCTCTGATAATTGATAGTTTGATTTGCTTTTTTATTGCTTATAAGCGATGAGTTGATACTGTCATGGAATTACCGATCATAATCCAAAGTCTTCTGACTGGTAACGGTCAGCTCAGTCTGCCTTTTTTTTTTTTTTTATCAGGTTGAGATTATTTTTCAGTACATCATTTTGCCTTCTCGTGGATTGAACTTTCTCTGACTTTGTTGTGCAGTCACTCCACAGCTGTTAGAAGTTAGCTGTCAGCCTGATAGCCATTGAATAGCTGTGTGTAATCAGCCAACTTTGTCACCTCACCGCTCACTGTTTTCCCATGAATATGCTGAACGGAGCAGATGTCTCTATAGCTCAGCTGGTACTTCCCTCCAGTTCAAGCACAGACCCTTAATGCTTACCCTGTGCTTCCAGTATTTATGGCCTGATTATTTATTCATGCAGGGACTTTCCCTCTTAGGCTGTGGCTACGTAGTTTTCTTTAAAACCTTTGACTGTGGTCCGTGTTGAAGTGGCCACGTACAAAAATGCTACTGCTGTCTGAAAGCACTGGGGAATGACTCATGTTTAGAAATGTAGGCATTAATGTAAAATATGCTTATTAAGGTTGAAAGGGGAAAAAAGATAGTAAGCATTGGTTTTAGTAAGATAGTAAGATTAGCTTTTCATTCCTTGCTGTTCTGTACAGATAGAGCTCCTAACATAACCTGGTGTATCTGGATTCAAATGGTTTAAGGATGCTCCTGATGTGCAGGAGGATTGATTCGTTCAGGGTATATAAGAAAGTGAAGGGGGCAGATAAGTGTTGCTTACGGCTTTGGCCAGAGATTGTAAGTTACTCTTCTTTGATAGAAAATCTCTTTATATTCTCCCAGTTGGAGAAACATAGTCACCATTCTAAGACAGTTTCAGTACTTTTGTGTTTTCAGTGCAGTCGTATTTTGTACATTTCCATGCAATGCGCATTAGTGTCACACTGCTTTGCTATGCAACAGATTTTTGTTAACTGAATCTTCCACACAGGCTGCATTTCAGCACTAAGTAATGTTTAAATCCTTTTCAATGAATGATTTCAAGTGGATTTGATTGAAGTACATCTGAGGAAATGGGAATTTTTATTATAACTTTGATAGGAACTCAATAACATTTAGTTCTAGGAATTACTTGAGATGTAGTTTGGAGCATGATTATTATATTTCAGTGTGTAATTTAGCAATATTTTACTCTTGCTTGGACTTTCATTCTGGTAAATAACATGTATTTTAGACCATGTGAAAAACAACCCACTATGAATCATTCTGATGCGGCAGCTTGTGTGTGTAGTTTACTGGCAAATCTTTCCTGTCCAGTAAAAGAAAAAAAAAAAAAGAGAGAACTTAAAATACAGATGTAGTAATACCATGATTTCTGAAAGTATGTAGCTAATAGGTCATCTTGTGCCAGCTGTAAAATAAAGTGTATTATTTGGAAGCAATTTGTCAATACTCTAAGATCTGTGAATACTGATTTAAGTAATCTCCATTTGTCTGCACATCATAAATTATACATATATGTCCAGTTCTGTTTCATGTAACAAACTACATCCCATGAATATGCTGTCTTTCTTTTCTATATCTAAGTGAGGGAACTCGTGAGTATCTTAAGAGAGTGTTTCAGGGAGCAGCAAAATGACAAAACATCCCCATCAGAGTAACAGCAATAGAAGTACAAATAGAACAAAATGAATTTTATCTGAATTCCTAGAGGCCAGTTAGTTGTTGTTTTTCTACAATCTTAGTAGTGGTGAAGATGATTAGCATATGTTTTCCTGCCTACTTGCATTCAAAATTAGAGAGTGGCATCATAAACAGGGGACATGATTTCTGTAGCTTCCACATGACTTTCCAACAGACAGTTCTTACAATGCTTTAATGAAAGTGTCTGCCTACAGGAAATCTTACTTCAGGGCTTAAGGTAAAAATTACTGTTTTGACATATTTTATTGAAGGTCCGTGAAAAATACATCTATGAAGAAATAGAATTGGAGGGTTGCAGGTCTTGACTTGTACTCAGTGGGAATCATATATGGGATGTAATGAATCATGTACAGTATGTAATGAAAACTTTTTGTTTAAAAAACACCCTCTTCCCCAAATGCAGCAGTTTTGATTCTTCTCTATACTACTAATGTATGAAAAGGGAATGCTAGGTTATTTTAAAACTTTATTTCAGATCCCTTATCTGTATCAGAATAGCACTCTAGTAAAATGACAAAGTCAGGATCTCAGAATTACCAGAACTAACATTATCTGTGTGATCATGGTTGGTCCCCTTTGTATTTGTACATTGTTATAGTCTCTAGGTAAGGTGTAAAAGGTTATTATTTGGTGGGATTGTTGCCAGGGTAGGCCTGAATGTAGGGTAGATATTCACTTAGCAAGCATCCACAGGCTGCAAGTTAGTACATGCTCAGTTACTGTCTGCAAATGTTTCGTATGTGGGTTAGTCACCCATAGGAGATGAGAACTTTGAATTTTGTTTTGGGCTTTCTTGGATAAGATTTCCCTCATTTTAATCATTTGGTCAAATTTGTGTAAATCTGCACTAGCGTGTTGGGACACATGTATGACCCAAAGACCACTTCCTGTTAAATACCCAAATTGGATTTAGGTACTTAAGAATGATAGATATGAATGATGCATACATGCATATTAGTTTGAAAAAAACTCTTAATGTCAGGAAAATGTATTACCAGTTTTGTTTTCAGAAATGGCTAGGTTGTATTACAGTATTTCTCCAGTCATTCATCATGATGAAAAGTAAGTTCAGTAAGCCTGAAAAAGTTTTAGAAGAGTGCTTAACAACCGGAAAGATTTGACTACATGAAAAACTACACTGGTGCAGAATTGAATAGGTTTTGATTGTAAAATTAGGTAATTCATATTGCCTATTGCTGAGGATACTCATTTATGTGAAGCGTCTTTTTAATTTATTTCACTTTGAAAACATAACATCATCAACATCATCGTTCTTTTAAGGTAAGGTAATAAAAGTATGAATAGAAAGTTCCAAAAGAACAAGCCTATATTACACGTTCTTGACTATTTCCGTGTAAGAAAACAACACACTGCAGACAAAAAAGGAAAATATAATCAATGATGTGCTGTCTGGATAACACGAAAAGCTGTGTACTAAGATATTCAGGGTGCTACGTGGGCACGCCTGCTCTGTTGGTATTAGCATCTCGGAACCTGTGCTATACCCTGGTGCTGCATGACAGTGAACTAGATTAAGCACAACACAGAACTAAAACTCTTTCCTTTGCTCATGCTAGATTGCTGTCAAGAAGGTAACCGTGTAGTCATATCAATACCTCATTTTGCCATCCCTGGTCATTGGGCTGCTGCTGGTGACTGCAGCAGGATTTGTGCCAAGCTCAGCCTTGTATCCCTTCCAGAATAATACAAGTTGCTCTACATGCACACGTGTTCCTTCTTGCATGCAGCTTTGCTTGGACTGGTGTGGAAATGCTTTATTTATGGCATGGTTAAACATATATGTAGAATCACAGAATGGTTTGGGTTGGCAGAGACCTTAAAGCCCACCCAGCTCCACCCCCCTGCCATAGGCAGGGACACCTCCCACCAGCCCAGGTTGCCCAAAGCCCCATCCAGCCTGGCCTTTAGCACCTCAAGGGATGGGGCATCCACATCTTCTCTGGGCAGCCTGGGCCAGGGCCTCACCACCCTCTGAGTGAACAATTTCCTCCTAACATTTAGTCTAAATCTACCCTTTTAAATTTAGAACTATTTTCCTTTGTCCTATCCCTACACCCCCTGACACGGAGTCCCTCCCCAGCTTTCCTGTAGGCCCCCTTTAGGTACTGGAAGGTACTATAGGGTCTCCCTGGAGCCTTCTCTTCTTCAGGCTGAACATATGGAGCTCTCAGCCTGGCTTCATCCTCAGGATGAAGCTCCAGCCCCTTTATCATCCTCATGGCCTCCTCTGGACTTGTTCTAATATATCCATGTCCCGCTTGTGCTGGGAGCCCCAGAGCTGAATGCAGGGCTCCAGGTGGGGTCTCAGGAGAACAGAACAGAGGGGCACAATCACCTCCCTTGCCCTGCTGGCAGCACTGCTTTTGATGCAGCCCAAGATGTGGTTCGTTTTCTGGACTGCAAGTGCACATTGCTGGCTCAATTCATTGTCTGCCCAGCCCATTTCTGTGCTTGTGCTCTCCAAACCAAATAATCCTCACAAGAATAGTCAGGGTGATGATTATATGGTAAAATGTTAGCACCTGTAGATGCTATTAATTGTACTTCCAGTACACTGATAACTTGAATTATCATAGTGACCTCACATTGCAAAGAAATTCAAAATGTTTACTGCCGTTAACAGACTGCTTAGTTTTGCAAAGTGGTTGAAATATTTGAATTTGTCTTCCACTTAAAGAGAACTCTGGAAGATGGTATGTTTATCACGTCTTCTGTGCTTCATACTAACTCACTCTTTTAAAAGTTTTTTTCATATTTCTATGTCCAGTTAGATAATTCAGTTTTTCAAAAAAGGGACTTAGCCTTGTTCCTTGGGGTTTCTGTAACAACCTCAATTCTGTTTAAAGATGCAGATTTTGGCATTACTTTTTTTGGCATTCACACTTTCAGTGTGAAATTAGTAACATTGGATCTTGATAGACAAAGACATCTTCAGGAGGATGGAGGAAGCAGAACAGTGCCAAATCATGTGTTTATATTGAGGAGTGAAAGAAAAGTGTAAAAGCAACTGATAAAATTATCAAATAAAAGCAAACCAACCCATGTCCAGTTTTATTTCATATCTTTGTACATGTCCGATCAGGTATGTTAAATCCTGTGGTTTGTCAGGATGATATAATAGCTCAATTAAAAGTTTTGATAGTAAAATCTGTTAGCTGTGAGCCTGTGTTACTACCTATAATGCCATCGAATTGATACTTGACAAAGTATTTATTCTTGTAAATATTCAGATCAGTTTCATTCAAATTTATTTCCATGAGTAGCATCCTCTAGATTTTTTTTTTAATTTATTTTATTTTTACCTCTGTTGTCATTTTGTGTAAGTAATTAAAGATAATAGCTACTCATGGGAAAATGATTAAATCTTCAGCATGGCAGCACAATATTTGTCCTTTTTTTTTTTTTTTCCAACTTCTGTTTTATGCAGACTGCATTTTCTTTCTTACTTTAATTTGTGCTAACACTTTGTGTTCTCATTTCATTGGATATGTTTGTTACCCAGTATATCTGAGCACTAGTGAGAAAATAGATTAAGTAGACTTAGGAGTACCTTGAGACATTTGTGTGCACCTGATAACAGCTCTTTGGACTGATCTGGAAGTAGCAGATTTTTCTAAATGTGGGCTGTGAAGCCCAGCTCAGGAGAGCTATTCATGATTGATGTTGTATGGAGTGTTTGTTCAGCAAAACCCAAATGTAATCCTTGGACAGAGTTTTCCTTAAGAGATGTTGGCAGGCCCAATGCCACAGTAGTTCGTAAATGAAAGATTAGAGACAATAATGAGTGAGCTTGTAGAGTCTTAGATTTGAAGGAACATTGTGCATCTTCCTTCCTTTGTATTCAGCTTTCTTTACTAAATTATGCTGTGGTCATTGTTTTTGCATAAGTGGGGAAGAAAATGCATACTGCAGAAGCAACAAAAGCTGATAAGCAGTTTTGAAAGATAGTTCTTGAGAAATTCAACCTATCTTTCATGTTGACACCCTTCTCTGGTCTTTCAAATATGCTGGTTGAAGTGGGCATATCTGTGTGAAATGATTTTTAAGCAAATGAAAAGTTGGAGGAAAGCTTAAGGTGACATTATCATCAGCTTTCTTTGTGTTCTGGAACATCCTTCCCTAAATCTTACCCAAAGTTTGCCATTTTTTACTTTTGGTGTACATCCTGAACAGCACAGCTGCAATAGACTTGCACAACACTCTGGTATATGTCAGAAAAGGGCTGATGAGAAAGACATGAGGAAGGGTAATGTTTTTCTACACATGACAAGCTCAGCTCCTTCAGGATTTAAGTAGTAGTTGTGTACAGCTGATTTCTTACAAGTTTATACTTGTTTTTCATGTTTAGTACATGATGAATTTAACCATTGGCTCAATCTCCCCACATTGAAGAATGTTTTTGTTTGTTTTTTCCTTATTTTTTTTCCTTTTTCCTGGGCTTTGCAGGTGAGGAAACTAAATCATAGCAAAATTCAGTCATTTGTCTACATTCCTTCTATGAGTCAGTGGCAGAAGTAGGAAATACAGCTCATGTATATTTTTAGTCCCAAGAATATTTTGTCCCAAGAATAGTCCCATATACTTTGGTCTCTGAACAATACTCTGTCCTTATATAGCGTTTAAAAATAATTATTGCACAGATCCAGAGTTGAACTAATTGCCAAGTATGATGGTAGACTGGCTTTTTCTCTGCAGGCTTATTGACAGGAACCTTCAATTTCCTTTGCTTCTGAAGTGTTAAGGAGAGATCATTTGTTAAGACTAGATGACTCTGTTCTACGTCTGTAACTTTCTAAATCAGCAGCATTTTTGTTTTTTAATTCCTGTGTTTACTGTCTGAGAAAGGGGAAGTTCTGGGAGAGGAAGAGGGATAAACAAGTATGGGTTATACTGGTTTATCACGAGTGAGCTGCTAGTTGCATGTATCCCTTTTAGCCATGTATCTGTGTCTCTTTGTAGATCTTCTGAAATTCATGTTTTTTTCTTTTTTTTTTTTTTTTTTTTTGAGGTGATTTATCCCGAACTTAGTGCGTTCCTGCCTGTTTGCCTGTCTTTAGTTTGTGGCACAAATATAATCTGTCAAGAGCAGTTTTGGACAGCCATGAATTTCCTTGTGGTGGCAAAATACAAATAAGAAATATTTTGGAAGCCTGGAGCACAAAACATAAATACTCATCTCTCAGGCAGTAGAGTGGAAGAGCTAGGTATGTTGGTCTCAACTTCCCTCTCTTGTGCCTGAATCACAGGACTATATTCCCTTAGTTCTAATTAGTAGCATGTATTTTGTAGGATCCCTGTATTTTACTGCAACTTGAGCATATGGATCAGAAATCTGTTTTAAATGCAACTAATTAGGTGAAATGAGCTCTGTACATATGCTTTGGATTTTGAAGCTTTAATATTTTGAGGGGGGGGGGTTGGATTTTTAAAAGTTAAAATCAACAGTTCACCTTTTGAAGGCTTTTCAAACTTTCTTTTATCTTGATTCATAAACAATTACAACTTGCGGTTTTGCCAGCTAACAGAGCTGTCTTTGTCCATGTATTCTGAGTAAGAATTGTAGAAGAATAATCTTTTATTTAGTAATAGACTAGTCTACTTCTGTGTCAGATCTATCTGGAAAATACTCCTAACTGCCAAACAGATCTGATCCTAGCTCTAAAGAAGAGTGCCTTTTTTTTTTTTTTTTTTTTTTTTGGTGCCAGCCATTGAGATATATTATGAACTTGGAAAGTTGTTGCACTGTTTATTATATAACAGAGTGGGAGCAGAAAGATTAGACACTTGTTAAATGCAGTGAAATAGGGTACCCAGCAGTAATCTTATTTTTGGAGTAACAACTGCAAAGTTGGACAGACTGACTTTTTTCTTGTGCATTTTTTTCCCCCTGGAAATATATATAATTGGAAAATACAAATAATCACTTTCATGGTAGGTAGTAAGCTAAAAGCATGAAAGTAGAAGTGATATACACATACGATATTTCTGCATTTTCAATTTTTTGTGTGTGAGATATAAGTACAGATGGCTAAAAATTAATTTGTCTTGGTTATAGTCTGTGAAATCCAGTACTACGAAGGATCCAGGGCTCAGGTGTAAGTTTTTCTGTGCATATTTATGTATCTGTTGATTCTGTCAACCATATTTATTTGAAGATCTCCAAGTTAGGAACTTTCAGAATATTTTACTCCATTCCTCCTCATACGCAGGCAGTAAAAAGCAGGACACAGGTGTTCATCCCACCTCATCAATCAGGCTAGTGGCAGAAAGGAAATGACACTCCCTAATTCCCTATCCAGTTCTGTTTGCTAGACCGTATTGCCTTCCAAAAGTAAAATTAGCTTTCATGCAGTGGTTAGAAAGTTGACACAGCCAAAACGTATCTGTGTTACTGCATGCCGGTCATGCTTCGCTTTCCTGTTTTATAGATCCAGGAGGGTAGGACTGCTTTAGACCTTCCACTCCTCTCTGTTGTTGATCAGGTTAGGGCCAGGTTGTTGTAATATTTCCATTACTGAGTCTTATTT
This sequence comes from Anas platyrhynchos, assembly GCF_047663525.1. Classification (NCBI taxonomy): domain Eukaryota; kingdom Metazoa; phylum Chordata; class Aves; order Anseriformes; family Anatidae; genus Anas; species Anas platyrhynchos. Next base: position 91,551,975 of record NC_092587.1, on the reverse strand, counting down.
TTGAATTTATGGCATTTATGGGTATTTGAAAATTCCTTCTGTTGTGAAATCCTGATTGTTGCAGCCATCTCTAGCCTGTCCTCTCTCCCTGAATCAAAGAGAAAATTGATTCAGAAGATATTAGTTCACTGGAAAAGTGAACAGACTTGTGATTCTTGTTTTCAGGCTTCACTGACTCTATTTCAGAAAGCTTGCTGTTGTTTTATTACTCCACAAGGCAGGGTAATTATGAAATTAAGAAAGTGCACCTTTCTTCTGACTACCCAAAAGATCTTTACTAAATCAGTAGACCTTTGCCAGTCTGTACCAACTGCAAATGTGATCTTTCATTTTTATATCTTATCTGGGGTGGTTTCAAAGTTTTCAGCTGGCTTTAAATAGACTGTCCAAAATATGCAACTTTTGTTCTTATCGTAGCTCTGTGATGCACAAGCATTTGTCTGGCAACAAGTAACCGAGTATGACTGAAGAACTGGTACTTCAGAAATAAAGTTCTACCAGGGGGTTGAACTGTATTCATCAGCTTGAGTTAGGAAAAGTAAGTTAGCAAAGGCTAAGCCTATTCAGGCTTAGGAAAAACATCAAATAACGGTTGTTAAAAATGTTGCAGATAATATGGGAGAGAGCTACATTATCTGTTACATTAAATTCAGTTGATATACTATTATTTAGTGTTAAAATATTCCTAAATCTTACCAAAGTAACCATTATATTGTGAAGAAGGACCACCCCAGTTCAATTTGCTATAAAGGGGCAGTGTTATTTGATTTTGTTCTGAAAGATAAGATTTTTCTCCTCAGTATGAAATCCATTCTCTCTACAGAAATCAAAGAGATGTTTGTACTCCGTACCAGGTATGACACTCCTGAGGAAGAAATCACACCTTTAAGCTGCTCCAGCTTTTCAGTATATTATAAAGTATATTATAATTGCAAACCTGAGGGCTGGCTGCTTAGGCGTTAAACCTATTGTTTCTCTATAAAATTGATTTTTTTTTTCCCCGAGGTATTGCTCCAATAAGATCCCTTAAGATGCTTCTCCCCTGCTAGAATCTAATGAGTCAAAAGGGTCATTCCAGAGCATGAATCATCAGAGCTATTCTGTGCCACATGACTGCCAATATGAGGTTGTGTTCTCATCATCCCTCTGCTACTGCAACAGTCCACTGTGTGAGAAGAAAATCCTGTGTTAGGGTCAGAGATGCCAACTGAGCTGATCAGGATTGGTTTCTTTAGTCTTGTGGTGTCAGAGACCCAAAATAGGTGGCTCACATTGACCATTTCTTTGGCTTCTGTTAGGATTGCTCACTGAGATGCCAGAACTGATGAGTTGAGTTGTTGTTTTCCATATATATATAGAACTTGCATACCTTGTCTTATGCATGGGAAATAAGCTGGAGATTTTTTGATACTGATCCGTCTTTACATGGGGGGGAGAAAAAGGAGTCACTTAAAGGATGGAGCTTCAGAAGCAGGCAAGTGGTTAGAGATGTATGTGCTTCCTGAGATGCCCTGGGAAAGCCCTCCACAGGGCACAAGGAGTACCTGTGCCTGAATGGATAAACATTGTCAGAAGAGAGAAATGCACAGGTAGGGAGAATCAGTGGCCCTTCCTGATGGTCTCATCTCTGCACCTTGTATAATTTTTGAAAATCACCGAGCTTTGCCTGTCTCAGTAAGTTACTGAGAGCTGGTGCTATGTAAACATAAACAAGCAAAAATGGTGCAGCAGCACATGCTTTACAATTCTGAAGAAAAACAGTTAAGTGAAAAGTTAAGACAGCAGTTTGTGATTATTTGATATTAGAAGAACTTGAGTTAATCATCAGGTACATCAAGAATCAAAATTAAGGAAGAAACTGCCATCATATATACAAATGATCAAGAATTTGCTATTTATACGTGCTATGGTGTATGTCCAAGCACAGATAAGGTTCTAGTTGTTGTCAAGTTTCAGCTTTGCAGTCAGATGAAAGAAAGATATCTTAGTTTGACATTAAAACATTTTTTCTTGTTGATACAAACACAAACCAAGATAATTTTCTCTTGACGTTCCTTTTTTTTTTTTTTTTTTTTTTTTTACCAACTTGAATCACGAAACAGAAGTTTGTTGATGTTCTGTGTGACTGGCGTTGTGCAAACAGAGTTTGCTGTTCAGATACAACCCCAGCATGTCTGTGCAGTGCATTTGCTGGCGAGTTGCTGCCAGTTGTGGGTTTGGTTATGTACTATGCAGGTATGTTTCGTAGGTGCACACACACCCTCCTCCAGGCAAGGAAGTGCCTTCTGGAGGCAGTGTGGGGAAGGTATCCCAGGTGGAACCTGTATGTGACTTCATCCTGTAGCTTGCTACAAGGCTGAAGCCTCACAAATCCAGCAAGTTTTGTAATAGCTAACTATGCAGATTCGTACCTGAAAAGCACCCCTGCAGCACAGTAAACTGGAAATGTAGACAACATAGACATATTGCATACCAGCCAAGGGAGAGCTCTGTGAAAACTTGTGCCAAATCATGTGCTCATCTGTCCTGAGTACAGAAAGGGTTTTTGCCTGATCTAGGGTCTAGGGCAAGCTGATGAAGCCACATTAAAATAGCTGTTGCTTTTTCTGTGCATCAGGCTTGACTTCTGAGGAGCAAAATAATAAGGAACATGTGTGGGTAATTAAAGTACAAAGGAAACAGGAAGGGGGATAGCAAGGAACAAATCCAGAAAATAAGGAACAGTTGGGCATCGTAATTACAGACATCTGATTTTACTGGAGGAATTAAAGGACTGAAAGAATTAGTCCTACAATCATTCTGAATCTTGTGAGGAGGGAGAGTGTATTCATCAAACTCTTTTTTTTTTTTTTTTTAATTGCTTATATTTTCAAAATAATTGGTTTTATCATTGCTTTTCTGGTAGCAAAACCTGTATTAAAATTTGCAACACAGCTTCCACAGGAATCTCTATTGTGAGTTGTACACAAATTTAGCTGAAATAATTACTACTTCAGTATTAAGATGAGTTCTTTTAGGAAGATTGCAGGATATCCATTATACTAGCTTAATGATTTTGAGCATGAAAACTCTGTTCTACATATTCTGGAAGATGTTTGGTATGTGTGTGTGTAACAATACATCAGTTGAATCTTAATCTTTTAAAATGGCTAGAGACTTATGAATAATTTTGAATTTATTTAAAATATTGTATATAAGCAATTTCACATTATGTGATTGATAAGCATTATTTTACTATTAAACTTTTTAAAGCACTGTGAGGTAGTACCTGAGATCATAAGAATAAAAATTCTTAATCTGAAACTGGTCTCCTGGGTGGTGGTGTCTGTTGTATATATCAGGTAGGAAAATGCCCCTTTGCTGCTGCCAGGAAGGTCTAAGAAATCTCTAGAAGGAAACTTTTATAAAGATTGCTTCACCTTTCCTTCTTCCATGTCCTCTTTCCACCATCTTCCAAGGTTTTTCCACAGAAAAGATTCATCTGCGTTTAAAGATACAATGTTCTTTTTACTATATTAAATGGGTTTTCTATGCAAACAAATATTTTTTGATGAACTAAGCAGGAAAAGCTTATGGAAGTGAACTGATAGCAAAAATAAAAATAAAAAGTTCGATTTTATTTCTAATGCTAGTGGTAATTGAAAGCAAGCTTTAACTAAAGAAAAGGCATGTAAAAGGAGAATAGGAAGTGGCTCCAGTAAGGAAAAGCTGGAAAGAATAAAAAGAGTAAAATTGCCATAGGAAAGGAGAGTAAACCCAGTCCTCTGATGTGCTTATATTCTTAGAAACCTGGACTGAAATAGGTTTGATCTCACATATAAAAATATATTTTAAAGGTTTTTCTTTTGTTCTTCGTATCCATAGAGGCCTGTGATAACTATGTACTCAGAAGTGCATGCAAACACAAGCTACTAATTTGTATTTGTATGATGTCTTTTCAGTTGAAAGTACAACGTTTTTCTTGTGTCAGGCAGTAATTATTACATAAATATGCAGAATATATGAGATTCTGGAAGACCTATTCAAGTTTAAGGATTTGATTATTTTTTTTCCTTATTATATTTACAGGAGAAATCTAACAAAGCTGTCCCTCATCTTCAGCCACATGCTAGCAGAAATCAAGGCTATTTTTCCAAATGGCCAATTCCAGGGTGATAATTTTCGTATCACCAAAGCAGATGCTGCAGATTTCTGGAGAAAATTCTTTGGAGACAAGTAAGTACTAACATTTTGCAGAATTCTTAATTGTTTCTAGTCATTAGCATTAAAATGAATGATATTTTCAAAAATTCAGATAATGTTTAAGTATGTGGGTGGACCTCTTTTAAATGTTTTTTCTTGTCCAAGTCTTTAAATTATCTGAAATTGTTGGATTTGTTGTTAGCAACTTTGTTGCAATGCTGTAATTCACTCAAAAGATTAATAAAAATGCACAGGCAGTTCTGTCAGTGGTATTTACAATCATAAATTGGACTAGATTGCATAAAGTTTATAGGTTTCATTCTAGGGTGAAGAGAGTAAGTACATTGTTTCATGAGGTACATGGCAAATCATGTTATTTCGTATTATATGTATTCTACAGTTGATAAATCTCAAGTCTGAATTAGGCGTTTGATATTGGTTGCACGTACAGTGTATGTTTTATCTCTTCTTTTACATTCTAAATACAATATTCACTAAAGCAAATGAAGTGATTTCTGCATCTCTACTACTTACAGTCACAGGTGATTAATGTTTTCTTCTGTCCAAATTCTGTTACAGAAAGAGGTAAAATAGTGGAGATATGGTGGAAGGTTTCATCAAAAATAGTTTTTGGATAAACTTAGTGTTCAAGAATTGGTCATAAAATGAATGTTAAACTTAACTTGTAGATATCTGGCTAAATCCTTATAGTAAATCTAATGTTGAAAATATAAAATAAAACAGTTATAAGTTTGTCTTGTTTTGTTTCTTTCTAGGGAACAATTTATTTTAAGGTATAGGTGAATAGAAGGTGTATAGCTTGATCACTTTCTTATACAGAGTGTTTATTAGTATAACTGTGACAAAAAAGGGGAGGGGCAAGAGATTTGTACATTTTACAGTATAATAGAGACATCACTATGGTTGTCAAGTCTGATATCTTGCATGATGTATGCCATAGCAAATCACAGAACAATTTCTCCAATTGTGGATCCGTAACCATCTGTTATGCTTTGAGCAAAAGCAGCTCTTTAAATTTAGCCTTTCATTCTTTATATAGAATACGAGCATAGTAGGTTGGCACTTCTGTGAAGTAATGTTTCAGTGTGAATTTACAACAGTTTCATTTCCTTTTTTCTTTCCTTTTTTTTTTTTTTTTTTTTTTTTTTGCTAGTTTAAACACACCTACTGCTAGTTTCCAGCTTTTAGGTTTAATAGCGTATTCTGATAGCTTCAGTTTTCTAACAAATTTCTTGCCCGTGTAGATAATATTCCAATGTGATCAAGTCACTGTATCAATCTTATTTTTGTTAAAGGGAAGGAATCCATGTTTTGTCTTGCCCATGTCAATTTTCAGATTATCCTCAAAATTGTTACGTATTTTGATCTTTAGAAGATCAAATCAAGTATCTATCAATAAGTGGAAAAAAGTAGTTCAAAAAAATGACTTGATCGTGATTATCTATTCTCAGTGTCTTGGTTTTCTCTTCCTCTCTTTCTTCCCATTTCTTTGCAGCTCTCAGAATCTACATTTCCTCATGGTCCTCGTTTCCTGTAGGGCTCTGTCCTTGAATGACCTTTCCCTGCTGTCTTGATCACAAGTTCAATTTCTATCTTCTGGATTTACACATCTTATCTTAACAGCAAGCTGCTGTTTCTAGCTATCAGCTGTCTGATCTTAACCAGCTTCATCGTCTTCCCTATTCACTGTTACGTTCCTCTTTGTATTTCTCTGCTATCTTGTACTTTCTATGTGAGATTCAAGCGCTTCTCTTCAAGTTTGTGGTCCTGCTAGTTTCCTTTGGAAACTGGTACAATAGACAGGTACCTGAGGTGTCAGACAGTAGGATACTGTGACATATAAATAAATTATCAGAACAAGGTTGGTAAGAAGGATTTTTCGACTTCATCGGTCTATCTAACAATGAGCTCTACCTTTGCCTGTCTGTTCATGCTTGACTCTTTTCTGACTCAGTTCCTGGAGTGTTTCTTTCTAATCCTTTTCAGAGCCCCAAGAGCTCTTGCTGTGCCTATTTTTACACTTCAGTTTTTCTCGCTTATCTAAATTTCTTCATAAAAGGCAACTTTAAATGTGAATTCTCAGTACTAATCCTCTTACTGTTCCCATCTCCCTTACCCTACACCTTTTGTGTGTACTTTTATAGTGTGTGTCTGTATGTGTGTTAAAGCATCCATGCACCAAAAATGCCCAGGAATCAAGGTAATTTTAGGATGTACAGTTAATTATATACATAACCTGGTCACCTAGTATAGCCTAGAAGTTTTTTGAGTTCTGCTGTGTCAAGTGCTGCTCTTTCAGACTAGGTAAATAACAACGGTTTCTAATAAATTGAAGTTGTTTTATTTACCTGTCTTCTAAGCAGTGAGGAGTTGATATATGCTTGGCAGCCTTGGCATTATCTCAGGTTTAGTTAATTGTGCTTAAGTAACTGTAAAGCATGTAACAGCATGTATGACAAATAAACAGATGAGAAAAGGTGTGGGTTTTTTTTGGCATTACGTTTAATCTCTTCATTACACAAAATGCCTGAAGCTTTTTAAACATTAATTGTCTTCTAATCCGTTTAGAAATATATGGCAGGTATGCCTTTTAGCAACATCTTTTACAATGGGCCTGTTATGACAAATTAGTTTGCAAATAGGCTAGTATCACTTCCCTAAAAGTAAAGCCTACATCAAGATTTAGGGTGTTGCAAACAAATGATAAAATCTGTTTTTAACCTGACCACCTAAGGGTAGGCCCCTAGGGTCTTGTTAAACCTCCAGGTCTGGTGAGTTATATACTGCAACTGCCGACGTGCTGGGAGGAACTCTATTACATGTTCCCTGGATGCATCTCTATTTTACAGGGCAAGCCTGGGCTCCTCACCTGTTTGCAAAACAGCAGCCATTATTTTGAGGTCAGTAAGGAATTCTGCTCAAGAATAGAGCACGAATAAGAAGTTTCACCGGATCTTGACTTCTGATGGATAAACTGTAGTAAAAGAAAAAGCAACGTGCTTTAATTTGCTGAGGAATAAAATCCAAAAGATGCAGTCTCAGAGAGCCCAATTTGTAGTTAAAGAGTTTTTTCTGTATCTGATTTCTTTCACCACTCTCCCCCAATGAATGAGGAACTTAAGTTTTTTTTAGCTTTGTTACATTTGTCTGTCTGGACGCTTGCTGCAAAATTTTGCTGCTGTAACTCAAGTTTATTCAGCTTGCTTTTAATAAGTATCATAGAATACAGTCATTGTTTTAGTGTTTAAAACAAGTCAGGTGTATGTTCACATGACTTTCAACTCATTAGCAGAATAAATAGCTAGGCATATTGAAAGTCTCTGGTGATCACAAATGTAGCTGCTCTTTGACTTTTCTGTAGAAAAAAACAAGTAGATCTCAGCAAAGGAATTGAATGGCTCCATCAGAACAGTATGCTGACATAACTTCACAAATTCTTGGCTTTCAAATCCCTCTTCAACTTTTGCATTTCTGATTCACTATTACAAAACTTATAGATAATGTCAGTAGCTAGAGAATGTTATGGTACTCATGAGAGATGCAGATAACTTGATAGTGGAAATCATCAGCCCTTACATAGGCCAAGTGCAAAAGAAATAAAATGTTAAATAGAGTGAGGTTTTCCAGTATTGCATAGCTAGCCAGCAGGAGCAGGGAGGTGATCATCCCCCTGTACTCTGCTCTGGTGAGGTCACACCTCGAGTGCTGTGTTCAGCTTTGGGCCCCTCACTACAAGAAGGACATCAAGGCCCTGGAGTGTGTCCAGAGCAGGGCTACGAAGATGGTGAAGGGCCTGGAGCAAAAGTTCTGTGAGGAGTGGCTGAGGGCACTGGGGTTGTTTGGTCTGGAGAAGAGGAGGCTCAGAGGAGATCTTATTGCTCTCTGCAACTACCTGAAAGGAAAGCGTGGGGAGCTGGGAGTCTGCCTCTTCTCAGAGGTAACTAGTGATAGGACTAGAGGGAATGGCCTCAAGTTGTGCCAGGGGAGGTTCAGGTTAGAAATGAGGAGACATTTCTGCTCAGAAAGAGCACTCAGGCATTGGAATGGGTTGCCCAGGGGAGGTGGTGGCATCACCATCCCTGAGGGTGTTTAAGGAAAGGTTGGACCTGGTGCTTAGGGACATGGTTTGTTAGTGGTAGGTGGATGGTTGTACCAGGTGATCTTGGAAGTCTTTTCCAACCTTAATGATTCTATGTTCAGAGGAGAAAGGGAAACCTCAAAAGTGATAAGACATTTAGAAAGGGTCTGAAAGTACTAATAAGGGTTAGATGTTTTTTTTTTTTGAGGGGGGGGGGGGGGGGTCTGACTGGTAAACCAAGATGGGAGATTATGAGATTTTGGTAATGTGGATGGAGGGAGAAAATGGTTTTCAGCAGCATGATGAGGGAAGAAATGGAAGAATTGGTTTCTCTGTAAGGGCAAAGTATGTATCCAAAGTAGGGGGTGAGATCAACTGTGTCCAAATAGAAGGCCCAGGAGAGTCCTGGTGTATGGATTTTGTCAAGGAAGCTGACAGAAAAGCTGTCAGGGATACAAAGGAATAGAGAGAATTTTGGATTAGCTTTGTGAAAACAAAAGCCAGAAATGAGCAAGAACTTTCCAAAGGCTGAAGGACCAGAGTGGCCAAGAGCCTACGTAGCTCATTGGCTATGAGGAAGAAGACAGGCTCTTAAAGAGAATACAAGGACTGTCTGAAAAAGAACTAAGGGATAAATTTTACACCAAAGCCAAGGTCAAGATTTGAGGTTAAGTTCCATACCAAGAAGGGGCTTGGTAGTGTCAAAAGCAGGAAAGTGGTCAGACTAAGAAGGTGCGAGCTAATTTTGTACTGGTTACTGGAATGCAGTTACTGGAGCAAGTGGTTTTAGTGGAATGAATCTCTATCTGGGGTTTACCATTATAGTTGTGCTGAGGCAAACGATAGTTAAATATGTAGCTGAACAGCAATGGCAAATGGTGCTGTGAAATTGGAAGGTATGTAATCAGCAGTTACATTCGTTTACAGATATTTTAGTAATCCCCAGTGGGTTGTAAATATGCATATAAAACATAATCCGATTGCTTCTTCATTATCTGCATTTTATCACTGTATAGTCCTTGATGTTAATTTTCCCCAGTTCCTCACTCATTTTAATAGCACCTTACAGCTTTTACTTATTTTCTGTTCTGAGTAAAAACGTGCAAAATACCACTGGGAGCAATCCTGAACTGAGAAGGAGAGTGGGTGAGATGACCTAACAGATCTTTCCAGCCCCTGAATTTGTAAGCTATGGTGAAGTCATGCAGGGCTTTGTTAACTATTGAAATTTGTGATTTGTGGCTGTCTTCATGTTGCAGAATGAATCAGCATCAAAATGTCAATGTTCTTAGATTTTAATTTTTCCAAAATTCTACCACTTATTTTATCTTCTAATGTTTTATACTTCATTATGAAACCTTAAAAAAACTGGAAACATTTTTGTTATTGTGGTCAGATACACTGACAACAATCACTACTCCCTCCCCCCCTTAGTTTCCAAGGGAATGGAAATTATTTCACTGCTAGGGTCAAACACATTAATATTTTAAAGCTCCAATATTATATATATTTTTTGTTTCTTCTTCTTTCCAGTTTAGGCCTCAAACATTTTTTTTTGTTTTCATTGGAATTTAGGGGAAAATGTGGCTATTGATCTCTCAGTAGCAGTTAAACAGGGTATTTCGGATTGATACTCTAGAATTTTGAGTGGTTGTGGTTCTGCTGTGGTCAGTGCTGTTTGGCTCAGGGTAGAGCTGACATAGCCTCTGTGGCTTGGGTTCAGAGAAGCAGTAAAACAGGCGTGGATCACAATGCAAGACTTGAAAACATTCGGCTGTCAGAAAATGAGACCTCAGATAAGCTTGGTTTTAACACCCTGTTGATCCCCTTAATTTATTACTTGGTTTCCTGTTTATGCTGCTGATAGTGCCCAAGAGCCACCCAGTTGCCTGAACACCGTAAAAATATGGACTGAAGGAGGTGGTCTTGGCCTAGAGAGCTTCTAATCTGAATATGATCTCAAGTGTAAGGAGAAAGCAAAAGATACAGAGAAAAGAAAGAGGAAGAGGCATTGATCTCAGTGCCATAGCCTTTATCACCATAAAGATAGGTGTTTTGGCAACAGAAAAAAAAAAAAAAACCATAAAGAGAAGGAAATAAGCAGGGAATGGAGCTTTTAAAGGACAGTTCTTTCCTCGGCTAATCAGCAACATGGGAAATACAAGTATGCTTGTTGTTGGTACCCTTGTTTAAAAAAAATGAGCCAGAGGCAGAACGTATCGTAACCAAAGGGCTAGAGAGACACATCTCCCTAAATCTTTTTCGTACATATATATCAGCAGGTTTGAACAAGATAGATAATATTACAGAGAAGAGCTAGTCAGTGGAAAGATGCAAGATATGATTAACTAAGCAGAAAAGGACAGCAGTTTTCACAGCTATTCCGGATGGCTGAGAATAAGGTAAAATTGCATGTACAAAGGATAGAAAAGGAAAGTTACAATCGTTGATGCACAAGATTATGAGACAGGAGAACAGATTCTTCGTGGATAGGCAGGAAAGGCAATATTTTAAACTGAATAAGCTTGCAAGAGCTTTGGATTGTGGTTGGAGATCAGAATTGGAAATACATAGATATGTTTATCTCTTTAGGGACTCGTTAGGAAATGCAGACTTCCTGTGTCCCTTAAGGAAGTACTAACCTGCTGTCTCACAAGCAATGTCCAGTTACGTGGCTTTGGAAGCGGATATTTTAAGTGGTGTATATTCCCTATTTCCTAAGGCTCATTTTCTCCCTTTTACCTTCTCTCTCACGCTAGAACTGTCTATATTTGTTCCGCATGATGTCACTATCTAACGAATGTACTGGCATGATATGGTGGAATTCCTTTTTTCCCTTAGGACTGAACTTCTCAAGTGTGTCAGTTGTTTGCTCTGCAGCTCAGAAGCAATGAAAATATGTGGCCTCTCACTTAAAACTGAAGCAACATAAGAAAATGCTCTGTTCAGTGATGGTAAACTAAACTCCACATTGCTCACTGCAGATGTGCTAGGAATGTTGTTTCTATCTAGGTCAGTATTTACTTGAATATTTTTGAGTTTGCTGTGAATACAGTAATGCCCTTTTCACATTATGTTTTCTGGCAACGTTTGAGAGAGTCTCTTGGAGACAGAAATGTTCACTGTAAGTTACACAGGTACATGTTTACCTTCCTAGACATACCTGTGGTCTGTTGTAGTTCAGATGGATGCAGTGTCACTTGTCATTCCAGAATAGCTGCATTTCTGTAGTTCTACTGAAAAACTGTACTCTGAAAACTCTCAGAAAATATTTACTTCCTCTTCAGGTTTATTTTAATGTCTTTTGCTTTTTAATAATGCAGTTACTTTCAAGGAGTTTTAAAAAAATTCCCATCTACACATGGTCAGGACAGGAGGGAAAGGAGGACCTAAATTCCTCTGCTAAATTGCTTGAAAATTACGTCCTGGACTCTAATCCTTCTCCTTTAGGCATGTGGAAGTTGTGTGGTTGATGTTTAAGATACTGTATTTTGAGAATTTTGACTGACACTGCTCTTTTGACTTGTGTCAATAACAATAAATAGATGCCATCCTATATGAAAGCATTTTTTATAAGGTTTGTACTTTGTTCAGAGCATTTGTGAATTAATTGTTATTCTTTAAATATGTTTACTAATTTTACTATTGGAGAAAAAAAGTGGAGAATTTTTATTTAGTATTTCAGTGTTTTGAGAGGCTTGTAGAGGAAATGGCTTTTGTCTTTTTTTTTTTTTTTTTTTTTTTTTTTTTTTTTGACAAGATGCTTAAATAAGAAGGCAACCCCAAGGTGAACGCCAGGATACAGATAGCTTGGTTGATTTAAGAAAGATTAGATGTGTGCAGGAAGTCTTTTCAGAAAAAAAAGAAAAAAAAAAAGGATTATTTCTTTTATTTTGTATATTCTTTCTTTAAATTGATGCATTAACCTTAGACATCAAAAACTGAGTCAAGTGCAATCACTCAGCTGCAGTTGTGTGCATTCTACTACAAGTGGTGGCTTATGTAATTACAACTAAATACATGAAATACTGAGTGCACTTACTCAACCTAATTCTATAGAGAACTAATGTTACAGGGCTGTCGTATCAGATCTTTCTGAAGAGCTGTAGCAGAGCTGACTACCTCTTCTCTTCCTAGATGAGTGTCCACAGGTCAGCCTAATAGCATCGGGCATTTTGCAGAATACCTGCCAGCCTCTAGTGCAGGGTATCGTTACAGCATGGTACAAAAAATATTACAAGGACAAAAATAATTGAAAATATTTGCAGCAGATACTTTCTGTGATTCAGGAGTTGAATGCTGCAGGCAGTATCTCATCATGTTTTTTTGTGTTTTTTTTTTTTTTTTTTCTTTTTGTAAGGGCATTTTTTTGGTAAAAAATCTCTATATTTAAACAACTTTCTAAGTGTTCTCCTAACTCGGATGGTTCCAGTCTCAAACTTTGATTTGATTGGTCCCATTTTCTTCCCTCTCCTGCTGCTCCTGCTACCCTCCACTCCCTCCCTAAACAATTAAAATAACTCTAGATTTAAATAATGAAAAGGTGCCTTTCAAAGGCTGTACATTCCCTAAAACACAAGAAAATAGCAGCAGTGAAATGTTCATTCAAACAAAAACACAACATGTACAAAAGACTCTTTCACTCCTTCATCGCTGTGGGAAGCATTCTGAGTGAACCCTCTCCTAGTTCTCTGTCAGAGGGTGTTTTGCAGTGTGCCTAAAAGGTCACCTGGTTTCAGTTCTTGAGAAGTGTATGAGGATGTTGCAGAATCCTGAACCTTGTGAAGGTTCAGTAACACCCTTATAGGAGCATGCGAGTGCTGTCTGCGAGATCAGAAAAGAGCACAGCAGTTTGTATATATAAACTGAAGAGAGACACGGGGAGAAATGATCCCTGGCTGGTGCTTTCTCAAAGTATTTAGGGATGAGGGCTGTATAAAAGTAGCTGCTGAGAAATAGGGATTAACGTGTTTTGACAACCAGTTCTCACCATTTATTTAACAAAGCAGGAGATAAGACCTGTTCCATAAAGTTCAGCAGAAAACAGTTCTACAGATCATATTCAATTTTACGAATGGGACACCTCATTTTTTGACACTTTTTCTTGGAGAAATCCCACAAAATAACTTTAAATGTTATTTCATTAGCTAATAACTCATTTCCAACGTTTGCTATCTTAGCCAAAGCAGAACTCTAAAAAACTATGCTTCTGAAGACTTCTGTGTATTTTCTTCATTGCTGGTAGGGTCTGGGGCTACAGGCTAATGAAGAGATAGTGAAAGATTCTACTTATTGATCAAATCTAATTAACATGTTTTCATGAATTTGTCTCAGACGAGGCATGCAAAAGCAGTTCTTAAGGTTAAATTCTAATGGCTAAAGTCTTTCCTGTTAGATTATCGGATATTTTTTATTTAGGGATTAATTAACTCTGACCCCATTTCAGTGTGATCTTAGTATTTATTGTTCAGGTGGTTTACAGAGAGATTCAGAAGATACTTCAGAGCCACAGTTACAGGAACTAAATAAACAATAGGCACTTGAACGAAGGCAACTTTTAACACCACAGAAGCACTTAAGTTTTCCAATTTTTTTCTCTGAACTTAGTGCAACATTTCATTCTCTCTTTACCATAATCAAAATTTGATGTGCATTCTTTCTTAAATGGCATCTGATGTGGTGTCTCTCTTCAGCTCTTTGTGGTTTCCTGTTTTTCGTACACAGATGAAAGTATCTGCTGAGATCTATTAAACTTTGCAGTTTATGACTTTCTTAATGTAAGCCTCCAAATAACATTTACAAATACAATGAATGCTTGGTGTGGTAGAAATACAGGAGCATGTCTTTGGTGTTGTACTTCAAATTGCTATTTGTTTTAATATGGTTTGATTCTAAAATATGTATTATACAGGACCAACTTAATAACAGTTGGTCTTTTTCTGCGCAATATTGTAGTACCAAGTAATATGCATTCCCACATAAGGAAATAGAAAAGCTGCAATAAAGTATTTTGACCCATATAAAAATAAGGCAATGTAAACTAATAAAAACTGCAAGATAATGTTGATGAGTATGTGAGGCCTGTGTCTCTTGTCTTCTTTTGACATTTAGCAGTCATTAAAAATATTCCTAGGAATGTGTGAGAACTTAAGTCCTGAAAATAGTTATATATTGATTAATGGTTATATATTGGTTAGTTGACATATGTTTGAATACCGTATCATTTGTCCTCAGTGTGAGGCAGAACCTTTACAAGAGAAGGTGTTGTGGTTTTTCAAAATTTGGGTTTGATCCCAATGACATGAGAAAAAGAATTGCTACTAGTGAAAAGTTTCTCATAGATTCGAGAGTGATAAAATAGAGAACTTTCAAATGATCAGCCTCATGTCAGATTCCAAATAAAAGCACCTGGTTGGCAAAATAACTAAACTGCATTATCTATGCAAATGGAAACTGAGTTTGACAGATTGTGGCTTTGTATTAAGGAAGATAATTTTATTCTCTATCCTGATTCCCCACACTTTCCCACATTCACTACTCTGAATATACTCCCCATTGTGCAGGTGAAGATCTGAGAAGATATCTTTAATATTTATATAACTATTACAGGCTGTAACAAACTTTGGCCCAGTGGTGGTGGTATCTGGATGTTTGTTATAAGAAGGTTACTTGGCCAGTGCGCCTAAGTTTTAAAAAATGTTATTGCAGTAGATACTAAATTGATGCTTATCATTCTGAGAAGAGAGGCTGTGAAGAAGGGAGTTCTTTACCAAGCACAGAGGTGGTCCTTTACATTAACTTTGAGACAGTGCAAGGTTGGTTACTGTACCTGCTTGGTAGAATATTTCATTTTCCACAGAGTTCTTTCTATTGTCCTAAGGAAGCTTGAATATTTATCATTGCAAAATAAAGTGTCTCTTTGTTCCACTGTGTTTAAGGGAAGATAAACCATTCTTTCATTTCCTTAGGCTCCTTTCAGATAACTTGATTCTGTCTGTTGAGAAACCGAATGAATGCACCACTACTTCAAAAGTCAATCTCTGTTGTCTAAATAAGGTATTAAATATGGGATTTTATTAAATTTATTACTTCCCCCCTCACAGAACTATAGTGCCATGGAAAGTTTTCAGGCAGTGCCTTCATGAAGTTCATCAGATAAGCTCTGGTTTGGAAGCAATGGCTCTTAAATCTACTATTGACTTGACCTGCAATGACTACATTTCAATTTTTGAGTTTGATATCTTCACTAGATTATTTCAGGTAAGATTTGACAATTTTAAATATTTGTATGACTTCAGGAACCTTAGTGACCTGAGTCACTAGTACCTAGGGGTCAGGAATTTGAATGTTTTTGGACGTGGATGCTGATGTCCCAAAACTGACACCTGGAAAAGATATCCAGCAGCACCTTCTTCATTCCTGCACATACATATGATCACAATATATTTGTGTTTGCTGTTTACATATGTTGCACTATTCTTAAGTGCATTTCTACAAATGTAGACCTTCAGGTACTTATCTAAATAATATGTGTTTATTTCTTTGTACTTCTGTAGCTACATATACTCAGGTGAATTGTTTCTACAAACATATCAAGAAAGTTGCATGAGTTTTTGTTTTTTTTTTTTTGGTGAAGTGTAGGCCTAATTCTTTTTCTTTTTTTAAAATGGACAAATTTTTGCCATTAATAATGTTCTACTGTTTATGTATAATCAGGAACTATCTGTGGGAATAGCATTGATTGTATTATTGTCAGTAGATAACAACATACATCAAGCTTATTTCAGAGAAATATTACATGCCTCTGTTAACCTTGTGCCGTTTCTACAGAACATACTTTAAGGGGGACATTCTTTGAGTATTTGAGTCAATATAGAAGGCTTTGCTGGTTTGCATCTGTATTAAATGCATTGATTCTGAATTTGTCACTTTGGATTTTTACTTTGTTTATAGTAATCTGTGAAGTATCCAAATATTTAATTGTTTGTTTATGTGTTTTTAACCCCCCTACAATGCTAAACTGGCATATTGT
Organism: Anas platyrhynchos; assembly: GCF_047663525.1. NCBI lineage: Eukaryota > Metazoa > Chordata > Aves > Anseriformes > Anatidae > Anas > Anas platyrhynchos. The sequence goes on along the minus strand of NC_092587.1, from coordinate 91,535,662 downwards.
TCTTTACCTTGTTGGAGGTATGTTCAAATTACCAATATTACATCAAAGCCATGGCCGTATGTTTGTTCGATTTTCCATGCTGTTTTGTGATGATCTGTTTAGCTTCATTGGGTTTGTTCTTCTGGGAAAGGGGGCTATTACAAAGTTGATATTAAGATCTGGTAGAAGGTGATTAACGGTTTCAGTTTAGAGTTTTGGTTTTGATCATCTCTTCTCTGCTCTGAGTCAGAACTGTATCAGAGTTGAAAATGTTAAGGTGTAAATAATCTTTCTAATTTAACCACATGTTTTGGTCACTTTTAAAAACAAAGTCACGCAGGTTATAGTGCTTTGAATAAAACTTGGGAGGTTCCCTGGTGTTGCTGTTCAGCAAAATCCCCCTAAGCTTTGCTTTTTGTGTGCAGATATGATCAAACATTCCTGCCTGAACATTGCTGTCTTGGGTCCATTTCTATTCTGTCAAAGTTTCTCCCTTTTATTCATTATTTGGCAATCTGTTCAGATTTTCAGATTAGTCAAGACCAGATCTTGGTCTCAAGACTTCACTGCAAAATATCAGAGGCCTATTGGCTTCAACATTATATTACTATGAAATGCATTTATTCAAGGTTCTTTTCTATAGGGTTTGATTCCTTCTCTCATTCTGCTCACAGATAAAGCAAACAACCACTTTTTTTTTTTTTTTTTTTTTTTTTTTAAATCAAGTAAAAGATTAAACAAGTGAGTGATCTGAGAAGTAACGTTTTTTTCTGGCCCTTTATGGAGTCCTGTAGATTGCTTTAAACTTCAGGACAGAAGTCTCAAATGAGATTTTTTTCTTTGATTTGCAAACCAATGAATTGGCATTGCTTAGCTTCTTTGCTCTTTTCATTTGTTACCATGCCTGGCCCTAGGAAAAGGGGATCAGCAGTACTGATATAAGTAAGTAAAGAAAACTGGTTAGGATTAACTTTAAATTTAACAAAGAAGCAGAAAATTTTTGCCAAACTGATTACCATCTTGTGCAATAGTTGTGTAAGTATTCAAGTGAACTTGCACTGAACTTGGTCTGAGAATCTCTCCCAGAGGTTACATTTTACTTCTTGAGTTTTTAAACTGCTTCCGTAACTGTGTGTGCATACACCCACGGAGAGAAAATCCCAATTGTTGAAGTAATCAAAATACTGTTTTGCCAACTGTGGGTTGTTACAGAAAAGCTACATTTACAATGATGCTTATTCACAGAAGAAAGCAAGTCTACTTTCTGTGGAGATCCTGTAAAAGTGAAGCTGCTCCCCCTGCCTCTCCCTTGTATGCATGCACAACTCTCAGTGCTGTTTCTCTGACCAGAGAGAAGTTAGCATGGCAGTATATTTGGATGCTTTGAAGAAAAGGATTTTCATTCCATCACTGTTAACATGTTCAATGAAGTTGACCTTTTATGCAAAAATACTTCTCTAGGAGAACAAGTGTACCAACCTTTTCCATTTTAGATTTTCCAATTTTTCAATACATTCAAGTTCTTGCCCTTTGATTTTCAGTCCTACTGTCATGTCATCTTCATATAGCAGTAATGGGATGCTCTGTAGAAAGTCCAAGCATTAGAAGAAGATAATAACTGCTTAAAAGCTTGATGGTTGTAATCAACCAAGGAATTTGTATGTATTTTTTTAATACTTATTATATAGGAATAATTATATAGAAATAATATATTGTTACCGTACACTGTGAACCATATAGCGTACACCATATTGCACACATTACCACAGTCCAAAAAATCTTCAGAGTACTGAATGTTTGATCATCATTTTTGACTTAATCCCACAAAATAGGAAGATTGTTGTGTTTTTGTGAGGAAGTATCGGCGTTGGTATGGCAAAAGTCAGCTCCCTTTTTTCTTTAGTTAGGGTAACAAACATTTTTCATGTGATTTAGCCTCCTCACATCCATCTTCAGTGAAAATGTAGAGAGTACCTGGTAAGATGTGGTGTTGCATCTATGATAGCTTTTTTTTTCCTTTGTTTTGTACAAATTTTCATATTTGCGGTTTCTTATGGCCTTTGTGCTAAAACCTTACTGTTCCATTCCATGTATCTGATTTGAAGAGGCATGCATTCTGAAATAAGTCTTCATACGTGCTTAAATAACGGTTAGGATTTGCCTAGGGAGTGTATCATAATTACAATATGATTTTACTGTTACAATATTTTGCTCAAGTGCATCACTTAAAAAAGCATTTCATCTCTACATTGCTAGCCTTTAGATGTCCCTTTGAAAGGAATTTTCAGGGCACACAAGAACACAAGTTTCTTCTCTTCTGTAGCTTAACTTCTCTTGCCCTGATATTTTGAGAAATACATTAAAACCAGAAATACTCTAAACCATTGAGAGGCAGTTTCTTGTATTTCCTATGATGCCTATGAACTCTTAATATGTTTGTATTAACCCACTCCTTAAAAATCATTCTTCTTTCACAGTAAAGAAATGTTTCGTGTTCTTTTAAGTAATAGCGTATCAGGCATGTATCACCAAGTTTTCTGAAGCATTTGTTACTCAGGTCAATAGAGTTGCTGTTGATGTTTGTTTTGTTTTCTCATTCTAATATCTTTATGGTAACTGAAGAAAACAATCAGTAGAGAATAAGAAAAAGAATAACATCTCCAATAAGTGTTTTTACTAGGCTTCATGTCTTAGTGGTACTTATCATTACCTATGGGAGTGCCTCAGAACCACTGAGAATAGGCTTAGTTGGGTTTTGATTAAACCATTCCAAAGCCATACTCTGCATTTTCTCACTAAACATTGTCCTTAATAGTTTGTGTGGCTACAAACAGGAGATCATGTAAATTCGAGGTCTTCAAAATCTTTATCTAATATTTATCCTTGATGTTCACCAGTGGCATTCCCCAGGGTTCAGCACTGGGGCCAGTTCTGTTTAACATTTTTAGCAGCAGTCTTGATGAGGGGAGTGAGTGCACCCTCAAAAGGTCACAGATGACACCAAGTTAGGCAGGGCTGTCGATCTGCTTGAGGGTAGGAAGGACTTGTGCAGGGGTAGACTGGATTGGTGGGCCAAGTCCAATCCCATGACATTCAACACAGGGCCAAGGGCCGGGTGCTGCAATTGGGTCACAACAACCCTATGCAGCAATACAAGCCTACAGAAGAGTGACTGGAAAGTTGCCTGGCAGAAAAGGATCTGGGGGTGCTGGTTGGCAGCTGGCAGTGTGCCCAGGTGGCCAAGAAGACCAGAGCCATCCTGGCCTGTATCAGAAATATGTGGTCAGAAGGACTAGTGATTGTCCCTCTGTTGATGGTTGGGTTTCATCTTGAAGATCTTTTTCACTCTAGCTGATGCTATGATTCTTGAAAATTTTTATTTTTTTTTTTTGAAGGAATCCTTGCAACAAAGCTGAATATGTGGAACAATCTTCTGTACTGTTAGACCTTAACCAAAAGTGTATATTTTTTAGCAGAACCTAATACATTTTGGGTCTTTTTAATGAATAGGCTTGAGTTTTATTAGAAATATGTAGCTAACTGGCTGTGTCTAATTGTTTTTCTTCTCTTTTTAGCCGTGGGGTTCAATCTTAAGGAATTGGAACTTTTTAGCTGTGACGCATCCTGGATATATGGCATTCCTGACATATGATGAAGTGAAAGCGAGGTTGCAGAAATACAGCACTAAGCCTGGGAGGTGAGAGGAATGGCTGATTACTGCTTTCCAAGGAATCTTGTTGTCTCTAGAGCTACATAGTTATTCTAGATCAATATTTCTATAATGTGTGATTCTTACATTGTGATATTGAAGGAATACTTTAACTTTTTGATTAGGTGGTGAATCAGAGTAGTAGTAGGTTGTTTTATTTTTGTATTTGGGATGGTATTTATATCTTTTTTTTTTTTTTTTTTAATAGTTTAATACTAATGGACAGAATGGCCAGTTTCAGAAAATGGTTGATTTATAGATTTTAAGACTTGAGAGTTTAGTAACCATGATGTATTTTTTACATCGTAATGCCTCTACAACTCTATGAAATAAAGCAATATTTATTAGCACATGTAAATATAAACAAGTACAAGAAAACAGGAAAAAAGTTTTCATTGCTTTTCATTTCTTCTGAATTATGTGTGACAAGCAAAGCATTTTTGGAAATCAGGTTTGAAAATACAACTTTTTAAGACGTGTTGAACTGTTACTCACTAGTAAGGCAAAATTGATTGTAGTCTAGGTTTACCTTTCAGTTCTCAAGCTTTGGTTCCTAATGTCTAGGTCTCTAAATTGGTTTCAGGACCACATGTATATATAATTAGAGTTTGTCATTTTGAAACTTGTTAGAGAAGTGTAGCAATACCTTGAAACAACTATATATACATTTTGTACTTGGTTTCTTCTGACTATTTTTTTTTTAGCAAATAAATGATGTGTTAAGTCACCTGTCTATTCCAAGTGCATGTGTAAGAATCTCCTGGTTCCAGTCTGATAATGATTTTAGCTTGGCACTCATAAGCAATGTTATGGAATTTAGATTGCTAGGTTGGTTTTTCAAGTGGTCACTGTGTTAGTATTTTCTCTATTATTAATTCTGATTCTGTGGATAATTTCTCTTTTACTTCTTTTATAATAAAAGTTGTCTTAATGTTCCTTGTAAATATAGTTTTAATATAACTTTCTGTTTAGATATCAGAAGATGACTTTCTGAGTTGCTTAGGTGAAACGCTGAGTTTGAAGTGGAGATAAAGTGGGAGGCATTACCTGAAACTACTTCTTTGATCAGTCTAAAATATCCTGGAAATTAGAAATTCTGTTCAAATAGGAACTAATTACTTCTTCAATGTAATGCTGGCCCTGCTGAAATTTGCAAGAGCTATGCCAAACTTCATGGAGGCTGATTTCTCATTTAAATTTGTTTGGAAGGAAATAAAATATTGACATATAATTAAGGAAAACTGCTTTGTGGCAAAGTTTGTGGCATTTCACTGTGGGATGCTTTTCTGAATGATATTTTTGCATTTGACATGGTGTCTGACATTAAAGCAACTAGGCTTTTTAGTAAGAAGGAAATAATTATACCCAACGTTCTTGTTGATGATCTTCCTTTTCTTCCTACTGTGCTCTCTGTCTGCATTATGATACCATACGCATTATGATACTCCCAGATACCACCTGTAAAACACAGAGGTATTTAAATGCAAGTCTAATTGGGTTGGTATTATCTAGCATTTTCTGAAGTGAAAGTGGTATTTCCTCCATCCTGTTGACAAGCTCAGCTACTTACAAAATTAACACTGGTAGTAGAATAGTTTCATTCACATTTCTGCTTCTTTTAAAGGTGTTCTCTATTTCCTCAACAAACCTTCCATTCATTCAGATTGTTGGCCTCTGTGTTCACAAAGGGTGTATGTTGTAGCTATGGAGAGTTAATATAATACAGTGTCCTTGAAAATGTTTATGAGCATGTCTAAATGTATGTAGTAGGACTATTCATGGTGAATCTTTCACTTTGAGAACTAAAAAGCAAGCAGATGAAAAGTTGGGTGTAGGGAGCTACTGTTAGCCTATTTCTGCTTATAAGAAACTGACAGTGTAAAAGATGCTGGTTTATTTAAGGTTCTATGCTTATTTTGCTGAACTCTGATTAGAACTGACTTTCTATTAATCCTGTTTTTATCAAGCTATATTTTCAGACTGAGTTGCACTCGCCTGGGGCAGTGGGCCATTGGATATGTGACTGGCGATGGGAACATATTGCAGACCATACCTCACAATAAGCCTCTGTTTCAAGCTTTGATTGATGGCAGCCGGGAAGGATTGTAAGTACGAATTCTTATAGTCACCATGGGTATTAAATCGTGGTTCCTTGTTCTTCTGATGCTGCAGATGAGTAATTATTAAAGATCTTTAAAAGAGAAAAAATGTATTCATGGTATTTGGCATTCCTTTGGATATTAAGGACCACCCTTTTTATTCTTGTTTCCAGGTAATTCCATTAACCAAAGTTAACCAAAGACATATCAGATAAATTCCAGGAGAAAATAAAATTGGGCAGCTGTCACATTGATTGTTTCCCAGTAAGAGTCACAAATGCACTTAAGCTTATTGAGCAATTACTACTGACAGTTACTCATATGTCTAGCTCTGGACAATGATTTAAAAGCTATGTAATTGCTTTTTTATATAATGTGCAGCCAGAAAGTTTTCAGGTTTTAATAGTTTACTGAAAAGATTTGTAATTATAAGAGAATCTAAGTTTATAGGGAGAAGAAGTGTATTTTTTACTCAGTTAGCTCATGTAACAAAAATACTCGGTGTCAGAATCTTTTTTCACTGTTACATGTTTTGATACATCCACATGATTATAATGGGGAAAAAACAAACAAACAAACAAACAAAAAAAAAAGGAAATAATCAGTCCTCAAAAAAAGATTGAGAATTCTTTTGCAAACTTCGAAATTTTCTCCGTCCACCTTTGTCCAGTAATTTTATTTCAGGTATAAGTTCATATTTTGAAAGATATCAAGGTGCTGTAGATATTGCCCTGTAAAATAACACGCACTTACTATAGTAGTATTACTACTACCCAATTTTCTTTACCAAAACTGGATGAACAAAAGCCGAAGCAGAAAATACTACTGCTAGGTGAAGTTTTTAGACCCCATTTAAATATAACTTTCTCATGGTGCTACTTTACAACATGACTTTCAGGAAACTGTTTCCAAGTTAGAGATAACATAAATTTCAATATAGAACTCCATAATATCATTAACCTATTATTAATTTCCCACAAGATTAAAATAATCTGTTCTTGCTTAAAGTCCAGTCTGTACCTCAGATTCTCAGTATAGATTCTTGTCGTAATATACAGATGTTCACAAACCACATCTATTCTGCTCCATTTGTTGAAATAGTCCATAGAGTCACTGAGCTCCACTGTGCTGCTAGTGGTGAGATCACTAGGAACATATGCAAGTATAAGGTCACTGTAAAATTGAAGATCTAAAATACTGTTCTATCAAGCTACCCAAAAAAGGTTATCTAATAAAGCTCAGATGCATTCTGCTGGTAGTTGTACATGTGATGTCAACTTCTTTCCAGTGGTTTTATGAATGGACTTTAGCATGTAACAATATATGCATGTAGCATTTCAGTTGCTCCCAAAAGGTGGCAAAGATGGCTAAGGAAAGATAATTTTATTTAATGTCTACTGTAACTTATTCTGTCCCTTTAAAAAGTCATAGGTATTATTTAGCTAATAAAGCTAAATACATGTGCATATTTAAACTAATGTTTTTGTGATGCAGCTATCTGTTCCCAGATGGACGAAGTTATAATCCTGATCTGACAGGTTTATGTGAACCCACACCACATGATCACATCAAGGTCACACAGGTACGTTGCGCGTTTTATCAGTTACTTTGTGATCTTTGCTTCTCTTACCATCTCATCTAGTAGTGATAATAAGCTTTTATTAAAATGTGAAAATGAATTAATGAGAATGAAAATGTGTTGTTGATAGAAGAGCTTAGTTGAAGAACAGGTTAATAATTGTTTAAACTCTAGAGCTAATGGTGATGCCAACAGTATGCCCTGGAAAGTTTTGCTTATTCTAAGGCTCATCTGCCTGAGAAATATATTAATGGTTATTAATTTTTTTTTCCATTATTTATGTTATAGGTTTATGTAGCTTAGAGTCTCCTGCTAATATTAGATGAGAATACAGAAATGAAATCAAGATCAGATGATAGTTTTTAAGCCTGAGTAGGAATAATACATTATGCTGACAGATCCCAGAGGAAAAGTATCGTTCATTTGTCACAAAAATACCAGTTCCATGGTCTGTCTTGTTTTCTCTTTGTCCATCATGCAATTTAAAAGAGAGATCAGGGAAAAGTAACAGGAATAAGTAAGTACCTGAAGGGACTCACTTTCCAGACATTAGAATATCTAGATGTTTTTGTAGTCTTGTTGAGTGACGATGTAATATACTAATGTGCAGATGTGTGATATTCAAAGAATAAGAAATAGTTACCACAAGATGTAGGCTTAATTAAAGATGGTGCTGAAATTAATACTAGTAGGTACAGGTATACAGTGCAGAGCATTTCTCCTGACAAAAATGTCCAGAAGATTTGAGGTTATGTTCAAGGAGAGCCATCAGACTACATACAACTCTTTCAGATGGTTTTCCATTTCTTCAGAGCTGAGTGGGTGACCTACTGAATCTGCTGTAATTATGCATCACACCTCCAAAAATATTTTAGAAAAGGAGTATTTGTTGCCATCTATGGTATTTCAAGGAATACCATTAGGAAAATGTATCTCTTAATTAAGAGAATTCCTAAAACAATTGCTGAAAGAAAACATGTGCATGTCTACCGGTCTGACTTCCCTCTTTGCTATGCAGAATTAGAATAGTAAGGAAAGAGTAGTACAGAGATATCAGACGTGTTGCACAAAAAAGGTTTTTATAGCCTTGTATCCTTATTTTTTTTTCTCAAAGAAAGGAAAAGTAGCTTAGACATTCTCAGTGATAAAACCTTGTTCTCCCCAAGCAAGTCATCTTGTATTTTGAATACACTAAATGAATCCAGTTGATTCTGAACTTGTAGCTATGAAGAAATCATTAGTTAATGCAGAGAGTCTGAAATACGTGAATGTTGCCCTAAACAATATCTTAACTGCAGTAGATTAACACTGCCACTAAGAGCTGCTTAAACTATTAAAAGATTCTATAAAACTGGCTCCAGGGCCAGATTGCTGCAGATGGATTCTTTGCAAGAGCTCCGCCATAAGCATCTTTAGTGCATACAGACTATAGCTACAAATACAGACTATTGCATTTCTCTTTTGCCTAGTCTCTTCTCCGCTCCCTTTACTGGGCAATAGCTGCTTATTTTCCAGTTATCTGGATTTTTCTTACTTCAACCTTTCAAAATTTGTTTTTCCAAGACTAAAAAAGCTTCATAGAAATGTTTGATTTCCAGTTCCCCAATAATATACTTCCAAAATCTAGAAAGCTGTTCTAGACTTGAGTTTTATCTATTATTTATTCCACCTGAAGGAGTTCTTGTATCATACAGTCAGTCCTGCAAGGATACAAAGTGCTGAATGATCTGTGCATGACAGTTGCCATGTCACCTTGAGGGGATATTTGTACCATACTTCATGCAAGGGTTATTTATTTCAGTGGGCCGTACTATATCCAAGCTGTAGGTAGAAATCCCTTGTTTCTAAGTTCTCTGATACATTTTATTAGTCCTAAACTCATACTTAGAAAAGGAAATTTCCACTCTGTTCCCCTTCAGCACTTAATTTCTCCCTTACCATGTTTTCATTATCTTTCCCTTACTGCAGCTAAGGAAAAATAGGATGTATGCCTTGCATTAATATAGTACTTATATGTGATAACTCTGTAGAAAACCTAGTAGGCACAGATTCATTATTTATTTTATTCTTCTTTACCATAAATGTTTATGTTATTTTTTAAATATTTATATGTTTATTTTAATTTGTATTTATTTATATAATATACTATATAATTTGATATATTACCATATCTTAGGTTTGAAGAAGTGAAAGAGTGAGCTGCTTGGATAACCTTGGTGTGGCTTTTAAGTAGATCAATATCAATAAATTCCTTGACTAATAAATACAGTGGAATGAAAAACGGGATTCTGATAAATTTTTGTTACTTGTGGTGTTTAAGTATATTTTCTATGAACAAATTACAGTAAAGAAATAACTAGTCTTTGTTTTGTTACAGGAGCAGTATGAATTGTACTGTGAAATGGGTTCCACTTTTCAGCTATGTAAAATCTGCGCAGAGAATGACAAGGATGTGAAGATTGAGCCTTGTGGGCACCTCATGTGCACTTCTTGTCTTACAGCATGGCAGGTACACTCATAGTTCAGTTAGTAGAGAAGAGGGTGGATTTATCTGTTACATCCCTGTTTACAATGGGGGTACTCTGTTTTACCTTTCTAGGTACTCAATAAGAGGGTTCAAGTGCTTATCTATTTAAAATTACACACTTACAATTTTGTGGACTAAAATCCATGAAAAACAGGTTTCAGGGGTCATTAAAATCTAGACTTGTAGGTTTGCCAAGACATTTGCTGACTCCTGTTAATTAGGAACTATTTCCAAAGCACAGTGTCTATTCAGACAGCGAAAGCTGGACTCCTTGTGCCAATTCAGCCACACAGGCTTCAGGATGTGTTCAAATGGAATAAGTGGACAAGTAGCAGCTGAGAATGGATAACCAACCAGACAGGGTTTTAGGAGTAGACAGAATGCCTTCTGTGGGAGAAGGAATTAATCTGTTGTACAAATCATGCAGTGGCCTGTGAAAAACAAGCTTGTAGTTCCCATGTTTCATTTTGATAACATGTAAATTGCTAAACCACCTAGATTTAGATGGTTGTTGGGATAAGAGATGGAGTGAAGAGAAACTGTGATCTCAGTGTCATTCACAGAATATCCCAGAAAACACAGAGGCTTCCTGGTAACACAAGTTCTGGTGTCTTGTCCGTCTTGTTCATGAACATACCAGTCTGTGGGAAAAGGGAGGACTTGTACCTTTAGTTCAGTGCAGTTAAACATTTGACTTGGAAATTAAGAACAAAATCAGAGGTCATTCATCTTTGTAGCTTCAGACTTTACCTAGTAGTTGCTTCTCAAACTCAGTCTGTTATAACCTCCATTCCATGTACCCTTCTTCTTTTGTGTCTCTAGTTCATGGGGAGAAGTATGTGTAATCCCATTCGTGGGCAGCGTTCTGTCATGGTTAGACACAGCTCTTTGGATACAAGTCTAGTGAGAAGAGGTTTAACAGGTTGCCTGGGGAGGTGGTGGAGTCACCATCCCTGGGGATGTTTAAGGAAAGGTTGGATGAGGTGCTTAGGGACATGACATCGTTTAGTGGGTGATATTGGTGGTAGGGGGATGGTTGGACTAGATAGTCTTGGAGGTCTTTTCCAACCTTTATGATTTTGTGATTCTAAGAGTAAACAAAAGCCATTGTTATGGTCTGTTTTTGACCTGGTTTTAAATCAGTTCCTCTCAATTAATAATTTTCATTCTCATGTTTGGGACATGGCCCAAAGTACTATAGATTTAAACTTTTTTTTTTTTTCTTCAGATTTCTAATTAAGCAATCCAACACAATGAATCAGAAGTATCTTTTGGGTTTTAGTAATAAAGCTGGCTGAAAAGGATTCCCAATTTCCAATTTCTTCTTTCTGAAATTTAGGTTTGATGCTCCAAACGAAAACCCTTCAACTTTCCCAAAGATGAGAAATTCTGATAAAATTCTGTTTTAGAAAAACCTAGAGAAGAATATTTGCCTCATTGGTGAGCAACTGATGAGTTGGAGCAATATTTTTTCTTTCAGGAATACCTTTTTCCTGTTCTTACCAATTTCAAACTGAATGACAAACCCAAAGGCCTGACTACGTTAATCTTTGAGTTAATAATAATAATCTGAAATTCTGAGATCTGTAGCAGTTTGTTGTTGTTTGTTTGTTTGCTTCCTTTCTTGGTAGAAAAGAATTGAAAATCCTTGTACTTTTGTTTGCTGGGTGTCTCATATCATGATAGCAGCATGTTCTAGTGTTGAGTCAGTGATGTACTCCAATTCTGGAGACTCAAGAATCTAATGTCCTTGGTACTTTGGCCAGTGGCTAGGGATTCAGGAAGAAGACAATAAAACATTTTAAGCTTAGAGAACTGACATTTTTGAAAACATCAAGCTTCATCAGAACATTGCAACCAACTGTAATTGGCCAGGTACATTTAAGATTTCATTACAAATTTAACTTTCATATAATTAGTGAGACAATGAAGAAATATTGCACTGTAACAGCGTCAGCTGTTGCAAGCTTCTGGGCTAGTGTTTAATTGCCAGCATAATGACTCATTAGACATGCCTCAGAGGTCCAATACAGATGTTTTCACTAAGCAGAAAAAGTGTGTTATTTAATAAATTGGTAAGCAGCAACAAATCTGCATAGAATACCAAGGATGATTCAGTTGTTCATCTTTATGGAAATCAGTTTCTCAAACGAGTTGGTTTAACAATCTTCCTTTTGTATTATGCAACAAGATTAAAATTCATTTTCTTACAAAAAAATATGTTTTCTAAAAACTACAGATTTGGACTTGATTCTAAAAACACGTGGGCATATATGCTGCAATGTATTGTTCACAATAACCAGTTTCTCAGTGTTCTAAATAATCTGTATAATCTTTCTGGGGGTGTGGACAAAGATGTATGTATTCACACAGAGATCTTAGCTCTCAGTTTTAATTTCTCCGTTGTATTCATACTATTGAATGTGAATCTGATGCTGTTATTGGATATTCTGTATGTTTTAGTGATGCTTTTGAAGAAAAAGGAGGGAAACTGCTAGTACAGAACTATTTGAACACACAGATATAAGACAGCCTTGCAAATGGAAAGCTCTGTGCCTTATCTATAAGGCTGCTTTAGAAAATGAGCCTGTAAAAATTTGTATGAGTAAGGGAAGACTTCCGTTCACTTGGAAGCGATTACTTCAGTAGGTCCATAAAACTTGGATAAACGCTTTGAGGTAATTGTAAGTGATGCTGACTGGCTTTTTGTAATTAGGATGCAAGACTGCTAAAAGTAGATTACTTAGATCTTTACATACAAAACAAATCCAGTACTAACCCTGTAAATAGACATGACTCTTGTCATGAGACATCATTTATACTTATCTGGCCTTGGGATACAGTTCTTCCACAAAACTAGAGAAACACCTGTCAGTTTAGTAAGAGCTGTCAAGTGTTCTTGTCAAGCATCAAGAAGAAAATAATGGTAGAAAAAAATTAAAGCTGCCCTTTGAGAAATCAAAAAGCTTTGCTCGCTTGATGACATTTCAGGACAATTTGCTTTAGACATTTGGTAGGTAGCTTAATTTTTGTGCTCATTATAGAATTATAGCATGGTTTAGCTCAGTAGGGACCTTAAAGACCATCTAGTTCCTGCCCCCAGTATCTTAGCCACCTGACTACCTGATTCCAAATATGATGCAACATGACTTCTGAATTCAGATTGAATTATTTTGATCTCTCAGAGCCTCAGGGTCTTTTTGGATGTGTTGTTTCATTTTTTTTTTTTTGTATGTGTTTTATAGTTAAAATCAACGTTGTGCCTTTAGATGGAAAAAAAAAAAAACATTTATAGGTGCTTGTATGACTTCTCTCTGATCTTTTTTGTTGTCTCAATCATTAGCACTCTGAAATGTAATTTAAAGGTCTTTTAATTACTTCTGATGAAAACAAAATTATTCCTGAAATGAACAAAAGAAATAGAAACATGGCTGCTTAAAAATCATTCCACACATTATGCCATTTAGAAATTAAAATTTAAATAATTCTTGTTTATGATAACATAGAATTATAGAATGAATCATTTACATTGGAAAAGACCTCCAAGATCATCAAGTCCAACCATCAATCTGACCTACTATATCCAATCATGAAAACATGTCCCTTAGTGACATGCCTAGACTTCTCTTAAAAACTATGTGACTATAGTTCCTTGTTTCACATAATTTATTGAAAATGTAAGTAAGTCCTGTTTTGTTACTTATACGTGTCAAAAATGCTTTTAGCTTTAGATGTTGTGAATATATATTGCCCAATGGTGGAAATGTTGCAGCCATGATGGACTATATGTAGTTTCTTCAGAGAATATGAACTGCATGATCTAAAGCTCTTTTCCATTTTCTAACTTAAAATGAAAAACAAATATTTCATATTTAATATAGAAGATATATAATAGAATGCATTGTTCTTGTCTACACACCGCACCTTCTTTCCTCTGAAGAAATGTGAAAATTATGATCCTAAGAGGCAAGGTGTTACTTCCTAATCTATAATACTGAGACAGTTACAATTTTTGAAGCTTTTTAAGAGATAGCAGTTACTTTTTTATTAGTTATTTTTAAATGGAGCTTAACATGTGGAAGACAGACTGTTTTAAAAATACAGTCATTTTACTGTTCACTATAGTGAAATATCTATGGAACTGTTTCCTGTTTACTCCAGTGTTTCTTTACAAGCTCTTACAGACACTGGAAAGGGCGTTTTTATATAGAAAGATAGAGATAGTGACCTTATATTTTATATACTTTTAAAAGTACTTGTGTTTTTATTTTTATTAATATATGTTGTTGGTTTTTTGTCTTGCTCTAGGAATCTGATGGCCAAGGCTGTCCTTTTTGCCGCTGTGAAATCAAAGGAACTGAACCAATCATTGTGGATCCCTTTGATCCAAGGGATGAAAACTCCAGGTGTTGCAGTATTATTGATAGCTTTAGTATGCCCATGCTGGACTTGGATGACGATGATGATAGGGAAGAGTCTTTAATGATGAATCGCTTGGCTTCAGTCCGAAAGGTAAAATTTCAAATATTGTACAACAGTTAAAGCTGTATGTTTGTAAATGAAGCTGTGGATGACTGTAAACAATGATAGGCTGCATTTCATGCTGAAGGTTTCAGCAACTCACTGAAAAGTTCTCAGGCTGAAAAAACAAAATGCTTTGGTATTGCAACAAGAAAACTGATGCTGAATATGAGAAAAAAATCCAGATTCTCACCTGATGTGAGCAGAGTTACCTCTGTTTATAATGACAGAAGCATGAGATTGCAATAAATTACTCTTAACCAAAATATGCTTTACAGACAAGTCCCTCAAATAACACAAATTTTTCTGTATACAAATCTATTATCACTTTTTTGCACTTTTGTACTTGTATACACATGCATCAAATGTTTTAGGATAAAGCATGAATTTCTTGATTAGTAATAAATATTAGTGCTTTGTAAAGGTGACTTGGAACCCAAATCATATTGCACACAAAGGCCGTTTTATCACATCTCATGTAAGTTGTCTATATTTTTGCCTGTAACATAAAATCCATCTTAGTATTCAGTACTTTTAGAGGTAAAAATGTATTTGAAATTATTCATAGTAATATTGTGTTTTGGAATGGTTTTGTTCTCAAAGTGCTCTATATTCTGTTCCAGGATCTTTAGATATTTGGCTGCAGATTTAATCACTGATAAACAAGCACTTTCATCAAAAAAATTGTACTTTGTTTTCAGAGTTCACCACTACATTTTAGGTTTCAATAATGCCATCATGGGCCATGCAACACTGAATTTTACAGTGCATTTTCAATATTTTACTTTTTACTAAGGTCATCTAGATTGAATAATTGACTTGAAATTAATTCTGTAACACCTGACTCTTCAATTTCCTTATCATTGTGTTTGTTATTAAAAAAGTGGTTTGCCCTCATATCTGAGAGTATCTGTCAGTTAATATACATAAGTCTGATATCCTTGCTAACCTCTCAAGTCATATGAATCATTCTTGTGTTGTGTATTTAATACAACATGGCCTACTCTTGGAACAGTTTATCCTCCTGCCTGGACTTAAATTGCAGTCTGCAGCCAGACCTTTGTGAGATAGCCTTGAATTGATGGACTTTTATAACACTATCACTTCCACGATAAGGCAAAAATGCATTATGCTTTTATCAAAAGAAAGAACAGTAGGCTTCAATATAAGAAGTCTTGTTTTCAGTATCTACCAACTGCTTGACTACTTAGGTTCTTGCTATTTTTGTCATCAGTTTTGTTGTTCAGTGGAAGAAACCCAGTAATTATCCCTGAAGTTTAGGAACATGGTTTTCCACTCCGTTAGCTTTTTTAAGTCCTTACTTGAAAATCTTGAATCATACAGTCATCTGGTGATTTTCAGCTGCTCTTGTCTTCTTAAACTTGTTACCAAAGCATAGTTATGCTTTCAACCTCACCACCAAATGTGGAATGTCATCATTGATATACAATTTTTGTAAGTAATGCCTTCTTCAGCCTTGTCTATTTCTTTTAATCATCATTTGTTGTTCTTGTCAAACAGTGTTTCTTCAGAGCCTGATAGAAGAAATTCTTTTTTTCCTCTGTGACATTTTGTCGGATTTTACCCTTTTTGAATTTTTCTTTTGTTTCTTGTTAATGCTGTAAATATGAACATGGTACTGCATAATGACTGCGTTGTAGAGTCATTTGATTTGTTGAAACAATTGAGATGAGAGGACAAAGATAATCATTTAGTTCTTGTAGCCAACTTAATACTGTTGTTACTCTGTAATCCCAGTGAACATATAGGTCGATTCTTATTTTAATTCAACTATTGTCATATGCTTTCTCAACATAAAACTGTTAACCTTTGAAAATAAAATGGGATGATTTTGTCTCAAATCACCTTGCTAGACCACGTGGTATTGCAGAGAAAACCTTGTTGCAGCATATCCGGCTAATAACAAGTTGCCATGTTAAACCTGATAGATGAGGAGAGTTCCAGGGACACGAGCTCACTGCTGAAAATGGCTTGAAAATGAAAAGATGTATTGCAGGAATTTGCAAGTCAATCCTTATTGTCTTGAAAGACTAAAGGGAGAGGCATTGTTAACATGTTTCTAAGCTTTTACTTCTAATTTTTGCTGCCTTAGAGACGTTTACTTACTTGGAAATATATTCACAATGCAAAGAGTAGTTGCAGTAAGCTCATTTTAGCCTGCCTTACAGAAGCGCACACAGTCATGTTCATCACTGATTAAAGGGCCTGGCTGGGTTTTTATAAGTGAGCTCTTTTGACAAACAGAAAAGCTAAAAAAAAAAAAAAAAAATAAAATCCTACTTTTTGGAATTGTCATTAATGTGTAAAGAAAATTATAACTTTATCACCTGCTGTACCTCTATGAATTATGAATATAAGTTAGTTATCACAAAACTACCAGCTCTGCAGTTTATCACTGTATCTCTGAAGCATACTCATAAACAAAAAGGGGTGCCTGAATTAAATCCATGGGGGACCTCAGACTTGAAACTGCTTTACGGAAAAAAATAATCACAAAGCTACATATCTATTCTTTAATGGAATGAGTAAATGGATTTACTTCAAGAAAAATAATTCATTCTTGCTAGGTGTACATAGTAGCAGATCAACTGTATCAGAGGCTTCAAGGAAATCCACTGCAATTAGTCTGTTTATCTGCCTCATCAAGCAGCTTATTTTTTTAATTTCCAAATTGTCTTCAGATAATTCGTTATGAAACAAGACAAAGAGTGGTGCCAAAACCTCCGCTAATTGTCTCATCACTGAGAAATTTCCAACACTATGCTATCAGATTAGCTAATGCAGTTATTGCTTGAAGTGTTCTTTTTCTCGGTTCTGTACCATTTTTCCTAACAAAGCTTTGTTAGCCTCACATGTCAGGAAACACACATTAAAAATGTACAGGTTACAGGTTCAGATAAATGTTTAAAAATGATGTTTCTAATTTTAAAGAGGACATTTGAATGTCAGACTATTTTCATTATTCCATATTCTGTAATATTCAATTGTCCTGATAAATTAAGCATTAATTATTTGCCACTTTACCTTGTACAAGAACTGACTTTATATGCTTCTTTGGAAAGAAAGAAAACAAGGATAGCGCGTAGTGTAGAAGTCCTTGTTAAGAGATAATAATTTTGAATTTATAAGTGATAACTATTTGATCTAAATAACATACTGATACTACATGAAAACAAAGAGGAAGGCCCTAGCAGTATAGGAGACTGAGGTTTTCAACAGCTTAAGGTAAATTAAGATTCACTAAGAGCAATTTCTTCTAAAACTACTTGAAGTTACCTTGTCTGGGAAGTTGCCAGCTTCCCTGAAATTAATTTCCTAGCTGTCTGAGTGTCTCAAAAATGGACTTTGATTCAGACCATTACTTAAAAATCATTATAAGAAGTTGTCAAAGCTGAAAACCACTGTTTATAATTACTAGGCTTCTTACAGAGTAAGAAGTTCAGACTTAACAAATCATGTCAAAAGACCTTGGTTCTCAAAATATGGGAAGAGACTGTTTTGACCCCCACGCCCCTCCATTTCCCATATTTTTAAGTTAAATTTTGTGGTAATTATTGTTCTGAGAAAAAAAAAAAAAAAAGGGCTCGTATTAAATAACTTTTTGACTTCTCTTTTTTTTTTTTTTTTTTTTTTAAAGACTTCAAATAAGTATCCAGGCTTTTCCTTCAGCTGCATGCTCTTAACCTATACATACATACGTATGAATTCACGGAATCATGGAATATCCTAAGTTGGAAGGGACCCCCAAGGATCATTGAGTCCAACTCCTGGGTCCCCCCCAAACAAACACCCTTAAAATCAGACCATGTGTCTGAGATGCTTGTTCAAGTGCTTCTTGAAGCAAGCTTGGTGCCGTGACCACTGCCCTGGGCAGCCAGTCTCCATGCCTGACCACCCTCTTAGTGAAGAACCTTTTCATAACACCCAGCCTGAATGGTTTATAGGAACTTAGTAAACTCATACCACACAACAAGATAGTTCTTATCTGCTTACTTTGTAGTATTTGAAAGATGAATAAATGCTGAGGGGCAGCGTGTCTCCCTTCATTAAAATATTTCTTACCTATTCCCTTGGGCAATCAATATGGTGCTGACTTCTCCCAGCTTTAACTCCATCTCCCTGCTTTGCATGCATTTTGTTGGGTCAGAATAGGAGAGATCAAATAAAGAACAAGGCTATCTATCTAAAACTTGTTTACAGCTATCAGTGTTAAGTGATCTAACTTTATATCCTCATACAAATGTTCAAATCCTGATTATACTAATCTACGTAGGTCGCAACATGTCCTAATGAGAAGTAACAGAAATGTGAGTTATTCTCGTCCGATTATAAATGAAGAAGCTTTAGGGGACAACGTGGAAAATGAAAAGTCCATTTTTGGTATACGACTGATTGGACCTTCTCAGATGTCTCATTATGCAATCTGTAAATTAGTGAGTTAGTTCCAGCGGCACACTAGAGCACACTAGCAATCAGGATAATATTCCTGAGTCAGGCACTTGGTAGGGTTTATGCTGAACATACTTTGAGCATGTGTCTCTCTGGCAGAAAGACGTTTGAAACTAAAACTCTAGATTCATTATCCTGCCTTGACTAATTCCATTAGACAAAGCTTCGCTAGAAATTGTAATCAATGTCAGAAGAGGCTTAAATTCGTAACCACTGGGGACAAACTGATACCAGTATTTCCCAGTAATAGATTCATCTGATTCAATGATGCAACTGTGCACCATTCTGCAGCCCCATAGTGAAATAAGTCACAGCTGCTTGTCCCTTGGCAGCAGTCATGCCAACCAGATGAAATCCATGTCCTTAGAAAGGAGTCTGTGTTCTTTTCCTTAATTACATCTTTATTGCACAGGTCTGTGTTGCAGCAGAGCCCCTTTGTATGCTGAACGTCTGTCTTCTGTCACTGCCAGTTCGTTTGTATTAGTTTTTGTCTTAATTGCTTGCTTGTTTTATCTTTTTCTCACTGTGCTATTCTCGTTGTTCCTTTATTTCCACTGAACAGAAAATGCACAGAAATCTCCAATAGGTGACAAGGACTAATTTAAATATTTTCTGCTTAGGGAGTGTTTTTGTTGTTTTTGTTTGGTTTTGTTGTTGGGAGAGGTTGTATTCTGTGCTAAAAGATGTAGTTATTATATACCTCTATTGATGTCCCAGCATCCACATGAAACACAGCCGTCTTCTTGGCTGAGCTGGCAATGAACATCAAACAACGATGCAGCTAGGCAGATTGGGTGGAGGACATAAAAATATGTTTTGTTTTGTTTTATAATGGGAATACGAAGGAAATCTGATGCTGAACACTGACAAAGATCTGTTTGTTGCTGGGGGATATTATTTGCTTGATTTATTGTTAGTAAGCATAGATCTAAACAAGGAAACATAATTTTTAGTTTCTCCCAGCAAAACATTCTCTCCTACTTCAGCACCCAAGCAGTTACATGGATTAAGCTTCCTTATAGGGCAGAGTAGCTGTTATTTTTTATCAGCTATTTTCTTTCTTTTTTCTTCACGTAACTCATAAGTTATTAACTTGTTGGCTGGCATTAGTTACCTTCCATCAGTAGGCAGTGGTAGTTCATAGGACTTAAAGATTATTTTGCTCCTCTGAAACAAGGAATTGATGTAAGCTTAAATTGAAGGCCTTTCGCACAGTTAATGCTTTGAAAAACTTCCTTTTTCATTTTGGCAATTGTAATTTACCATCCATGGAATACGGTGGTAGAAGTAACTAAATACCAAATAAATACGGAACAGAAAGTTTATCACATAGATGAATCTCCTGTTTCAACAGAGTTAACAACACGACAACTTTTAATGATTTTGAATTTTAAATGAATTTGCATATCGCTCTAGTTCTTCTAATTTGCCATTACATATTAAGCGTGTCATTCAGCGACTTGTTTCCATAAATCTCAGAAGAACATCAGCCCCCAGTAGATTTTAAACATGTTTCTGTCCCTGCTGGGGCTGCATTGTTGTTATTGCAAAAAAACACTTGAGACTGGCGGGCTGGGCTGGCTCTTTGAGGGAAGCGTGTATCATTTTCCCCATTGATTCTTTAGAGCAGAACTGTGTAAGAGAAGGTTGCAGTAGAGAAAGAATGGTGGATATTCTTAAAATGCTATCAGTAAAATGTTGTTCTTTTAGCTGCGGGTTCACGTGACTATATGCAGTGTGAGAGCTGAGACTTTGTTAGGTTGCTCTCATTGGAAGTCAAGTTAGTTAATGTGATCACACAGCAATTTGAACGCCTGAAATTCCAAACAAATTTTACCAGTCTGGTACTCTGTTTTCAGTATTTACGGTTTACTTATTCCTTGTTTCTAACCCCTATTACATTTAAGATTGTTTTAGTTCTTCTGCAGCAATTCCCAGCTGACTGAGGCACAATATGTTATGCAACACCGTAAATGCAGAGACTCGCTACAGCACTTCCTTTTATGTTAAATAATCGTGTCTTTTTGGAGACGTGAGACCTGCTTATTTGGTTCCATTTCAAATGATTTGGGAAATAAATTCATGTTCTGTCTGATGCTGAAGCCAAAGGATTGAATGTATTATATATTACATGGCTCTTGGCTTTTAGGAATGCTTGGTGGAGGTGTAACTGAACTTTGAGAACTAATGCTATTCAGTGACACTGTTTATTTTGCTCTTTAACTGATGGATGCTTTCTGTTAAGGAAAATGAATTGACATTCAGTTTATAGTCAATTTGTAATTCTGGTTGCTCAGGCATGCTTGTGAGACATGTATCTAGCTTAGTTATTCAACTAGTTCCCTTTTCACAGCGTTCAGTGAGGCTGAGCACCTCGCTGTCAGTCATGTGTTTACCCTCATGGCCTTCCAGTCAAGGTCAGGGACATTCACCAATTAAAGGAAACGAAGACAAATTAAGTGCTGTATTCAAGCGTTTAATATGAACATTGTGACTACTTCTTCACCGAAGAGAAGCTTGGAAGCCGCTGGTAGCCATGAAGGGCGTGAATTTTAAATTGCTCTGTCTCTTGAAATTGAATATTTAGTTGCAACACTGACCTTATACCTTTAGACCAAACGATAAGATGTAGTGTCACGGAAAAATCATTCTAGCAATGGCATTGAACCTCAGCCTTCTAGCTTTTCAATGCCTCTCCACTCCTCCCTCTCTTTTTTTTTTTTTGCACCATGTTATCCAGTAATACCATGGTGGCTTCTATTTCTGATGGAAATCTGGCAGTAATCCCAATTTTGTTTAGAATAGCATATTACACTAAGATGTAGTACACAGAGCATTGAGTAAGGAGTTAGGGTACTAGATCCTTTTCCTGGATCTGCTTTAGAATTGATGAAGGTGTCAGATTCTTTAAAATAGTCAGTATATGTAAAGAAAGATAATGATGACTTTTTTACCTCGTTCAAGAACTGCCTAGTCCCATCCCTGTCATCACTATGGGTTGTATGGTGTTGGTGATAAGAAGCTTATGATCAGAAGGGGAAAGTTTTATCAAAGTGATTTAGCTTAGAGATGGATGCATTTTTGTGAGCAATTTTATGTGCTTTCTGTAAGAAGACAGCAGCCTCTATAAGCCAGATACATAGTGAGAATACCAGGATGCCTCAGTGCACAAATGACCAGAGTCTGACGCCTGCTGTGAATGTCTTCCAGCTACCCTGTCAGAGAAAATACAGAACATCATAAACATTCAGCTTTACTTACAATACACTGATACAATTGCAGGGGGTTCACAGATGTGCCTTTAACTTATTTATGCAAAAAAAAATAAACTGTGTGTTAGAGTTCACCCAGATGAGCAGTTACAAAACTGGTTGCAAAAATGGGTGGAGCCTAGACTAAGGGGTTGAAATCTTTGGTTCTCATTGTTTTATAGCATACTTTCTTATTTTTAAATAGTTTAAAAACGTGTCTTAAAAGAACACTGCTCAGCTTCCACTGTGCATATGAATTTGAAAAAAAGTCAAGAAAAAAAAATCATGATTTGTCACTTGAGGAAAATATTCAGTCTGCATATCATTAGCTTAGTATTTTGTTATGGTAAACTGAATTGTCCTAAAATGATTTTTCTAAGTCAGCAAATAAATGAGGAAGGAAATAACTGCTTCATCTACTGGCTTGCTGATGATTTTGCTTTTTTTTCCTGAGTTTTCAGAAAACATGCATTCCTTTTTCTGTAGAAGTACAATGTGACTATGCCTCACAGTTAGCAGACAATATCATAGGCATCCAGCTTTAAAAAGTCACATATAGAATTTTGATAATGAAGTACTCTGTATTAATGAAAAGGTTATCAAGAGTAACAGTATTGCCACAATATCTCTCTTTATATTCGTGATTGTTTCTTTTTGTGGGGCAATGATTGGAATCACAAGTTAATGTGGTTTTGAGGTAGAATGACTTTTAGACTTGTTTCGGTTATCAAGAGCTGAGTACCTATGCTACTATTAACTAATAGTAGGTGAGGGTGTCCATTATGATAAATTACTATTAGTAAATACTTTTCAAATATCACATGTCAAGTCATGGAATGAAAGTTGTATATTTGATCATCAGATAAATTCTAATTTTCCTTTTTCCTGTCTTGAAGTGCAATGAGAGGCAGAATTCACCAGTGACTTCTCCGGGATCTTCCCCTCTTGCACAAAGAAGAAAACCACTTCCAGACCCCCTGCAAATCCCACATCTTAGTCTTCCACCTGTACCTCCTCGTCTGGATCTCATTCAGAAGGGAGTAGCACGGTCACCATGTGCCAGCCCAACTGGGTCACCAAAAGTAAGTCTTATTGACCATTATTCTGTATTTATGAGTACTGAGAAATTCTGTATAGTTGTTTTCAAGGTGAGCTTGTTCGTTTTGGAATATTGACTATTAGGAAATTTTCTGCATGTACTCTTTTGCAGGAATTTGTCCAATAGACTTTTAATTCCCCATAGCTTAGAAAAGCTTTAGATTAGATCCACATTGATTAAGTCACCTAAAGACTCTTATCTCCTTCGGTTGACTTTGGAAATACCTGTCTGTTTGCATAATAACTTACACAGTCAGATTATTACAGCTACATGTGTTGGTCAAATGTGACCTGTTAATCTGATGGTTTTGTTGCTCTTGGTTATGCTCTGACATTGACATCAGTTTGACACTGCTATAATAGATCAGTTCTGTAATAAAACCCGATTCGTAAAAATAGATAGAAATAAAAATTTCCTGAAAGTAGATTTAAAAGTCATTAAAATTGCATGTTATGATCTGGTGATGATTTATACTCACTTCTAAAGTACCCCAACAAGAAAAATACGTACAGATACCCTGCTTTCAAAACTTTGTGGCATATATTGTGAATAATGTTTTAGGGGAAATATTAATGATTCTACCGTTAATAAATTGTATGCTGTGTTTTTTGAAACTAATGATACTAAAGAGTGATTTTTTGAGGGGGTAAGCATGAAGGAAAACAGCTATATGTTTCTTTCTGTTATGAGTTGATCATTTGTTGTAATTGCTGTATATTAAAAGGGAATTAGATTACATTATGTCTAAAATTTTGATTTTAGATGGTGAATTCAAATTCAAGTTTAAAACATGAGCTGAAATCTGTGTGCTCATAATATATATCCAGTTTGAAGTACCATGTTTGCTTTTTCAGGTTTTTACTTAAAGCTTGAAAATCAACTTTTCAAATTTCTGATGGCTTATAATTTAGAAGAGAAAATAGAAGTTAGAATAGTTTCTTTATTACACTTCTTTAATCACTTTTTTATCTTATACAAGGGAAATTATAGCACATTGAGAAAATAAGCTGGATGTCTGGCACATCTATTAAAATGTATTTTACAATAGACTATTTGCACAAAGTTTGTGGCTTTGAATAAGCAAACAAACAAAAAGAAAATTAGAAATACTATTAATATTTCTCTAAGTTTTTCAGTGAAATTATTTCAAAACTACTGTTGTTTTTTTTCCATTAAAATTTTCATTTGCATATTTAAATGTTGTGAGTATATAGTATTTTGGGAGTGCAAGGGGAACAAGATGGAGGACAACAAAGAATTGCAATTGCATATTTCAAAACAAACAAATGGGCAATTTGTTCTACAAAAAATACTACTTCAGGCAAAAAAAAAAATTCTTTTTCTGTAACAGAAAACAGCTACAACAAAAAATTTGGACCCAACTGTTTTCTTGCTTTCTTAACAGTGAAAATTAATTAGCATCTTAATTAAATGCTTATTTAATATGCTGTCCTATTTATATCAATAGACATGCAGGTAGAATACCTAATTGTAATATAATGAACACGTTGAGGTGCTGCCCAAAAAATAGTGATGGGCAACTCTGAAGTGAAGTGAGACCAAATAATATTCTTATTGTAAAAATTTTTGTGCCCTCACTCTTTTTAATTGGTAGTATTATGCAGAGTCCATGAAAATGACACCTTCCGTGAGAAATAATCTTGTGTTTATTGTTGTCACTGCTGGTAGGAGGAAAACATGTCCTGAACACCTAGAAAAACCTGTCTCAAACATTATTTCATAAAATGCTTTTAGTAATACACTCCTAATGAGAATACTGTTTTTTTTGCTTGTTTTATTTTATTTTTTATTTCTGCTTTTATAAACTATACAGTACTGTATATGTTTTCTTTCTGATAACTTGGTTTTCAGCTTTTTAGTATCCTACACTTAAGTTTGAAAAACATTTTAGCATTTATGACCGTTCAATTCTGAGAAAATCACCTTTTCTCTGGCAAAAATTGTTTGCAGATGAACTAAATGCAAACATAAATACATTATAAATACGTTACTTGAAGAATTGAACTGTGGTTCAAATTGGCGTCAAACAATGCGCATCGTGTAAAGAGTGGAGTCATCCCTTGATATATCAATGATTTATTTGTATTTGATCATGAAGGGAACATGAATGCGTATATGTAACTTTTTTTTTTTTTTTTTAATTCTGGTTTTGTTTAGTCTTCTCCTTGTATGGTGAGGAAACAAGACAAACCTTTGCCAGCACCACCACCTCCCTTGCGTGATCCTCCACCACCTCCACCTGAACGACCCCCTCCAATTCCACCAGACAACAGAATAAGCAGACACCTGCATCATCCAGACAGCGTGCCTTCCAGAGACCAGCCAATGCCCCTTGAAGGCTGGTGTCCCAGAGATGTGTTTGGGACAAGTCAGTTAGTAGGATGTCGAATAGGGAGTGATGCTTCTCCCAAACCAGGACTGACTGCAGTTTCCAACATAAATGGAAGGCACAACCGCGTAACTTCTGAGCCAGGATTTATGAGGAAACACAGACGTCACGAACTGCCTGTGGAAGGTGCTAAGGTATGAAATAAGCTGAATGTGTTGAAGCCTAATTTGATACCCTACTGCAGTATTGTTTTGCATTTTCTACAATACTACTTTATATTGGTCAGTGATCATGTGCTGTTTCTAAATATTTCCTGTTGCTTGTAATTAATAAGTGGGCCATAAATAAATGGCTTGTTAAATAATGCAATTTACAAAGCAACAGTATGAGGGTCTAAGTTAGAATTCAATTTTAACATAGAACATTCTAAAAATGGCTTGAAGACAAAATTCTAGATTTGCTATATTCTTTTATCAAGGGATTCATACAGTTGGTGCATAATCTAACTTCAGTAATGCAGCATCTCAGGTATACTTTGAAAGTGTCTTATGCCAAAATGATTTATACAGGTGATGATGGGAAATAAATGTTCTGGTTACTTCTGTCATAGGTGAGATAAGGACTTGGTAACCCACCCCTTCAACCTGTAAGACATATAGTATGTACACACGATATATACAAATATACTTAAATTCTCGGCTATATTGTATGCGTTAACATAAGCTTAATATGTGGTCTTGTGGTCTTAATATGTGGTCAGGTGGTCTTGTTCACCAATAAAACATTATTTTCAAAAAAGAGCATTAAATTTGTGATGATGTTCAGTAATTGAAATGATCTAGCCTGCCTTGATCATAAAAAAAAAAAAAAAAAAGAAACAAATACATCCAAAGCCAAGCTAAATGTAGAATCATTTATTTTCTCTTTACAGCTGGCAATATGGGCAGCATCCTTAAAAGTGTGCAGTGGCACAACTCCCGTATTGCATTGTTTGATTTGGTATTATCATCAGTACTTTAAACCTTACTCAGGATAATTGGCATTGTGGCTACCTTTTTATTTTTCAGTTATTTACAGTAATGCACATATCATTAACTGGATTATTCTTTCTTTGGATTTAAGTCAGAGTTCCAGCTGCTCAAGTTGAATGTTTCTGTAATTTCTTTGTGTCAGTTCTTGATTTCTCTTGGACAAATGTCCAGTGCAATGTCCAATAATCCATTTTCAGTGCTGAGGGTGCTTGGAGTTGTCACTTTCAATCTTTTCACTGGTTCTCTAACTTTGTTTGGCTAGGAGGCATCTGTTTGTCACCTAAGAAGTATGATTGCCTGTCCTTAGCTGCACTGAATAGTGTGTATGTCTGTAACTGTGGTGTTTATTCTTTCAAAAAACAAAACGACAACAAAATGAGGAGCATTGTTTCCATTCATTGATTGAAGATATCTTGGAAAGAAGAGTGTGGAGGGGTAGTCCTAGTATTAGTCAGTTTCAGATAACTTGCAAAACTTTGTAGTGTTGGGAAAGCCTGGAGTTGAAAAGAAACCAAATGGTGGTAGCCTAAGAAAAAAATCATGTTTCTGCTCTAATCAGTTTTATCAAAACAGATCAGTAATTTATTCATAGTGCAGGTTATTAACTCACTTTTTTTTTTTTTCTGCTCTATTTTTACTTGAAGACTATATAGTTTCTGCTAAGTAGATTGGATTTGAAGTTCTGATCACAGCAGATAGAAATCACTTTTTCCCTAAGGCCACAAGCTATTTAACTTTTTTATCTCATTTTTTTTTTTAGATAGATATTGTGGTTATTTTGAAAGCATGTTACTGAAATTCAGTTAGTATTGGTAAAGACCATTGATGTATGTGATGAAAGGCGCTTAAGGATTTCATGGTAGTATATATAATCAGAATATTCTTTTTTCAGAATTAAGGCAAAAGACCAAAATTTTACTTAGAGCTAGACTGTTGTTCAAGAAGCTATAGTTTTTCATCTGCTTTTAAAAGGATAACAGGTTTATACCTTCATAGAGCCATATAGCATTTGAGTTGTGATGAGGCACAGAGCTGAAGCTGATAGAATGAATACTTCTAAAATCAGAATAACCACTAAGTGTGGAAGTGGCATTGTACTGCTGAGAACATATATAGGTATTTCTTTAACCAAATGCTGTCTTCAGGTAATAAGCCTAAGCCACTTGTTTACATGGAGAAACTGACAACTCTGAATTACCATTTGAGGCTGTATGCATATCCACAAGGGTAACATTTCATGATTTTTCATCCTTTATTCATTTATTTTAATATAAACTATTTGCTATTAGTTAAAGCCAAGAATCAGGAAGACAATCCTGCAGGTACGGGGTGAATTATGGCAGGTATTGCACTATGGAGTTTTAAAAAAATATATACTTATCATGCTGTACATGTTGTTTTCCCTCTGTACTTCATCTCTCTCACTTTCAAAAGTTTCAAAAGTTTCAAAAGTTACAATCTTGAAATCTTAATTTTCCCCTAAGTAGTTCAGCTGTAATTGAGTAGTCCATCTACTAACTGCGACATGAAACTTACTGTTCTGGCAATGTTTAAAACTAGTATGTTCTACAACTCCTGGGGAAAGTGATCTGGAACAGGTATGAAAAGAGTCATTTCAGAGTACAGCTCTGTTGTGTGAACTTCCGGAAAAGCCTTTATGCATAGCCTTTGAAAAGCCTATTTGTGATTTTTAGGTATTTTCAAATGGTCATCTGATAAATGAAGAATATGATGTCCCTCCACGGCTTTCACCTCCTCTTCCAGCTGCTTCCACCATCCCTAGTATAAAGTAAGTAAACTTCATCTGTAAAAGAGATATGTTAAGTAGTGGTAGACAACAACACTGATTCTCTGGTGATAAAAGGAAAACAGAAAAAAAAAGAAAGAAAGTAAGAAAATGAACTAATGTTGAATACTTGTTGTTACATTTTCCATGACACTTTTAATTGTTTTTACAAAGGAAATGTAAATTTTATTGATTAAGTAAGAGCAGTTCTAATGTTAATTTAACATATGACATTTTATATCAAAAGAATTAATTGTGGCAGATCTTGCTCATAGGAATTTGACAGTGGGAACAGACCCTGTCCATTTTTCTTTCTATTACTATTGAAGAAGTATTTTGAAGAAGTATATTGAAGAGCTATTTACTACAGATGAGAGACTCTAGGAAGAGTGCTGTGGGTAAAGACCATGATATATGTGTATGCATTCTATCTCTAATGTAGTCATGCTTTCTGGACTTTCTACACATGGAGGCTTTTTTCATGTAGTATCTTTTCTTTGTGGTGGTTAAAAACAAACAAAATAACTTTATATCCATTTTAAATTGAGTCTATCTGCCTGAATTCCAGAATGTGGTTTCGGAAATCTTGTCATTTCAAGTTGCAGACTACTCTTAGTCTTCCAGTAATACTACTGTTTATCAGATGTTGCCATGGATAGCAATTATCTTTGGACTCCAAATCACACAAGATTTTCAACAGAAGTTTTGAGGGAAAACAAACAAACAAACAAACTTTGAAGTGCTCAAAAATCATATGTTGACTGTATTTTTGTAAGGAAATAAGAGCATAAAAACCACAACAGATGATATTATCCTATAACTTCTTTTCAGTGTACTCAGTGTAATGCGTGCTGCTAAGTAAAAATGACTGTGCAGTCAGTACCTACTAATACCGAGAATTCTCTCACTAGAATTTAATTTTGCCGTATCTTTAGTACCCATTCCATTGCTGTTCAGGTAGAGGTAGCATTAAAGACAAATATATTTCAGCATTCCATTAATATGCTGATTTTTCTCTTCGTGAGCTCTAGAATAAAGACGAAGGGTTGGCTTTTTTATTCAGAATCATATGCTTGGGAAAGCTATTGCAGAATTGAAGTTTTGCATGTTTGCTTTCCATTCACAAGCAAATTAGAACAAATATTTTTTGTAATTGAATGTTGAGATGTAACCTGATTGCTGTAGAGTATCATGAGAGTATGAGTATCTCATGTAATCAATCCCCTGTATAGATTTATCTCCTTGGACTGGCTGCATCTTCCGTGATACATGTAGCTCCTGAGATGTTCTGCACATGGTCAGAAATGGTCAGAAAAATAAAGCAATGACTCTGATGGGCACCCTGCGTACTTTAATATTTCAAATGAAATTGCTCAATTCTGAATTGGGGAAGATTTTTATTTTTGTATTGTTAAAATAAGAAAACATTGTTTCATTAAAATCTCATTTTTAATATGTTTTTTTTTTTTTTTTACAAATGTAGCCTCGAATCAAAGTACAGTGTCATGCAGTGTTCATTGGAATGTCCACAATATATCACAATAATGTGGGCACGCACAAATCCATGTCAAGTCAATCCAAAAATAAAATTTAACTTAATAAAAGAAATAAGTTAACTAACTGAAGTCTTCTGAATAGAAAACTGACATATGCCAGCAGAAGGAAAATGTTCAGTTGCTAAAATTAAACCTCATACTTTTTTTCAGGAAGAAATGCACTTCCATTTCTGTTTTATGTTTTTACTTGTACCTTTAAAAAAAAAAAAAAAAAGGACATTTAAAATTTTGATTTTTAAAATGCAAAAACTATCATATATAGCTTAGGGTAGGAAGTTCAAAATATCTAATTAACAGCTACTGAATTGTCACACTGAATATCTGTTATAATAAAAAAGTGAACATTGTGTCTTGCTTCTTGAAACACTAATATGCCCATTCTAAATTGATTTCAAATTAAGTTTTTGTTACCACTAGAAAATACCTTTGTTAATCTATAAGTAGCAAAATATAGGCAGAAAAATAATAAGAAAGCAATCTTTCTTCAAAAATTCAAATTCAAATTAAATGAGTTTAATATTTCCAACTACAGTAAAATGCTTTCAAAAAGCAACCTGAGTAATATTAGCATTATTTAATGTGAAATGTTAGACAGGATATTTTTACGGAGTCATATTCCTCCTGTAAAATTGACTACATTAAGTCTTCATAAATATGTTGAACTGTATTTGGTCCGAAATACTTATTTTCCATAATTGTGCTACTGCAATCAATCTGGTGCACGTTTCTCATTTTTTTTCCTGCTTTCTAATCTCTGCAGAATTGTGGCTTGAAAGCTAGTTTGTTTCATACAGCTCAAAGGCATTATATTTTTCTAGTTATTTTCATAAGTCAGTCTGTAATTTCAAAGGTTTAACCAAAGGGTACATTGAGCAGGTATGAAATGCCATAGTGTAAATAATAATGAGGTAAAATGAGCCTTAGTTGAAGCTCTAAGACATCCGTACTTACTTATTTGATCATTTTTTTCTGAATAAATATGAGATTGCAAATAAGACTTTTTAAAAATAAATTACATTAAGATAAAATCGCTAGTGTCTTTTTCTGGAAACAGTGCTGATTTATTTTCATTTTTACTAAATTGGTTATTATTTCTTATACATCAGTAATGAAATGCTGGCCTCATGTTAACTAAGCATCTGATTTTTATTTTCCACTCAGCTGCTGTGCCTACATGTGAAGTTATTTTTTTATCAAATTGCTTTAATTATGTCAGTTAAATTGTTTTTTAGCAATTTTGTTCAAATTGCTATTTTGTTCTCAAAAAAAAAAAAAAAAAGTAAAACTTTAACATCAATGTTACAGAACAATTCTTCCCCCAAACTTAGAAGTTTTCAAGGTAAACAATCTTTGTTTTATTCCCAGTAGGCAGGCCCCATTTTTCTTCATCAGTTTAAATTGGTCTCCTTGTTTCAAAAGTGCTTTGTACTGCAGTGGTATTTTACCTGAGAGCCTCTATTTCTGAGCATGTAATGAGACATTCAATTCTATGTACCTGTTGTATACTATATTTATGTTTGGAGTATCTAGTTGATTTGAGCTGGTTGAGGAAAAGTGCATAGAAAAGTATTTCTCCTCCTGCTATCCCTTTTATCCATGCTACCAAACTTTGAAGGTGAAGTCATTGTTCCATTGAGGAAAGTGGGGTTGGCAGTCATGGCTTCCTTGAAATTGGTCTTTGCTGCGGTGCTCCTCCAGGGGCTTGTAGAAGGAGCACTGCTGACACAAGGGTTCCAGGTACCTGAGAAGGGATGCTCTGCAGGACACGTGTGCTAAGCTTGACAAGTCAGTAAGTTTGGTTGCAGCATCCACTCTTGAATAATTCTCCTTGAAAAAATTGTTTACTCTATGAATGGAGGCACACTGCTTTAATATACGCTTGGGTGTTAAGTGTAAAGCACGCACAAGGGAAGTTGTTGTGGAGCAGGTGCTAAGTGTTGACTTGTTCATGTGATCCATATAACTTAACATCTCTTTTGTTGAAAAACAGTTAGCTTGAGGCCTTGCAAGATCAAAGCTTTTGTTTGTACACTATCAACTAATACTGTGTATAGGGGAGGGTCTGTACAAGATGAATTGATAACAAGGACCCGATGTCTGTAATGTACGTGTTATGGGTCAGTGATTCATCTAGCTACAGTCTTGTCCTGTGAATTTGAACAGCCTTCAGCAATCGAAACATACAAGGGGCATGCTTGGAATGTGTCTTGTCTTTCTGTTTAATTTGAAAGGTGTTCAATTTGTGCACTCCTCAGTGCAAATCAAAGTATGGTGAGTGGGGGGAGATTGAAGAGATTCTTTTCAAAGGTACAGTCTGATCCAGACTGAAATACAGGGACTGCAAGTTCGTTGTGTCCAAGCTCTGTGAGTAGGTTTACCAGTAAATGAAGGAAGGGGAATCTTTCCCTGCAATACTTTTAAATGAGTGTGTTGTCGGTTTCCCTGAAGCTCTGCTAGATTACAGCTGAGCTGGACTTGAAGTGATTTGACAAAAATGGCTTCTCATGTCTTTTCCTGTTTTGCCTTTGGTGCTCAGTAGGATAAGATAGATTG
Source organism: Anas platyrhynchos (assembly GCF_047663525.1). NCBI lineage: Eukaryota > Metazoa > Chordata > Aves > Anseriformes > Anatidae > Anas > Anas platyrhynchos. Next base: position 91,503,152 of record NC_092587.1, on the reverse strand, counting down.
ACATCTAGCCTTCTGTTCAACAAACCAGAAAATACAAAGTCATTGCTTATCGGAATGCAATTCTGACTTTCAATTTAAAAATATTTCCACTTAAGGAGTAGGGGAAGGGAACTAGAAAATATTGCAATACAGTCTGCTGGTCAGCGTGCAGGTACACAAACCTTCTAAAGACATAAAAGTAATAAAGTTTTTTGAAGTGTAATTATAGAAAACCTCACCAGATTATGAAATCTGTTCATAAATGGATTTGCCTTCTAAAGTTATTAGATGGTTTTGTGTAGAACACTAGAGTTAATCCTACAAGAACAATAGAGAATTAACAAAACAATTCGATCTTGAAATTTCAGTAACGATGGAGAAAATGGGATATACTAATAAAACAATGCAAAAGAGGTTTGGAGTCAAGTATTAAAACTGGATTGTAAATTGGAAGAGCAATACAATTTTTTTAAACTATGAATTGTGGAAAGTTCATAAAACACAATGCAAGTATAAGACAATTTTAGGACTCTAGTGGAGAGTGTATTAGTTATGTGTTAGCACTCTTAAACTTTTTGCTGCTTTACAAATCAAAATCACCTTTCTAATATTAAACACGTAATATATACAACCCAGAAAATATTTTCCTTACTTTAAAGACAGCAAAAGGGAGACTTTACTAGTGTGAAGGGCTTTTCTAAGGCTACACTGTACTCAGAAGCAGGAGACACAGAACATGTGTCTCTAATAACTCCAAACCAGTAATGATTTCTCATCAGTGCAGTAATGTTGGAAATTGATTTTATCATAAATATGCTAGTATCCTGTGGAATAAAGGCATTGCTTTGATAAACATATGTTAGGTTCTTGGGTCTACTAAATAAATAAGAAAAAAGCAGGGGCATGAACTAGGTGAAGAGGGGACTTTTTTTTTTTTTTTTTTTTTTTCCAATCCTTGGGTATCCTAATTGTCAGTAAATGAGTCTTCCCACTTTCCTGTCTGAGAAGTGTTTTTGTAAGGAACTAGCTATACTATCTAAGTTCAGCTATAATACTGTACTTAGTTAGGTTAGTTAGTTAGAGAGATCAAAATCTCTCCTGTAACTGATTTCAGATAGAGCCTTCAGAAATGTTTTTGTTTGTTTGCTTCCCAGTTGTAACTTTTGAAGTGGGCTTCGAACACTACCACCAATCTGGCTTCCATATCAGTTGGTGTTGAATGTTTCTGGTCTGGATACTAATATTGATATCTGCAGAAGCCATCAATTCAATTTGTGATTATTTAAAAAACAAACAAACAAAAAATCAAACCCACAGACATGTACTTCACATGTATAACGCATGTCAATCCAGAATGTTCTGCAGATAAGAAAGATGTCCAAGAAATTAAAGAAATTATTCTTTGTTGGCCTTTGAACTATCTATCTGAGTATTACAGAATTCTCCTTGTCCTGTTTTGTTTCTCCTTGCTTTAAATGGCCATACAGCAGTGACACAAACTGTCTGTTCAACTAGGAAATCAAAGATGGAGAAAGCATTTCGCACTGCATTGCTGTATATACAAAAGACCTTTTGCTCCCTCTACAGAAGGTGGTGGAAAATTGCAATACAGAGTTTGCAGTTTAGTGTCAGCAACCTTCTTTCACCTTTCACCCTTTCATTCCTTTGTCTGGAACATATTTGCGAAAGTTGGTTCTTATCCTTCATGAGTTTGTTTATGAGTTTAAGAGTATATTACTGACTGAAGGCAAGAATGTCTGACAGGTTAGAAGTAGCTCAGGACCTCTAGGCTTTGAATATATTCAAACAAATGCAGCACATCTGCCCCCATCTTTCTCTGTTCTTTTCTTTCTCCCTTATTTGTTTGTTTAGTGACTCTCTGGTAGTCATGATAGTTAGCTATTCATTTTTGTTCACAGAGTACCTGGATGTTGTGGAGTCATGTGGCATCACCTAAAGGAAATTGCGTAGAGCATATATTCTTCCTTTGCGAAGTGTGCTGTGTGTGTCAGATGCTGCTTGTGTTGGAAAAAATGAGATGGGCTTAGCCTGTCATTTCATCTTTTGCCTTCATGATAAAATAAAGCTAATTAAACCATCGGAAGAGAAATTATGTCCACTTCCTTCTCATGTTTCCTATGGTTCTTAAGAATTTCCCTAAATGATTAAGTAGATGTGTCTTGTAATGTGGCATGTAGTTCAGCTCAGGGGCCATTAACCATACTTTCAAGCCACAAATCAAAGTGGCCATGAATGCATCAAACATCTTTATTTGAAGTCCTCCAGCTGTTGACCCTTTTTTGTGGTAAAGAATGAAGGTACTATTTACTGCATAACATAATATCCAGATGATTTTTGAAGCTATATACTTCTTAGTATTCAGCCAGTTTAAGAGTCAAATGGCTGTTCATGGTTCTCATGTATGATCAAACTGAAGTTAAATTAAGTCTTTAATGTAACGTTTTGTGTTCCAGATGACTTGATTTATTGATTTTATATATCAGTGTATTCACTATTAGCAGAGGAGCTGTATATATAAATATGATGATGTTGATTTCTAGTTAATTAACCTAGTTTGCTATGTCTTATGAAGGCCACAAGATAAGTTGCATTTTTTAATATCTAACAAAATCTCCTTCCCCAGCCAGTGCTCACTAAAGTGAAATTTTTGCCCATTGTTTTGTTTACACTCATATAACACAGAACCAGGTGGTAGGAGTTAGTTTTTAGTTCTCGATTAAAACTCCCATCCAGCAGTATTCTCCAGATAAAACTTGTTACCTATGAATGGAGACGGTAAAGTCCACCTCTTTCCTGGACTTCCACTGCTTTCAAGGAGTAACGTAGGTCGCTGTCTAAAATGACAATTGTAGTTTAAAGTAAAAATAATTTAAACACAAACAAATTCTTAGATTTCAATAATATTATGGCTTGAAAAAGACTGAAAGTTTGAAAGTTCACTGCCTAACTGAGCCCTGATAAATACTATTTACCCTGAATTAACTTCTATTTAGTTCTCTTGTTAAGTGCAAACAGCTTAAGCCTTGTAAGTGCATATTTAGGACTCTAATTCTTTGCAATTCTCTGCTATGTTATGCTTGCTTAAAGTATCTGTTTAATGTTTAAAAGGTGAGCTGCTTGATTCTCTATGTATTCTCAGAGACAAAAAAAGCTAGTAACCTTGTAAGTTCTAGTTTGACATGGCATTTTTTTTTTAACCTACACATAGCAGGCAGGTGATTAAGGGTGTTTAGGCTAAAGAGTGTTTTCTGTACTATATCTAGGACAATTACATAATAGTTAAACAGAACTGATCTTTTTCTCATCTCCATAGGTGCTCTCTTCCCCCAGCAAATTCTCTGTCTGATAAATCAAGGGATCACACAGATGATGATGATGAATACAAAGTTCCTTCTTCACATCCTGCAATACTGAGCTCACAACCACCTCATTGTCATATAAAGCCTGTTGCTCGGTAAGGTCATTTAGTAATATTGAAGGCAACTTATTTACAAAAGTCTGCCTTTTCCAAAGTGTATTTGGATTCAAAATTTATAATGATGTTTAAACTTGACTGCTTTCTAAAATGTCTTATCTTTTCAAGCTTGGGTTATTTATGCCTCTGTTTCATTTGACCATAACCACAATCATAAACCTGTGAAGTTCACTGTATCATATCTTTGTGCCTAACAGCACTTCTCAGGAAGAGAACCCTTTTGTTACTCCGGTGGAATAAATCTCTTTTGCTTTAAATGTGTTCTAAAATAGTATCTCCAAGGTGTCACACTTATGAATTGATAATTGATTATGGCAACATTTGGAGCCAAGAGACATGGCAACTAAAGGCTGTCTCATTCACGGTGAACCGGTGAACTTTTTGGTCTTTGAATCACAAAGAAAATCTGAATGTCAGGAATGAAGAGCATAAATTGGGGGGGGGGGGGGGGAAGGTCCAATTCAATATTGGTCCTGTAGGCCAAAAGTATAATATTAAAAACAATTTTTGATCTACAAAGTTCAGGCTTTTCTGCTGTTAAAGAATGCAGCGACATCTTGCCATTATTTCCCTCTGTCATAGTATGATGTATAGAACCCACTATCAGTAAAGTTCAAGATATCTCTTATCCCAAAAATCGCTAAATACATTTTTTAGACTTGTTCAATCAGACGTTTACAACAGATGGATAAAAGTTCATAATCTGATCACTCCTTGCATGCAGGTTAGGAGTAGAACTCACTGTTAGAACTGGTGATCCAGCTTTCATTGCATAGATGTGAATGTTACACAGTTGTCTTAGGTAGACTGCGATGAGGTCTCCCCTCAGCCTCCTCTTTTCCAGGCTGAACAGGCCCAGTGCCCTCAGCCGTTCCTCGTACGTCTTCCCCTCCAGGCCTTTCACCATCTTCGTAGCCCTCCTCTTCGTAGCCTTCCTCTTCGTAGCCCTCCTCCAACTTCCTCGTAAGGGGGTGTCGAGAGGCAGGAGACCTTTTCTCCATTAACACCAGCGACAGGACCCGCGGGAACGGGGTTAAGCTGAGGCAGGGGAAATTTAGGCTTGACATAAGGAGGGGGTTCTTCACAGAGAGAGTGGTTGCACACTGGAACAGGCTCCCCAGGGAAGTGGTCACTGCACCGAGCCTGACTGAATTTAAGAAGAGATTGGACTGTGCGCTTAGTCACATGGTCTGAACTTTTGGGTAGACCTGTGCGGTGTCAAGAGTTGGACTTGATGATCCTTAAGGGTCCCTTCTAACTCAGGATATTCTATGATTCTATGATTCTATGAGGTCTGTGATACTGAGCACTTAAATTCCTGTCTGCCCTACCAGATGTTCTTTTTTGTTTAAGGGGAGAAAAACAAACAAACAACAACAACAGAAACAAAACTGATGAATAAAACTCTTTATGTTGGTCAAGCAAAGAAAAAAATACAAGATCTTAGTTGACCTTACCTATACAATTTTTTATTGGAAAGTGGTGTTTGTTTTTTTTGTGGGAATGTCTTTCTGTACCATGCAAAGTCACCTAATAGAGGTTTAGTTGCTTGTATGAGTAGAATTACACAGGATGCAACCTTTCTTAGACAAAGTCGTTTGCAATGGAAGAGAGCATTATGTGGACAGATTACCTTGGTTTAACAGCTGCCGAGGACTGTGTCTGTTACTAAGTGGTGTGCTGCAATAGGAGTGAGTATGTAGAGTGAAACAATTGACTCCAAGGACCGCACATCTACAGTGCATGCTTTGGGAAGTTTTAGTTTTGGGAAGACTAGTCCTAGCATGGTCTTGTGCCTAGAGTACTCTTCTGTAATTGCAGCACATTGGATGAGCTCCTACAGGACAACTTTTGAGTTAACATTGTCCAGAAGCAATTGAGGCTATATGCTCTGAGACCTCTCTAAAATATAAACCGAATTATTCTAAGTGGGAATGACTAAGAAATTTATTTTAATTCATACTTCTGATCTGAACCAAAAAACCAATGTAGATGCAAGCTTAAAGATTCCTGAGAAGATAACCACCTGGAAAACTAGAAACTTCTAATTTTCTGGTATCCTTCATTTGCAGAAAAAGAATTGATTGGTGTCAATTGGCTATGATGGTATTTCACCAGACCATTAGAATTATTAATAGAGGCTATACATGAAAATCTGATTTCCAAGCTTTTGTAGCTTTTAGTTTATTATTTAGCTAGCCTAGTTGCTCTTCACTTATGGTGCTTTTTGGCAGTAATCCAGGTTTTGCTGCACAAAATGATTGTTTGCTATTCACATGGCTCTGCAACTCTTAATATACACAAGACTTTTACCTAAAACCAAACCACTCTCCTAACTATCACTTAAAAAAAAAACAAAAAAACAAAAAAACATTTTGAATTCTATATCCATATTTGTTTATATATGATGTTGCATATACTTAAAATGTCTCCTTTTAGCTAATGTTACTGTTTAGGTATGAAAGCAGAGATAAACCTTTCAAAATCAATCTTGATTCTAGTTGATGCTCTATGCTTAAGTATTGAAAAAAAAAAAAAATACCTTCCCATCCCCACTTCTTTTTAAACTCGTGGGGGGTGCAATGAAAAACTTTTAAGTATTGTCTACCAGTACTATTAAAGGTGATTTATTTATTTTAATTTTCATAAATGTTTACCACCTTTCAGTTCTGTCCCCCAGGGTCACTCTTTTGCCACCTTTTCCTTAGTGTTGCTGCCTCAGTTCTTGGACAGTACTTGGAGATTTTGGTAACCACAGAAGCCTACAATTTTTTTTTAGTGTCTTGAAATTTACAAACTATGTAATTCTTCCACATTCTACCCCCAAATATCACCTCTATGATTTCTTGTTCTTTTGCCAGCAGATATGTCAATTCTAAAAAGAGTACAAGAAAAATACGGAAAATGATTCACAGTCTTATTATGGGAGATCAGTTAATTGTCTGGTTTGTTACAGCTGATCTCTCATGTAGACAAGTTTCAGCAATAAGAAAGAGAGGGAAAGAATTTCAACATTAGCCTAACTAGGCTACTATTAGGAGAATGATACATTTTTGCAATCAGTATCTTTTCCTAATAAAACCGTTTCTGAAAGGAAAAGAAAAGAAAAAGACTAGACTTGCTTGTTAGTACTGATTTGCTGCTATTCTTTCTGGTGTTTTCTACTGTCAATATAAGCAGGTATTTCTGCAAGATTTGTAAACTGATAACTGGACTCATTATGAAGATTTTTAAAGTCATACCATGTTAGGTTATCAAACTACCTAGGGCTAATTAATTTATCGAAAATGCAAAGTAGATTCAAATTAAACTAGAAAAGTTTCTTAGTTATTTAGGATATATGCTGAGGCATCAAAGGAAGCGTTGCATCCACTGTATTTGAGAGATTGAACCAATCTAATTTCAAAGATAGAAGCAACACTTCCTCTACCACTTCCTTGGGGAAATTAATTCACAACAAAATAGCTCTTACCATGAGTTTTTTGTTTTGCTTTAAGTCTTGTAATTATTCTTACATTTATTTCATTACTCCTAGTTAAAACTCTTGGGACCACAGAAACAATTTCACTTCCTCTTTCCTGTTTATATATTTTAAATGATTCCAGACCTTTATTCATCCCTCCTTTCCATATGGCCAAAGGAGATAAGTTTATTAACGTTCGCTCTATTGGTAAAAACCCAAGATGTGAAATTTGAGCTGTATATAGATAGCTCTAGCAGATTTGCCAATGTTTGATAATAATGATGCGTGGTGGGTGGTTGTGGTTTTTAATTTTTAAACTGGAATTGTTTATCGTGGTGGCCTTTTTCCAGAGAAACACTCTGGTTCTTTTTGAACATGCAGGGTCTGCAGCTCCAATGGCAGGAGTAATTTTCCACTTTGCAATTTTTTTAAACAATATTTAGTATTATGAGAAGGTTTTTGATCTATATTTTTCCCTGCTGTCTTTGAGCAGAATCTTTTTACAAAAATAATCTCCAAGAGATTATATTTTTCTGACAAGATTACAGGTATCTTTGTACTTTGTTTCATGGATATCTAAGTTTAAACAATTTTCATATTGAATTTTATACTGTTATTTAATTTTAAGAGAATGATACATTTCCATTAAAAAAAAAATACTAAATTCTAGTAAGGTATCAGGAAGTCTTAGTTTTTCCATAGAGATTTAGATGCCTGCAAAACCGCTTTGACTTTTTCATTTTAAATGTTTGGCTTAAGATTTTAGTCGAAATTTGTTATTTCAAGTGGTGTTTTGTAGTATTCTGTTGGTTTTGTTTGTTTGCTTGTTGTTTTTTTTTTCTGTTGTGTTGTTGTTGTTGTTGTTGTTATTATTTTCTGCTTGTTTCAATGTGGATAACTACCAAAATTTCCCCTCTTAATATTTGTGCTGGGGAAATCTTAACAGCTGGGAAGGGGAAGTAGGATTGAGTTTGTGACTTAAATATGTGAATAAACCATTGACTTGACCTCTGAAGTGAGGTCTATATTGAATGTTAGTTCTTCCTCTGTCCTGTAGTGCAGCCTTGAGTAAGTTACTTAAATCATGTCACTATCTCACTAAGAAAGCGGTATGATTCTTCAGAGTTTATTGAGAGCTAACCAGTACCTGCTGTCAATATAAAACCCCACAAAGTTTAGAATTAATGCAGCTTGTCGTCTTTCATTTGTTTCCATATAATGGACTGCCAGCTCAGGCATTTAATTTTGGGAATTAAGACTTGGTTAACTGGTTGATTACTTCCTTTTTAATGTCTGTCTCCAGGGTGTGTGAGAATGGTCAATGTGCTGGAGTAACGAATGGAACACACAGTGCTACTTCTGAGATGAAGAAACCAAAACATCCAGAGTTAGGTGCGTTTTTATTTCCCCCCCTTAGCAAGTAAAATTTCTCTGTGCTGTTCTAGGGGTACAGCAAGAAAACATTCACTTCTTGTGATTGTGTCATTCAGGAGATGTCTATGATGCACCTACTGTTCCAGTACCTTTGCCACCTGCACGACCTCCTACCAGAGACAACCCAAAACACAGCTCTTTGCTCAACAGGACACCCTCCGATTATGATCTTCTGGTGCCCCCTTTAGGTTGCAGACTTTTTGATGATTACATTTAATGGTTAACATAGCCTAGATTAACCAAATGCCATGTTCATTGAAAAACAACTAATGTTGAGTATGCTGAGTACCAAATAAGCTATGGGCTAAATATTACGGCTGTACATCGATATTTACCAGTGATCTGCATGTGGCGTCTGTCTGTAAGCCCTCATGCAAGACAGATGAAAAGGCAAACAACATTTGTATTAAAGCTACAAAGAAAAGAAAATTGTTTTGCCTAAAACAGTTTAAAAATTGTTGTCCTTTAATGTGAAGTTTGAGCATTGGAATTTAATGCAAGCATGGAGGGTTTTTCCAATTGTAGATTTAATAACTGCGTTCTTTTTATGATATAGAAAGATGAATGACAGGGAGCTGGTATTTAAGTCAAAGAAAACTAAATTGAGTTACATTAGTAAGTTTATTTCTGATTCTTGTCTACTGTCAAGGGACAGTTCAAAGCTCAGTGCTGCCTATGGTTTCCAGCAGCTATCTTTCCCAACCCTGATTTCTGCTCTCACACCCAAAAGCCAACGAGCTTAACATTTTTGAGGTCAGAAGCATTAAAGAAGCCATTCTGCCTATATACTGGGGCTGGGTTTGACCATCACCCACACTGTCATTGACAAATTCAGTTGTATCATTGCAAGACTGTACTGTATGTGCCATCATCCAATTTTCTGGTTCATAAAACCTTTTGAACATTTGCCATGTTCCTGCACTATTCTCTTTCTGATCTCTGAAGTGTTCTGAGTTGTAAGAATATACAGAATTGAAGGTGAAAGAGCAGAAGAAAAATACTTGGTACTTCTTGGTAACCCTGGTTCTGTCTGCTCTACCTTTATGTAAGGGAAAAATTATTTTGCCAGGCATAGAAGATTCAGTTTATGCCTTGGGTCAGAGCCTTTAGATAGCAGATAAAAATACATGTACACATTGTATAAGCGTAGCAGATTGGGTGTAATCACCGTTGGTGTTTGAATATAAATATATTTTCCTAGCCGCTGAAATATAGCTGTTACTCTGCACTGATAATCAGTGAGGCTTTCATTACAATGCACTCTTTGAAACTGAGCCACTTAAAAGAAATCTCTCCCCCCACCCCAGAATATAAATTGAGCAATACAAAGGTCATTCAGAGCATGTTTTAGAAGAGGATTGTGCATAGTAAGAGTCAGGCTTACAATTTCATTACTACAGTTGCTGAACTGCTAGATGAACCCTAGGAGTAAGGGCCTCAGCAGCCAGAGAAAAATCAGTTTTCAACTTTGCTCTTTATTCTGTGATGCTTAATGAAGTTTTGCTCATCTAATAAGTTTTTCCTAAATGCAGGTGAAGATACGTTTGATAGCTCACCCCCTTCACTACCACCACCACCACCACCTGCTCGGCACAGTATTACTGAGCACACAAAACCTGCTGGCTCAGGAAGCCGACCTCCTTCAGGACATGAATTGTTCCTTCATCCTGGTAGGAATACAAAAGGAAAAAACATATTCTGTTTCACTATTATGTACTCCAGAGGCATATCTGTTCTATGATAATGTTGTCATCAGGTTTTAGAAGTCTGTTTTGTGTACACCTCAATATACGAAAATATCAGAAATAGTTTTTTTGTGTGTGTGTGTGTGTGTTTTAAATGATGGAGATGAAACAAGTCAGAATATAAAAAGGGTCACCTTTTCATTATCACAAAGTAATGAAATGAAGTCAATATTTTTTATAGGCGGGACATTTTGTTGAATTGTGCTTTTTTAGTAAGAATTGCTACTTCTGAAGTATAAAGTTTTCTGTTGTAATCTGTGATAGTAGTTTGTATCCTTTTGTCAACTCCATTGTTTTTTCTAGTTCAATGTAATTCATGTTTTTGTTTGTTTCCAAGTTGGTACTTGAGGAAAACCTAGAAAAGAAGGAAAACAACATGCTGTTTCATTAGAATTATTGCTGTGAAATTTTGTGGCAAAGCTATTTTAATTGTGAACACAGCAGCAGAACCCTGTGGTTCATAACATTGTTGGTAATAAGTCAAATTTTCTCCTATCTTTTCCCACAAATTGCTGTCACATTTGTTGTTCAGTATTTTGCTTGTAAAGGGCAAAAAAGTTATATTCAACATTTATAACTTTGGGTTGACAAGTGTCAGGTTAATTATGTTGAATACCTTTGTTGCTGACAATAAAATTGCAACAGGGTTTTTGTGGGTTATAGTGCATGTCTTTGAAGTGATGGTAGTTTCCTCTGCAGAAGCTTCCAAAAAATGATGGTGTCTAAGTTTACTGGTCCCAAGAATATTTTCAGTGATTATCTACCTTGAGGTGTGATTAGATGTTTTCCTCTTCCTATCTGTTCTTAATGAGAGGCTGTATGAAGAGTCTTAAATTGAATGTTTTGGCAGTAGTATTACAGGAGTGCAGGACTACGGATGATGAGCAATTATGTGCAACTGCATAATAGTCTGCCTGGTTGTAAGGTGTTTGGCTGATCCTTGCGAATAATACTAGCTGTGGGATGAAAGTGAGCTAGTTTAGGTTGAACCAGAATGACCCTTTTTGAATTGTTTTTATTACATACATATTTTACCATCAGTTAAGACCTGAACATCGAGTAATTCACCAAAACTATGTGTGTTTGTAACGCAGAACTCAGCTTGGTGCATTACTTTCTTGTATAAGCCTCTGCATGCATCCAGGTAAAAAGACTAAACACATCACATGTAAAGGTTGATCATAAATATAGGGCCAGGGACTAATTTATCTTCTATGCTTCAAAAGAAAAATAATGTAACCTATAGCAGTCCAGTCTGAATGGGTGCCTCAGTTGTACAATCTGAGGCAGAAACCCAAAGCACACCATTCAGTTCTAATGCGAATGGAGAGGGGAAAATGAAAGTCCCCACCTCCAGAAGCATACAAGCTCTGTTGATCTGTGTGCAGTTCCCAGAAGTATGGAGAGTTTTGAATTTTCTGATGTTATTTCCAAATAATCTAAAAAAAAAATCAATGACAGTGTTCAAAAAACATGGCTTTGAATTAAAAATTTGGAAATGTATTAAAGGCCGTTTGTTCTCCATGTTTGCATAGTGAATGCAATCTTATCACAACAATTAATTTGCATTGATCTGGTAAGTGTACACATCTACTTGGGCATAGATTCTTTTGTGAGTTGGTCTTCTTTTATCTTACAGTATTACTAAAGCCATATTGACTTATTCAACACTGCATTGTTTCAAAGAAACCACTGCAAATAATTTATGATTAAGTTTCAAGGATTGATTTCCATACAAGTTTTTGGGGTGATACCTCATCTGTCCATTAGAGACTGTGAGATTAGAATAATAATCTCACCATTAATAACAACAAAAAATTGCACACACATACAAACACTATTTTGAGTCAAGAGCAGAAGTCAGGTCCAGGATGATATTAAAAGTTTGGTCAGCTGCTTCTTCAGTAGACTGAAAATACTTGAAAGGAGGCCACAGTATGCCAGGCCTATATAGTTCTCTCATTTTTTAAATTCTGTTCCTATAATCATCAGAAAGAACTGAAAAGCCTTCAGCAGTCCCTGTAATGTTTACCCAGCAGCTGGGACTATGTGAACAGGAAATCTGCCCTGCAGTCTTCGTGGCAAAATATTGAAGCGTTAACCAAGCTCTAACCAAACAGACTAGCAGGGATACTTCTAATTTTGCTGCATTGGGCCTTGCAGCCTCTTCCGTGCTTTGCCAGCCACAGTCCTAGCAGTGTCAGGGCTGAGTAATTGAAAGGTACCTCATAAATGTTAGCAGAGGAGCAATTATCAGTACAGGATAGACCACCTTTGAGTTGTGCTCCTTGTTTTGGTCACTTCAAGACTTGGATGTATGCATGCATATGCACACACTATGGGGGAGCACCTCTGTTTGGATTCATAGCTTTTTTGAAAGGAGGCTACTTTAAACCTAGATTCTGTGCATCAGCCCTCCCTCTTCCCTAGATAATAATTCTAATTATTCAAAGACACTTTATTTCTTTATTATTGCAGATCCCCATTTTGATCCGATAACCGGTCACGTTCCTTTGCCACCAGCTCGTAGAGTAACTGGAGAAAATGTAAAAGCAAATAGGACATCTCAAGACTATGATCAACTTCCTGCCTCTTCAGGTAAGGTAGAAGACTGTTTCTGTAGAAAATTACAGCTTCATGAGGCAAGTAACTTTCATCTGTAAAGTTGAATGAGGTTTTTGTCATTCAGGGCAACAATTGGCAGTGGTGATATTGCTTTACAAAAACAGAAAATCCTCAAAGGATAATAGAGATTAAAGTTCTGCAATATAGGTAGAAGAAACTACCTGCCTTTGTGGGGTTATGTAGATGTTATGACATTAATTTCACTAGCTGACAAGCAGAATGCTTTTGTGAGTCCTAGTGTTCCTTATTTTTTGGGAAAAGCAGGGAGTTGGCTGCTGCCTTTGAAGTTCACAGGAGATCAGAAGTCCTTCAGGGATCACATGCCTCTCACTTCCAGCTTTATGTTTTATTGCTCCTCAAAAAATAGTAGCTTCACTGTCTACAGTATTATTAATTTCCAGTCTTTTTTTGCTAGTATGTCTGTGTGAGGTTCTAAGAAAATTTTAAAATACTTCTAAATAAAACTTGCAAGAACCAGAAACAATTAAAATTCAGTCTTCTGGTTGCAGTGGAACAGGTACAAGAGAATCAATTCCTCTGTCAAAGAAATTTTGCTTATTGTTTTCAGACAAAACAAATACTGTTTAAAGGAGACATATATTTAAATTAATTTAAATAAAAGAATAACAGTATTACCTGTATTCCTATGTATTTTCACCAGTTTGTAGACAAATTTTCTTTTCTTTAGATGTGCATGGCATATGGAGCAGGGGAAGGATTGTCTTATCTGTAGCATTTTGCTGTGTGGAGGGATATCACAAATTAAAAAACAAGTGGTAATTTGAACCATTAAATACTATTCATTCTCCAGATATTGTGAATTGTATGTGAAAAGTAGTTTCTAATGCATAAAGAAATGAAGGGACTTGCTATCTAGTCTTCAATTTTAATTGTCATCAGTGCTTAATTGCAACAATCACAAGTGGAAAAATGCTACAGTTTTTAATAGTAATTATATGTCTCCTCCTTAGGAATGCATAGTTCTACTCTGCTGGGTGTAGGAAAGAATATCTTTTTCCAACTTAAAGTACAGGAGAGACTAAGTAAGCCTGAGGAGTGCTATAGAATCTTCAGTGAATAGCACATCTGAGAATGAGTGGGATGCCTTTGGTAAATAGTAGCACTCTTGGGAGGATGTCTCTATTAATATAATACTGTTGCTCATTTTTTCTCATTGTTAGAGAAAAAACTGGCTTTGTAATACATGTTTTATACATGACACCGTGAGGGGTCTATTTGCCTTACAACATTAGCCTGATCTATTTGAGGAAATTTTAAATTCTTTTGTAATATAAATTATGATTACCTTTTAAATTGTTTTTTCCCCCGTGGTTTTTTGGTAGAACAATTTTTAAAATTGTCTTAAATTACTGCAAGTTCTTTGGTTAAGTTCTCAGAGCTTTTTGATGTCACTTAATAAATACTATTCTATCTGTGTGTTTCCCACAGCTGTCTTCTGCAACATCTAAATGCGTCTTCTTTTACTATAAATATAATTCTAAATCAGTATGATATACAGCAAGATTTTCAATTTAATTTCAATTAAATGAAAGTTGTGTGGTAGATCATGTCATAGTCTTAACTGGAAAGTTGTTTTTACAGTGGAATTACTTCTATAGGATGGAACTGATGAGCTTCAAGGTTAACTGATTGGCCTCACTCTATGATTTAAAAAATACAGTCTATAGATTGTACCTCTACTTAAAACTTTAGATTTTATATTTATTCTGAACTAATCAGTTAATTTAGAAAACTTTTCTTCATTTCAGCCTTTTTGTAGGGTGATTCTTTGAACTAGCTGGAAAGGAAATGTAGTTCACTCTAAAATCTAATTACATTTTTGCCACTGGCTCCCTATAGTAGCACTGAGAATCCTTTGACTTCTGTGCTTCGTTTTGATTCATTTGTTTATAAGATTGCAGTTCTGATGTTTAACCAAATTATTAATATGCTATGACAAATTCATTCTACTTCAGCCATGTATTTAGTATTGAACACAAGAAACGGTTCTCAGCTATACACCTAACTATCCCAAAGGCATAATTTTTCAAACATCTTAAATACATCATTTTTAAATTATTGCAATAAAAGCAAGGCAAATGAGATTGCTTTTTCAACTGATATTTTACCTAAGCACAGCCAATGACATGTGGGAAAGGTAGAAGAAAATTAGGCCTCTAGTATGGATGTCTGATGTATTTTAATGAGTTTAGGTACTCTGTAAGAAATTGATTCAAATGGCTAGTTAAGAACATTATGGCCAGTTAAGTATAGTATATTCCTATTCACTCATCTGGCCTCATTAAAGCACTTGCATGCAAATTTAAATTTCTTTACAATAAAATGTTTGGGTCCAGGGGTATGCAGTGAGGTCACGTACTGTTTCAGGGTAGATTGCCATTAAACCTAAGGAGAATTGTCTGCCTCAGTAATGTAAAACATGAAGATCATACCCAGCAGCGCGATGAAACAATATATTCAGTTACTCCTTTCTCCCAGCTCTGCCTGTTCCTCAGTGTAGATGTCCCCTCAATGTGCTTTGTTCCTGTACCCCAGTTACATGTGGCTGCTTGCCACTGCTCCACAGGGGGCCTTGCACAACAAGCCCTTGTCACCCTTCAGCTTCTCTCTTTGCCGCTTTCCCCGGTGCTTCTCAGTCTGTTGGTGAAAGACCATGGAACATACTGGAGAAGCAGCAAGGGTCATTTCCATGCAAAAAGGAACAGGACAGCTAGCATCGTTACAAATAGTCTCCTCCCATGGTGTCACGGAGCTTTCACACCTCACAGTTTTTTCCACACTTATTAAACATTTATTAAACTAGCCTGTCTCTGTCTTTATACTTATCAATTTCCTAAGGGTTAAATGTAGTGCTGAATTACAGAAATGTGAGTGATAGAAGAGACTCCTTGCTGTGGTAACTGTTAATTGAATTACACAATTAGAAAATCTGTTTGAATTTTTAGTTAAGGATCCACAGTGGCTGAAACATCAAAGGAGGGGAGGTTGGAAGGGAAGTTACGCTTAAATACCTCTATCTCAGTGTCCAGATGGACGTGCAGCTTAGGCTTATTATCTTTAAGCTCAGGATCCAATGTGATACCCAGCTTCAGCTAAAATTTTATATGGATGTGAAGATATTGAAAGAGATGTCGGCACTTAAAAAAAATAATAATAATGGGAATTGACTTAGAGAGAGGGCTGAAGATCTGAAAGTCTCTGTGCTATAGAGAGATGTCACTGGAGTGAGTTAAATACGTATGCTGCAAATCTGCTCACAGAATTAAAAATGACCTTTGTAAATGATGTGATTGCTCAAAAAAGTTTCTTAGGAAGCTTCAGCAAAGTGAAGGCTTCATATGAGAAATAACTTAAGTTTCAAGCCTCTGTTAAACTGACTAGCGCAAAAATACCTCATGTAGTGCACACACACACAAAGAAGGATCTGACCTATGTATAAGTAATTTCTTCTGTACTTCAAGCAAGAGAAAATACAAAGTTTGCAAAGTGATTTTTATTTCATTCTCCATAGATAAGTCCATAACAAAATGTTCACATTAAAACAGTTTAAAATGTGAAAGAAAGCAGATTGTTTTTAACGTGATATATCATTATTTTAAATATGAAGAACATTCTTCTGTTAGTCTTGACTTTTCTAAAATAGGTGAAATGAGAAATTTGAACTTGTTTCTGATTTAGTTTAGCTTTTAGTTATTAACCACATTTCCTGAGCTATAATTAATTTCTCAATTCAGTGGATTTCATAGATTTTTTCACATCTTTATCGCAGGTTTGGATCTGTCTTGAGGTGTGTTTACTAGAATGATTAGTATTTATATAATGCTTCACATCTTCTGAGATGATTCAGAGATAAAAATTCATAACAATTATGAAACACACCTTACCATCTGCAGGTTGTCATAACTATTTGCACAGGAAATAAGCAATGCAATTGGAACAAAATTAACCTTGACCCTTTAATGTTAGTTCTTAATCAAACTACTCTCATCCATTTGTTACATGAATACCACCATTGTACGTAAAGTACTATTTGCTTACCTTCTCTGAATTAAGAAACTGAATTAAATTTATAGCAACACTCCCATCTAAACACATGGAAACTAAGTTGAGGGAGAAATACACCTTGGTTAGACATGCAATAATATGAACTGTTTTTATTCATCTGAAGTATTTAATGCAGCCTGTTGAATTACAGTTCTCTTCACCCAGTGTTATAACTACCGTATTGTAACAGAAATGCTAGAAGATACCATGTTCTTTCATCAATAAAAAACCAGGATCTCTGGAGTACTTAACACTGCAAAATGCCATTGCTGTCAGTCTAAGTAAACAGGAAGTGTCACAGTCAAAAATTCCTCTAATTTATCTATCAAAGTCACTGATGGAACTTTTCAGAATCCCTTTTGAGGGATTAAATATATTTTTTTAGAATACTTTGCTCTTGAAAGTGTTTTCTGTGCTGTGCCTACTTGTATTTAAGCTTCTTATTGTGGAATCAGTGAGGATAAAGTGGTTTCAGTAAAGCACCAAATTTACTTGAGCATGAAACTCTTGACTCAGAAGATTAGTAAGTTTGAATATTAGCTCTTTTTCATCAGTACATCATGATTCTTAGCACCAGCATTAACTGTGAAGGTAACCTTTCTATAGAAGAGAAGGAAAAGAGAGAGATTTCCAAAGGGGGATTGAGGAAGAAGGATTGTGTTCTGTTCTTGACACTGAAATTAACTGGACAAAATATATATATATATTTTTTTTTTGAAATGTATTTATTTGTATTTTTGCATTGCTGCTATGCATGAAATGACCTCCAATTGACTGAACAGGATCTGCAAGATGTACCAATAAGCAAAGGATTTTTCTCCTTCAAGCATATTTGGTTGGATTCCTCTTCAGCATAGCTTATCGACCTGAATAAAATAAAACTAAACTAAAATAAAATAATAAAACTCATTTTTTGAGTTTCTTAAGGAGACTAAGAAAAAGTCCTAGAACTGAAGGTTGAGAGTAGATAGCCTCTCAAATTGTGACCGGCAATTGTCACCATCTTTGCTGTTTTGTCGTACTTGCCTTTTCTTCCAGCTTTGGATAATTCAGAATATAACTTGTACATTCTTACCATATTATTAAAATGGTATTTCACTACATTATTTCTCTTTTGGATTTTCTTGAAGATTCCAGCTTCTATCCAAACTTTAAAATGAGATATATCAGTGAATTAAAATCTCTCTTCCCATTTCTTTAGAATTTTTCTTTTTAAATTGCTTCATGAGGCTAAATAACCTGAGGCTTGACCTACCTATAATACAATTTTTAAGGCAATTTGTAATGATTTCTGTCTGCTTTATTTGAAACAGATGGTTCACAAGCACCAGCCAGGCCACCTAAACCACTTCCTCGGAGGACTGCACCAGAAATACACCACAGGAAAGCATACAGCTCTGACAGTTCCACGGAAAATGTGGATGCAAAAATTGCAAAACTTATGGGAGAAGGTTATTCCTTTGAAGAAGTCAAGAGGGCACTTGAAATTGCCCAGAATAATGTTGACGTGGCCCGTAGTATTTTAAGAGAGTTTGTCTGTTTTCCTCCACCAGTCTCTCCACGTCTCAATCTATAGTAGTGTGAAGATTTTCTTGGAGCATGTGAATTCTACATATACATGTGTGGACTGGGGAATGAGAGAAAGAAGAGAACGGAATATTTTTCTTTCATCTTTCATAGGAGGGTGTCTGTTTCCAGCCGTTTATCAAAGGCTCATGGCTGCTCTGATCAAGACTTATAAATATGCTGAGGCTTATGTATTTTTGCTAGCCATACTTTTTTAAATCAGGGTTGAACTGACAAAATAATTTAAAGAAGTTTACTTCCCTAGAACTTTTAATCTGTGAAATGCTTTTTCTTGTTTACAAGTTGGCAAGTTACAGTTTTCTAGTTGATGCCTGTACTATGTTCATATCCCCTTGTACTTTCGGTCAGTTCTGCTGTAGCATTCCCAACAGTTTCCATGCTGACCACCCCATCAACTAAATCATCACTTTCCAGAAATTCTGTTTATGTTGTTTTGTGTTTTTTTTTTTTTCTTTTACAAGATGCTTTAACTGTTTTTTGCATTTCAGCTCATCAAATGCAAAAGTATGTGGCCTTCACTACTGATTATTTTTTTCTTCTGAGATTCCTTTGTTTTTGAGAGAGGAAATATCTGAATGTAAAATACATTATTATGCCTATGAACTGCCTTTTTAAAGGTATTTTAACAGTAATGTTGGGCAGCTTTCTGTTTAACATGAATTTCATGACCTGTAATCTTCAAGGTCTTTTTATACACAGCTTCTACAACTAAGAACAAAAAATATCCCAACCAAGAATTACAATACTTCATGAAGTAATACTGAGTTCTGACGTAAAAGCTCTTTAATAATTGAGTATTCAATTGCAAATGTTCAAAACAAGCAAACAACAAAACAAATGCACGTGATAATATACTGCATTTTGATTACACACTAATTACACC
This sequence comes from Anas platyrhynchos, assembly GCF_047663525.1. NCBI lineage: Eukaryota > Metazoa > Chordata > Aves > Anseriformes > Anatidae > Anas > Anas platyrhynchos. Next base: position 91,483,875 of record NC_092587.1, on the reverse strand, counting down.
ACTTCTCTGTGATGTATGTATACTAAGGCATGCCAGACTAGAAGGAATCTTTTTGAATCGCGTCAATGGTATTCAGGTAAATTCCAGTTCTAGCTTCTGCAAAGTAGAATGCGGTTAATTTTTTGAGTGATTATCCTGTGGTTCGTTGTGGCTTGGATCAGTTTGTATTAACATGGAAACTTCAAAATTTTGATGCACTGTTAATTCCTAATGCTACTGTAGCAATATTTTTTTGCAGAGTTCTTTAGTAATCTCCTCCGTACACTTCACTATTCTCCAGTATGTGTTTAATACCCAAATTCATTCATTCGCTTTCCAGCTACTTAGTTGGAAATACATTTCTTTGCTTTAGATGGCTAGTGATACTACAGGCTTTGACATGTTATTTTTAAGCCCCAAATGATGCAAGCCAAATTGAAAGTCCTTCTAACTTTAGAAAAGACAGAGAGAAGATGGTTGTGTTTTTAGTACACTGAAAGTTAAGAGTCCAAATATTTTCAGAATAATTTTTGATTGCTGCTTCCCCGATTTTGTAGGAAACTTCAAGTCTTCTTTTCTTCTGTTACTGTTGAAAAGATAAAACCATGCAGTAGTTAGATTTTTCACATTTTGAGATGTGACCTGTATATGAGAATTTTCACATTGTGCTAAGCTGGATGTGAGTTATATATTTATTGTTCCCTTTCAGCTGTCAGTTTTCTCCTTCACTCATAGCCAGTGATAAAATCTGCACCACTTACAGGATCAGATCTCAGCAGCCAATACGTTTGTTCTTAAAATTTTTGAATATGGCAAATGCCTGAATTGCAAGATTCAAAGTAACTGGAAGTATCCAGTGGAAATTGCTGTGACATCTCAAAGTCCACCATTTCATCAAATAACTTATTCTTAAAACTAATTAAATAAACTATTTTACAGTATCACAAAGCATAGTATGTCTATCATTAATCTGCTTTGTTTCAGTGATAAAAGATGATTAGGGGAATTCAGGGTATAGGGAAGAGATAAGTGTTTCTGTTCCATATTGAGTAAATAATTCTGAGTTTATGTTCTACAAAAGGGCATCTACAGCTTCCTTTAAATGTTCACATGTTGAGTACAGCTTATGAAAAGTTTTGGTTGAAGTTATATTCTGTGCTTTTAGTCTCTCTCTTGTTCTGGGGGAATGTTTTATGCAGTCTTGAACCATGTTATTTATTTGGTTTGTTTACAGCATCACTCTAGCATTTCTACTAACTATAAATTGAAAATTATACATGTTGTTGAATTAAACGTTTAAAAAATTAAATTAAACCAGTGCAGTTTTACTGGAATTACTTAAGTGTGGTTCTAGCATAACTGCCAGCATAGCAATGATGACAGTGAAGAAAAGAATGCTTTGCAGGGATGAGAAAACAATCTGCAGATTGAATTCTGAATTGTAATGGAGAACCCTCTCTCATTTTCTCATTTTTATGCAACATTTTAGTGTAAATGACAACCTTTTGTTTTAATTAGAGGCTGAAACTGCTGCCTGATAAATTAAGGTTTTAATGTCTTTTTCCTTCTCCGTTCTGGTTGTGACCAGCAATAACTTTTTTGTTTGTTTGTTTTTTAAGTATGTGTTGAAAATGCTTGATGAACAATATATTCTTAATGGTGACTTGAAAGAGTTCCATTAATCTTTAAATGAGTGTGCTATTACCGCTTCTAAATAGTCAAACGTAAAGACTGTTTCAAACCCGTTTTGGTTAGTAGTTTAAAGTCAAATAGAGTGACATTGCTTTGTTAGAATGTTGATGCTTGCTATGCAGGAATTAATAGGCTTAAATAATTTGGCTACAGTCTAATTCTCTAAACATCTTAACCTTTTAAAGACTCAAGGGTTCAAGTCTGGCAGTGTTGTGCACGTATATAACTTTAAGCAAGACTGACTAGTGAGACTGCTTGAATGAATAGAATGAACAAAGTTGGTTAAACTTAGAAATGTGTGCTGTCGTGATTAAGGCTGCAGGCATATTTCCTCCAACTAAATGTCATTGCAGGCATTAGACTACCATTCTGATGTCTGTAGGTAAACTTTATCTCCTTCTGGCTAAATTTCAAGCAAATTGGCTGTATCTGAAGTTAAGCAAACTAAGTGGACACCAGTAGCACGGATCTTTTCTAAAGGCTCTAGGAAAAATTTGAAAAAATGCTAAAATAAGTGAATTGAACATGATTAGCTATGTTAATGGCTTGGCTGGAACCCTAAAATGGCCACTGGTAAAAAAATTTAATGTTCAATATCTGAAGAGTACATCTGGCACAGATTTTTTCATAATGTGAATTTAGGAAGTTTGTACCAGGATCATTTCTTCTGTTATATGTTTTGTTTTCAGCTTGAAGCTTTTCTTTGCACTGACGACTCTGACCTAAAACCATTTAAATTTGCATCTTAAAGCTTGACAAAGTTTGAAGCACATGAACGAACGGTGTATTCTGAGCAGATTCAGTTACTACCTGCTGACCTGGAATTTAGCGCACGTAGGAATGACTTCTTGAAAAAAGACTTAATTAGTTTCCATTTTGAAGGATTTTCTTCCAAATAACTATTTTATATGAGAAATGCCTTTTATAAACTTGTCTAACATGTGGCAAACTTAGTGACGTGTTCAATTAATTTATATTTTATTCAACTTTTTTTTTTTTTTATTTTGGTTATTATGTAAGCTCAAGTTCTTTATCTGTTCTTGTAAGGTATTTTATAAAATTAATGTTAACAGAATGTTGGGTTGCTCCGTGATTTTTCAAGACTCTGTCTCTCTGTTGTTGAATATTAACCCTTTTCATATGCTGCTTTAGAAGCATACACTACCATCTGTACAGGTCTTACAAGCCATTGGTTTGTAAGCCACAAAAAAGAGGCCTCACTGTAAAATAAGGTGAATCATTGCATTCAGACATTTGCTTTGCATCTCCATACATTACTTCACTTCTAAACTTCATTGGTAAAAATTGGCAGTAACTTCAGAATGTGCATGTTTTAATTGTGTAGCAGAAAAATCATCAAATATTTAGAATCAAACATAACAACTATATAGTCCAACTGTACATTAATTTACAGGATTTTTTTGCTGATGAAAATGACAGCAGACTTGCACAGATACTGCTTTGACATTCTGTGCACTTGCCTACTCAACCATTATATTCTTAATGTAAAAAATATCTTAGGTTTTTAAAATATTTTTTCCCTCCCCCATTATTGTATTTCCAGCATTATGAAAAAGTTTAGAAAATCCAATGTCAGTACGATGAATTACAATAGAACTATTACTACTTAAAGCCCAACCACATTACCTGAAGATGGGATTAGACAATCAATGATCGGATTTTCCTGCTATTTTCTTCCATCCATATTAAATTATTGTCCTTTATATCGGTTGCTATAAACATATTACTAAATAGAGAAGGTAACTGTTTGGTATACTCACCCTTAGTCCTACTGCTGCCTATTTCTTTCATTTCTTCTTTTCTGGTGTGAAAGTCAGCTGTCACTTCGTTGTGTCACAGATACATTTTAGCAGCTGGGTGCCTTAAGAATGTTTCACTGAGTTTTTTTGTTTGTTTGTTTGTTTTTTGTTTTTCTGATAGACCTAGTCGTCTAATTCTGCATGAGCTACCTTCCTGCATTTATCAGTAGCAATGAGTCTCCATCAGGAAAATTAAATATGGATTTTAAAACTCTGTGTGTTACTTTGTTACCAAAATGTATGCCTAACTATAATTGTTTGAAAAAAGTTAGCTTTTCTTTATTGCAGTAACTGCCATGGTTGCCAGCAGAATGGAAAGGGAACAGATAACTGCGTGGAAGATTCTGCTCCAACAGTCCAAGTCCCTCTATCTTTTTGGAGTACAAGATTTAGCTGTTTTGAATCTCCAGAGTGTCTAGTGCAAATGAAGGAGTATTTGGGAAGATTACTGCAGTCTTCATTTACCATGTCCTTCTCCAAGATGTTCTGTGTATATGTTATTTCGGAACAGGATGCCAGGGTCTTAGCAGCAGAGGGAAGTGTGAAGTAGCACTCTATGCATAATGTTTTTTGGTGCTAGCAAAACAGCCAAAAGCTTCACAAGGGTTTATGTGGAAGCACTTCTGTTTTAAAGTTCATCATCTTGTTTTTTGAAGGGTTTATGTATGTACATACTAATCTGATGAAGCATGGAGGAGAAAGTATTCCAATGGACGCCACCCTGTGGAGTTTGAAACTAGGCAGTGGTATTCACTTCTGCAAAGTATCTGTTCCTTTTGGATAACTGAACTGAATGTGCAGAACACCCAAGCTTGTATCATAATCCATGTTACAGAAGGCCAGGTTTTCTCCTTAGATAGCTGAGGACTGCACAATTAGTGCAGTAACGAGAATTTGCTCTCTTAATTTTCTGATTATTGTTGAATTCCAGATGCTGTACAAAGTTAAGGAAGTCTGCATCATCAATCATTCAGAAATACCTTAGAGCAGTAGCTGGCTTAATTTTCTGAAGCTATTGTTTTGCTTGAACGTTGTGTTTTTCAGGTGTTTCCTCTTGAAGTTTGCATCCTCATTACCAATTCCATATGGTCAATGTATATTTATTGAACCAGTCTTTCAAAAATCTGCATTTTTTCACTGAATTATTAGTAGTATCTTTATTATCCAGGCTCATGCACTGACACTCAAATCATCCTGCTGTCATGCATCCCAGCTTGGGCCAAGTTCAGCTCTGCCTGTTTTTTCACAGCAGATGCATCACTTGTTTGCATTCTCATCTGCTCCTTCTAAGACTGTTTTTCTTCTCTTCTCCCACCCCAATTCTCTTTACAATTACATCAACCATCAGTGCATCCTTCATCTTACTAATTACGTTTTACAGTCTGCCGTCTCAGCTTGTGACCACATCTGTATTTTCATACATCTGTATTTTCTTCTCACAAGTGTTCTGCTAGTCTTGTTTGTCTCTTAATCGCTATGCAGATACTTTGTGCCACATCTGAATTGACTGCTGTGAACATAGTCATCCAAAAAGGATCCAAAATTCTGTGAGAAAGCCTGTTTTCATTTTTATAATCATCAGCATTTTTTCCTGCTCCCTTCTTAGTCTGGGAATATGCTCCTATGTTTCATGATGAATTTAGTTTGTACGTTTGTCAGGGAAAGAGATTACATCCACTGCTTGTTCCAGTAGATCCCTGTTGTGTTTCTGAGATGTGAAAAGACAACAATAAAGGCATCATCTTCTAATAACAGTCCTTGTATTTGAGATGACTTGTGTCTCAAAATGAAAGTTAAGAGGTCTGTACAATAGATGTGGTCTGTAGCTTATATTATAATAACCACCTTACAGTAAAAGTGCATTTGATTACATCTAGAAGTAAGTGAGGTCCGGGTTGAAAGGAAAAATGGATAAATAATATAAGACGTGTCAATGAAGTTGGGAAGTCATTTGCAGATTAAGGTAACTGATTACCATGACTTGCTGGGTTAAAAGTCTGTCTCTATACATTGATGTCAAATAAATGATTACCACATAGCTTGAAAATTGTCCCACAAAGAAGTAAAAAATGCAACATCTGGATGATTCTACCAATACCCCCCCCCCCCCAAGAGACTATCATACTTCATTTGTCAGGTAACCTTGCCTGTAGGTTGGTTGTGATGATGATATATTTGTAAGGTGAAGCAATATTTGTGACATGACTTTAGATAGAAGGGTCCTGATTTTGTATGCTGCTGCTGGAGGGGTATGTATTAAAGAGTTAAAAAAAAAAAATAAATGCTTTTGTGTCAGTGTGTGTGAAGAGGAGGCAATTTCCAAGTTTTAGTGTGCACAGGGTACACTGACTTGCTGTGTTTGAGGCACAGTGTAGTCACATGGAAAAGGCATTATGTGCCTGTATGTATCATTCCTAAGTGACCTGTACCATAGTTAACACCTCTGTTACCTTCGTGTTTACCCTCACGCTATTTCCTTCACCCCCCATTCGCTGTTGCCTCTGGCATAGCTAAGAAATTCTGTGTGACAAACTGCTCGGTCAGTTCTCAGAGCAGCATTTCTTGCCAGTGGTTTAGCATGGTGTTTTCTAGGCCCTTGAAGGGCTTTCCTATCTGTTGTGAGGTATATTTCTAGCAAAAAGGCTATTAGCAATAAACAAAGCTGGCTTTGAGACAGATTTGTCTTCAGACGTTGGGATCCTTTCCTTTGGTGTGTTGATGTTGCTGACCAAACAGTATCTGAGATTATTAGGAGGGGCGGAATCTTAATTGTATCTGTGCCTTGTTTCTATGATACTAGAAACTGGCTGACCAGGACACCACTGTAGGCTGTGAATCTGCCATCAAATTGACTCTTGTTTCCTATTTTAAACACAATCCATAATAATTCCTAAGAGGCTGAGACCAACATAAATTTGCCTGTGGCTTCATTTTCGGAGATGTTGTGGGTATACTTTTCACTTGTTGTGGTCATGTAACTTACTGCATTCACGTGCATGAGCATAATGCACTGTGGAAGCAGTAAAATACAGCCTATCCTGAAACCCTTGTCATTCCCTTGCTTATTTAAAGGTTGATATAATTTCCCTTGTGAAGGACACAAGGCTTCTGTGATGGGGTACACAGGACAAAGGTTAACTTTCTTGCAGTTTCTTGCAAGCAGTGTGGACTAACAGCTAATACAGAGGTCTCTGTTGATGTAGAAACTAGCTTAGCAGTGTGGATTGGTTTTCTTGGTTGGTTGAGCTGAAATTTATTTTTTAATGATCTGCCCTTATGGGATCTTGTATTATTTGCACTGTATCATCATTGTACTTGACTTCTCTTCATTACAGTTATATCCATGCCTCTTGAGAGTGCCTGGTCTTCTCTCTTTTAAGACTGAAGTCTCTCAGGGTGGCTGTATGAAATGTGTGAAGGGGAACTGGTTGGCTCATTTGCTAGTAGCATGTGTCTGTGGAGAAAAGAGACTTCAGGAGAAACACTAGCTGATTGGTTGAGATTGGTACTTATAGTGAAAAGTTTTTTCACTAGTTTTTATCAATAATTTTTTCAGGTTTTGGAAGCTATTGTATGTCTCCTTCCTTATTTTTCAAGGTGTATATTAAACAGTGGCTTTGAGTGAGCCACATATCTCCACCTATTTTTGTTCTCCTTGTTTAATCAACAATTAAGAAAACTACTGCTCTTTATATAGTTGATAAAATGATGCCAGCTTACTGGTGCTTGTTGAATAGTTACGGTGTTTGAACAAGACATTGTTATCTATCTCTTGGTGGCAAGGCGGTGATAACAGGGTAAAAAGGTTTATCAGAAGAAAATGGGAAGGAAGGATGTTACTGAAGGACTGCAAAAGAAGAAAATGAAGACAGGTGAAGTAAATATTCCTTAAAAAGAAGGAGGAAAGAAAAAAAAAAAAGGAAAGAAAATAGTTCATACTATGAATGTTCTTTCACCAAAAGTAAATAAGAAATGTAAATCACATCATTAGCTAAAATACAAATGGTAGATAGTATGACTTAATAATCCAATTTAAGGCTGCTTTTAATTAACAGCAAGTCTTAGAGTGTTCTTTTTTTGTTCTCAATATTGTAACAAAAATATGCTTATTTAACATCTTCTAAGATGAGAAAATATGCATAAAATTAAACGAGTTTGATAGTGAGAAAGGCCTACTGCAGTTCACCAAATCTTGCAAATGAATGAATAAGCAAAGAACACTCATTTGTCATTCAGGACTTTTGTATGAAAGCCAACTTTGGAGAATCTAGTTAAATCTAGACAGTGTTGAGACCTTGCTACAGCAGAGAACCTTTCCTCAAGTCTTTGGAAGGCTCATAATATATGTGAGTCACAGAGGGTGTGTTCCTTTGGGGCTGGAATTGTGTGTTACAGGAATATCAATTTAAGCTTTACACAGTATTAGGGGTGATACTTTCTCCTGTATTGAGTGCTAGTAGTCTGCAGTCCAGTTACACATTCATTCTTCTTCCATGCAGAACTTTGAAGAGGTTATTCTTTGAAATGAAAGTTAAATTACTTTCTCAGTATTGAAATCTGCGTTTCACTTGTCAAAGCGGTGGCAGAAAACGTTTTCCAACTGCAGAGCAGTTGTGTTATGTGGTTGTGTTTTATACTCATTGTATATTGTATTAGTTCATACAGCCAGTGGGCATGCTGAAAATTATTATTGTACAAATATAATGCAATTGGGAGGGGGTGTCAATTGGAATACCTCACTTTCACATGGTCAAGTTTCGAAAGTGGCTTCCTGACCATACAAAATATTTTTAAAATGTCTCACTTGGAGCATCTAAAATTATTTGTGTGCCTAAATTCAGTAGCTGCTTTTAGTATCAAATTTTAAAAATCTTTATCTCAGAGAAATGCCCTTGGCAGCCATTCCAGTGTGTGGAAGGCAGATGAGGAGAGAGAAAGGAAGGAGATTTTCTCTTTCTACTTCTGTCTGTCTATGCCTCTCTAAACTGTAGAGGATGGGCTATTTTCTGTGATACTACTAAAGCCTGTTTGAGTTTTATCACTCAAAAGATATGATTTATGTGTGTTTCAGTGTTAATACACAAACACATAGGCTGCAGAAGTTTGTGATCCAGGCCACTAGGCTAGTTTACAAACGTACACAGGAGAACACTTCTGCATTTGTGTAAGAAACTCGGGAACAAATTGGACAATGCTTCATTTACATGTTCAGTGAATAAAATGTAGAGAGAAGGAGACTCCAGGGGAAAAAAACAGCCCATAATAAGCTTAGAAATGCTTGCCTGATCTCTGGGCTGCATGTCAGCTAAGTTGAAGCTGCGATGACAGTGGGCTTTCTTGGATTAGAGAATAAGAAACAAGAGAAAAGTCCTTAAGACTTTGGCACATACTTGCACCAATGAATTGGGCCTTATTCAAACCAAGGGACTGGTTTTACAAAGCCATATCCTGACAGCAAGAAACCTTGCTAGGTTGTGCGTTTGAGTTTGAGAGAAGTTAGAATTTAAGACTGACACTAAAAATATCAGGTAAAGATAATGACAGAGTATTTGATTGTGCAGCTTTGAGTGAAGAGTTGACAATTATTTTCAATCTTTTACCTTGATGTTCTTCATCTTTAAACTGTTGAGTAAAATCCACAGTTTCTAATGAGTTTTACCATTCCCAATTAGGAAGGGGGGATCTGGTTTATTTATGGAAGCTCTGTCAGATTAATTTGTAGTTTGATATGTGTGGGGTGCCTACAGGAGTTGGTCGTGTGTTGGTGCACATGTTTTTCGAAATGCTTTGAAAGCCACGTTAGGAGTGGTGATACCAGGACTCACACAGAGGGGAATATCTTTTGGTTGTAAAGCAGTGTCCCTGTGGCAAGCAGTCATTTTGCTAATCTTTTGTTTATGCTGTAAGAGTATATTATTTCTTGAGAGGCATGGTTGTAGCCTAATTGTACAATTATGGGAATTTAAATATGCATCATAAGTGTGACTCGTTTATATTTATGAAAGTGGAGGTTGGATTTGTACATGCTGCTGGAGAAGATCTACTGGAAGCTGCAAAACACCTGGGCTTGTTTTGTCAAGAGAATTAAGAAATTCAACCTTTCTACAATGATGCTGTGATCAAAGGGTGCTAGACTTGACTACAAACAATGGCACAAAGCATTGCACAATCAGTTTTGCTGTTTGTCTAAGCTTTCTCAATGGTGATTGTGGATCATTTATCATTTTGCATGACAAAATTTGATGAGTTAAATTTAAAGGACTAGTCAAGCCATCATGTATTAACAGGAATTAATATGGATAGTTCAAAGGGCAGGTGAAAAGAATGGCATTTGCCTCCCTGTTCTCGGAAAGCAAACTTCACGAGCCAACAAACAGAGTTCTCATCACATGGGTGCATACAGTTTGTTTCCTTTCTCCCTTATTCTCTCTTTCTCTTTTTCTGTTCTAAGTGGTTCTCTTCTTTTTTTTTCTTTTTTTTTTTTTTTTTTTTTTCCCCCAGTGTTTCTGTATGTGATGCAAGTAGCAGTGCAGTCGACATTCCCACTGTGCAGGAATAAAGAGTCAGTGGTGCTTAGAGAAAGTTCCTCCTGAAGCACTTGCTGTGGTGTAAGGAGGAACAGCAGGCTAGAGCTGAATGGCACAAGGATGTCCTTCTGCATATTAATGGTGGGGAAATAAAAGGAGAAAGAGAGAGACTGTTCAAAGGGAAAGAAGGCTTAAAAAAAAAAAAAAAAAGTTCTTGCTTGATAAAGGTGTTAAATTGAAGCTGAGAGAAAAGAGAAAAACATGTAACTGTGTGTTCAGGAACACTGCTTAGCAGTTGTATCAGAGACAAAAGTTCCTTCATAGGAACTGGAATAGCCTGTGTTAAAAAGAAGAAAAACACGTTTCAGTATCTGTCTTTGTGTTCAGATGTATGCTGAGCATCTTTATCTTAGCACTTCTACCCACCAATACACTCTTTTTATTACAGAGCAAAATCAGTTCTCCTCTAATTGCAATATGTGTTCCCATGAGCTGATATAGTGATTGTCGCTTTAACACTATCAATTTGTAAGTTTGATTCTCTGTTTTTACATGTATTGGTGTCAGTTTATTTGCTTTTAAATACTTCAGTGCATAAAGGCCATAGGAGAGCAGAAAGTTTCATGTAGAAGTGGATTCAAACAAATCTGCAGTGTCATTAAGGGAGCTCAGGTTTTCTGAACGTACCTTGTTAAAGCACTTAGGACTCTCACTCTTACTATAAGCTTCTGTTTGTCAGACTTCTACCGAAACACTTATGTCAATGAAGGCACATCTGTCGTTCACTTTTATTGATTTAAAAATCAGATAGGTATAATTAAGGTACATGTGCCAAAGACCTCATGGCTTGAAATGAAAGACAATTAGAAGCTGATGATCTGGGCTAAAGCCATTAGAAGGGACTTATGCTCTAATTAATCAATGTACTTTTTTCTATTAATTTTTCATGCTATAATGAAACATTTTTTTTGCCTTTTATTCAACTCTGGCCTTAGCTCAAACAAGCTTCTTCTACCTCAAAATCAGATTTATTTTTTTTTCCTAGAAAACATGGAGCGCCATGAGTAAGAAACTGTCAGGATGTTGACACTTCATTGCAGTATTTTTAGCTTGCTGTTTTTTCTCATCTTGTAGAGGATAGAGAAAACACAAAAAAGAAAAATATGTTGCTATCTTTCTTGCTGTTTATCTGCTTGAGGACAAATGCTGTTGTTACAGTGGTGAGTCAGCCCCCTGTCAAACTAGATACTGTACAAATGGGGACTGCATAATAAAAGGCCAGGTTCTCTACCAAGAATTTTCCTTCTAGTGTAAGGTGGAGACATACATTAACATCCCATTGTAGGATAAAACAGGAATAAGACAAGACAAAGGCTGAGAAAATAGTCATGTGGGGGAGAACAAGAAAATTAATTGCTTGATGCGCACTGCTTCCTGTATATTGGCAACTGTGAAAGGTAGCATTGAAATTTCAACAAAGGAAAATTTTGTACCATGTTGAGGTACCTGTGCAGATTTTTGTGAAATACAACTAGATTTAATGTGCTGGCACATGAAATATGGCAGTGGGAAAACTCTTCTTACCGTCTGGGGATCTTTCTTAGTATTTTCATTCTCTCTTGCAGTCCTACTCTCAGTAATAGCAAGTGCACGTTTGGATTATGCTCTTGCAACTATCTCCTGCTGTCCTACTAGTTGTCTTCCCGCAACTTCTTCATTCTCATGCTTCACTGTTTTCCTCTTGGTTCGTTTTATACATTCTATAAGCTTCCCTCTTCCCTTTTCTTTACTCATTAGGAAACTATTCCTGCGTCGTTCAGGCTTCCCTTGATAAATTTTGGTATTTTGTATTCACATGCCTGCTGGCTATTGCAGCATAAGTACCACAGCTGATGAGAGCTCGTGCCTTTTTCTTCAAGATCCTGGCACATCGTACTATGATCTTCCTCCTCCTTTACAATTGTCAATGCCTAGGAACATTCAGCTACAGAATTGCTTTGCTTCTTTATCGCCCCTTCTTTTTTTCCACTGTGAGTAGCTGCCATGTCATTAGAAGCTGTTCACTATCTGTTCCTCAGCTGTTGGTGCCAACAAAGGAAGCTGAAGTACCTGGCTTCCTCTAGCTACCTGGCCAGCTAGGTAAGTGTTGCTCTAAGTGCAGCCATTTCTTGTCTGGCTGATCAAATATCTGTACAGTATTGAGAAGCTTTTAAACGTGTTAGTGGCTTGTATCTTTTGTAGTGTTTGGTAGTTGGATTCACGCTTGTCTGTATGCATCTATAGCGCTGTCATCTTTTCGCTGGTCTTGATGCTGAATGGTAACTCCTAATCTATTGGCAAAATGTCTTGATTGCAGGCATCTCAGGTCATGAACACATGCGATGTGTAAAATTAAGTTAAATAGGCTGTTAGGGGAGTTTCAGGAAGAAGCCAGGCTGTGGTTTGTGGTAAGATGAGAGCGGCAGAAGAGCTGCTGAGTGTGAGCTGTACGACTGCAGTGTATCAGGCATCCACTGGTCCGTGTTGACTCCAAATGAAGGCTGCTGTGTGAGGCATCACCAGCATGGCTCCTTTTATCAGCTTAAGATGTCACATTGCCCTGTTTCTTGAAGGGAGGCTACAAAATAGTGGCAAGTGCAATCGACTGGGCAAGAATTCCCATATTGTGCCTTGCACCAGACCCGGTGCTTACCCTACTCTTCCCCCACATGAGCTGAAGTTCCAGGAAAATGGGTAGAGGGGCACAGCATGTGTTGTAGCATCTCTGGGAGCAGGTTTAAGCTGCTGATCTAGGTCCCTTGTTAAAGGGCAGGTTCTCATTGACAGATTTTTTTAAATTTATTTTTTAAATGAGAACGCAGATGTTAGCATGTTGTATGGGTTATAATAAAGCATGATAGCCACAAAGGCCAAGGTGTGAGCTGTTTTCTGGAGGTGAGTCAGAGCATACACATAACAAACTCATCTGCCTGGCTTGGTGATTTTCTCTACAGTGACTGTGTTAATAACAAGTAGTTTCACTTTAGATAGAAGCCCATTTGTTAGACACATGAAAGCCAGCTCAAATGTGTAAGAGTTTGCAGGTTGCACTAGCGCAGAGAAATGATGTTACAGAAGAAGGAAAAATTATATGGACTGGGAAAGTTAAGGGGAGGGGGAAGGTGTCTTTTTTTCACCCACTTCTTAGTAAATCTTAAATTTTGTAATGAAATGTGGTACATTTAAATGCTTTTAAGTTACATACCTTGTAACAACTTGGTTGTTGCTCAACAGGGGAGGATTCCAGCTGGTTACTGTTATATGGAAATTCTGTTTAACCCTGTGCCACCTCTTTCCTGGGACATCTGCACTATGTAATTTTATTTTTAAAAACAGTCTTGTGCATTGGCTGAGGGCAGGGGTGGTGGCATTTTGACTCTGCCATGGAAATTTGCTTTAAATGTGCTTTGATAGAAGATTGACTCTGCAGCTGCTTTGGTTTCTGTCTGCAGCAGAAGGTGCTATTTGTGCCCTGAGCGTCATTCCTGACAGCACAACATTGGAATTATTTGCACCCTCAGTAACTGGAATATTTTCCTCAGCAGTAAGTGGGTGCCCATCAAGCAAGAGTACGGTATTTTCCTCCTCTTTTGTCTAATTACCTTTGCTAATCATGTACTTAAGGAAAACTGGAAGACACCCCCCTACCTAAATCTGTGGCCAGAAGACCAAAAACTTTCTGGGGAGATAGTGGTCAATTATAGCGAGATTGAAGATGGAAAAGGGAGAACTAAAACAACAGAGATAATAAAGAGTAAAATAGCAAATATTTGAAGCTGGTGGGAAAGATTCATAGGCCATTGAAATGATTTGAAGGAAATTTAATGACAGGCAAAAAAGGCTTTTAGTGAAAGACTGATTCTTTTTGCTTCACTTCCTATCAGGAAAGGAGAAAGACTAGCTGGAGAGAGGATTTCCAGGATGGAGATCAGACAGAAGATAAACAAGTAGGTGGCTGAGGTGGGCAGAATAGTCATCCTGCTTGTGAATGTTCTTGTTAATAAAAAAAATGTAATAATAAGAGGAAAAGGAGTCCAGGAACTAGTTCATAGGTGGATGCTCAGCTTTTCTGAACACAGTTTAGCACCAAGGAACAAATTTTCTAGTGCAGTTAACCTTATCCAGAGGCCTGCACTTTCTAAACCTTGACTGTCTGGCTTACCTAAACGTAGTACAGGTACAAGATTTCTAGTGCTCACCTGTACCCAGGTGGTCTCTCACTTCAACAGTGGTTTCGTTTCACTCTTTCAGCTTTCCCTCTGTGAAAAAAAGTCAAAGTTCAGCATTGGTTGAATATATGGATAGTGATTTCCACCCCTTGACTTCAGAACTGTTTGACCAAAGTCTTACTGAAAGGTCATGTCCTATAAAACAAGGGGATAACTGTGTCCTCTGGAGGAGCTTCTTGATGTGCTGAGTTGAACACAACTGCACAGGCCAGGCACGGTGTATACGTGGCCCTGCATACAGCTTTTCTGAAAAATCCAGTCCCCTGCACATTCAATCCACACTTCATGTCTGTGTGAACAGGAGGACGTGAAGGACACGTCCTCTTGAGTTTAGGGGATTTACTGCATATATATATATAGCAAACCCTGAAATAAAACAGTACCTGAAATATAGCACTGGCTCTGCACATATAGCAGCAGTTCTTCAAATGTGTAGCAAACATAAGACAAATGGGACTTTCTGCAGGATTTCTTGCTTGCACAAGACATCTACTCCATTCCCGCACCACGGTAAGCAGCAGAGGGGAGAGGAGTTATGGGGGTCTTGAGAGAGAACATAGCTACATGAGAAGAGGTGACTCGGAGCAGTGCTCCAGGATGAATTTTAATTGTCCCAGCAAGCTGCTTGTAGACTTGCAGCCCACATTCAGATCACCTTTGTTGTAGTGCTGTTCAAGGCCAGGCTGGATGGGGCTTTGGGCAGCCTGGTCTGGAGCAAGGTGTCCCTGCCCATGGCAGGGGGGTTGGAACTGGGTGGTCTTTGAAGTCCTTTCCAACCCAAACCATTCTGTGGTTTTATGAATAACAGAAGGACAACAGCCAAATTGCAAAGATCCCCTACAAAATTTTAATATGAGATACCATTGGCTTGGCTTTCAGAAATGCCAGTCACTTCTGTCTGCTTTTGCCTTGAACTTGAGCCAAAGTGGCACATGCTTGTTTATAGAGAGGTCTCAAATTATAGAAAAAAGGTTCATTTCTCATAAGTGGTGGCCCCACATTTCAGTGGATGTTTTGTGAGTGTGATGAGCCTAAATCAAGGCAGTGTGGATTAAGCTGCCCATCTAATTTTCTAGTTCTCTATTGGAGGGTATTTGTTAACCTAAAACTCAGTTACAGCCTGTACACTATTGTCTTTTATCAAAATTCACTTGAAATCCTTATCCATTATCTTGGCATTCTGCAGAACATACAATTATGTCCCAAAGTATGGTTGAGCAAGTTTCCTTATGTGGGTGACAACATCTGACCCTATTCTGTAAGTAATGGTTCAATTTCTCCAAGTATTTTATTTTTCTTCTCTTCTTCTTTCCGTTTGATATCTTAGGCCAGAGAGCAGTATATATTCCTACCAATCTGAATTTAAATGAAGCTGACAGCTAACTGTGATTTGCTTCTGTTCTTTCCCATCTACGCAAACTAGCTTACATTAATCATATTAATAAAAAATGGCATTAAAATTACCAAGTTTTAAAAAGGCACATGACAGTGATATTACCCACCAAGTTGCAAGTCACTGTGCTTGCATATTAATTACAAGTTGTCTAAGATTTCTGCAAAAGCTCAAAGGAATGACATTTTTCCCTGTATGTTGTTTTTAATTTTGGAAAGCTCCCTTGTAATGCACGATGGATCCTGTCCTAATGCAGTTCTCTAATCACTGCATGCTTTAATTTTGATAGATGACCCCTGAATGCTTAAATCTACTAAGATTCACAGTAATTAGAATGATTTCCTAATACTTTGTTTCCTGAGCTATCCATGGTGACATCCATCTATCATCAGATGGTTTGTTTACTCATTTGCCTTTCAAAAAAAAGAAAGGAATCAAGTATTATTTATTTTTTTTATTGAAAGCTTATCTTTGTTGCTGTGTGGTGGAGGGAACATATTATAATTTATTTCACTCTAGTCTCTGCTCCCTCTTTTTGAGGGATTATGCTCTGAAGAAGTGCACATTTTTCAGAAATGTTCAAAACCCTTTCTCCCTCAATCTCCAGGTAGTAGCATGGACTCAGTACAAGTGCTAAAAAGTCACCTCATCCATTCTGAATGCCTGCCAGTGGAAATTGGAAGCGCAAGGTAGAATTCACTAGGCAATTTTTTCCTGTTCCACGTTTCCCTCCCCTTTCTCTTTTTAATCTAATTCTTCTTTGCAAATACAAATCTAATGCATGTTTTCAGTGTAGAATATTTTTGAAACGCATGTGTACAAAACAAGCAAATGTTGAGGATGTTCATCTCCTTCAAATAACCTGTATTTATTTTTTTTTGTCCTGCGCCTGTCATTCCTTGCTTATCCTTTGAAGAGCTACATGTCCTTTCTCAGTAGCATTTCAGTGTCTTGCCAACGGTTGCTACTGTTTACTCATGCTCTTTCCCTGCCCTGTTTTCTCTTTCACCAGCCTTCCTTTTCTTTCCAGCCTGTGAACTTGCACGTTTAGTCTGCTCTTTCAGATCTCCACTCCATGCTCTCCCAGCTCTCCAAGCTCTCTCCCATTTCTCTGGAATACATTTCGCCCTCCTTTGCTTTTTTTGTCACTTGCACCCCTTTGCCCTGGCATGTCTTCACCTGGTGCTCTGTAACGTTTGACCCCAACTTCCCTTCAGAGGCAATCTTCTCAAGGTTCCCTTCTCGCCCCTGACCCCCCGCCACCTCATTGCAGCCAGATGCTGTACTGAAGAGTGGGATGTTCTCGTGCTGCTGTGCAAAGCAAGGGGCTGCTTGCCCTCAAATACACCTCAGCTTTATCAGCGCTTTAGCGCAGGGAGAGGCAGGGAAGCAAAGATGAGCACAGCTGGCAGTTAAGTAATAGCTGCCAGCCGCAGAGGAAGCAGCAATAACCTTGTCTCATGGGGGAGGGAGGCTAGAGGAGCAGGCTGTAATCCAACACACGCCTCCTCTGCCAGATGCATGTGAGGGAGACCTGGAGCTCCATCAGACGGGGGACTGGTGTGGGAGATGCTATGTGTAGCTCTGCCCTGCCTGAGAGCAAGGAGTGCAGTCTATGGAAGCACCCTTGCCTTGACACAGGCATGATGTTTACTGGGCTTTTGCTCATTCATACCCATTATTTAAGAGATGACGAAGCCACATCCCAGCAAAACAGGATGGCAGGTGGTCTGTACCATTTGTCACTGTCTAGATTTATGCAGTGAGCCCAGGAGGGTCCTGACTTGGAAAACTGAAAAAAGATAATTCCTTCCTGAGCAGGTTAATAATCAGATCATATTAACAAGTAAAATTTGATTAGGCTTCTGATTAGGAAAGAGTAAGCCAGGAGTTTGAAGCTTGTTGTGTCAACAGAATAGATTAGCTTCAGTCTGATGTTCTGCTTTCATTAAGAAACTGGTAATAAAATTATAGTGTCTGAATTCCTCATGAGATTCTGCACATGATATAGTGCTTTGAGACAATTGCTAAATATTACAGGATAGTGCACTGGGAATTAGTCAACAACCACGTAAAAGAGCATCAAATCACTTAATTGCATTAAAAATGGTGATAAGGGGTGGTGGTGGAGGAATCTGACTTTAATGAATGAGTTAAAATTTAAATGTTTGGAAAAAAGTCTCTTAGGGTGCTGTTGTTTGCCTGAGGAGACAGGAGGGCAGATGTCCCAGTTTGAAGGGCCCTGAGCTTGCTGATGAAAAAGGCTTTATTTTGCAGAACATAGGAATTAAAAAATGGCCAAGCAGTCACAGATTGCAGCCCAGTTCAATGACGGAAAAAAAAAATCCAAACAGTTCTGACAGTTGAACTTTTTTATCAGAAAGTGTTAAATTAAACAATGTCACCAGCACATCGTGAACAGGCTAATTACATGCAAGAAGCAAGCGCCAATGGAATGTTATCTGGAATGGTAATAGAGTTCTGGTTTTTACTGAGAGCAGATTTTAGGAGAAAAGGAGAAAATAATTATTGTAATGTTTCTTCTGGAGCCTGGTATGGGCTTAGAAATGGCCAGCAGATCTCCACATACTAAGCTGCTGCCATTTTGCCTCGCCTTAATTCAAACCAGTGTCACACAAGTTCAGCACATCAAGTGGAAAGCTGTTAAAAACACATTGTAAATGCCTAACATATTTAGGAACATAAGTAATGCTTAGCTTACTTTTCTCATCAGAATAGGATCCGGTGCCAGTGTGATTAATCATAGGCTGCTCAGCGTCAGGAGGGGGAAAAATATATTAATGCTGTCTTGCTATACAGATGCTGAGACTGTGCTGGAAGGAAGTGATCTCTGAAGTGAGGGGAGACGGACTGCTAATTCCAACAACAAACTTCCACCTGCTGTCAAGAATGATTATGGATCGGAGGGGTATGTTGTGATGATTGATGGATCTTTGTGGCTAGTATGTTAACTATCTGCAGACAAAACCCTGTAAACGTTAACTGTGATGTTTCACATCATACCTAAAACTTTCCCTTCCCTAAAATATATCTCCTGTGGGACAGTTTCCCTCTCCATGCACACTCACTCACACTAGCTCAGGTACCAGAAGTGTAAGAGGATGAAAATAGCTCTCTGCTCAAAGCAGTCAGCTCTGCTTGTGCTGTTCCCTTCAGGTATTGGTACAACTGGCTTTGGATATTATCTCTACACAGTGCTTTGCTTTACAGCCAAGAAATACAAAACATAGTTAACAATTCTCTGTCAACTTTATTTGGAGTGTATGGGAATAAGAGCAAATCAGTGTTTGTTTCCTCTTTGAATTTGATCTTTTTGCATTTCAGTTGACTCGATTTCTGTGCTATGTTTTGCTACTGCATTAGAGCTGGGCTGCTTCTGTTTGTCTGTTTCTCAGATGATTCATTTGGTTGGTTGTGTGCGCTTTGGATTTTGTCCTCACTTAGATCACTTTAAGTCACCCCACATGATCCAGATGGGCTCCTGGAATACCAGGTCTTGTATTATAAAGTCTCTGCAGGAAACCTGCAGGTTGTACAAAGAACATATCAAAGAACCTGTCAGCTTTGGAATCCATCAGCTGACACAGTCCCGTACAACATCCTTATCTTTAAATTGGAGACAGGTGGGTTTTGAAGGTTGGAGAACATTCAGTGGATAAGGAATTGGCTTGAAGATCGCAGCCAGAGAGTGGTGGTCAATGATAATGTCTAGGTGGAGGCCAGTGATGAGCGGTGTCCCTCAGGGGTCTGTCTTGGGGGACTGGTGCCATTTAATATCTATAGACATTGGGATCAAGGACACCCTCAAGCACGGTGTTTTGTCTTAGAGGACATGTAAACTAAAAGTAACTGGCCTGACCTAGGCAACTGCAGGGGAGGGTTGAGTTGCAAGGCCACCTGCTAGGACCAATGGAGTAGAAGTAATCAGGAGCAGCTTGTTCCTTTCAGAAGAAATTGGATGCAGAAAATGAGGTACAAAGCTGCAGGCAGAAATTGAGGAGAAAAAAAAAAAAAAAAGAAAAAAGGAAAGAAAACAAGGTAAAAATCAGGTAAAGAACAAAGGTGGGCAGATTTTCCAGCAGTAGGAGCATGAACTTCTACAGATGGTAGAGTTGCTGTCCCACAGACCTGTGGCCTTGCTGGACTATGTTAGGTCTGCCTTAGAATGGCCTGGTGTGGATGGGAAGGAAAAGTGAAGAGGGATAAGCTGCACCTTAATGTTAGGTGGTGTGGTGAGAGAAGGCTGACAGGTACGTGTTTCAGGAGTAGTTCTGTGCATAGTGTGATTTAGGAGTGATGAACTTCGTAGCTGAGTGTGACAGCAAGCCCAATAATATAAATGTAAATTGGTAACAGTTGGCTGTTTATTAATTAATTAGGTTATTTGATTTATTAATTGTTAGTAATATGTTGATTAATCAGTCAGTGTTACAGTCCTTATCTTGAGTTATGTCTCACGCCTGTGAGGACATAAAGGAGGATAGTTAGACATCGAGGAAACATGTTAGCAGGTAATTCTCCTGAAATTGGACCTTGCGTGGCTCTGCCTCTGGAGAACCCAAGACAAGGAAAGGCTCTGTACATACCTTAAATATTAGTCTGATTCCTCCTCCGCTTAAGCTGTCTCCTCTAGTAGTTTGCAACCTTATGAATCCCTGCTTAAAAGTATTTAACTTAAAAGCTTTTTTAGATTTCAGTTGTAGCTCATTAGTTCCTGTACAATCAAAATTGTTTTGGTCTCTCGTAAATCCTGGTAATTCTTTTTTTTTTTTTTTTTTCTTTCCTGTGAAATCTCCAACTGTTGCTTTATTTTCTTTTTGAGAAAGTTTGGGATTCTCATTGGGATTTAATTTCCTTTGTATCTTTCCTAAAGATTATTGGTCAGCTTTAATGTGTTCTGAGTGACTACATTATTTGTTCCATCTTGGTTTCTGACACTTTCTCTCTTACCGCCTCTGTCCTGCCTCTGGCTTTTGAATTACCCAGAATTTAGTGACAGATGAGTATTAGTAATACAAAATGGGTGTCCAATTTGTGACATCTTCATACCAAAATTCTCTTCAGGATGGTAAAAACAGAGAAGCTGTTTTCCCACTTAGAAATTCTGTTGCCAGGATTGTTTAATGTAGCCTTGCTCACTGTTTCTTTGGCTATGATTCTTCCCCGCCAGCAACAAACAGCCATGCCTCATATTTCAGGCAGATTCATTAGGGATGGTGAATAACACATTTTTATGCTGGATTACTTATTATACTCATATCTTGTGTTGAGATCTACCTGAATAAAAGAAGCAAGTGCATTAAAATACCATTTGAGATAGGTTTATTAGTTAATAATACCTTTAAATGCATTTGAATATTCTCTGTATGTAAATTTATGTAAATGTACTTTGCATTGAAAGCAGAATTATTATAACAAAGGCAGCATTATGTATTGTGAGGAAGCTGAACCGTTTGTGTTTGGTCACAGTGTGCTGGAGTTGAACAGGCTATTCCTGTCCAGCCTGATCTTTTTTCACAGTCACAAGAAGGCTTTTTTTTTCCCTCTCATTTTCATCTCTGGACTCAGAGTTGAATTGCACTGAATGGAAAAGTGCAAATGTATAAAGTGTTCTCTCAGTACCTAATGCTGTGTTGAGGCTGGGTTAGTGCTTCAGCAAGTTCTGTACCGGGTGCTTCTGCAGGTCCAGCTCTTAGACTTCCCTTACAATTTTGGATGCAAATATGACCCGCTTATTCCTGTCTGCACAGTTTCCGTAATGGTTAAATCTCTGTCCTGCTGCAAGTGGAACTAGATTGATGTTATATTTTGTTGAGTTTGCCTCAGCTAAACAGCATAGGTTGTTTCCTCTCTGGAGGGAGCTACATGAAGAGATGTGATGGCTTCCTCTGTTAGAGATAACGATGCTAGGCCACTAAGGCTAGCAGCTTTATAAAGGATACCTCTGACTGTCGTGGGATCCAGATCCGTTCTTGGTGATAGCTATTAGTACCTTTTAGCTAGTGTAAATGTAGAAAAGCATACACATAGTTAGGAGAGAGCAAATGTTTGAAGAAACACTCCAGAGAGAGCAGCAGAGATAGCATACGGACAGAACGCTGCACCTAAGGACTACATCATCGGAAGCAGTGATCACAGCAGTGTTCCCATCTTTTCTTTCCTTTTTTTTTCTTTCTTTAATTTTGCACTCTCAGTGAGTTATGGTAGTTTCACTCTTCACTTCTCTCCCTCACCCCTTTTTTGAAGGACCAGATGATGGATTCTTCAGGGCACAGGCAGTGTAAAAAGAGCTGGTACACAAATATTACATTCTAAAGAGCTCCTAACCACTGCTGGCTTTGGTTGCTAAACTGGTATTTCTTACCCTTTCCTATAGTATGTACATTAAAAAATGTAAGAGAAAGGAAAAACAAACAAACAAACAAAAAATGTTTTTTCAATGTTGTTCCTGATATGTTTTGAATTAGGAATACCTGGGACGCAGCACTCAGCAGAAGACATGCAGAAAAACTAGGCTGCACTAAAAAATAAATTACTTCAAGGTACAGCAACTAGGGGTTAGCAAGACACTGTGTGTATAATTGAAACTACCATATTCCACAGGCTGGTAATCTCGCTAACTCTAATTTTATCACTAGATAAAGCCTGTCTGATCTGATTTCCATATCCTGCTTCTTTCTGTTTAGTAACTGCAGTCACTTTGGTCAGTTATGTTTGTGTGTTTACTTCCTTGAATTCATGGAAATGAGTGTGGTATTTCTTTATTTTGATTAATAAAAACAGGGAGAGCTTTTATATCAACAACACTGAAATTGAATTTGTGGAAATATTTTATCTATATGAGGTTTTATTTGATTCTTTAATTCATTTCATTTCCTGAATTTAGATTCAATTATGCTCTTCCTTTCAAATGTATTCTGTTGTGCATGCTAGACTTGCTCTTCTTGTGACAGATGCAAATATTAATGAAATCTCAGATCTGGTGTGTAGGCATTGTTGAACATTTACAACACAATCTGAATTTGTATATGCTTTCTAGCTCTGGAGAAAACAAATTCTCATCAGTGAGGTACCTATGTAGGTGATTACTCGACTAAGGAGGCATTGCTCCTGTTTCGGATTAGTAGCTGCCCTGTTTTAATATAACTTGCATTATATACAGAGTTCTGAGTGAAGTAGGATTGAAAGGGGCTGCTTTTTCCTAGAAAAAGTAAATGAGTGGAAATAATTTTATTTAAATTTGATCTGTTACTTCTTAGAGCAATAGGATGTTGCTTTCTTCCCTCAGTTCTCTCTCAGGTACAGGGCTAGGTAGTGCGCAGTTGGTCCTTCCTTGCCTCGCGGTTACATGAACTGAAATGCATGAGAACAGATCACATCCTTAAACATAATCCTTGTGCTGGCATTCCCAGTGCTAAGATTCCTGCTTGTTATTTATTTAACATTATATCCAGCACTACAAGTAGGTGGGAAAAGGTCCAGTCAAAAAATAATAAAAGGCTTAGGTGCATTGGTGCCGCAGCTATAGTTGGATGTTACGGTGTTACTGATGAGCCTTTGCAGTGTGGATTAGATCTTCTGTAATTTTTCCAAAATGTGACTCCAGAACAATGGACACGAACACGTAGAAGCACAAGCGTGGGAAGTTGGAATGTTTCACTTAGCCTGTTTTGCAGACAGTTTATGTTTATGGTTGACTTAAACTGTGGTTGTGTATCTCAAGGTGCTTTGAGATTTCTGAACTAAACATCCTGCAAATAAACAAATGATGGTGAAGGCAGCAGAGGATCAATTCATACAGCACAGGAGATGGAAAAACAAGCACTAGGATAGGGGACAGGACTATGCAAGCCTTTGCTTCATTGTCACATAGAACAGGAAAAATATTTGGGGGTGGAAGGGTTACAGGAAAGGTACATTACTGTTTCTGACTAAGGAACAGAATTTCATAATGTTTTGTCAGTCTTTACCTTTTCAAGCTGAAAGTCATTAATACATCAAAGAGAACGCCTTGCTGCTAACAGAACGCGTGTCTCCATTTAGAATGTAAATGAGAAAAATGTACAAGTTACAGGACATTTTAATAATGTAAGTGGAATAGGTGGATGGAGTTAGCCTTATTTAAAAAATTGACTTTGACATAATTTGATACTAAGTAATAAACTTAGTTTCTGGTTCTGACAATTTGAAACAAATCATTATTAAATGTGTGTGCTGCATTATAGAGGAAACACACATCTTAAGGTGTGTGAGTGTTTTTTTTGTATGTCTGTTTTAATTTTGTTTTGCTTTTCAACCTTCCTTCTTACCCCACTCCTGTAGTAAGGTAGTGCACTCGCCCTGGCAACGTACCATGAGGAAAGGCTGACACCAACCTTGTTCAGCACTGGAGATAAACTGATTTACACCAGCTTGAGGATCTCACCCTCCTCTAGAAGGGTGAGTCCTTCAGGGCAGAAGTACCTCCCTAGGAGAAGTGCTGGACCCCCTCTGTTCCCTCCATCCTCACAGGTTGTGCTATCCTGCCTGCAGGAGCAAGCTGTTTAAAAACCTGCACCAGGCAGTTCTTGGAAACAGCTACCTGGGTGGAGATGCTTTTTCATCAAAAGAAAACCCAGGAAACGTTTGCACAGATGTGGTTGACACAGGAGGTCAGGATCTCATTTCGTATGTCACTGATAATCTTAGCTGAGATAATTGCGTACATATGGCTGTCTAAACATGAAGTCAACAGGAAAGTATCCAGCTACCAGCTACATGTGGTAGTACGAGTAAATCAGATTTAACTGCAGCAGCCAAGGATATTAGGTGAATACTGGATGTTCTGAGAAGACATTGATCTTAAAAAACAGACAAAATCCAACAAATTTACATTTATTCGTTGTCGGTCTCTATGGCTGCCACCAATGTGGATAAAATATGTTGGCATCTCATAATGTTTGAGTAATCGACTTACAATTTAGTTACTGATTTGTACATGTATTCCAAAAAAAATGACATAATGAAAATTCTTTGCGCAGGAAAAGGTGTAACATGCAGCCTATGCCATCCATATTTTGTGTTTGCTGTTGGCATGTCGTCATAGGTAATACAGATGATGGGTGCGGACAGTTTGTTTTTACTGATAAGCAATCTGGTAAGAATTTAATGCTGGTTAGGGCTCTGAACACCTGCTAGCCCAAGGCTAGCCCAAGGAGCGTAGTAGATGGAGGCATGTTAAAATCCTAGGAAGCAAGCTGTTCTGTAGGCTTTAGATGTGGTACAAAAATCTACCTGATGCTTTGCCTTTTGATGTGTTGAGTTCAAGCCCTTACTCTTTCTCCAGAAGGCCTTGCCTTCTGGCCATTCCATTACCCACCACGTTTCTGTAGCAGCACTGTAATTGTGGCTCTTATCTATTACCGTGAGCTATAGATTTGAGATTATTGTGTCTGAGGACTTAAAAAATGGATGTATTGCAGAGCCTGTGGGATACTCTTGCACGATGCTGCCTTTGCACCATGCAGGCAAACCTGTTTCAAGCTCAGTGGCAGTTTCCTGCACAGCTGTGAACCGACACCATGACACGTCTTAATTTCCCAACCTTAAAACAAGAGGCTTGCCTTTCTTCCAGTTGTCATGCTTTTAAACCATTGCAGAGGAGGGATGTATTTTTTTTCCTCCCCACGTGGAGTAAACTGAAGGTGAACACCAACGTGGCATACAGAATTTCAAACAGAATGCCTACGATTCCTTGCAAGAGGGTATTTTGTTTTTATGTTTTTGTTTTGGTTTTGTTTTCTTTTCTTTTCTTTTAACCAGGCCACAAGTGGAGATGCATGATGGCCACTTGGAAGGTTTCTCATGCCCATAAGGCATCATGGCATAGTCAACCTTGTCTCTAAGTGAGTGCTTGTGCTCTCTGGGTGCATGAGAAGGCCCGAACACCCCCACAGAACCCCCTGGACCTTCTGGGACTTCCTGAAGCCAGATTCTGCAGGCACAAACTTGCTGTGTTCGAGTCAATGACAGTGTGAGCTCTGGGTAAGTGCCATCCCTCGCATTCATACATGGACTTTGAAACTGAGATGTCAGACAAGCAGGTGAAGACATACTTCGGTTTTATTGTTGTTTAGGCATGGATAGAAACATTAATTTTTTTTGCACTCTTGGTTCTTGAAACGTGCCTATAGTGAACGTGGAACAGTGAAAACCTGGCTCCCAGGACTGACAATTTAAAGTGCATAGGAGATCTAGCAGAATCCCAAAAGATGAGAAGGTGTTTTAATTCCTTTCTCATAGCTGTGGAAGTCGAACAGCTTTTTCTTCTCTTCTTCCCCCACGTTCCCAAGACAGTGGTATGAACATTTTCAACCCTTCCCTATGCTTTCCCTGATGATCTTTGGAGGTTTCTTATCTGTATTTAAGAACAATTTGTAGTGTTATAAACAAAGAGTTGATTTTTGCATACTTCTTCACCGCGTTCTGTTACAGCTTTTCCTGTTTAGAGTCATGCCCACTGCATCTTTTTTAAAAAATGTGTATCACTTGGCAGTGTTCTCGCACCAAAAGAAAAAGATATATTTGTATATAAAGTAACTTTTTTTGTGTGTTCACGTTTTATTTTGGAAAAACAGGTGTTTAAAAATTTTAGAATTTTTTTAACAAAATTCTAAAAAAAAAAAAAATCACAATATTTACAGAGATAACATAATGGCTTAGCCATGCAAAACAAATTACTTTGGTTTTTTACCCCATTTTACTTTGGTTTAGATATTGACCAAGATTATAATTTTTTCTTTTTGCCAAATAAAACAGTAACAAATCAGAGTTTAGAGTCATATAACAGGATTTCCCTCTATTATTTTATACAGCATAGAGTTTATAGGACATCTTATGTATTTAATCCATGCCAATGCACTACAGGAAGCTTTTATTAAGACATCAGTCACTACTGCCCAGACATGTAACATTTTACAAATTTACAAGTAACAGTGTTTTCTTCCCCCTAAATAATGCAAAAGTGGCAAAATACATTTCCTAACGTCCATCTCTTTCTTTTGTTAATTATTTTTTTTTGCCTACCAGTCTATAAAAACATACTTTTCCCTGGATATTTGTAAATGGAAACCTGATGTTCTGCTTGCTCTACAGTTCCTCTTCATCAAAGCTGCCTATTACTTTCTTCCAGAAACTAACCTTCCAAAAAGGTGAAACCTTGTCCCCTTCAGTAAAATTTTCCATTGGCCATTTACGCCAAAACATTTTCTTATCAGTACCATTCTAAAAATTTCCTCAAGCATAAAACATGTTTATAAAGTTACAAACTTGAATGTAACTAAAGATACATAGACATTTCATTGTTACAATTATATGTACTGTTTGATAAATTAAGTACCAGTTAAAAACACTAAAATTATCTCAAGGTGCATTCAATATCTGTAGCATAGTTAACAAAAACACACAAAAAATATATATATTCTATTTTTGTGGAAAAAAAATGCAGCTTTGATATGACCACTTTTTTTTTTCTATTCTTTTTAAAAAGTCTCCAATTCTGACTGATATCTTTTTGAAATGAATAAAAGGTACAGTACTTTAAGGCAGCGGATAACGTAAAGGAATCAAAATCAATCCAGAATTCCAGTTCCTTATCCTAATTCTAACATGAAAGACAACAGGTAATGTATCAATAAAATGCACATCTTACTCTAGAAGAAAAGAATTACTAACCACCATCTGCACATAGGCTAAGAATTTTTCATTGTGTTCCTTGTTCAATACCCAGCCTTTTCCATATAAATTTAATTCCCTTTCTGTCTGTTTACCTTTGTTTGGCTTTCTTTAATTTTCACTTTTATTAGCAGTTTAGTTTATTTTTGTCACAGCTGTCACCCTTCTTCTTTACTGCAATTTCTAAGAATGAAAAAGGAGATTGATATTTTCCTTTAAGACAATCTTACACTTTAGGTACTTGCTACAAAGCAGAGGCTTCACTGATAACAATCAGAATTAGACATGTACCTGCCCAAAGGGTGTCATAAAAACAATTGAAATAAAACCATTACACTATACATCAGAATAACAGCAACTCCCAGAACAAAGCCTTACAGTGTATAAAAATAGCTACGTAAAAAATTTACATAAAGGCAAACAAAAAGAAATCTTCAGTGCAGACATTTACAAAAAAATATTTCAAACAGAACACAATATGGTGACCTATTATTATCATGGCTGTTGCCAAAATTAGTTGTTTTGTTTTTGTTTTGTTTTGTTTTTAGCTTGAGATAATTGTGTCTAGAATCCTCCGAAAACTTGGTAGTATGATCTGTTTAATACTTGAACCATGAATAGCTGTCACTTCTTTGTATATGCTTAAATACAATCCACGTTCATGCTTCAATTGGTCTATATGTATTCTCTGAAAACAAGAAAGATAAAGCTAGTTAAACAGTTTTAGTCTTAAATATGTTAACCAACATAACTGCTCACTATCTAACCTCTAAATAAAAAGTTACATTAGCAGTATTTTGTTCTGCAATTCAATGATGAGAATAATTTAGTACATTGTAAGAACAGCTTGTTGCAACGCTGTTCCTGGTAAATCAGGTAAGTTTATCTGGAAAGTAAAGTATTTCTGGATAAGCTCTACACTTATGTAGAACTACTGATACGAAGAAACATAAAATTGTAATAAAAGATTGCACTGTAGGTCCATGATGCTATTTGAACTGCTATGGTCAATAAATACCCTTTGTAATTTTGTCTCCATCTAATCCCCTCAATACTGCAAATAGGTTTAGTTTGGGTATTCTGAATTTGCTCTTCCATACTAGTAGAACAGTGATCTCCCTAGCAAAGGAATGCTGCATCTTTACATACTGTGTCATTCTACCCCCTGAGCTCTGCATATTTAGTGTAAAAATATTGCCTCGTATTTTAAAATTTCAGATAACATACTGAAATTATACATAATCCAAACTGTATTTTTTATACAAATGAGAAACACGATAACTCTGCTATATACTTTAAAACCCTGGTAGCCAGAGAAGGTATCCAATGCTATATACTTACAGCCACTGGAAATCAGGACCCACCCTCTATGGCTTTCCTGTTGAGGAACTCCCAAGGCAGCACCACTGAATCTTTATTAGTCCCATTTTTAAGAGCAGTTGATGATTAATTGAAGAAAGCTCAATATGGTTAGCTGGTTTCCACACTCTTGTGCTACCACCAATGACTCCAGGTACTCAAAAAATGGCGTAAACCCCCTACTTTGAATCCTAAGCAGAGATGCAGCTGTGGCATGCATATATGCGGCAGTGGTGTATATGAATGTGAACACTGGGTGGTGCTGTTGGTGCTCTGTAGTGCCCCAGAAACTTCTGACAGAACTCTGTGTCTACCCGTTTTTTATACCGTTTATTTTATATAGATCCCAGTTAGGGAAACTTTTTTACCTGTTGCGTTGTTACTAGCTTAATATACAGCGTCTCTTTCCAAGATCATATCGATAACCATATCAGGATGTGAGAACTTGAATAAAATAATAATTTTATTCTTAGAAAAGATTCAGGCCTCTTGCAGTGATGATGAACAAAGTCTACCAAAAACTACTGCTTCCAGCAGGGCAAGAAGGCTCCCGTGAACATTGGAAGTTGTAACTCAGAATCTTCTAAATAGTACCTAAGCATCCTCTTAACACACACACTGGTATGTATACGTATATACCACAGTGCTATATTTATATAAATTTGTATTTTTATTTCCCCAAGTGCATAAATTAAAATAAAACCAAGTGCTGACTTATTATGCTTTTTTAATGTGTGTTTATGCAGGTATGAATTCGTAACTGGCCAGGGGCTTGAGTCTGTCCCAGTACTACCACAGTCAACAACCACTCTACTTCCCAGCCTCTGAAAGGTAAGCGACAGCCCCCAAGCTACCACCGTGATTGCTAACCACAGATTGCTAGAGAGAAGTGGTGGCCAAACAGCTGTTATACGTAGCAATATGAAAAGCCTACCTGGAATGATGACTGACGCATTTTGTCTCTTAAGTCTCAGATTTATGATTGTTTTCTTCTAGTTTTTTGTTTTCTTCTATATTTCCAAGATCTTTGTCTACATGTTTTGACGCTGTCCTAAAATGAAAAAACAAGTTTGTTTTTGTATGTCTGCAACACTTCGTTCCATACATTAACGATGCTGCTTTTCCCCTCTCGGTGAAACAGAAAATTCTTACAGTTCTGTTCGGAGCAGAGCAATGGCTCGCATATGTTTGTAAATAGACCAATAGCACCAGTTTCCCCACTGGCGTACTGCAGCAGGCCTGTGTATGTCTGCTTTACTTCTTCAGAAATTCAGAATTATTCTGAGCTAGCAAACATTTACTAAGGTTAAACCAGTTGTGCAGATCCGTGTATCTTGACAAATTAATTGTGTAGCTTGTTTCAATAAACAAGAGTTTGCTTTAAGGCGTACTCCAAATGTTACAAGTGTGGCTAAGGTATCTTGATCAACATAGCAATCTTTTGTGTACTCATAGTAATTGCCTTTCAGAGCCTGTGCCAAACAGCAGCTCTTTAACTGGGAAGAAATTAATGAAAATTCAGGCAGCACTGAAAAAAAATGTTCTGTCTTCCAGATCTGTGCTAGCTATGACTGACAAGGTTTGGGTAAAGAAGAGACTGTGCAAATGTTTAAGGGGAGAAAAGAGGTATGCCTCATTTAAAATAGCAGGTTGTCTTTAATACAAGTAGTGGAGATGAATTAATGAGTTAAGTGCTTACTCTGGCTTAGCACAATAAAACCACTAAGCCATTCATTTAGTGTGTGAGAAGCCTCACTGTCTGCCAAGGTGAAAGATTCCTGCAGTGCTGTGATAACATTTTGAAGGCCACAATTTTTAAAATGTAAATGGGCAAATGTGTTTGAGTGGGACAAAATAAATCCCTTGTGTCAAAGCAGATTATGGTATAGGCATTTTCTCTATGGATAATTTGTTTCCCCTACAGAAAAGTAACATCTGTTGTGACAGATTCATGCATATGCTCACCCTTGCTTCAGGGTAAAGATCCGTAGTGACACTGACTTGCGAAATACAATGAAGACACAGGTTAGTGAGATAGTGTGACATGTCACGCCGACACCATGCAGGTATGTACCTCACAAAACTGCTGATTTCAGTTTCTGCTAGCGGGGTGTTTCTGTGCGCGTCCTCCATCTGAGCAAAGGCTGCTAGCCGGGGCTGAGCAATGCATGTGCCCTGAGCTGAAGGAGCCTTGAAAGGGACCTTTCAGAGAGTGCCACTGAGGCCTTATCTAGGAAGAGCTTCCAAGGGGTGCAAATAACCTGCCCCTCAGCACCGCCGGGAGTCTGCTGGATGCTGCTCCCCTGCCCAGGGGATGTGTGATGGGGAGCACTAGCAGGGCACCCAGCTGTGGGCCCCACATGCCACAGGTTGCACAGAATGGCACCACTCCAAAACTGAAAAGATTTTGGAGTAGGTTACTTCCTAAGTGGTTCGAACTTTTAATGTTTCCAAGTTGTGTTTACCTCTTACTGTTGTTATTAGACTGCCTCTGTCATGTTTGTGTGGCTGACAGGAAGGTAGGTGTCTGTGCAGATCCAGTTTTGCTGTAAAAACCACTTAATGCACAGATCCAAACTACTGCTTGTCACAGGCAAATCTAATTTAAAAAATGCTGAGTTTATAACCCAAAGTAGCTTGCTCTGTTGTGGCAAATTTCTATTGTACTGTAAACTTTCTACCTTTGCCTGGTGTCTCAAAACCTGAAAGGCATTACGTGCACGGAAGGGAAGGATTTGAGATGCAACGAGGAAGAAAATTCAATGCTTTAGTAGAGATTAATCTTCTCCTGTGTTCTTAATAACCTTTCACAAATCTCTTTAATCCTAGTAAAAAACAAAACACCCGAGCAAACACATAAAACCCTTAACTGAAAAAAAAAATAAATCATTTTTTAACTTTTTAAATTAAAATGTAAACAATATTTTGGTTTCAGGTAGAGCACAGAATCAGGCTTGGCATGGCCTTTCCTGTATAGAAGTCTTACAAAATTGGAGAGGAGACAGGAGGCAAGGAGATGAAAAGCTGAAAGAATCTGGACCTGGGCAATTACCTGAGCTGACGTGAGTTGGAGGTGAGAAAGCAGCATCATGCTTGTCTGCCCTGTTCTCTCACCACTTTATGTAACTGCGTATGTCTGCTCTGGGAGGCAAGTAATGGGCTAGATGGACTATTGGCATGGCTCAGCATGATCCTTTTTTTGGCTTCTTATCAGGAGTTTTAGAGTGCCCAAAGTATATTGGATCTCAAATGACCTGACACTTAATGACAGAGGGAACTGTAACTAACTGGCATTAATGTTTTTTGATCACGCTAAAATGGTTCAATGACTAAAACTGGGAGATCCTGCAGTACTATCAAGTTTTATTTCTCAGGTGTTCTATTTTAGTCCTGCATTCAGTGAAGCTGTGGTGTTCCCCTCACTAAATGTCATCTCTATTTTCCTAAAGCCAAAATGGGTGAGAATAGAGAGCTGAAAGGCAGCTCTCTCACTTTGGAAGAGGTAGGTCACCCCGAACTCTGTATTACAGAGTATGGTATATACTTCTTGTTTAAAATGAGAGCAGCAGCAGTTTTTCCTGTCTGAAAACCAGATGGATTTAGATTCTGAGTGCTTGAGACTGAAATACAAAGTTTAATTCTAGTAGCTCGGTGATCTTGCTGACTTTTTCATTTTGTTCCACAAATACTGTTATGTAGGCAGATTCACCACCTCAGCACAAAACGTTTTTTTTTTTTTTTTGCTTTTTTTTAGTGCTGTGTAAATAGTGCTATTAAGAGCCAGAAGAGAAAATCGGACTGAGTGGCAGCCAGGCGATCCATTGGCAGTGTGGTGCCAACAGCAGAGGAACAGGTGACCCTGGCATGGCACCAATTCTCAGGGCTTGACAGATGTGGCCTGGGCTTGTAAAAGAGAGAGGGCTCAAAACACAGTCTCTGTCACTTCCTGAGGTGACTCGAGACACAGGCCAAATGGTCCTTTGCTAGTTTAATATTCAGCAACTGTTGTTCCTTACTTTTTTAGTGCATTGACTACTGTCAGCTTGCTCCACTTGCAACTCAAGAGAGACGAGAGACTTCCTGATGGTATCTGAGCAGCTGGGCAACTCAGTCTGAATGGACTCAAATATTGCAGAGGATTTGCCGAAAAGGACAAGACAGCCTACTTTGCCTAGGTGAGCTCATGCACAACATGATACACAGATCTACAAAGCCCCCACCTTAGTATACTCTGGCCATACTGTTCTGAAGAGTGAGAAGCTGGTTGTATGAATATGAGCTTGCTTACATCTCTCAGCATGTTTTTTTTTTTTTTTGGTGGTGTTTTTTTTTTCT
Source organism: Anas platyrhynchos (assembly GCF_047663525.1). NCBI lineage: Eukaryota > Metazoa > Chordata > Aves > Anseriformes > Anatidae > Anas > Anas platyrhynchos. The sequence continues at coordinate 91,450,769 of NC_092587.1, read as the reverse complement.
TTTTCTTTTAAATTCATTTGTAAAACAGATCATTCCAAGTTCTTGTTAAAATTATGACTCATGTTTTACATTTATCTATGCTTGCTCTTCAGGAAAATAATTATCCTCAGGGAATCCTAATCAAAATCTCTCTGTAAGTAGTACCAAAGTGAGGTTTTTAGTTTTCTTTTATGTGTGTGTTAAGGGGCCATTTTTTCATGTATTTTGTTTAGATACTGCTGATAACATTATTTTTAACATAAAGACTTTTTTTCCATCTCCCTTGATTTGCCTGCTTTAGAGTAAATATACGCTGCATACAGATTACACGAAAATTATCCTTGGGATTTAATTCCTCATTTCTTCTTATCTCACAAGTCTAGGCCTCACCCTCAGTTCCATTTCAGAAGAAAATCTGCAGCGCCTTTTGTCCTGTTATCAACGTGTGATAATGACAGGTAAGAGAATACACATAGATGTAGTTCTGAGTGTTGAAGCAAGAGCTGTGAATTTCATTAATGTTTGCAATACTTCTGAAAGGCATGTTCAGACACTGAACTGCAAAGCTGCAAGAGATTTTCCAGGAGCTGAGGGTATTATACAACCAAACATGGAAATATTTGCTATCTCTTTCCATTTACCCCTATCTTGCCTTCTAATTCCTACAATTACGTTCAAATATCTATCAGTAGGAAAAAAGAAGACAAATTAGAAAACCATTGCAGTGATCAAGAAATGAGTAAACACTGTTTGAATTCTGTTTATGAATTTACAGAAGTTTTGTGACATTAACTGACACTTCCAGAGATGTTTGTAACTTGGTCTGTTCTGTGGAAGGCAAATTTCATGAAAAATAATGCAAATGCTAGTCTCACTGAAAACATAAGCAAGTTTCCTATATATTTGGCCTGCCATGTTTGGTTTCATGTGCTAATTTCCTGTAAAGTATCAGTAACGCTGATTACTGTGTTCTAATAAGAATTTTAATAGTTTGTTGTGTTCTGAGCGTGCCCATTTTAAACTACTTAAACCTTGGTCTAGCCTCATGTGAGTGGAGATCTGTGCATCTCCAAGCCCAAGGAACAAAAATGGGAAAAATATTCAATCTACATGCAACACTTCATGCCTAGAGAATAGGAATACAGGGCTTTGCATGCTATATTTTCTTTCTATACTTTTTATTTGTATAGTACTCTCAGCTGTATATGGAAAGATGAAAATTTTGTATAAGAAGGATTTACTGAAGATGGCTGTCCTAAAATCATTCAAATTTTAGCAAAAGTGTTTAATTATACTCTGTTCAGTGCAAATTAGTTTAAAATACCCTTTTGGAAAAAGGAGACAGCTATAGAAAACAAGTGTTTGGCCTTCTGCTCAGATGAAGGAGAAACATAGCATGCGGGGATCAGTAGCCTTAACTCTTAATGCGAGAGGAGGCTGGTTGTAGGATATGGAATATAGATGAGTGCCTGATTTATGGGATAATATTCATAGTGAAAAGAATATGTGGCAATAATCAGCTTTTGCATCAAGTGGATCTGAGGCAGTGAATAACTATAGAAGTGATTTATTGTGAATATATTCCAAGGCTACAAGTATAATTCCTACTTCGTGTAGATGACAAGACAATAGAAGATTATACAAACCACAACACCAATAATGAAAAAAGTAATGTTTTTCTTGCCTCGGCAGACTTGGAAAGTTCTGTGCTGCTGCCTTCTCAGACTTTCCTTTGGCGTCACTTTGGGGATAGAGATCAGGTGAGTTACTGTTCAAGGGTGTGTTAAAAAATAACTACTAACTGTTGGCCTGTATGGAGACGGAGGGTTGTGATTAGGCACAGGTTGTGTCTGAAGTTGTTAGGTGCTCTTTGCAAGTGCCACTCCTATTTCTAGACTACAATTTGTGCCGAAAACGTTGTCAGAATAGATACTGACACTCTGCTTGCTCTTACAAGCATGGCATTCAGAGGTTAGGGAGAATAATAACAGATCAACTTAAATATATGCTAAGAACATGAGATTGTCAGTGACAGTGCATCAGTTATTAATAGTTTCAGAGGCTGGTAACGTATCAAATATGAAGACCATTATTTAACTATAAAGCATTTTTTTAGTTTGCTTCCAGTAAACCTTTTAAATAATCCCAGCTCTAATATTTACTCAAAGCTTATAGAAGAGAAATTGAGCACAATGAAAAGTGTTGTCTGTTTAGAATATAACACATTCTATCTTTGAAGATGAAAAAGCTATCTTAAATCATAAGCCTATTTCACCAAAGGACATCCTATATCCTAAGTTTCTCATTAGCTTTCCCCACACTACCTAATGATGTAAACTGTAATTCTCTGCCCTCCTTGTGTCCAAACCACTTGTTGCAGGGCAAAAAGAAAAAAGACCCCAATCAATACACAGTTTTATTGTACAGATTGTACATTCTCATATGCAAACAGAGATGAAAGAAAATTATTCTGGACACTATTAAAGACTAGCAAAGTGTGGGAGGAGCACCACAATGTTGTTACTACTTCTTAATATCTAACCAGAAGCCTAAGCTTTGCAAAAAATAGCTCTCCACCCTGTCCTCCCTTAAATATCCAAATGTGGTTCTGTGCTTGGGTTATTTACAGCATTTCTCTATTTGCAGAACTTCCAAAACCCACTCAGCTATGTCTGGAGTAAAATCCTTATGAAATACCTCAAAAAATAGCATTTTCTAATACAAGCAGATGGACAATTCCTTGTTGCACTTTCATATCAATGAAACATAATTGTTCATAGTAAAATTCCTCTGGTATATTCTAGAACTCATTTGAGCTAATTTTAATGAAAGGTCGTAAAAAGAATTATAAAATTGTATACCCATGCTGATTTTTACTTATTATGCATAACTTCTTTAATCTGCCTTGTCAAAAAGTAGTTGTAAGGAACTCTTAAGACAGCAATCCTGTTCTCCCTAGAGACAAATATATGGTGATAAGGCCAAATGGCATCCAGTCATGGCCATCTTTAAAAAGATGGAGAAACATGGTTACTTTTTAGAAAATAAACTGAATGATCTCAAAGTGAGCCTGTGAGATAATAAAGAAACTTGAAAGCCAAGCAGGCCTCACTCACAAATCCTGTATTTTCTTAGGATGGCTAAAACATACTGATTTTGATGAGGGGTTCTAGTTTTTCAGCAACAAATCTTTATCAATTTTACTTCATACATCTCAAAGCATATGTGAACAAATGAATACAGATCTTTTTCCTCCCTGCGATAATTCAGACTTACTCTGTACTTTATTCTACTTTCTAAAAAGCAGAACAGTTACCCCACCCTTAATTGTGGGATGTTACCTCTGTGTGGCTTTACCAGTACTCACTTAAGTAACAGGTACTATATTTAAATGCAAGAATCAGCTCAGGCTTGGCTGTCAGGAGACAGAGCCTCATTACAGATGACTATGTAGGAAAGTCATGGAGTTCCACCTCCAAGAGACATGTCCTGTTAAACATTTGGGCATGCCAACAAGAGTTGGCATCGAGTTTCCTTTCTCTGTTAAATGCACCTACTAACAACTTGTCCCTATTCAGACTACTGGAATGCTGCCAAAAGGAAAACAGGTAAATATACATTTCTGATTATTTTTTTAAAATGTAATATAAAATTTTTCATAAATTCTTACTTTGATTTCTTCGCATAGAGCCAGTAGACAACGCCAGCAACCAGGGCAACCAGGAGAAGACCAACTACAATGCCCACTATTAGCTTTGCCTGGTCATTAACCTTTTCGCTATTGTCATCTGAAGCAAAGAAGAAAAGTTAATGAGGTGACCTACGATAAAGAAAAGTGTTACGCCATTTCTAAAGTATTGCCATCAGAAACAAGAAAAGGAGTCAGAATGTCAAAATGAAAAAAAAAAAAAAAGAGTAAGCATTGTTTTTAAAAACAAGGTAAAAAAAAAATCACTTAGAACTTCAAGGAAGTCATATTCTTAGTCAATCATGGCACTAAGCTACTTCAAGTCCAAGGGGCTGTGGAAATTGTTCAGTGAGACTATGTAGGTCTTAAACTGAGAAAATAAATAGCAAGGGTTATGGAAATGGAAAGCCATACATACCAGTTCTATCCTCTGGCTCATCGTACTCTGGGATACTTACTGAAATGAGAAATGTTAAAATTAATAATAAAATGCGTTATACCTGAAATTCACCTTTAATTGTCTATTTACAGCAATGACAGAAACACTGAAACTTAATGCAGTATTTGCCCAATGAGATAATTAATCTCTGAGCAAAAGTCATTGTTTTGTAACTATAATGTATCCAGTTCAAGAATCTTACTCAAAAACTGTAATATTAATCACAGAAATATTTCTGACTACATATTTCTAACTAAATGTTTCTTTTTCACAAATAGTAGTTTCTCGCCCCATTTCATCACTGAAAACTGACATTCAGAATCAAGTCATCCCAGTAATGATAAACTGGAATTTGGGGACTAAAAGATGATTATGTAGTAATAAAGACTTTTGTCTTTTATAAATGACATTTTATGCATACAAAATGTATATTGTTTTGTACTACTGTTAATAATATTGTTTTGTACTGTTAATAATAGTGTTAATAATATTATTTTGTAACATTTTTATAATACTGTTTTGTAATAATATAAAATACGTGCATACATGATATAGCTAGCCTTCATGACTTTCTTGGCTAAGTGACTTCATCCAGAAAACTACCAATAAATTCAGTGTACTACAAAACCAGGCTGTATGTGCAATTGCTTGCCTTTTAAAAGGCTGAATATCTATCTTAGTACCAACATTACTATGCATTACTCTTCATTTGAGTGTGAAGTGCAGGTATTTTATGTAAAACTACAATTTAAGGAAATGATCTTTAGAAGGTACTCACTAGCAGAGACGTTCAAAGAGGTCACGGTTCTTTCTAGCTGATTTTCTGCAGTGCAAGTTAAAGTCACGTTTTCCTCAGGAGCAATTACAATTTTACTGGAAAATTTTCCATTAACGTATTTGGTCTCCTCTGTCTGAAAAGGTAAAAAATGAAGATTATTATCCTTGAAAAAAATAATGCATTACCTGTATTACACAATGAAAATGTTCAGAATGAAATAACGATCAACTAATATTTAAATTTTCCAAATAACACCAATAAAAATAATTCATGATTTTATTACATGGTAACATGACTATTTGCAAGAGCACACTTTGCTCAAGATAGTCAGTTGTATCTACATTTTGTATAGCATGTACTGTAAGACCACTGATAAAGATGCATTTTTGATAAAATTGGCCACATTCTGTATTTGCTTTAGTTTCTTTCAACTACTTAAAAAAAATGCCAAGTGACAAAATTGTTTAAGGAAAAACTCCAAACCAGACTTCTGATTTCTTTCCACCTCGCTCCTTCTCATTCATGCCTTTATGAGGGGAATAAACACAGTAAGATTTCTACTTTCCAGCTTCCAAGTCTTGAGTTGTTTCCGCTCTAAGAATCATTTTGCCAAACTATTATATTTAGTGGTATCTGTGCTGTAATGAGGATATGAAACTGTTTCTTAAAGTTACTGAACATCATTCTTACTTTAATAGTGTCCAGAAAAAATATATTTTCAATTAATTTTATAGATAACACAATTCCTTACCTAAAGCTGCAAGTAAATGGACAAACTTTCACAGTCATGTGTAATTCCCTAGGACTAAAGCAAAGCCTAATGAAGTAATGAAAGCTATACGTAATATATAACCTATAAAGAACTATAAAAATTAGGATAAAAACTGCGAAGTCCATAAGGAACTACAGTGCACATATTTTCTGATTTGTACTTGTAACATTTCACTCAGTTAACTACTACATCAAGTACCAGCTTTCTAACAAATTCAATAGTTCCATTATTATTTGTAAATTCTTTGTGCAATGGCAAAGTCAACACATTATCCAGATAAGATGACTAAATACCCTGACTTAAAAATGCACGTTTCTTCTTCCAGCTTAACCTTGTAGCTAACTGAACTTTTGTACCTCTGCCTGCTATATTCAATAGCTCTTAATTGTCAGAAATCATACACGTAGCTACCATCCACAAAGTATGCAATACCATTTAACCCTCCTTTTCTTAGATACCTAAAATTGACTGAGTTTCTTCAATCTCACTACCTGGAAAATTTTTCTTACCTTTAGGTCATACCCCCTATCTTTTAATGAATAAAGTAGTAAGAAAGATACTTGCTTTATTTATGATGCTTCCACTGCCAGTAACTGTCCATTGCACTGCTGGTTTGGGAAAACCTTCCACATGGCAGACAATTGTTTTAGACATTTTATTTGTGTTGGTTTTCTTCGTCATTTTGATTTGAGGTTTTCCTAGAAGAAAAATATTACACTTAAGCACTTTGTTTGAGCAGAACAATTAATAATCATAGGTATCTTGCTGTCTTACCTTCCACAATAAGTTTAAGCGTCTTTCTTTTCTTTAACCCTTCAACCTCCTGTAGAGTAGTTTCGCAAATATAGTTTCCAGCATCTTGATATTGCAGACTTGAAAATGATGGACTCGTTTGCATTCTGGTATTGTCCTGATGAAGTGAAGAATTAATCTTTATGAACTCCAATTCAGAATACATTAACGTCTAAATTACAAAAGTGACTAGTATTAACAGAATTTTTCACACGCTTTGGTAGATTAGAGTCTTATTCTTCAACCGGTCTCCCATTACTAACTACAACATCATAGCAGGAAAAGTGGAAACTACTGGAGGTTTACATAAACCACTTATCTTCTTCTTGAACAATTTCACTTTCAAATCAAGGGCGTAGATGAGATCACTGCTAGTTTTGAGTTTTGCCAGTAGGCTGATCAAAAACGCTAGTGGTACAAGCCAAGACAATGACAACTCTCCTTAAGGACTAAGGCTTATGATCTGTACATATGTTACTTAACAACCTTAGGTATCATCATTTTCAGTTTCCATCGGTGTATGTGTAATTTAAACCTGCCATCTCCAAGAGCTACTTTTTTCAACCAGTCACTAAACAAACACATGCCAACATCCAATCTCTCAACCTGCCTTGCCCTCCTACTAGGTTTGTTACACCAATCATGTCTTTGAAAAAATGATTAATAAATCCAAATTCCTCCTCCAAAGGCGCTCTTCTCCTTAATGGCACCTGATTCTACAAGGGTCTTGTGTAAGGCCATTTCAGTAAAATTGCATTTGTATTGTAGTGATCATTACTTCTCTGCATTTGAAAACTGAGGCAATAATTACAGTAGCTAACTTTTAGTCATCAACTCGAGGCAGTATCTCTTATTTTAGCAATACATATAAAACTCATTTTAACAATATTCTTTAAAAAGCCAAATTAAAAATGATTTCCATCTTTTCAAAATATTGAAGTAGTGGCAGTAATATGAAGGGGTGAATACAGAGATGAAGTGTGAATTAGATAAATTACTGACCTTAATCCAAAGCACAGTTGCATTTCTACTAGAAGAAATTGTGCATGACACAGGCAGGGCCTCTCCAATCTGTTTTGTGACTTCTCCACTAGGAGTAAGCTGCAAATCCAGGTCTGGGATAGAAAGAACATTTGTCAAAATGGTAAACTTGGAATGCCTGGAACATTCCAAAGGCATACCAAGGAAAGAAAAATGCAACTAATTGCAGTCATTATATTCAAGATTTAATTTGTTCAATAAAATCTCAATCAAACTCAGAAGTAAGAGAAAAGACAATTATTCTGAAATTGCAGAACATCCATGTTTTTGCTGGCTAAAAGGAAAATTGAAAATTACTAATCAACAAATGGATATTTTTTTTTTCACCCTGTACTGCTGAAGTATGACAGAGGAGGTATAAGAAGATGGAGTACTGAGCATAGCAGTATATGTTTCTTGACAGGGGAAGCACAGACTACTATGAGGGAGTTGTGGTCTTGGCCAGGTAGGAATATATTTTCAGGGGAGAATTCATGCAGGTGGGGGACAGATAAATCTAAACAGTTAGTTATAAAAACGTGAAGAGGAGGATATGAGTTCAAAGGGTAACTCCCTGAAATCTGATAAAACAGGTTGATTTTTACCTGAGCATAAGGACAGGACAAGGGTGGTCAACACAGTTTGCATGAGACACAATACTCACTGAAGGGACAAAGGGTCTGAATTATATTGTTGAGCGGCCACACATGAAGCCCTTTGGTTTCTTTGTTTTCATTCGTAACTTAAAAAGCCATTTATGTGTAACTCAGAGTCCAAGCTTTGCCTAATCTGTTCTGGCTTCAGGGAAATTGCACAGTCAGTGATAGCTGTGCTTGACACTAGGCAGGGTGAGACCCAGTAATAGAAAGGTCAAGAAACGCTGCTCTAGATTTTTCTTAGTATATGGATTTGGCAAGCTAGTGATTGCTTTTTCAGGAAAATCCAACACTGAAAGAAAAGCGGAGTTTGCCAAGCTAAACCTCTATTTTGCTTCTCCTCTCACAGTGTGAGCCAAGTTGCCTGGTCAAATAACTATCACAGATGCACACACACACACTCTGTAGCTCAAGTGGCAAGCATACATGATTTCATCATGATTATTATACTTGCTAGAAAAGGACTTCAAAACATCCTTTTGGCTTTTAAGCTGAGTTTAAAAAAATAAAAATAAATAAAAAAAAGGCTCTAGGCAACATCACAGTGGGTAAAGGAAATGGGAAAGAGAAAACAGTGAGTTTTCCTTAACAAAACAGTGATCGTAACTACTGGCTTCATTCAGTGGTTGCCCTGGGAACACCATTATAATTAAAAGCAGAACTTCAGGGAGAGGCTAGGGTCCATCCTGTACTATTAGTGTGCATTACTATCTGTGTTACAAGTCTAATGACTAGTCTCAGAGGTCACAAGAACTGTACTTCCATCTGTGCATGAGTGAAGCAAAGATCTTACCAAGGGAAAAAATGGCGTTTTGTTTCTTTATTCCTACAGGGATGTCTTGTCCTTTGTCCCCTTACTTCCCCAAACTAACAAACCCAAGAAAACTAACAAGATACTCCAGATTTTACCATTGTTTTCAGAAGGATAAAAGGAGGAGGGAAAAAAGAAAAAAAAAAAATCCAACACTCAGCTAGTAAGCAATTGCGTATAGTTCATCATATAGTGCATGAGATGTGTTTCTTCTTGCTTGGTTCCTCTTAAGCACATACTACCAAGGCAGAGGGGTGGCTGAAGAAAAAGCTAAGATTTTTTTTCTCCCTCTCAGGATGACTCTCCTTCAACATCTACTAACGCCTTTCATTCTTTGAAGCAAGATAGCACCTCAAATCCAAGAGATCACAGACCATCCTATCACAGCATTTCCTATCACACACATCACACAAAGCAGACACTCATTAAATTTTTGGCCATCGGCTTAGCAAGACTGACACAGAGTCCAACGCAATCTTTCAAACCAGTTTTCCTCCGGGGTTAGCATGCCTGTGAGCACCAACTGCCCCACTTCTGGTAGAAGATTCTGAGACTAGAATCCCTCTCCCACAAGGGCTGAGTTATTCTAGAAGTCCAGGAATATTTACAGTGTGCGAGACAAACTGCATAGCCCAGAGCACTATTTTTTAAGGTTCTTTATGAGGCAAACATAGAGTTAACTTACTATTTAGCATAGGATTCCCTTTAGGAACAACCCATAGAGCAACCTGATTTCTATCTTTTCTCCCTCCCACCTGCGTAAAGCTTGCTTTATGAAGATAGTATTTCCCTAAACATGATGGGTAACTCAGATGCTTTTATGTCAATGTTCAGCTTTCTGTGAATCTCATAATTTACATTCCTCTTGGAAAAAAAAAAAAAAAAAAAAAAAGACCTTGGTATTGAGCCAGAATATTTTGCTACAAAAATATTTAAGGACTACTTAATGTGCTGATGTATTTGAATACCAGCAGGGAGCTTTCTGTACCTACACACCAAAAGGAACTCGTGTACTCTTACACCGCTTAATAAAATCATGATGGGAACAAGGCCTGTGGTGGAAATGTAACAAATAGCTACAAATGGATTCACGAATGTAAGGAAAATTTATTGTATTGCCTGTTTTTTCTTTTTTTAATGAAAAATCAAAAATCTAAAGTGACAAGATGAGAAGTGAGGAAATGAAAAGCCCTGACTCAGAATGAACGCTTTTTCAGTATAACACTGTCTTCTGTGAAGACAGGAATATTCACACATCTGATAAAATGTAAGCTAATAAAGTAAAAGAGGGAGGAAAACAGGGTTTAATAGGAATTAATAAGTATTATTTCAAAGAAGAAAAACAAACAAACAAACATGAAGACAAAAAAAAAATATCTAACATTAAAAATTTATAAGTACATTAGAAGCAGAAAGCTCCCGAAATAGAGGGTTATGCTGAAAAATTAACATAAAGTTGAAAAGAAATTGAAAGAAGGATATGCATGTTATAAAGCATATATGGATTTTATGACTTTTTCGCTGGAGTTCCCCTTACAACAAAGCATGCTGCAGAAATGCTGTAGATCAGCATAAAGCAAGACACAGAAGTAGCTTTAAGACAGAGCTATCTCACAGATACAAAGGTCTGTGCATTCAGGAATTACAGAACTATTCCAGGCCACTGTGCCTCACTTAAACAAAGGCTTTGTTGCAGGTAGAGATGTTTAAGAAACACGTAACAAACCCTAAGTAAAACAAGGAAGCAGAGCACTAGATTGGATCTGTGACTTCTGAGTAGCTGCACTTGCTGCCAAAACTGGAAAGACTGCCAAGAAAATAAATGCTTCTCTCATACAGTAAAACTCTTCTGACATGCACACAAAATAGCAGAGAAAGGAAAACTGGCTCATTACAGATAACCTGGAGTTGAAGAAGTTGTTCTTTAGAGTAACTATTTATGGAGATACAGGTTGACATGCACGCTACATGGAGCAAAATAAAAGGGTCAGTTATACCACAGCGAGCTACCAGCAAGCTACCTTTGACATGGGGCAGATAGAGGCAGTAGCATGGAGCTCTCTTCAGATCTTACATACCCCAGTTCTTGCTCAAGAGAAGGGAACGGGTGGTAAAGCAGCAGATTACCTTTTTAAATGTAAAATGTTCATTAAATGCAATAGGGTAATAATTCATGTAGAGATATAGTCTACATATATTGTACCACTTCCAAGGAAAAAAAATATAAAAGAGTACACAGTTAGAGCAGTAAGTTGTAGAAGAGTGAAAATGCCACCTAAGAAGCAATGAAGCACCATGTAATCAAACAGCCCTTGCAATACTGTGTTCAATTACACACAGTCAATCTTGTAAGCCATGCCTAACGAAAGAATAAAGTTGGTTTAGGAAGGGCCGGAGACACTTCACCATGAAAGCAAACAGAATGAAGTCATGACAGCGTAACTTACAGCAGGAACCAAGTATCAGAAGATGTAGTGAGAATATACATGATAGTGTGTGGTAGATCAAGACAAGCAACGGAATGAGAAGGTAATATAAGCAGATAAAACAGGACATTCTCCTGTGATCTCAGAAATTTATCTGCAGCTTAAGAAATTTCCCTGTGCACGCACTGAATGGAAACGGGTGGACTGCGTGGCACCCTCCACCTGCTGCCAGGACTGCATTGAGCATTCCCTGGCCAAGAAGATCTGACAGATCTCATTCAAGTGGAAGGCACTTGAGAAAGCTGCCATCTCATTTCCTATTGACAAAACAAGTTTCCTCCAGTCTCTGCTGGGTCTTCTAAAGCTGTAAAAAACCCTCAAAGAGGAGAACAGAGGCCACTCAAGAATGGAGCAGAGAGGCAGCAGGTAGAAATGCCAGAGTTTTCAACCTTTTTATGCAAGTACATAAATTCTGAACTTGAAACACTCTGACCTGACCTCACAATGAAGGGGAAAAATAAATTGAAGTATTCATTTTCTGTCTAGAGTTGTGTATTTTTCTATGTCAAATTTTTTCTTTTTACATAAAGTATACAACTACTGTGGGAGCATTTAAAGTTCGGTATCCATTATGTCCCTCTGAACCTGTAAACTATTAAAAGTATTTATGCTACTGGGAAGACTAGACACCACCAGTGCTCCCTAGGGAAGCCAAGTACCATTGGACTGAGTTTCATTTCACACACTGTGACAGTATGGCAAAGTTTGAAAGAGGCCCTGCTTGTTTTCTTCCATAGAGAGAAAATTAAAAGCAACCATTAAACTGTTTGCTTCAAGGTTCAACCAGTTCAATGATTGCTTATAAAGTGGTGCTGATAAAGTGGGAGCAAAAATTCTAGTATACAGCTAAAGCAAATTTACCAAGCTCTCATGTTTCTGCAAAAACTTAAAACAACAACAAAAAATAATAATAAAAAATAAATACATGAACAAAATGAATACCTAAGTTTCTTCTCTTTACATGTTAGCCTCATCGAGATAAGATGAAAAGATGTTAGACTAACATGAATTTGACTACAAAGAACAAGCATCAGCGTGGGCCAACTTGTGTGTCTTAGTACATTCTAATTCACAGTTGGAGCACAATAATTTACCATTTATATGTTCACATAAGTGAAACATAAAATATCAGAATTTTCACTGAACATGACAGTGCAAGAATATCATATAATAAACAAAGGTTGCGTAAAGTGTATCTCTATCTCAGCCAGTGAATTGAGAAAGTTAAGGTTTTTAAACAGAGATATGTTAAAGAAAGTTTTTTGTTTTTGCTTTGTTTTGTTAAAAAAAAAAAAAGAGAGAGAGAGAGAGAGAGAAAAGATCTAATACTACTTCAAATACTTCAACCAATCAACATCATTCAGTTCTCCTGTACGTTAACTGGACTGACCTCCTTAAGTAAAGCAGAGAGAAACCATCCCAGGAAGTGCAAGATAGGTTTTATATCCTAATTATGAGCACAAAATGCAAGGACTTACAGTGCACAGTGATGGTGGTTGCGTCCATCATGCTTTTGTCAATCAGAGAGCACTTGTATTCTCCTGTTGCATTTCGTCTCACATCTGCCATTACGTAAGTATCTGAGCTTCTTATACCTTCTGTTTCTCCCTGCAGATGGAAATAAAACATTTATTGTATATGGGCCTGTTAAAAGCATTCATTTCTGTTGATATATTTTTTTTTAATTATAAGGATCCTGAAATAAATCAAAATATATTTAGATACAGTATTACTGAAGTGTAGTTATTTATTAACAGCAATTATGTATATTTACTGAATAACTGCAGAGTTTTTTTCAAAGAAAAACTACAATTAAAAACTTTACTCTTTTAACTGAATGACTAGCTAGCTTTAAAGTAAAATAAAAATAAAAACTCTGAAAGTTCAGCGGTAAGATGAAAGAAGAGGAAAACAAAGACTAAATCAGGCTACTAATAAGTGTTGGAGAAATCCCAACAGCAAAACAATTTGTTTTTAAATCTGTAACTAAAATGGTATGTTCAGTTAAGAGAAAGAAGTCATGAAGAGTACATTTTCCAACAGCACAAACAAGCCTTGCTCTATCCACATCAGGGTATGCAGCCTGCTAGAGTATACACTACCTTAACATGTAGTTACCTACAAAAACTGGTGTTTTGAATTAGCCAGAAAGCAACATTTTCCCATCACCCAGCTTCCACCTGGTAATAACTCACTGACTGAACACCTTTTGAAACACACGCACAATGAAAGCCTAATTCGTATCTGAATCCAGAAGGAGATTTACCAGGTTTGTCACAATACTCACAAGTCTTGCAAAGGAATTGCCAATCCCAGCTCCCCTTAAGAGAGAGAATTAATATCAGGTAGCAGGGAGACTTAAGATCAGACAAACTGGGGTGTTTAGCTTGCTCACTGAGATTGCAGAACAAAGAGACATCATGCACTTCTTCCCTAGCATCTGCTGAATTCCTAGGGTGACTCACTGAACCTAAGGGGCTGAAGAAGACTTCAACTCCTAGTTTTCTTCAGTAATTCGAACATGCCAGGAGTCTAAAGCAGAAGAGGATTATGTTCAAAGGGCTACACATGCAGTTTTTGAAATATTTAAAAGCATGCCACCACTTTTGGCCTCTCCCATGTTCAGCTCTGCTCACTACTGCAATAGGAACAAAAGCAGGATATAAAATGAGGGAGAAGCAGGACACAGGAAGAAGGTAGGAATCTTAGAACACAAAGCCACATCTGTCTGTGGATTTCACCAATACTAAGAAGATTAACAGAATCAAAGCCTTTATCTTTCTCAATTTTTATCTTATGCATTTGACAGATTTGTTCTACACTTTCTCCTGTGCTGTCACCCTGGTTCTTTTTTGTGTTGGTATGCCACCATACAGTTTAATTAATAAATACATAAATAAAATAAATTGCAAAAAGATTAATCTGTGAAAGTCCAAAAAAAAAAAAAAGCTGAATTAATTTCCTGTACTTTCACTGCTGAATCACCGTTATGACAACAAATGAGATGGTTTTATTCAGGATGCTAAATTGCTTTTGCCAAGATCGCTTTTTATCAAAATATATGATGACGTGAAATGAAGACTAGCAATTTTTAGTAAGTCCAAGCCCCCCAAAACTTTGGGCAGGTTGGAAGAATGGAGAGGTTCTTCAAAATTTTTTGCCTGAGTTGGCAAGGTATTCTCAGAGAGTCTGATGTAATGGCTGATGTCTATTTTTCACTTTAGTTGCAACAGATTCCTTCCTTCATTTGTTATAAAATCACGTATACGCTGACATTGCATCAATGTCTGTAGGAAGGAATGATACGGAATATTTCACTACGCAGTGACAGCAAGGATGGACTTACTGGAATGTAAAACAGGAACTCCTGTGGAGGAGGGTTGCCATTCCCTGAGCACTCCAGGGTGACATTATCACCTTCTTTAATGGTACTACTTTGTGACAGCACTCGAATAGTCACCTTCTCTGTTGGATCTGTGAAAACAACATATACACTTAACAGTTCCCACAAAAAAATACACAGTAACACTATGCACAGGTTTTTCACAGTCAAAGAGTACACAATTTTATCATCAAGCAGGTGAAGGTGTTCACGTGTGTTGACCTTTTTATAGAACTGAAGTTAATCACACCCTCCATATTTTTGCCAATCCAAGTAACCGCAAAGAAGCCCTATGATACAACAATTCATTTTTCTTCACCAAAATACCCTATAACAGAAACAGGGATAACTACAACTATGTCAAAAGCTTATAAGAAAAAAAAAAAAACAACTCTGATCAGTATGAACAGTTTCACAGCATGATTTCATTATGAGGGATTAACTTGTCCTCTGTGAAGCTTGCTGTTTGGAGGACTCCAGCAATCAGAAAAACAACAGAGGCTCTCAATGCCTTGCGTTAGTATTAGATAATAGCTTTCTTCCATTAAGAAGGAAGAAATATGAACTAAGCAACTCTATTCAGCCTGTTCTATATGCTGATCACTACAGGCTTTCAGAAAGATGAATTTCGTGAACATAATAGGACCCTTAACATAGTCAACAGAACTGTAAATGTAACATACTTCTGTCATGTTCAGTGAAGTTGAACTATAACTTACGTTTTACTTCAGTCATTTTTTTAAGGCAGAGACAGAGTATACTTTAATAGATGTTATTCTTCCTAAGTAGAAGCCTAAATATAATTTTTCAAAAACAGAGTAAAATGAACAAAATTAAAGGAAATAATATGGGCAGATAACTCTCACTGCTTTAATTTCAATGAATAAGTAAAATTCCACCAAGGATGCCAGTCTTGCATTAAGACACAGTACAGTGCCCCTTATTAGACACCAAAAAAAAATAATCTAGACAGCAGAGAAACCCTTGCCTGACAGCTGATTTTGTGTGGTTAGCGAAGCATGGGCTCTACAGCCCTTCCGACCCTTAAGGCATTCATCATGTCTGTCTTCTGCTGTGGGGTTTCTCAATAACAGGAGCTGCAGTCTGTTGTAGCCTCTCGATGACCCAGAGCCTTAGCATGGCTTCTCATCTCTCTTCATAGGAAGAGTGGTACCAGGCTTCAAAAGGCCACATCCTCCCTCCTTCAGATGCAATGGATGTGGAAGGGGAGCCAGGGGCAAACATTGTCCTCAATACCTTCAGTGCTGAAGCACAACTTTGCCCACTGAGGGAAGGGAAGTCCAGCACTGCTGGTGGTGCAATACACAACAGTAGCTGGCCATGAATTGCATGCACACCTCTCGGCAGCTTCTGGCCAAAACCCCAGTTTTGGGGGCTGGCTCAACAGAGCTAGCCTGCTGCAGAACTTGCCTTCCCCTATGTCAAATTTATATACAGGGGACCTAATATGAGAAAGTTATTGTAAAGTATAGCTAGATACACCCTGGAGTTGCTTAGACTTTGTTTTGGGACTAAAAAGGGAAGAATTATACTGAGGAAGACCTTCAGGACTTTTAATTTGGAACTTTTTTCCCTACAGCAACAAACAGAACTGGATTAGAAGTGGACACAGTTAAATAAGAGTGACACTCCTGCAAACCACCGGTCTTTCCTCTAGGCAAATTGTACCCTTCTGTGCACTGCCATCAGTTGGGAGCAAAGTTTTAATCTCATTCTCTAAACTGTAAAAGAAAAATAATAAAAAAACCCTACAGAAGTAAATACCAGAAGACTAATTAAATTGTTCTCTAAGGCGAACAGGTCACCCTTGTGAGGAAGGCAATGCAGTGACAACGTTCAGTGCAATACTCATGCTAAGCAGCACTCGGCAACATGCTTCCCTGCCTTCATTAGTGAGCAGGAGCAGCTTGGTGAAGGCACGTCTTGCATATATCCCTGGCTTGGTCCATGTCACCTTGTGCTTCTATAAACCAGAGGTTTTGTATCTGCTTTTTGCAAGAGCAAAATTCTGGAAGCAGGCACCAAAGAGTGAATTAAGTGAATGAAGGGTATTGAGTGAATGAACGCCTCTGTCCCAGACCCACCATACCCACAACTGACATCATTCAGTGAAATTTTAACAAAAACATAGCTGCTGGAAGCAGCATGAGTGAAAATCCCCTTTAACTCTAATCTCTTATGGAAAGTTCATTTATAGCAAGACAGACACTTAACAAGAGAGCATGATTGGAAAGTTTGCCTGACTAACATTATCTTTTTACATTGATTAACTCTGAGCAGAACCGAACGTACCCAGAGCCTAGATAATTTAGATACAATCAGACAAGATTTAATTGGCCAGTGCCAATTCTCTTGTATTACTCATGCTATTCTCTGTAGCTTGCTGGCTACAGCTGCAAACCAGAGCCCATGGTTAAGCACTGTTTACTGCTGGCTGAGTTACCTTTCTCCAGCTAGCACCAAATTCTGCAGGAGCTCATTCACTTTTCTTCTCGCACTGTTACAGTGGCTGGCTGCTTCCAGGGGGTCAACTGGCTATTAAACACTTGAGACATGTCACTAACTGGAGATGGCACTAACCCTGAGCTAATAGAAACAGTAAAACATTTCTTAAATTCTGACTAAACAGGTATGTCTTCAGAAAAGAAAATCTTGTAAAGGCATTAGGTGTGCTTGCCCCATTTGCTTATGATAAACAGGTTAAGTTGCAAGCAATCTCACAGGATATCAGAATGAACAGCAGGTCTATTTTTTTGATTTTTGCAACTTGTTTCAGAGACACAAAACATGATAATTTAACAGCCAATCTGAAAAAAAAAAAAAAAGTAAAGGCTGAAAGACATACTTCCATTTCTTATAGGTGGAAGTCTGGCTTTTTTTTTTTTTTTCATCTTCATTACATTTGAAAGGTTAAAAAAATCACATTTATTGAGAAAGAAACTAATTAGGAACACTGGAACAAATTTAAAAACAAAACCAAATCAGACATCATTATCCTCAAGTAACATCCATCAAGAAATCCATCTGTTGAAGCTCTGGATGTCTGTTAATAAAAAGTTTCAGAAATTCTTTTGGAGATGCATTTGAGCAGGGTGTGGAATTGAAGTTATTGCAAATTAAGATATGCAAAAAGGAAATTGGGCAACCTTTTACTCTAAAGCCAAAGGTATTCTTGGAAGGCAAGGTAGAAAATACCTTGCCACTTCAAGTCCAGGACTTTTGTTTTCAAGCCAGTGGAGCACACCTCCCAGCTGCAGAAATCATGCATGCAGTACTCATTTTCTTCATATTCAACTGGATTCCAGGGCTGTTAAACAATGTTTGCTAAGGTCCTAGGTTGTTAGACAATGTATGCTAAGGTCCTATTGCACATCTGGACCATACACTTTGACCTCATTGTTCTTCAAATGGGGACTTTATAAGCTGAGGTATTATCTAAGGTGCACAAAGAAACAACACTTGACTGAATATCTCGCTTATCCTTGTTTCAATTCACTTTTTTACAGCATGCTGCCTTCTACAGTCCTTCAGAAGTGTCACTTTACAAGACCCTGAAAAGTTTCTTCTACCCTTCCACACTGCTAGCACCTTCTCTGACCTTTCCTTGCCAACTGTTTGCTTTCTTTATTCAAAGGAGAATTACGATCTCCAATAACACAGTAAGGAAGTTGCTTTGGGACTTAGCCCAGCTGGAAGTAATTATTCACACACATTCTCTACTTTAAAATTAGAAGTCTACCAGTACCCAAATGCCACATTTTAAATGTAAATATCAGCGTCTTACAGCTGTAGAACAGCTACTACATTTTGTGCAAGGTAGTCTACCGGCATTAGCTGCTTGGTGCTGACTCTCCTTTGCAAAAACAAAGGAGTGCATTTCAGTGCATTGAAAACTATACGGTGTGTTAATTGCCTATTTCAGAGGACACAGATCATTCTAATCACCCCCTATCTTCACTGAAGTTCTGAAAAAAACATTTTGCAGTACATGTTTGAGGTTATCACTTTCCTCTTGTCAATCCAGTCTTAATATTCAGTATTCTACTATTAAATAGAAAGAAAACTCAGGTACATCTTAAGATAAATGAAAATGATACAGCCATTATACTCGGACCTTCAAACCAGCTTTGAAAACACCACCTTGATAGTCAAATAGCAATGTCTGTAATTTTGTAAACTGTCTCAGATTTTTTATTTTTTTATTTTTCCCCGAGGAAGACTTCACAGAGCAATAGATGCTTTTTAATAACTTACAGTGAACATCGAAGACAACTGGATCAGACTGTATCGTTTTCTGGCCAGATGGTCCCAAATATGTCACGCTACAAGTAAATTTAGCGTTTGCATCTTCCTTTGTTGGCATGTACTGAAGAGATGATGTCATGGTGAAGAGTCCAGTTGATTTGTCCACAGTCTTTTGCAAATTTATGACCACAACTGAAAAGGAAATATTGTTTCACTCATACTTCCTACTGCAGATACATCTTGCTTGCCTTTTCTCTATTTATAGTTATCAGGCTGCAAACACACAAGCAACATGACAAATTACCCAACAGACTACACAAAGAGTTTTCCTTCAGTATCGCCACTGATATTTACTAGGAACATTTTATCAGCAACATATTCCTAACATACTGTACATTTTTAAATCAAAACAAAAAACTAGTTTTCAATTATTTGTAATACAAATCTCAGCTTACTAAGAAGGCCTCAGAAATGCTGGAAAAAGCAATTTTAAGATCACATTTAAAACTTAGCGTTGTAAGCATTCTCTGTTTTAAGGAAGCTAAAATATTGGTCTGATCAGCCTATCAAAATCAAACTTGAAAGGCAAAAAAGGGAGAAAAAAAAAAAAAAAGGTGTTCTTTCTAAATATCCTGAGAATAAATACCTGCATAAGGAGACTATGACTATGTCCAAACACAGTATTGGACAGGTGTAAAACTGAGACAATTAATACTGTATACAAAGCTGAAAATTAGATCAGTTTCTACCAGCTATGTAGGTTCAAGAATGGTTTGGCAACAGCATTAACGAAGGCAACCTTTCTCCCCACAGTGTTTTTTAAGCTGGAACTTGACATAGAGAGATTATATGGCATATCCTGGGTGCTCCGAAAGGCACCCGAGAAGCTTCTTTCCAGTTTCATGTTTCAAGGAACAGTAGTTTAGACTAAAATAGAGCAATTCCCATAAACTGGGAGCTTATGGGAACAGTGTCCATTAGTGAAATGTACCTTCTTCCACAGGTTGCAAAACTCTCCCGTTTTTGTACCACGTAATGTTGCCTTCGGGATAACTATCTCTTGCAATGCACTCTCCAAGCTGCAAAACAGACAGGAATTAGTAGCCAGTTTTCTCCACTGTTTTAATAAATCTGTTTTCACTTAGGCTAAAAACTTCTAGACAGTTCAAATGCTTAACCCCAAAAACATATATATTTAAATAGGACAAAACCCATCAGTGTTTAGGTACAATACAGAAGAGCGCTCAGTGGTGAGTCTAAGATCACAGTGGACCCTGCTTGCAGGGCTATTAGGGTATTGCTGAGGGAACCACTCTGTGCTCAGTCTGGCTACACAATGCGATCTCCCACAGGTATGAATGCACATGCACCCTCTCTTAGCCTCAGTCCATCACCTCTCTCCATCTCAACTGCAAAGGAACTTTGGGCAGCCTTCAGACACATAGCTTTGAGGGATAATGCTGCTCTTACCATTTTTAGCTTCTCTGTTTCTAAGAAGTCTGCTTGATGCAAGATTTCTGGTTGAGAAGGTTGTTCTAAAACATAAATAGGATAAAAGCACTAGTGTCAGAAGAACAAACAGTTTTTTGAAAAAGCAAACATTACCAGAAGATGTGCGAACTTTAAGACTAACTAGAACAACCTGTGCTGCTATAGTCTTGACTATATTTTGCCATTAAAAAAAAAAGAAAGAGATACTTCTACCCCAATATCAGCAAATGGACTGGAGAGGAGGAAAAAACACTACCTTAAAATGTGTCATACTTTCCATAATGAATTCCATGCTTCCTGATAATATAAATTTTAGCCAGGCAGACTGTTCAGTACCTGGGAGGAGAAAACCTGCTCTGTTGTATCTGATTTATGTGACACACATGCTGGAGAAGGAACCAATGGTACAAAAAACACAGCAACATTAAAGCAGCTTTGCTATGGATATTACTGTAGCTGAGCTGCTGCTTTATAAAGGAACAAATTCAACTGGATCATTCTTCTAATGTTTATTTTTCCTAGTGGGTATTGTTACATTTAGGAAATTCAGACGACTGAAGGAGGTGTAATTACTTTAACTAATTCTGAGTTGCTTATGACTCTCTTAAAAAAAAATAAACTTTTTCTTCAGTGCCAATGTGTCGTCTTCTTAAGTTTTTTTAATGGTAGATGGACCTCTTAGCTTGCCAAAGTGGAGGATCTATCAGCATTTCCATCATAAAAAAGCACTTTCTAGAGACTATATAAGTTGTCTGTTAAAACAGTTTGGCCTGAAGCCCGGAATGCAAATTCTTATCTCCAGAAGAGACATTTTTTCCCACAATTTCTAAAAAAAGTGGAGAGGAGTGAGGGGGAAAAATAAATCAATGTTTGTACAGTCAAAGAAATCTTTACACTCTAACTGTATTGCTTAAATAGGTATATGCATTATATACTTTTACAGACTGACACATCCTTAACCACGCCAGCTTACAGAATCTTTTTCCCCAAATCAAGCTCCCCTTTGAAGTACTGCCAGCATTCCCATCCCCAGTGAACTCCATGCCAGCTTGCCAGAATTTCAACACCCTGGTGAAGTTACTCATCTGCAGGTGTACTGCTCCTGCTGTGGCAGAGACTGCACGCCTACGTGTTTCCCCAAGACTTCACTTGCTTGGTGTGCATGTGTGTATGCGTGTACGTACACAAATGCACAGATACTCTTCGCTTGGAAGACTAAGCCAAAATGGAACAGGAAGAAACGCTCAAAAAGGAAATGAAAGAAGCTATTTATCTGACATTCTCAAAGAACTTGCTTGTGGCAAAAAAAAAGAAAACAAAAAACAAACAAAAGAAACAGTGGAAGCTATGCACCAAACCCATCACAATATCTTCAAAGGGCTAACAGAGTAAGATGTATTTTTAAAAGCCATGCGCATGATTATTTCTTTTGTTAGTTATGAAGGAAAATGGTTAACCTATTTTTGTAAGAACTTGCCAAGGACAAAGCATTTTCATGTCAATTCAAGCAAATTAGTTTTTACAAGACCAGTGACAGGCCTTCTGGTTTAGATTTTCTGGTCCCATAACCAGGAATAGTTGGTTTCCTGTCACAGTCACCAGCTGATCGAATCAAACCACACAGCCTTCCCCCAGCTTTCCCTCCTGTCATCTCTCTTTTCCCCCAGGACTGCTCTCTGTGGCCATTCAGGAAGACCTCTGCTGTGCTTCATACTCCGCCTGCATCCTTTGCCCAAAGGGAGCCAGTCGGAGCCCCACCAGTTCTGCACCTTTTGCTATGCAGCTGCCCTGGTCCTGGAGCAGAAGCTGGGGCTGAGAGGCTCCACCTGTGCTCACAGAGCAGCCGCCGAAAGGAGACGCCTGCTGCCAAATCCCAGGAGCCGCAGCATGTGTGTGAAGATAATTCCCTATAAAAGACTTACTTGGCTTTTACTTTCTACAGCAAGATGAAATTTTAAGCTTAGCAGCAGCAGAAGACACTTCGGGAGGTTTACAGTTTCGGCACACAGCTCATTTCTCAGCTGAAAAGCTCGCCAGAGCACTCTGCAACCCTGCACAGGTACAATGATAGGCGGCTCACTGCCTGTGCCAGCCAAATATCGGTGCTGCAGGACAGCAGCTAGTGTCTGCGGGGCTGCTCTGCTTTGGGAACTGTGTCCATTTAATTCCAGAGAAAGAAGCTGATGGGATCCATCTGGAAAGCTGGTAGAGCTTGTTTGAATAGTCCAGCGAGTGTGACTAGCAGGTGGGATCTGTGCAATGAGCCGTTTTGGCTCGTTAGCCCTGAGCTAATCAGGTAGCAACAGCTGAGGGTGTGACAAGCTCCAGTGAAACCCAGCTTCAGTCAAGCCTTCTGGGACACAGCTGAGTTTCAGATACACAAGGCTTTTGGTTTATGAGGGTTTGCACTACGGTAACTTAGCTCTGTATCTGTGGTTCAAGGAGCTTAGAAACTCCACTGAAGAAATGAAACACCACTTAGAAGTACCACTGAATAAATGAAGCTTGCAGACTACTCTTAACTCTTTTGTAATTAAAACAAGCAAGAGCAAAAACTGAAAAGCCCCCCAGCCAGTCTCAAGGAAGTTAAACACACAAATATGTTATGAGAGCCCTAAATAAAGTTGTGAATTCAAAATGAAAAACTGTAAAGGTAACTCTTTCTTGCCATGCCATGTCAACCACATTACATATGTGCCATCCTCTACTCTTGTTTTCCTCAGTAAATAGAAGCTTTCTCTATTAGTATTAATGCATACTATAAAATATACAAGCTGTGCTCCATGGCTGACTTAGCATTGTGTTAATATTTAGTACAGTACACAGTAATTCAAGCCGTTAGTATTTAGTTCACCATATACCACTGTCTCATCTCCATATTTACTGCTGTGCGATAAGTAAACATGATAATTCTTTATCGTTTCCTTTGAAGCACGGAGTTTACTATGCGTGCACTGAGCGCGCTTGTCCCTGTCGTCGTTAATTCACTTGTTTTTACAGTCAAATGCAAAGTGAAACAGGGGAAAGGGAATTATTGTTGACTCCTAATCTACCTTCAAACTCATTTATGCCATTGACAAACTTCTGCCAAGACAACACCGCAGCCTCCCTGACACCTCCTCCCAGAAGGGTTTCCCTTCTAAAATATATTATTGTTTTTTAAGCAAAGGCGTGGTCTGTTTGAAACTGCAGCATGTACAAATGCTAACCTTAGCTTCAACTGGCCTACATCCCTAAAAAGGAGCAACCAATGCCCTTGCACTGGGCGGTTCAGCTTTGGAGGGAATGTTTCAGCTCTGAATCAGGTTTGCCAATGCTCGTGTCTGACCAGAGCAGGACTGCTCCGGTTCATGCTGCAGATCGGCCTCACAGCATGCAACCTGGGTTCCTTTGGGTGCCATGAAACCAGAACAAAAGCTTCAGAAATTCCCTTAATGCTTCCCACCAACAGTGCATGGGACCAGACCACATCTAGTTCTGAGTTCCCCATAACATGTTGTTGCTGTGTCCTCAATACCTACAGATCCAATTCTGTGGCTGCCCCAGAATACACTTCGAAGCTCTTTCTTGCTCTAAAAGAGAACTGCAGCCTGGTATTCCTCCTGGTAGCTCAACTGGGAATAAAGTAAGCCTTTGGGGCTAGCAGCTGGTTTTCCAGCTCCTTGCTTACTCAAAGGTCACACCACTGCATACTGGCTGCTCGGAGTTGCTTTAAACCTCTACACTGACCTAATCCTTTAGACCACACATGGTTAACATTTCTGTCCTGCATAAAAATTTGCTTAGAGAACAAATGAAAAATAATCAGTGCTAATTTTACATTTTTCATTTCCAAGGCCAAATGACATCACATAAGTGAGTCATTATCAAAGTCTAAAATTCTCTTTGAGCCAGCACTTATCATGAATAAACTGTAAGTGCAGGCAGTCCCGTTACGTAAATGCTACCAGTAGATTACATTTTGAAAGCTGCAGAAATTTGCTAGTCTTAGTAATGTACTCAGCAAAGCTTACTTTCTTGGCTTTAATCTTTCCCTTAAATAAAAGTTTTTGTAATTTATGATTCAGATACTGATGAAAGTTAACAGTAGTAACAAGGAGATTTACTTACTGAAGACTTTGACTATCGTTGGCTCTTCAGAAACGTCATCTTCTGTTACTAGCATACATACAAATCTCTTTTCATCACTGATTCTTGCATTCCTGATGGATAATGTATAGTTTTCTGAGAGACTCAACCTGTTTTTGTAGTCTGGTACATCATCATACTGTACATTTTTTTTTGTTGATGATCTGAAGGCAATAAATACTGGAGATCCATTTGGCATTTCCTATAATAAAAGGATAAACACCTCTATTTTGCATGAACACTCGGATTAATTTTAGAAGTTCCTGAAGATCTGCAATTGGTACAAAACCATAATTTAAAAAATCTTTGAAATACATGACATTACTTTTTGCTGATTAACTTCTGCTGCACAAGCAAGAAATTCAGTGTTATATGAGAGCTAGTCTAAGACTGCTGTTGTACATGTTGAGAATACCATCAGCAGAAGTAATTTCAGTCCTTTGACTCAAACTGCAGCACAACACAGGGCTTTCTGAGATCAAGGCTGGTGTTTCTGGCGCCACCTGACTCTGCGTGTATAAAAAAGTCATTTGAAATAGAAGCCTTCATGAGCTAGGCTCAAAAGCTTCAGTTTCCCTTTTTTTTGCGATTGTTTTACATATTCATATTGTTTGTCTGGGATATTCAAACTTCATTCCAAATGCAGGATTTAATCAGGCATAACTGCCTATTTTATTCTAAATTAGGTTTTAGCTTTCCTTTTTTTTCCTTTTTTTTTTTTCCCCCTTTTTGTTTTTAAAGGGCCCAAGAGCTTGTGGCATGGGAATGTACATACAATCAAATATTTTTATTTATGCGCCTCAGGATAATCTCAAAAAATAATTTTGTAGACATCCTCCTTATATCAATCAGTATGCAGCTGCCATCCTACAAAGGAATATAGAATTGAGAGCATTGCACAAACCTACTGTATCAGTATTTTATTTTCATGAGAGAGCAAGTTACAAGCTGAGTGGTGCGGGCTTCAATTTCCCCCCTGCACAGAGAAGGGACAAGACAATGGTCCCCGTTAAATACAGCGAGGAGAAAGGTTGAATCCAACTCTATGTTCAGTACTGTGCTGAGGGCTAGGAAAGGTTTTAGTTCCCTTTTATCCTTTGCACCTTGCAGCACTGATAGTAGCAGCGCTCCCAGCACAATATCTCAGCTTGACTGCAGAGCTCACAAAAGCATGACGATGCTGTGACAGGAGATGAGTGGTGTCAGAGCCAGGGCTGGGAGCAGGAGACAACAGTTAATGTGAAGCTCGAATTCCCTTATAGTCTTTTTCCCTTTCTCACTTTCAAGCCTTGGATTATTCCAGGTGTCTGTCACACAGGAAAGAAGGCATCGCCTTAGCTTTATACACAAGAAGTTGGCTGTCAAGCACAAACGAGCTCTTAACTCTTCAAGCCCAAATGGGATTCCTCTTTCTTTTGATGAAATAATCACCCTGCTGAAAAAAAACAATCCCACAAACCAACCAACCCTCCCCGCCCAAAAAACAAGTGTTACTAGCTGGAAGCTGCCCTGGGAGAGCTGGTATCAGTTTCACTTGGTTATATGTTGACTATGTCAACAATTTCATACAAATTGCAGCTGCTTTTTTTCATGTCAGGTTTGTGTCCCTTCCCATCAGCGGCAGATGGTACCAGTGGCGTGTCCACACACTTAGGCCAAGCTGTAATGCCTCCTTTTGCTGACTGGTACTCATCACTTGTCTGAGACAAGCAACCCAAATGCATGATGATGATGAATTTCCTTTTCTTAAGCAGCCCTGCACCTATCTTCATAGAGGTGGACTTGTGTCTTCCCAAGAGAAAAAAAAAAATCATGCTGCAAAATGCAGGCCCTGCATCTTCTCAATAGTTACATGAAACAATTTTACTGTCCCTTT
Source organism: Anas platyrhynchos (assembly GCF_047663525.1). Classification (NCBI taxonomy): domain Eukaryota; kingdom Metazoa; phylum Chordata; class Aves; order Anseriformes; family Anatidae; genus Anas; species Anas platyrhynchos. The sequence goes on along the minus strand of NC_092587.1, from coordinate 91,424,205 downwards.
CAGGGAATCATTCTCCACAGACTTCTGACTTGGAATCCCAAAACATATTTGCACAGCAGGAATTCTCAAGTGCATGAGGTCTGTAAAAGCTGTAAACCTCGAGGTACACGAGAAAGAGGTAGGTGGATGGTGCAGTAACAACAGAGGCAGATCCTTCTACTTTAAAATAGACTGGTGGATGCCATTAAAATAGAGAAAACTAAATAATTTTAAATCCACTGTCAGAGTTGAAATCACTTGTTGCTGGCAGCATTTTGGTTTGGAGCACACAAGGAGATTTAGATCAGCTTTGCAGAAGCAGAGAAAACAGGCAGGGTGAGACCACTGCAGCTCCACACTCCTCGCTGTGCATAAAGTACACTCAGTCATGAAACGGTGCTGAGCCGGCAACTATCACATCAACCAAGCACGGGGACAGCATTTTCCTGGGGATGAGGCAGGCCCTGCCTCAGGCAGCCTGCTTCAAAAGCATTCAAATGTACAGCGGTGGCTCTGTCAAGCCAGTGAGATGCTGCTGGGTAACATGCCAGATTTCTAACACAGGTTGGCAGAGGACTCCCCGACAATTATTTCTCTTGAACAATGAGATTAATTCCTCAAACCTCTCATCTACACTTGGCAGAAGTTATACAGATGGGAATCTAGCAGTCTTTCACACAGAAATAAATACCTTTGTATATGAGGCAGAAATCCTATCAACTGGAATCCTGTAGCCTCATGCACAAAAAGCGCACATCTCATATCAGCTCTAATGAACAAAAAGGTAAGCTGTACTTACATATTTCCATTTTCCAAACATAAGACCATCTGGTACTTCTAGACGACAAGGCATGGTAATAGTGTCTCCATATATTGCGTTTACTGTATACAATCCCAGAGCTAGAGGAGAAACAGAAAAAGAGAGGAAATAATTAAAGCGTTTTCTGGAATTCCAATATGCTAACATTTGGTGCACAGCTACTACCAAAAAAAAAAAAAAAAAAAAAAGCCAAGTTCTTTGAAAATGGTTGTTTTCCAACACATCGGGTTTATCCCCAAACCTCTAACAAAGCAGGATCCCTGCCAATAAATGAGTTTACTTAAACATTAAGCCCTTCTTGGACCCACATTTCCTGCTGCTGTCAGGAGGAGCCACATGAATTTTCAGACAGGGTTTCACCTGCTCCACTGGATGACCACGCACACTGCAGTCGGTATTCACAGCTAGCATTACAAACGCAAAGCTGGAGAAGGAAAACCCCCAAACATTTATTGTATGAAAAATTGGTATGAAAACTCCTGCCTGGAGGGGTTAGGCTGCAATGCTCTGCTGTGATGAGGTCAGCTGACAAGCCTTACCCTGATCGCTGCACTACATTATAAACTTAGAAAAGAAAGGAAGAAAAAGAGAGTGTTATTTGAGTGCTATATCCTGTTAAACCTAGGAAACAAACTAGTCTGTACACTGAGGTTTTGAAAAACTGAAGTGAAATGGTTCTATGAATTATTTAAAAACAGCTTTTTAGAAACCTCAGCACAGTGTTATTGTGCTAATGCATACAATTCACAGGGTATAAAGTGACCCACTTATTTTCATTGTCCAAAACATGCGAACTGAACAAAACCAACAGGCCCTTAAGTGAAGAGCTGTTAAAATGCAAGGGAGTTTCAAGCAGAAGATGTTAAAACCTGGCGCATTTGCCAGGATTTCCCTGTGCAACATTTCTTGGCTCCTATTTTTAGCAGCCACCCCTGCTCTCGGGGAAGCCCAGTGCTCCTTACACCGCAGCCCCACCAGCTCACTGCTGGGAGGTTTGGGGCCGGCCTCCGGTGCTCGCTTGGCGCCACGGAGCAGGCACGGCGGCTGCCAGCTCTTGCCCACATGTCTGCGGCTTTGGCCAGGGTCTTCTGCCCACGGAGTCAGGACCCTCCCCATGCTCTGCCTTCATTTGCAGCTGAAGGCTTGCTGCCAGAGAAACGTTCTCTAAGAGAGAGTAGTGGGATGCTAGTGATGTGGCCACGGCTGCAGCAGCACCCCATCCTTCTTGCAGGCATACATTTTTCTGGTGATTCAGCCCTTCTTGCTCATGCTGGAGAATGGGCTGAGCAAACCTGTTCCCAGGTGCCCCCAAAGACCTGAGCCAGAGCCCCTTCATCTTTCCACAAGTCTTGAAGCAGCCACTGGGATAACCTGACAGTTCTCTTGCACACATACTCTCTAAGGAGACTTTCCCTGGGGAATTGCTTTTCCATGAGTTATTTTCAAAGATCCAAACCTTGAACTCCTTGCCTGCAACTTGAATTAGACAGACTCCAGGACATTTTTCCTCGGGTGAGGACTTCTGAGCTCACAGTTAGCACTCGTCATTTGCATCACTGTGACAATTAGGCTCTTCTCTATTTTCTGTGGCACTACATGGAGGAATACTATTCCTAAATCCTTCCTTAGAGAAGCTTACAGCCTAGACAACACAGTATGGTGGAGCAGAGAAGCAGGCAAGCAAGCTGGAGCTTGATGGACTAGTGGAATTCAGTAGGTAAGAGGCAACAGCACTGGCATGTACCATAAAATTTCTTTTCATCATAGCAAGCCGTATCAACTAAACAACTGCTAATCTTCTTCTGACTCTGTTATATACTTGGTCACAAACATGCTTTGCGTACATTATTTGCGTTATAAGGACTGCATGCTGTAATTTGCCGTGGCTTGCTCTCTAACTTATGATAGCACTTGGTCCACTAGATGGCGCTGAGTAAGCGCACGCTCTACAAGCAAAGCAGAAATTTTTGGAGAGAGCAGCTAACTTTAATTTTAATGAAATAGGGCCGACGTTTTATAAAATCAAACTACAAAAAGAAGTAAAATTCAAACAGGAATATTTTTTCCCCATGATCCTCCCTTGCATTCATCCTTGTTCTGCTCTTCAGGAGAGGGACCACACAACTTGGGCTTTGCCAGCTGAATCCTAATGTTCATTTCAGCTAGAGCTGGAGAGCAGTCCTTCTGGGTTCCTCTCTCCCACGGGCGCAAAATTACAAGAGACCTGCAAATCTTTATTCCACTGGTAACCAGGTTAGTACTCATTCAAATTCCAGGCACCGGTAACTTGGCATTCCGTAACAGCACTTTGCATCACGAGGAAAAACAGAAACCGCTCTTTCTGCTAGCAGATAGGCTCCGTCATTAGGGAAAAACAAAATAACCCTGTGGGATCTGCGAGGCTGTTCGCTGCTGTTCTCTCCTAGGCAGTCGTTTAACCCCTGCGAGTTGCTAAGGGAACAAGCATACGCCACCAAATACTTGACAAACAGCCCCAGGAATGTGAATGAAACTGTTTCTGGAAAGGATTTACGTTTGTAGCATTCAGAGCAGGTAATCAATGAACAGCCTGATAAATGGAAAGCCTGGCCTCCAATCTTGAAGGATTCTTTCATCTGAAATGCATTCCTTCAAATGGACAAAACCCTGTAAAATCATGTCTTGTTGATATAAATTCTGCCTAAGCTAAACCATACAGTTTTCTAGGAATTTAACACAGAATGGAAAAAAAAAAATAGGTTTTACTTTACATGCAGAGAAACAGTCTTTAGAAAAACACAAAAGGTCCTGCAGTAAAATTTTCTCCTTCCTCTTCTGTAGGGAGAAATCTAGGACATTTAAGGAGTGCAAACAAGTTGAACAACTGCAAACTTTCACAGCAGGAACTGCAGTAATCTCTGCAAAACAACTTTGCAAACCAATACGTTACAAAACAAACAAAAACCTCAACAAATGTAGAAATTCCTCTTCGTAGCTATTATATGCATTTGCAAAATGGTGGGATGGAGAGGAAAGTAGAAGAAAATGACAGCTTTAACTACAGAATAATGCCTTTGTTATTATTTTATTTATTTACTTTTTTTTTTTTTTTTTTTTTTTTTTTTTTTTTTTGGACATAGATTCCAGCTCATTTGAAGAAGACAGAGAAAATGAAAGAGAGACTACAAATACATAACAAATTGTTCCATGCCCTAACACCACCCCGGGTCAAGGTCAAGGCCTTCATATCTCATTAACTGCAGGAGGGAGCGAAGGCAATTACAGGGAATAACGCAGCAAGAAGTTACCAAACATCATTCCCTGCCCTGGTGCATTTCTGATACAGCTTTCTACGGCTAATTAAGGCTTTAACCCGCTCCCCTACATGATTTTCAGATGTTGTCTTCTAAAACTGAGGTAGTATCATTAACAACAACAGTAGTGCAGAGGCAGGATCTCTTCCCACAAGTGCTGGGGGAAGAAGCTCTGCTGAACTAGCTATGGGCTACAGCTGTACCCCGAGTTAACCCAGCTCACCTTCCAGTTCCCTACATCCAGGCCTGAGGAGGCTGAGGTACCTTCTAACTCATTTCCCCCTCTTTGACCCAGTGCTAAGGAAACTCCACTCGGAGCCAGATTAAACCTTTCTGCATCGGTTCGGACACGGGAAGAAAGCCGCAGCATCAGGAGGTATTTCAAGTCAGAGAAAGATCCCAGCAGGATGCTGCTAAATTGAGATGACATTTGCTGCTGATTCTATTAATTACGGCACTTTCCACATCCCCGTGGCAGTGCTAACTGGCATCCTTCTTTGTCCCCCTCTCGGCATGTGTTGCCCAAGGGAAGAACCGAGCAGTTACTACCCGCAGACTTGGGTGACAAAACCCAAAATCTGACTAGTTGATCAGAGGCTTAGAGGCAGAGGAGGGGCTATTACTGTTTTCTTTCAGATCTTCAACAAGAATGCATGATGTAGGTCATAATTTAGACTAATTATTATTTTTTAAATCAGTGGGGTTATATAAGAGGAATGATTAGAAGGCAAATATCTAAACATCAGGAAAACTGATGTTTTTTTTCCAAGGTAACAACAAAAGCTGTAGGAGGCGTGTGGGAAGTTGCTGTGTTTTCCACCTCTTTCTTCCATCTGAAATATCGGATGCTTGTATTGCAGAAACCCTTTTTGGAAGTGCTTAAACGTAACATTTATAGGCAAATGTAAGACAGACCAAAGGCTATTCAAAGACCCTTTAGACACAAGATTCACCAGAGACCACGAACTTGTATCCAAAAATATGAGTAGCAGACATACTGCCCCAAATGCACCTTCACCCGCAGGCTCAGCTGCCTCCAAGTACAGCTTAATTCCACTCAGTAAAGCAAAGGACACTTGGGAAACTGAGCCTCCCTCAACATCCCAGAGTCCACCAGTTTAACTGATGCTTTATATGCGCAAACACATACTACCTTTTCCTTCTGCATCCAACTTTTTTTACTACTGATGCTCCTGCGCCTGAAAGGTTCAGCAATGATGCTTCCTATTACGCCTCCCCGGGAGCAAGGTCTCAGAGGACAGCAGGACACCGGTGCCTGTGCTATCGGCATGCTCACAGACAGAGGAGGTCAGTTCATGTCTTCCAGAATGGAAGTGTCCAAAGCAAAGAGCTATTACACACATTCTTCAGAAATTGCCAGTTAAATTTGTCACTCCAAATCTTTACTTGAGATTTTGGCCCTCCCAGCTTATCTTGAGGTAGCCCAGATTCGCTTGTATGTAATACAGTGTGGGAGGCTAAAAAGATTTGCCTAATGAAATAAAGATTTTATTACATTGCTTGTTACCAGCTCTGAAGTAGCCACAGGTGCATTTTTCTTTCTGCCTTCCCCTCCATTTCCTAATGGGTACGTAGCTATACACAGGTCTTCTTGAGCACCCATTTAGGTACCAGCCAGGAAATGTCAGTACTTCACAGACAGTAATTGCATGTTCTTGAGATCAGAAAATTGCCTTTTATTAACAGAGTTTTATTCTATTGACAAAGCAGTATTTGAATGACAGCTGGGTGTTGGTGCAATGCAAAAGGTATCAGCAAAAACTGTCCAGCTTTGAATGAGTTGGGAGTTGGCTTCCTGTTCCAACTGTTTGGTGATGCTGACAATGCTTTGTGGTGACTTTAATATTGAAAACTAATTTTCATTTAATTACAAGTACTATTTAGAAAGAAAATTAAGAGAGTTCACAGAATGGTTAAGGTTGTCAGGGCCCTCTGGAGGCCATCTGGTCCATCCCCTGCTCACTAAGGTATACCCACAGCAGACTGCCCAGGCCCACCTCCAGGTAGCTGTTGAAGATCTCCAGGACTGGACCCAGCACTTCAGGTGTGGTCTCCCCAGCACTGAGCAGAGGAGAAGCATCACCTACCTCCCTGACCTGCCGGTGGCACTGCACCTAATGAAGCCCAGGACACTGCCAGCCTTCTCTGCTGCTATGGCACACTGCTGTCTCACATTCAGTTTGGTGTCCACCAGCACCCCCAGGTCCTTTTCTGCAAAGCTGCTTTCTCCCAGCTCAGCCCCCAGCCCATACTGCTGCATGGAAGTTGGACTCTTCAGATAGGACTCCACTTCCAAGTAGTTTTTCTCTCTCCCTTTTCTTTGCCTGGCAGAAAGACACTATTTCAGAAACACACGGCACACAAAACACAAGATGCACTTCAAGAGGTCAAAAGACTGATTAAACAAGGAAAAAAAAAAGCTCATGTTATCAAAATTCACACACGACAAACCCTGTTTGAGGTTGGTGGGTATGATTGTTCCTTATTTTGTACATTGGGCATCAAAACACAGAAGCAGGGCAAACACCACGAGAAAATTCAAACACTGATTATCTTCACCTTACATATATGATTGAGAGCAAGCGACTGTGTGTTTGTGGATGTTATCTAGTAGAGGTTATATAAACTGTATGTTTCCTACCTCTCCCTATTTAAATAGCGAAAAAATCTACACACCAGTGACTAAGAATATTACTTACAGGAGAATCGTCAGTATTATTAAAGACAGAAACTAACTTCACAAAGATATATCCAGAAGTATTTAATGCAAAATACTTTTAAAACAACGTAACAGAACTTGCTGAAAGGTTTCTTGCACTTTATCACAGCCTTCTTTCAACATTTTCTCATCCCTGAATAATATTAGAGTGCAGGCAATTTTAACACCAAAGGACAAAAAAAAAATCCTTTATCATCTTCTAAGCACTGACGCAATGGACAGCAATTACCCTTTGGAAGCATCAGTGCTTACTTGAGCTCTTTGAAGATGTGAAATAACTGAATGGGAATGCACATTCATCTTTTTTTTTCTTCTTTTTTTTTTTTTTTCCTTTTGGCAAGACCCAACTCAAAACATGGTTTCTACTCTGGAAGATGTTATATTTCCTTTTTGACAAGCTGGTCAAAGAAACACCTACTTAACTAAAGATACAAGCTGTCAAACCCAAACAGGCATGCTTATGTGCTTAACACTAATTTTGGCAAGTAGAAAGGCAGATTAGGGAGGTGGGGCTTGGCACCCAACAAACCCAAGCCATCAGGCAGTACTGAACAGGGAACAGGCAGAGTAGTTAGCATTAGAAACACTGAAAGCACCAGAGCTGGAGAGAGCACCAAATATCAACATATTTCAGGTATCATTACCCTATACAAAGCAGTATGCTTGTTCAAACATTTAGAAGTTTTCCTTATAAAGGGGGAAAAATACTAAAGGAAACATGTCAACACTTCTGATGGGGAAGAAAAACAAAACTGAAAAATTGATAGCTGTGAAAAGAGTGGTAACAGGCTCATGCTTTATTTGAAATCCCATCTTGCAAGTTGCACTGCAAAAATTGTATGTGGCACGGAAAGTTGGGAGGGAATTTTTGTTTTAAGCCAAGAAGTGTGAACACACACCCCAAATCACGCTTTCCATCTTTGAGCCTTTAAAATGTTGTCAAGCTATGACCACTAGTAACTAATATTGTTCTCCTGATTTCAATTTCTATATAAATCATCCAAATGGCTTCCTTCTCAGTACAAAGAGACCGTCTGTAACTTGCTCAGATGACCTGTTACATCTGGCCAAGGCTGCAAAGGCTCCATCGTGTTGCCAACACGGAAACCCCCTGGCCACCTCCTCCATCTCAGGGCAGAAGGAGGGAGGCCAACGCGTGCTTCTCACCAGTATTTCCCCCTGCAGTCCAGCCAGTCATGCATGTCATGGGAACCACGGTTTTCTTCAGCTGTCACTATACTTACACATGCATACAGCTTGGCTTTCTGTGTAACCTTACGGGTGAGCTCAAGACTGGGACTTCCATGAGTTTAGGTAGAATAGTCATGCAAAAACCCACCAAGTACTTCAACCACAATTTTCAAAGTCCACACATGACTCTGGGTGGCACCTAACTGCTGCTGATCTCACTGAGGGCTATTTCTGTGCTGAGATTTCAAAATTTCCAGCTGCTTCAGTACTTGGGCAGCAATTTTACCCACCTCCCACACCAGACTACAGCTTTCCTATCTACATGCTCCCTGTCTGTGAGCTTTGTTTGTGGCTTGGTTTGGAGTGATTGTAGTGCAAGCTTTTGAGAAGTTTGGGGGAAATTTCAATCCTCAAGGCAGAAGTCTTAGAAAGTTGTGTACTTCCAGGGGCAGACGACTTTGCAGAAGATTTTGGCACAGTTTACAGGATTATCATTACAGTGAGTTTGCCTTAGTGATGTTCACACAGAGCACTCCTCTGAACATTTTATATCACCACTGGAGAATGTACAGAAAAGCTTCTTCAGCCGGAATGTACCAAAACTCCCAGACTGCTTATATTATTATAATAATTTTAAATAAACTTTGTCATTTTAGGAGCTTTGAATGTTATATATAAGGCAATGATCATGGCAGTAATCATAAAAGCATCAAAATATTTCTAGAATTTTTGAGAGGTATGCAAAAGAAATTTGTGCATCGTCATCATCTCTTAAAATTTGAATGCCTCATTAAGTGACAAGGATAATGAATTTAAAGTAAAGCAGACACTGCTTTCCAGGTCAGGTAAGCTTTGAAACTACGCACAAAAGCATTAGCATCTGCAAAGCTTGAGATCAAATGAGTAGTTCAAAGCTCAGCAACCGATGCAAAATGCTCTGCAAAATTATTAGCATCAACACACAAGCTTTCCTACAGCTCCACCTCAGCCATTGCTCCAGCACCCAGCTCCAAGAAAACAAGGTATATTGCTAAGACCAGCAGCTCTAAAACTTGACCACCAAAGCTCTGGTTTGCTTGGGAGTAGTAAGTGCATCTCTGCTTTTTAATCCAGTCCCTTTGAAATCAAGAAGACCCCAAAATCTACTACAGAACTGGAAGGAAATCCCACGAAAGACACCATTGCCTTTGTACTGCATGGGATAGCAAAATTTCTTTTTGAAGAGAAAGTTCTAAGCTTCTTTTCATAAAGAAAAAACAACAACAAAAATCCACCCCAAAATGTTACCTGTGACTTCAATGGCCTTCTAATTACACAATTTTACAGAAACCCTAGTTTAGGCTCAGAATTATGTAAATATTCCTGGATTTGGTGCTAATCCAAAACCAATCACATTTGTTCTACGGATCTGTGGGTCTAAATTTTCAAATTGCTTGAGTAAATCTTAGAGATCTAGTAAATTACACATATGCTGTAAGTAGGTAAAACATAGCGTAATCCAATCAAGTATCTGCAAATACAGCATAGGGAAAAGAGAGATACCTACTTAAAAATCTTGAATTAGCATAAGGCTAGCAGAAACAATATTTCTACAAGAGCTGGATGGAATCATGCTGAAAGACACCATTGGCAAGTTGCAGTCAGAAGTAAAACAAAAAACAAGAATGAAATATCATAATGTGGGAAAAGCTACTTTTTCACAATTGAAGCTTCAGCAGAAAGACCACTGCTAATGACTCACTTTGATGTCAACTTTTACAGTAATTTCTTCAGACAGTTCTCATAACCCAAAGGAAGCCAGAAGATGACCAGCACATCTTGATACTTCTGTTCAAAAGGTAGCCATGAATATCTGTAGTTTTATGTATTTTTTTAAATATACTAGGAATTTGAAAATTATTAAAATAGTTATCAACATATGGTGTGCTTTTTTTCCTTTTTTTCTTTTTGAAAAAAGTGTTCCAGCACATCTGTCAAGGCAGTGAGTTGTAGTTTAACAAGGGTTGATGATACAAGCTGTTTGCAAAGAGATGAGCAGCAAAATTGGGAAAAATAGTTCCTGCGTCAATACTGCAGTAAGTTTCAACTTTAAAGGGCACATCTATTTTGGCAGTGGAATCAGCAAAGCCCCTTTATTTTGATGAAACCTCTTCTTTCTGAGGTTAGCCTCTGATTGCTCCCCCAGCAAACTTCTTTTCTGCTTCTCACCTGCCCTTCCAAAACACTCTCCTATTTGATGAAACTGCTCCAATTATTTTTCATCTTCTTGTTATGCTAGTCAACAACTCTGCCAAATATCCAATAGCTTAAAGGGACTTAGAAGTTTCTGTTAAGTCACAGAAAACCTGTAGCTCAAAAATAACAACCTAAAATCCCCTGAAATCCTATGTTAAAAAAAAAAAAAAAAAAAGGCAAAAAAAAACAACAAAAACGCCAAGCACAAGAAAAAAAATAAAAAACAACAATAGAAAGTGTCCTAAATAAAGAGCTGGCCCTCTTGCTTTTTCATAACCTGATATTGACAGTGTGGATCAATATACCCACAGGCTAATACTGCAGAAAAAACACCTAATTTATACATAAATGCTGAATAAAAAGCTAAACAGTGTATGTTTTCCATATCAGAACTATAAGAGATTTTGTTTTGGTACTCCAAGAGTATATTACCCTGTCATCCTAGATTTTTAGTCAATGTCAAGCTGGCAGCACACCAACAGAGAAAAGAAGGCTGGACTTCTGCCTCCTGCATCCTCCTGCTTGCTTGTGCTGCTCAGCTGTAGAGAGAAGCTCTGGAAATGTGGCTGCACTGAAGCTGAGAGGGGAGAGCAGACAGCAGCAGGGGCCAAACCTGCTGGCTCCTTCCAGGGGCACGTAGAAGCAAACCTGCTCTTTCTTTCAGGGTGCCACATTTGGGCTTCCTTCCTACCACATGGCCGGGACTTTGTTGCACCCAACCTCTTTCCATTGGCCTGCATGGGATCACACCAATGAGAAGAAGCAACTGCAAGACTGCAAGTAAGCGGTCACTGCATCCTGCTTGGTCAGCTCCTGTTTGTGGGGAGGTGCAATTGCTGTACCACGCCAAGACTTCACGTGATCACCTTTCAACAAAAAACAGGTAGTGCACCAGAGGCCCTGACCAAGGTGCTCCTTTCCAGTTATGGAAAACACAGGAAAACAAGTTTTTGTTCATAAGAATCCACATACGTCGGTAAAGTACACACTAGCTTGCCTACATACAAGCATCCTTTCTAAGTACATCCCTTTAGATTTTGGTCTGTGATGATCCATGAACAGATAGGAGGACAAAGAACAGATGGGCATTCCACTAGTTTTTTGTTTTGTTTTGTTTTCCCCGGGAGATATGCACTAAGAAATGTATGCCTTTTGCACTAAGTTCCAACTCTTCCATCAACACAAAGGTAAAATAGTTCAAACGAGCCCCTAGCTTTGGAAAAGCAGCCCATAAGCATATTTTTCCTTCTCCTGGGATCAGCCAGGTGTGAGGATGCACACAAAGACTGCAGCACCACAGAAAATTCTGACCCTGAAGCCACCTGCTCCCTAACAAGCACACGGAGGGCTCATGGCCATGTTCGTACAGCCAACGGCAGCATTGGCGCTGGTTGTTTCTCCTCACTTGCCTTCTGCACCTCCTCTACTTCCACTTCAGAGAAAGCAGTGTGCTTAACATACCTAAGGCTGGGCAGTTCAGGTAACAGAATTATCTGTACCTCCCACTCTAAAGGTAAATGAAAATATTGAGCTTCTTAGTAAGCAACAACTTATTAAAAATTTATATTTTACAAGTAATGTACTCTCCAAAACATATAAATATTTCTTACATTCCCTTAGGCAAGAAAAAAACCTCAAGAGAAAATCAACGTATTAGAAAACAAATCAGATGTTCGTTTTTGCAAAGAATGAGCAAAAACAGAGAACAATAAATAACTGACCAGATTAATGAATAGGAAACAAACGCAATGGAAAATATTAGGAATTATGAGAGAAAATCTAACAAGAAATTAGAAAAAATAATGCAGTTAAATCAATGCCACTGTAATCCTTTTAAGCAAAGGAACCGCGACAACAGCCACAGCTCTAAACTAATTTTCTTCTCTGAATTTTCTGTTTTCTGTCTACCATCCTCCTTATGGGGAGAGGCACTTCCCTTCTGCCTGTCTAGGATCCTTCCATGTTGAAAATTAATGCCTGACAGTTTTCATGAATCTTTTTCTTTTCTTTAAACCATGCTTGTTGTTCCTCTACTTCAAATCATGGTTTGCTCTGACATGTAATCCTTGAACAAAGAAAAAGGACAGACATCTACTATTTGCATGTTCCAGATCTGCAAACCTCACCCTCACATTATCAGTGTGGTCACCTGGGCATTTGCTTACTCATGCAAAACTGTCCTAAATTTCACCTCCCAACTGCTGTTGGCTTGACGTCTGGTAGCAGCATCCTGCTCTACAGCACAACAGGGTTTTTGAGCAAGCAGAGAAGAATCTAGGTGGAAAAGGCATCATTTTGGCTTCTCTTTCTTAATCAGAGCTCTGAAGCACTTGCAAAAGCTGTAACTACTGGAGCAATAATAATCCCTTACACCCCAAAAAGTAGGATATAAAATGTTTGGTTAATGCAAGTTTGCTTGGCAACTTCCATAAATATATGCAGTAACTTCCCCTGATGCTTTGCTGAGGCAGTCACCTGAAATCAGGTATGAATATGAAAATGAGAAGAATATTTTTACTAACTACCCCTCAACGAGGCTGAGGGGTCCTCAGCCACTTAGCAGGCAGTATCCTGCCACACTTACGTACCGTACAGTCTTATTTGCCAAACCTGTTGCTTGATGTTTTTAGCTGTGTTTACTCCCAAAGCAAAGAGCTAGGATCCAACCAGCTGAACCAACCACAATCTGTCAATAACGTGTACACAGTACTGTTTTATGTGAATGAGCTCTGTTTATTTATGGTGAAAAACAAGCATTAAACACCTCAAAAAAAAAAAAAAAAAAAGTCACACAGAACTCACAGCTTTAAAAGGCATAGATGAAAGACAGATTTATCCTTCCATAGCTTGGGGTGAGTTGAATAAGCTGTATCAGCTGTAAACAGTAAACGTCCAGCGATTGGTAAATGGAAAGTTTCAGTTTTATGTGCATCAGGTGCCTCTGGTTCAGTGGAAATCCCCCTAGCTGATGATAGGCTTTTGGCTGCTACGTCTGTTTTCCAACTGCATTCCCTACTGATACGGTAGATGACAAAGCGACACAGATGACATTAATATAGCCTCAGTGGAATCATCAGCGGGTCTTTGTTACCTAGAGACAAGACCTATCATTTCACTGATGGCACAATAACATAGGTGTGAGGGGGGGAGAGCTCATTGAAAGTATAATGTGATAAATCCTTATGATTTATGCTAAAATAAGTGACTGACAGCTCCTTTGAGGCTCTCTTTAGATTTAATGGGCTCCTCGCAGACACGGCTTTTTAAATTTCACAGATGCCTGTAGCCAGCCCTGGTACTGGCAACTGTCTGCTGCTGAAGGAGGATGAGCTGAAACAGATGTGCTCTTTCAGTAACGGGAGAAAGCAGCAGCACCTTTATCTCTAAAGTTCTGTCTTTGCCTGTCTTAACCAGTATCCTGAAAATTAACAGGTGTGGCAGCAGCACAAACAAAGTACATAAAAATTAAATAGTTAACATTACGCAGGCTCTTATTCAATAGTGAGACATAGATGCGCTGATGTGGAAATACGTACGGCTGGTGTGATTTCACTGCCTATCATTTCTATTTGTGGAGACTACTGACGTGCAATGGAATGAAATGCTGCCAAATACTGGGGTCTGTTTCAACCCTGTATGTATTCACATATGTACATGCATATGTAAGCTAGCATCTGATGTGCCGTTAATTTTCTTCAATGTGTGATTTCTGTATTATTTTGACAAAAAAAAAAAAAAAGAAAAACTGCTTAAAATAATGCTGTGTATACAAAAATGCTGAAAAGGACCACTCAATTGCAAATCTAATCTGTCTGACAGGCTGATGGTGTCAAATGATTTTCCAATATAACATAACAGCATATATGTACTAGCCAGTTATTGAATAAATTGCTGTAATATGTTTCAGCTGCCTACTGGAGAAAACCATGAAAGGTTAGAGAATGCAAAATAAGGTTCCTATTTACTTATTTATTATTAATATACAATTTACTTTCCCAATTTTCCAACTGCAGACATTGCTTCTGCCAATACAGTGTTGCTATTAAGTGTAAAAGCAGCAGCATGCATTGTAAGGCCCATCTTTAGTCCCCAAATGGGTACCAAAGAGTTACTAGAAGCGAGTAGAAACAGAAACAACACAGAAGTTCAGTCTTTTAAGTACTTATGCACATATTTATCTTCAATAACAGATAGACCCAAAGCATGAAGACTGGGGCACAACACAGCAGTACTGTTACTAGAGAACAGTTATGCTGAATAGGACTCTCTCCCAATTACATACTGCGGTAGCCTTTCGAAACTCTAAGTACAACAGGTATAAGGTAATATAGAGGCACTAACAACTGATTGCTCAAAGACCTCATCCATACCAAACCTTTGTGTAGCCCTTCAAGGAGCCTGAGGAGCCACTGCTGTTCCCAGCATAACCCCAATGCAAAGAGCTCCCCAGCTCCAGGCTTGCACTGTGTGCCTCAGCCTCAGGTAAAATCCCATCCATGGCTTGCAGGAAGAGAAGTGTTGGCTATCAGTGTAACACACTGCACTGGTTTTAGGGAACATGTTCGTTATATGCCACTGGTTTTGATATAGTTTGACATTCCTGAACAGCAGCAGCAGAAATGATAGCAGCTGCACAGAGTTGGATGATTTTGATTTGAACGCTTGAGTAAACAGCAATTTCTTTGGAGTAGCCAGCCTTAGGTACATGGTTTCCCATGCAGGGTGGCCAAGCATATATGCTGTCATTGCAACTCTGTAAAAACACATCTTGGTCACTGCCAAGTTGGCCATCTCCCATAAAGACCGACCAGAAACTCCTTGTAGAGAAGACTATTGACTTTTAGTTAGCATGACAGCTTCTCTACTGCATCATGCTCTTGTAAACTGCATTAATGCACTACTGCACTTCTAAGTAGTGCACAGTTTGACGTGATGTTCTGACCTACATATTAGGGCCATAATTACCAATTTCCTTATCTAGGCGCTGCTGCTGTCCATGCCACTTTTCCCTGAGGAGATGCACAGAAGACTGAGTTGCCGTTTTGATTCTTTGCAGAAACTTTTAGGTGTACACTGCTAGTTACTCTTTTCTAGATAGGACCAGAATGCTACTGTGGTGCAACAACCACAGAAGGCCGGGTGTTTGCGATGCAGCATGCATGTCGGCCAAGCTGAGGAGCCACCGTGGTGCTAGGCTGGAGCAGATAGGCTGCTCGAGGGCAGAGCCTTTGTGCAAATCTTCACGGTGCTGTACCACCAGATAAATGAGAGGAACCTTATTTCTTTCATAGAAGAGAGGTGTGTCACCTTGTATTTTCTGCAGAGACGCAGTACTCACAAGGCCTGGCAAGGGATTGCTTCATTTTTGGACACAAACTCGAAGCATGCCTGAGCGGTGCAGCCACGCTGCGGCTCTTGCAGCCCTCAGGCCTGAGGACATTCATGTAGGCCCCGCAGCCCCCAGCCACCGCTGGGTCTCGGGTCCCTGTCAGCAAACACCCCCCACGAAACAAAACCCTCTCTCCTCCACCTCACACCACCACCAAGTGTCCGGGGGGTGCCAAGGGAACTAGCAGTGGGACGAAGGGCCTGGCCCTCAAAGACAAAAGCTTGTCCTTCTGTCTTGTGAGGAAGCAGGCCGATCTCTCATAGTCTCCAGCTTCTGTAGAAAACGGGCATTAATTATCATACTTTTTTTAATGCTGTTATACCTAATTATTCTGAAGAAACCCTGAAAACTAATTATTGGTTCTGGAATCTTTTTTCTTTTTTGGAGCCAGATGGTGCCCTCCCTGAAATACCAAGGCTAGGGAATTATTTATGTGAGCTCTGACCATGTCTGAACGGCCTAGGGAATGATGTATGTTTTTAATGCCCTGATACTGACAACAGACCTTTTTACTCTAAATTAATAGGAAACAAATGTCGCATGGCAAAGACAAAAGTGACTTTGCAAAGTTTTATTCCTTAGAAGTTGCCTTTTCTAAGAGACCGGTGTCCTTGTAAAAATGCCAATATCTGCTTGTGTAAAAGGGAAGGGGGATGCCATGACACCTGCGTGCTCTGGGCTGTGTGGGCACGAGGGGGGAAAATCAACAGTATTTGCAATGAGGTATCTAATTTTAGGTTGGGTTTAATTGGATCTCTGTTAAAAAAAGGAAAACACACAAAAAAAATCAAACAATAGGCTGATTTGCTTTGTTTAACCTACAAACCTGGGCCTTCACAAACAGCACGTTGAAGCACCTTTCCAAAAGAGGTCAATAAAAGCCTAAAACTCCCAGGCTTCCTACTTATATATTGCCATTTTCATTAGTGAATCTCAATGTACTCTGCCATGGACATAACTGCTACTGTACTTCTTTTAAAACAGCAAAACAAAGGGCCACCAAACCCAACACCATGTCCATCAAGGGTGATGAGTGCTGCCAGCTGCGGCACAGCCAGGACCACTAGGAAGAAGCAACAGGCAGCTGGCACAAAGCAGCTTTGAATTGAGTGACGAAATACCAGGCTGCAGGGTTATGAGAGCATTCCGGCTGCAGCATTCACATTGTGCCCTTGTCATTATCCTAAGGCATCATTTAATAAGCATCATGCCTCATTTTTTAGGCTCAAACAACAAGAAGCCCCTAAAAGTAGCTTCACACCTGAACCTGCCTTCTACGCTCCAACAGCCACTCCAAGCAATATTTTTCCTCTCTAGACAGTCCATATAAGTATCTGAAATTGGCTGCTGCAGTAATGAAATGAGTCCAACATAAAATTAATATCCCTCATAGTTGTTAAAAAAAAAAAAAAAAAAAAAAAAACTCTCATTATTATAAGTATTCTACAATCAAAACAAGGCACCTTAAATCAAGCTGAATGCATTTGAGTAAGTTTTCATTATCTACATTTATCTTAGGTACATGGCATTTATTTCTCATTAGATTGCAATATGAGGCATTTCGTACATATAAAAATATGAAAACATATTTTCTTCTCAAAATGACTAAAATGTGATAAAAGCCCACTCAATACTTCCCTTGTCTTGATGTTTCCCAGAGAGTACCATATGGCTAGTCTGAATCCCTCAACAAGAGGTTTCCTGAATCCTGAATTCAAAACTAATTTTATTTGGCAACTCCTTTTTTAGAAAGTTAAATTTCCATAACATAGTTTAAATTATCTTCTATATAACAATACAGTGTTGTTTTTTTTTGTTTGTTTGTTTTGTTTTTGTCATAAGAACAAGAAAGTTCTTACACATTTGCCATTTTCATGTGTAGAGGTAATTTCTTTAGTTTTTAGAACTAACGGCAGTAGCGTTTTCTAACACAGTATTACTGTGCATCATTAATAATCTATTATTTCGTATATGGTCCCATGCATCCCCTGTATCTCATGGTATTAGGCACTCCAAGGAGTTGGGGTATGTAGTCAACTCTTAAACAGTTGTGCAATCTAAGAAAGAATGAGAAGAAACTTACTGACACTGAAACACAAAGCTCCAGTGAGTGGCAGATGCCCAGCAAGCAGTTTTTGGCAAGATTATTTTAGGTTTGGTTGTCCACAGTCTTGCCACAAAGATCATCCTTCCTAGCACCTTTGGTTTGTCTGGAGGACAAGGAATTCAACAGCTAAAGGCTCTTCTGAATAAACCAGTTTATATGCCCAAACAAAATACATAATTCTGAATTTGTCCTGGATTTCGCACCAGGCTGAAATAACTTTTTCCTTTCTCAGGATGGATACAATAGCTACAACAGTAATAGCTATTACTATTTAATTCCACTTCAAATAACAAAGTGTTTTGTCATATTGGGATACTCCTAGAAATAACTGGAATATTGTTAGCATGAAATCTACTTTAGATATGCTGGTGGTTTTTCTTTTCACCTAAAGCAAATGAGGCTTGTATGATTGCGCTGCTCATGGGTGCCCCACAGGGAGCCAATGGGTTAGGAACTTGACAACCTAAATGTAAGTTCTAAAGAGAAATAAGAGAGACCGCACTCCCAGAAGTTTCATGAGCTCATGAGCTCAGGAAGAAAAAAGAAGAAAAAAAAAAAAAAAAAAAAGAAAGGGAGGGGGCAACTAAGAAAAAGGTTGCAAATGAGCTCAAGTTGACAGGCTACCAGAGCATCCACCCTGCAGAGAAGTTTCAGAGGCTTCTGGGAGGAGATAAGCTTCCACCACAACCTGCTTTGTCTGCACAGGACCCACCAAGGAGCATAAGTACATGGAAAAATACCCTTTACTAAGCTCCACTGCCCCTCATTTGCTTGGTTACCTCTTTGCACCTCACCGGATACCAGCTGCCACACTGAACAGGCAAAATTCTCAGGGAGGAAGGTGAATCGGGATTTTACAAGTGTAATGGAAAGACTGGGGAGAGGTACTGGAGAGCATCAGCCCCGCTGATATTGGAAGAAATCAGCAAGTTGAAATGAAAGAGAGGTCTGCAAACACCCTCACCAGACAAAGTGAACTACAATCGTTGACCTAATTTTCTATCACTAGCAATTAAGGAACACATTTGTAGACTGTTCTAGCAAGAACACCACTTCATAAAAACCATTACTCAAAAAGCGAGCAGTTTTGCCATTGTACATTTCTGAAATATTGCAGTAAAAAAAAAAAAAAAGAAAAAGAAAAAAAAAAATATATATATATATATCTGTAGAATTCCAGAGAGCACTGGCAATATAAACAAAGAGCAACAAGATAATAAGAAAAAAGGGTCTTCTGCCCCCAAAATGCCGTTCAGGCAATTCAGTGGGTGTAGCAGAATTGTTGCATCAAGGCACAGTCCTAACTAATCTTACAGAAGCAATTCTAATTAGGCAGGAAATGAAGAATCGTCCCTTTCAAGCTGGCTGAAAGAACAGGGGATTGATTTAAATCAAATCACTGATTTTAATCATGGATTTAAATCAACCAAGCAGGACACCTTGATTTAACTCATCTACTTTAATCTTGTACTTCTTACTTTTTTTCCTAATGAAAGCTCATTCATTTTGTTAAGATAACATCAAGAATTGTAAAAAGCACATACTTTATGTTAAAATGGATTAAAAAAACTGTATCCTCACTAAACGTTGATGATTTGTGATTACAAAGCCTGAGCTAACCTAAAGGTTGTTTTTGTTTTTGTTTTTTTTTCCTTTGTTTCAGAGTTAAAAAACATCACTTTCTAAAAAATCAATCACATTTGAAGCTCATACAAGAAACACACTGAATGTTAATTATTTTAGAGACTGTAGAAAAATTAGGCCTTCATAAATATAAAAGATTTCAACTTAATTTTCTTCTAAAACCTTTCAGATAAAACACTCCAAACCTACATCATCATAGACTTCTATCTCTTTATGCTGAAGAACATTAGACTGCAGTGAAAGGTTATTTAATGAGGTTAATTTCATTACTCTTATACTAATGACCACATTATTTAAAGACACCTACCAATAGTATAAATCCCTACATCAGCCAGCAGTGTCTTAAGAACTGTACAAGATAGTACTGTGGCTTTCATTAACAAAAAAAAAAAAAAACAAAAAAAAAAAAGGAGAAAAGTGAATGCTGAATGTGAGAAACAAAACCAAATTAGATGCTACCTGGAAAAAAGAAAGCTTCACAACATAACGTGGGGAAAAATAATGCAAAACATATGCCAACAGAAAGGGAGAGAACACATACAGAAGTATTCATGCTGGAAAAGACCCAGAGGTGACAAATGAGAGCAGAATAGATTTTGTGTGTTAGTACCAGTTGGTAATACAGCAGAAGGATGGGAAAAAAAAAAAAAGTATACTAACAAGAACAACAAAGACATTAAAAATCATTTAAGGGATATTTCAGGAGAGTGAATTGGCAAACACATTGTATCTGGTATGCCCGTCAACAGCTTTAGCGTTTATTTTGAACTTGTTTCCTTTTCTTTTTTTTTTTTTTCTTATAGAGCCTTGCCAGTGATGAAAGTTATCCAAAAATATTCCTTTTCTACCGTGGCACATTCAGACATAGTTGTCCATATAAAACTCAGCAAATCAAATATGAAGTTACATGAGCTAAATGCAAGACAAAATACACAAAGCTCATAGTTGAGTAAAATCTCATTTTAATTTTATGTAGAAGTGAACAATTCTGACTGGTTTTGTCAGGGAAAAAATCCCGATGAAAAAATATCAACTCTTTATCCTTGTGAGTTACTTCTTAATTCTTTAGCAGAGTATTAAGAGTCTGCTAAAAATGAGCAATGAAAAACGGTGACACTTTATTCTTTACCCCTGCCTTTGGTATGCATTCAAAGCTAGGGCTTCAGAGCTGCTTATTTCCATGTCAATGTCTTAAGCACCTTTCCTTACTCCTGTTAGCTCTGCAAAGCTTTTGCAGAAATACATGGAGCCTATCCGAAATCATTCACAGCAAAAGCAAAACTAAACAAAAACTTATGCTCCTCCAACCCAAAAGGTTAAGTATGTTTGATTTGCTCAGCCATATTCTACCTCCTAAATCTCTGAGGATAATTTTTCCTCTTTTACTGACAATGTTTTTGAATAAGAAAGATTTCCATTTGAATTTGAAATGTTAAGATAACTTTGCAGCACTTTCCCTTACAAACTGCGGGAACCCGAGGCACAAAGTGGCAATCTGCTAAACAAAACAGATGCAGTGATTCGGCTGCATTTTTCCTTGACACACGTAAGAAAAAGAAGGACCTTTTAAACAACACTCGAAAGCATACAAGTGATAAGAACAGTCAATCTAGAAGGAACATTCTGAAGAAAAAACAAGCTACAGTAGGTAAATAATGAAAATTAACCAAAAAAAGCTCTAGATTGTTGGCATTTGGCATATGCTCGTCAGATAAATTAAAGTACATCTTAAGCACAATGCAGAATTTCTTCTGCTATGTAATTTCAGCTATTTATTTATTTATCACAGATATTTAGTTCTTTAGCATATGGCTTCAGCTATTTATTATCGTGTATTTGCCTGGGAGAGAATTTTCTGAGGGCCAAGCTGCACAATCCATGCAGTAGCACAACTCCAGATACTGGAAGTTATCTACCTGCAGTTCCAAAAGCCTAACAAGGAACACAGCCGTGGTTTGGCACCACTGCCTTGGAAGGTCAAGACTACGCAGAAGTGCAACGGAAAAGCTTTGCCTCATTTAGGTCCATCTTTCACAGAATTAAACAACAAATAAACTAAAAGATGATAAAGAAACACTCCCCAAAATCATTTGTAGGGCACTACCCAGGAGTTAAGGGAGAAAGCGGTGGCAACTAGAGGATAAATTAAGCTGGATTAACTCCTAACAGAGATAGTATTTAAGTCCAGAAGTTTATTTTACACACTAACTCCTCTCCCCTGCATCCCTCTCCCCCAGTAGGATTAAATAGCGCCATTCAGCATAGATCAAATGTGTTTTTGAATGCTGAACCTGTTTACTTTATCTTGCAAAGTTCTTGTAATTTGTTGTGGATCACTGATCATCCCAACAGAGGAGAGAAAGAGGAAAGAAACGCTCTCAACTTCAGCACTTAACGTTCTCCAGTCTTCACACCTGCATCTCCTAAGGTTACTTGTTTAACTGGAATAAAGTACTAGATGCATTTAAAAACTTGAAAAAAGTACTAGCTATCCTAAAAGAGCATCCATAAATTATACCATTACAGCAGGACCACAAAACTGGTTCTAATGTGCTATTTCTCAGGGCATTGAAGACACCTCATGAGATACCCTATCATCTCATCTTACACACAAATTTACCACACACAAGAAAAAAACACAACACACACCCACATCCCGTATGAACCTCAGCATGTAAAAGCTCCTCTGGCACTAGGAAAGCTGCACAATCTTACAGTTGGTAAATGCATCCTTAAATCACAGAATCCTAGAATCATTAAGGTTGGAAAAGACCTCCAAGACCATCTGGTCCAACCAGCACCCTACTACCAATGTCACCCAGTAAACCATGTCCCTAAGCACCAGGTCCAATGTCTCCTTATACACCCCCAGGGACAGTGACGCTACCACATGCTTGTTTCTGAAAAATCACTAAGCTTGTTAAATTTATCTACCAAATAGGAAAAATATCAAACCTTTTGGTAACCAATAAAATCCCAAAGCGTAAACGGCATCTATTTAGTAAAATAATAGTTGTTCTTGCTGGTTTTGGCATACATGAGCTCCTATAATCTGTGAAAGCAGAGGACAGCCTTCAGATACCTCCTGTTTTCCATCACAGCCCAAACTGCTGTGTGCAGTTACTTATCATAACAGAAACACATGCTTTGGAATAATTACAAAAAAAAGTACAGACTAAGTACCTTACTCCGTACTTTTCACTAGACAGGACTTTGCAAATTAATTCAAAGCATAAAAGCTAATGATAAGATAAATGATGGACCTCTCTGCTTTCTCTTGGGAAGAACACTTGCTGTTTGCTGATGAACCTATTTCTGCACCTCTTCCTTACTTCTATTAATCTACCAAAAAAAATAACCCCACCCTAGTCTTCTGAATACAGCCACGGAGGAGAAGTGTCTTTTGGCTCTGTCACATGCAATGTGGCAATACACTAAGGACAGCTAGCACTCCTATGAGTCTCTTTTCCACCTACTGTCACAGTATAGTTTAAGTAAAGAACACATTTACACTGGTATGTTCAGTGCTTTGGCTTCTCAATCCAAAATAAATTACTTTTCAGAGTCTATACGGTTATGCATTAAAACCTGAAGCCAACAACAACTTCTGAATAACTCTCAGAATTATGGTTCGTCGCCTTAATTTCTGGTTTGTCTTTCACCAAAAACAGAATGCATCATTTTTCGTCTTAATTGTTTGTGGAGGATATGCGATCTTAAACAATTTACACCCTCCTGTGATAACTGTTGCTTTTAAACAAGCACATAAGATTATTTCCATTTATAACTTGTTTTGCTGGTTTAAAAAAAAAAATCCAGATGAAAGAAGCTGCATAAATGTGAAGTTATATTAAAGCACTCATGACTCCTAACTGGAAATAAAAATACCATAAGAAAATTCAAGTAGAACTTATTAGCATTAGACTGAATATTTTAGGCCAAACACTAGGTCTCTCACACTTCATTTTTGCCTCAAGAAAAAAATATTTTTTTTTATAAAGTTTACTCATTCGCTTTTAAAACAAATGTACGATTAATCTTTTTTTTCAGATATTGAAATTCTACCAGTCGTCTCACTGGATTGGTAACTTTAAAAATTGTACCTGATATAAAACCAGAGTCCTTGGAGCCAACAAATCTGATTTTAAAATAAAGTTACATTGCAAATATGGATACATTATATATATGTATATATATAAAATAATATATAATATACTGGAAAGCTTTAAATACATATGCCATTAGGTGTACTCTTCCATCCCTGGCAATCATAAGCTTACTACCCTGAAAAAGTGTTGGAAAGATTGAAAATTTAAATTTTGGCATACTTAACTTGACATCCTTACTCTTAGGCTGGAAACCTAACAGCACTTGTGCGTTGTATAACTTGCTTTTTCCATTGCTGAAAAACTATATTTGGTTGAGACCTTTCCCCTTCCTTCCCCTCCAGCCCCATCTGAAACAAGACGATCCAATTCAGATCCTCCAAGGCAACAAGTCTGGCAAGTGGAAACTGATTTACAAAGGACTTTATGCAATTCTGCAGAACCCTGCATCTAACTAAACAGAGGCCTATAAAAATGTCAAAGCTTTGATCGATTAGGATTCAGTCTCTGCATTATTCCTTCAGCTACACATTCCTGAAAGACTTAATGAAAGGTAGAATAATATAGTATGAAGGGTTCAAAACACTGGACAAAGATGGGACTCATCCAAATATCATGAATTTGCTGTATGCCCTCTACTGAAAAAAAAAAAAATAACCCTCAATGGTTTAGATAAAGATTTTACAGTCAGGAAAGAGAAAGGGGGGGTTACACGTAGAATATGCACATACCTGCACACCTGTTTATGGATATGTACAATCATATGGTAAAAATGAGGAAATTTCCCAGTGAAATTGGTTATCTCACACTCATGTGATACTGACGCTCCAACACAACAAATAATAAAAAATAGCAGGCTAGTGAACTCATTACCATCTCTTCAGATTCCAGCCTGCAAATTCCCCCTCTTTAAATGCATGAACAGAAGATGAAATGTTATAGCTGTGGCTTGGGCTCCCTCTCAGCTGCAGCCGCATACATCACTGAAATCTAAAAGTTATTCCAGATTCCTATTAGTGCAACTGAGATCAAAATGTGGCTCTATGTTCTGAATTTTGTCATGTACATTTTTAAAATCAGAGTGGAAAATTTGAATTTGTTACGGTCACTGAAACAAAACATCAAAAGCAAATTATTTCAAATCCGTCAATCCTTTCCTCTTTCCCTGCTCAAGCCAGTGCCAGACACTGAACCCTCTACAGCATTATCTTCCACGCTGCCTTTACATTAATTCTCTTAAACTCGCCAGCCAGTTTTCATAAAGCAGGGGGAAAGAGTTTATGTAAACTGAACACCTTAATTTGAAAGATTTACTGCTAGGAAGATTATATGTTCTATTTCTAGAGTAACAAAGAAAGCCACAACCAAGCTATGAGTATTACAGAAAGGAAGGACTTTTGACTAAAGATCTAGACAAGAACACTTGTATTCTTGTTCTGCCACGGAACTTGGGGCAAATTGCATTCAAAGTTTTTTTTTTTGTTTTTTTTTTTTTGTTTTTTTTTTTTAACTATACCAACTCTGTAATATTTTGTGAATAAATAGCAATATGCTCTTGTAGAAAAATAATTATTTTCTTGGTACAGTAAAATGACCCGGCACTCAATTACTGACAGGCAGTTCAGGTTTTCATGCAATATCTGGTTTTAAACTCCACTAGGTTAAGTACTGAGACTGCACACTCAATAGATGATGACAAACAGCGCTCTGGCATAAAGGCAAATGCTTGTTTTTAATTAGCCTAAAACAATTAACATATATTCTGTATCATTAGAGTTCCGACGCGAAGGGCACCATAAAACCAACTCACAATAAACCATCCATAAAGTAGTCCCAAGTCAACATGCTGAAAACAAAACAGTGCCAAAATTACAAACTGAGCAGTAGCAGAAGAATGGTGACACCCACGGGGAAGCTCCCAGACAGGGACTGTCTGCACTACATTTGAGAAGAATAACTTTTTAATTGCTACCTGATGTAGTCACCTGCGTGTACGCTCGCAGTTCTTACTACCTACAGAAATTCTGGTTGACCAGCCACCATATAGAATTAAACACTACTAAGCTAGATAATGAAATATCTAATGAATAAACAAATAAAACCAAATCCTAAGTATTTTATAATCAGATTTAGGCAAACCAAGAGACGTAATCAATTCTAACTTACAGCAAGTGCATTTCTAAAATACAGCTGAAATTCACCAAGATCATACTGCCTTGACGTGGCTGTTTGCTTAGAGTTTTAAGGAGTACTCATGGCTAACCCAGGTGCCAAAGTTAAAAGTTGGAAGCTGTACAGCACTTTTCCTGTCCAACAATTTCTTCACATGTATATAGTCCACTTATATTCATGAGCATTTTAGTACTGCTTTTTTTCCTACAGATCATGAAGAAGGTTGGACGTGTCATGCAACACCCTTGAAGATCACAATGAACCCTCCGATGGGCTGTTTTTAAGACAGAATGTCCACCTAAACATACGCAATTCATAACTTGCTAATGACCACATGCTTTGGCTACCAAAATAAAATTGATAAACAAATGCATCTTTTGCCTAAAGGTTTCTCCTGACTTCACCAAACAACTCACACAATTATCTCTGTTCAGCCCCTTTCTAATTAATGAATTACTTGTTTCACATCAAACTAAAAGACATATAAGCAATTTTGTTGACTTCTGACAAAACAGGCCAACAAAACTAAGGTTTAAGACAGGACAGTGCAGGAAGAAATGTCAGAGACCAAGGTCCACCAAGGCGCACCATACTTTACCTAGCCTTTTGTTATGGGACTACAGCACACACGTTCAACTGGCCAATCTGTATTTCCACTATAGGGATATACTATGGGAACAGCTTCCCTAGAGGAACTACAGAACATGCTATTTAATCCAGCTCCTATGGATATTGTAAAATAGCCTCCTGTTCATGCACAGTTAGTAAAAAAATTCACCTATACCCAAAGAAAAATATGAAATTGGTCTGACAGTGACAACTCTGTGGGACATTTTTCTTTTTCTTTTTAATGACAAGGTTATATCATATAACTGGTAAATGAAAAATTACTCTTGTATATGTTCAGATTATTTAAGCAATTCTCCAAGTCTTTTTGTACGCATTGTAAGTTGAAATATGAATGTATAAATTGCTTGTGAGATTCTAACCTTTAGCTTTAATCGCAATCGCTAAAAACAACAAAGCTGTTATAATTTGGTGTCCAACTGTGAAAATAAAAAGCTATTTTCTGTTCTGGAAGAACAAAACAGATTTTGCTTTCAGCTCATTCTTCATGAAATGTGAGGTGGGAAGAAGAAGCTTTAAACTGCTAGCTTGTAAGTGTCCCTTGGAAGCGTGGCTACTTAGAAAATTAAACCCATAATATATTATATTACAATTGCAATTCGGCGTCTCCTAAGTATTAACCTCTTGTTCTAAATGCAACTTTATTTGACTGGGCTGCCTGTCACAACACTAAAGAAAGCAAGATTTCATAATAATTCCTCTATCACGCATTGATCAGTGCTTCTACCAACTCATTGCTATTCCACTTATACATAAAATCACTCTGTGCAAATATCAGAATTACTTCTCTTCAGTGGCTTTTACATTTTCTCTTCAAAAATTATGTGACAGCAAAAAGCAGTCAGCAGAGTAAGCATTAAAACACACACATAATCTACTGGATTTTATAGAGATGTCAGCATATTTTTTATCCATTATTACAGATTTGTGATCTTTCATACTGCTCAGATAAAAGATATAACAATTCCCCTCTGCATTTCAAACGCCGGCGTTGCCAGCACTTCCGCTACAGTGGCACAAAGCAGCCTGAAGACTCAGCCACCAACATACCAGGCACTACCCAAAGACACCTTCTCCTCCTCCTCCTCACCTTCTACAGCCTCCCTGCCCTTGAAGTAGCCACTAGCAACTTTTTTCTGTTGGTTTGCTTATTTTAAGTGGGGAGAAGGTGGCTTTGAGGGAGAAGGAAAGAGCAGGAAGAGAAAGAGGGAGGCGTGAGGTTTTTGAGGTGGCCAACAGAACAGATCCTAAGAGCAATAATGATTTCATGCTTTCCTAGATCTGACTTCTGCAAGTGACACCTCCCTGCAAAGTCTGCTGTTAGCAAACCCCCATGGAAGCTGCCACAACTGAGGGACACTGAAAAATTAAGTGCTGGGAAGGATGGACAATCTGCATGCTTTGATGCAGGATGATCAGCCATAAGTGAATTATTCAACAGAAAACTCAGTGATTTATTGTTCTGCTTTACAGGTTTCAAAATTTATCACAGGTATCTATGTAAGCCACATTTGTCTCAACTTTATGCTTTCAATTAGAAAAAGGTACTTAAAAAAAAAAGGCAAAAGCTACAGAACAGTTATCCACAATAACCCACAGATATATTTTGATTCAGTGAATCATTAACAAAAAACATTCATAATCAGAGTCCTCAAAAACACTAATTCAATCTCAGATGCATCTCTGTACAAACATGACAGCACAGCCATTAACATAAATTCAGAGAGTCACTGTTGCTTTTCTGGTGATCAAAGTGAGCTATAATGGGGAAATCTGACTTCTGAAGTTGCCCCTCAGTCACACCCTGGGAAGATATCCAGCTCAGCTCTGCAAAGTTAAGCATGGCCAAATGCACAGCAACTTATGATTAGGCCTGTACACAATGTATCACACACGAAGATCCAGCTGCGATCTTAAATGAAATTTTGCAATCTGGTGCAAACTCACAGATTCCTCTATTAATTACATTAAAGTATTGTATATTTAGAAACAGAGAAAAAACAACAACAATCACAACTCAGCATATCATAAGCTGCAAATCTCAAAATACACAAATAAACCATTTTTTTTCGTACTATCTGCAGAGATCTCAGGTCCCTAGATAGACAGAAAACAAAATCTTTGAACACGTCCAGAAATTACATTTTTGGAATCAAAATTTCTGATCATGAAGGTGTAATGAGATATTAAAATATAACTTAACCTTACTTGTGGATTTCTTGCTCCATGGATTTAGGCCCATTGTCTGTGCAAACAATCCAAATGGAGCCAGCTGAGAAGCATGGGCCCTTCAGAGTATGTCAAACAGCCACATGTGCTGTAAATTAGGATCATTTTCCCCAGCTTTTGAAAGGTATCATCAGATAACTCGCCAGTCCCTGCAGGTTCCCTGAGACAAGTTGTTGATATCCATAATCCCCCCTGCTTTCCTCACTCTTCTGTTTTTTACTGCAGAGAATTGCAGAGTGCCAACTGTTCCCTCTGACTGTATACATTTAATAAAAATAAAAATGGTAAGGATATAACTCACTCTATATTTCCCCAAGTAAAAACTAATCTGTGTTAGATATATCACCATTTGGAAGGAACACATTATAGGACGTGAATGGAAAAAGCACGCAGGACATTACTAATAGGCCTGACGCGTTTGATTTTTTAGTAACATCAGTCTTCCAACATAATCTCATTGAAATCAAAAAATGCAGTGTTATGGAGGTGAGCTGCATAAACTTTTTTTCTTTTCTGTTAAATATGCCTGAAGTCCTCTGTATCACGTGAAACTGCCTTACAGTCCAAGGCCCATCACAGAACTTTTAAAAGGAGCAAGGTAGTAAATTATTTCCTCGATCCCACTTAGCAGTACTTGTTGTCGCATCTGCCAGGAGCTCCATTAATGCTCCCGGTGTTCCTTTGATTTTCCACTTGCTGCTTGCTAAATGCTAAAAGCAATATGCTTCTAAAATCTAACTCTTGCCAACTATAGAAGCAATGCTCCTAATTCTTCTGGTGTGCCTCACTCATCACTTCATCTTATACCAAAGTTTTTGCAAGAGGTGAAAATTAAAGAAAATTAACACAGAAATTAAAGCAAGGTTAAAAAGTTGTCTCAGTTTTGTAACAACATGGAGATAATACTAATGAAAGAACAGCTCCACAGACTTGAGCAGAGCATCCTAGAGTCTTTGTATTCCAGGTGTCACTTGGTGCAAAAGAAAAGCCACCACATCATTTTTCAGCTGGAGACAGAAAGAAAAAGCTGAGCTTTTTACAATTATTGTGAGACAGTGGCTACAGTACTCAAACACCTCTTCTGTGTCAGACTCAGGTCTACCTAAAGCTTGCTGACATCAATCAACTTCAATGAGTGTTGGATTAGATCCACACCTGAGAATATAAGGAATTTAATTAAGGCTTTGTCAATCTCAAAAGTTTGCTCAAGAAGCAGTCAGCCATTAACTGAAGAGGACAG
The DNA here is from genome assembly GCF_047663525.1 of Anas platyrhynchos. Lineage (NCBI taxonomy): Eukaryota > Metazoa > Chordata > Aves > Anseriformes > Anatidae > Anas > Anas platyrhynchos. The sequence goes on along the minus strand of NC_092587.1, from coordinate 91,394,433 downwards.
GTTGTTCTTTTAAACTTGCATGACTTTCCCTCCAGGACTAAAACAAACATTTTAGGTCCTTAATTTACACTTAAGGTTAATCTGTGTTTTAACAATTTCCTAATTGGCTAAGATTCTTCAGATAATGCCGGAAACAGAAGCAAAACATAGCCTTGATTGACTGAAGGGCAAATTACCTTTTCATCTGAATCCTGGAAAACTAGAAAAAGAACAGTTGGGAGAAGCAGGAAAATTTGTCTCCTGAAGAGTAAGACAAGATCTGAAACACTAACTCTAAGCAGAACAAATAGCTGCAGGAAAGGCACTTGGAAGTGAAAATTACAACAAATCAAGAGTGGAAGGCTCAAAGGGTGGTTCCATTAAGAAACTCAATGTCAGATTAAGACTACAGGGAGGAAAGAACTTCTGAATGTCAGTTTTGTTAAAAGGAGTACTTAAAAAAAAAAAAAAAAAAAAAAAAGGAAGAAGGGGAAAAAAAGAAAAAAGAAAAGAAGAGAAGGAAATGTGACCAAGTTGTGAAAGGCTTTTTCCCCCTGAACTATGTACCTGATTGCTAAAATAGCTGCTATTTGCACTTTAAGTAGTCACCTCTACAGGGTTTTTTTCCTGATTTTTTTTTTTTTTATCGGAGATGTTTAATGGGAATCCAGGATCACCATCCACTTGCTAGAAGAATTGCACCAGTAGTAGAAGAGATGCCTAGACTGCCAGTCTCTAAAAACTGTGAGCAACAGCCATCTGTTGAGGCTGTGATTAACTATTCTGAAACTCACGCTGGGGACAAAAAGGAATAGAACTGTAGTCAAAAGTGGAATTCAAGAACTTAATGCTTTATCATGAAAGAAATCAGTATCTAGCACATAAGCAGACAGGACACAACCTATACCATCACGTCTATGAAAGAATGTCTCACTTGATAGGTATGATAACTTACCACTGGCCACAGCATCTATTGAGTAACGTTCCTTGTAACCCAATCTGCAGTAAATCAAATGAAACATATCTCCAAAATAATTATGAAAAGAAAATTACTGATTTACTATGTAAGTTAAACCAGTCCGGAGGCAATCTGAAATTCACTTTTCTTGTTAATCAGGGTTCTTCTCATAAACACCACTGAAAGAAGCAGATAAAAAATTACCAGTGGTAAGAAAAATATCAATAAGAAAGATGTAGAAGTGGAAGCAGCTGAGTAAGAATAGGTTAGACGGCAACATTTTTTTAAGTGTAGTGAATGTGACTCAATATTCAACATTAGGAAAATTAACAGGTCACATGAAAAATCATTTCATACTATAAAGAAAATTCTAAGAACAGTGAAAAAAATTGAGAACCATAATTTCTTATAATTCTATTAAGTCACTCAATACTTTGAGGTTATTAAGCTTCCTAATCTGTAAAGAGACTTTTGGGTACTGTAAGACGTTATAAAATTCTGTATCATGAAGTGTTATTTGATTAATTTTTTTAGAAAAAATATCAAGATCACTATATTTAGTATAAAATATGGTTTAAAGTTCGGTTTTGTGAATGTTTTTGTCTTTTTTTTTTAGCAGTGTCAGAATCCTCCTTTTTTTTTTTTTTTTTTTTTTTTTTTTTAATACAAATTATTTCCACTTCATGAATATCCTTTTTTGGCTGTATGAGTAACTTTTTTCTACCACTATCTGAAGCATAAAGAAAATTTACCACAAAGATGCAGCTGAACACACTACCACTCTTGCCTTCTTTATCCACACTGTAAAACGGCCATTTTGGCCCCTCCAGAACTGCTTTAAGCTACACCCTCAATTTTATCTCTTTAAAAAGCAAATATTTATCAGGGTTAATATTTTTCACATCTTGGGAGCTAATAATGAAGAGTCTTCTGGATAGTGAATCATGGCCTATTTCTCATTACTGTGTGCAAACACTGTCTAGACAACTGGTTCAGATGTAGGTGGCCCTATGCAGTCAGAGAAATTTCCCACACTCACAGTATTTGAGGAAAACATACACAAAGTTAACAAAAGTCTTCCTTACAGAGAAGAACTACCCAGCAGATCAACACTTGCCACCACTTCAGGTCTACTCATGCAGCAAGCACCCTTACCCAGGTGATGAAGAGATTTGGGGTATTCCGGGAGGTCCACAAACATACATGAACTTTACCCTGTTACACAGACAAAATATTATGATATTTTGTAATATTACAATATTACAAAGCCTGAAGGACCATTCACAAGTTTACCAAATGTTGGTTCACTTGCCCATAAAAAAGCATCTTCATTTCTGTCCTGCTCATACAAATACTTGTGCTGGATTTTGTAGAACCACTTGCTCACAAGCAGAAATGCTGAATACACAGCTACAGTATTTTCCAATTTTTGCAGATAAAAAGTAAAGGTTTCTAGTAAAAATGCTGACATGAACTTGCTGGAAGTGTTACTAATATCTTTAAAGTTACACAACTAGAAAAAAGTACACATTTGCAAAATCATTTAATAGATCAGTGTTGAGAGTATTACTTTTCACTGATAACGTAAGTGATGGATTTCTTTTCTTCAAAGACCAGCAGATATTTTACAGACATTTAATACAGAAGAGAAAACCACACGGGCATTTTATGCAGGCTGTGGTGTTAAAACATATCAAAGCATTTGGAAGATATAACAAGGACACTAATTCATGAAACTTATGCCATTGAAACATCCATATATATCAATCTATGTATAAAGATTCTCCAGATACCTTAGTTTAAAAATATATAGTTTTTGAAACAAGTATTGTTATTACCATAAGCAACTAAGATACAAAAAGGTACAATGGTTTATGTTATTTGTTGAAACTAGTTTCGTAACTTCAGTTAATAATAACTAAAATTAATAACATAACTGTGATCTTAGAAAATACCAAGGAAATTTCCTAGTGAAGCTCTGCGGCACTGCAGATTTTACCCTAACATTACATAAACTTTGTAAAGTAAATGGGGTGGGGGGGAAATAAAAACACCACTACCAACAAAAAACTGTTCATGGTTTTAAGACAGCAACAATTAAGAATTTGCAAACAGCTGGATTTTGAAGGGAAAGTCTGTTCCAGCCAGGAAGATAGGAGTAACTAAGCAAGTCCTTTCTCATCTTCACTGCTCTCTAACAGGAAAAAAGATGTTATCTTTTTCTCTCTGGTTCAGAGGAAGGACAGAGACAGCTTCTGTTTCAGAGAAAATAATCTCAAAATTCTCTCTCTTGTTTTGAGACAAGGAGTATCTAGGAACATTTTGGCAAGATTAGCAATTTCAACAGAATAGTTTAACATTTATCCGTTTCTATCTACCACCCTAAGGAACACAGTCATCCTTCCTCACTCGCCCTGTAGCACTGTAAATTACTCCACCTCATCTTTTACAGAAGTGTTGACTCTTGGCAATTTCTTCCTGATCTGCTCTCCTTTTTCTGATCCAGATGATTTCTCAAATTTCCTCACATTTCTTCAAATGAAGTTCACCCTTTGCTGAATAGCTGATTATGTCCAAACCCTATCTCCCAAACTGGTGAAGAGCCGAGGGAACTTGCTTTGAGACACAGCCAAGAAACTTCTGGTGTCGATGTTTAAATGCATTATCATCCCTCACACGCTGATGTCTGATTGTAACAAACCCTGTCTTGCAGAATGTGTTAACGTGACATCTGGACACATTTCTTTTGCTAGGGAATTGGTGTTACTTGCATCAGCATTCTCTGCCCTTTTGAAAACAAAAATACCACTCCAGATTTTTGCCTCCTCAGAATATCAGGATTATTAGAATAGATACCTGTCTCTTTGGATTGATATCTATCCACTCTACTGACCAGGGAAATTCGCTGGTACCAATAGATTTGGGAGTCACTGACAGGAATTTCATCTTCTCACATCCACACTGACTGACTACTGTCACTGCTACAAACAGCCTGGTGACTTTTAATAACTAGTATGTGACCCGTCACAGGGAAGGGTAAATGCTGCCATTCTGTTTCTTTGGAGAGATCACAGAAGTAGTCAAAAGAAATTATTTATATTTCCCCCCCATAAAAACATGGATAGCTTATATGGCACCACGTGTTATCAACTGTGTTTAACCTGATGGCAGAGAATAATACCAATGGGATGAAAATGCATTTTATGTGCCCTAACATACGTCTACATTTGCCTCTTACAAAGAAAGAAGTAGCAATTGGGTAAGACTATTCAAGCATAAGCTATACCTCCTCCATCTAAGAATCAAGGTTGGGCAAAAGCTGCGTTGGTGCAATTATATTAGCATATTGTATCAAATTCACTGGGTATGTACTGTCTCCACAGTTTTACTTCCTACTGCCCTATGCCTTTGTAGTCACTTCGTGGGAACCGCATACAAGCCAAGAGCAAACAAATTCTTGTTATGAATGTTGTACTTTACATCCCTTCTGCAGCATGAAAGCTGTCTCTGTAAGAAACACGACAGCAGACTGTACAGCTTTAGGGCTGTGACTTTACCCTGGCTGTCTTCCACAGCCACATTCAGGATTTAACTTCAGTGGCTCATGTACAGCTTAAAAGCAGTTTCTCCCAGAAGGATTTGATGCACAGAGAGGAGTTGGATCTCTCTTCTGTGTGTTGGACAAATCTCAAGTGTACAACCAAAGCTAATCACCAAGGCCATCAGACTGGGATACGGTAGGTTTGCATAGCCTTTCATTTTTTACTGACTAGAAAACTGTTCTGTAGTCAATTCTTAACGATCATAAAAATCAAACATTTCATTTCAAAAGTAAGATACGTGCTATTGAACATGAAATGAGAGCAAACAGACTGGAGGCCAATTCTGCCACTCTCCTGCCCTTCCACTGCAGTACTGGAGTGCTTAAGAAAGTCAGACGAGAGAAGAGACTGTACTCCTTGGGGACCTGGGACGCACTTGTCTTCCTCTTACCGAGAAGATTCCAGGCTGACAGAAGTCTACCTTGATGTACCAATACAAACAAACAAACAAACAAACAAACAAAACAACAAGAACAAAACCAACCAACCAACCAAAAAACTGTTTCGGGGCAATTTCTGTTATTTTAGAGCACTGGTTGCTCACTGAGAGGAGAGCAAATTAAGAAAACCACTGTACATTTATCAGCTCGCTAATAGGACCTGGTATGAATTAATTTTCTCATGCAGTGGCACAACCTGGGTGACCAGCTCTCCAAAATCCCAAAGGGACACATGCTGGTGAACTTCAAAGCCATAACCAATGCAGATGCGTGCACCCTCCCAAACCTGTCAAAGAGGAGACGGAGGAAAAGCATTAGCTGATCTGGTCACTGAAGCGTAAGGAACTACAGCTGGCTGGAAGGAGACTCTGCTCCCAGTCTTGCTTTCCAACATGCTTTACATCACATCGATCTACCTGCTGCCTCCTCTCTTGTCTGCAGATGAGCCCAGGCTACATTCCCTCACCTTAAAGTTTTCAGAACAGGAGTGGGAAAGGCAAGCAAAACCAAACTCAAAACTTCATCTGGCCTTGTTCCCTCTTCCTCCTGCCCTTTGCCCTTCCCCAGCAACAAACGAGATGTTCTGAACAAAATGAAAGCCAGCAGGTTTCCTTTTGATGTCTTGGTTCTACCCAAGAAAAACACACACACATATATTCAAAGCAGAGGACAAGGACAGGGGTTTCACCTGATCCAGAAAGTAGCTCTGGAAAGATTCGCCTTAATTAATTACACCCTGCTTTGCAAGTCCAGCAGACAACATGACACATGTTACACTGTTTCCACCAATGCTGTAGAAAACAAATTAGCTGACAAAGGGGAAAAAATTGCTTTTTCATCTGTTTTCCTATTGAAATTAATTGCAAGAAGTGTACTAGTATACTGGAAAAATGCTGAAGGCAATATAAAAATTTGCACATGTAGGGACCCCAACGTATTTGATTTATACTTCATACCATTTTATTTTTAAATAACAAAGGTTTGCCTTGTTTTGAACGAACTGTTTTACAGGCATTTTTGCTATGTCCATGTAAACTAGCTACATCTGCATATGCTAGCTGCCTTTTCTATTTTTCAGGTACAGAAGTGGAACAAAATAGAAACGTCAACTGTTTAACAGAGGTTTGAGCTTAGAGAGTCTGGGTTTTCTATCCACCAGAGAAATGGACGTGCAACCAAACACAGAATGGTAAGCGTCGTATCAAACCACAGCTCAGTGTTTCTGTAGGGGTCACTAGCCTGACAGAGAGAGAAACACTTCTGCAAATATCTCAGGTACCAGCTTGACAGCGGTGGGACCTGCGGGCAGGAAAAGGAGATGAGGCTGAAGGACCTCTGGAAGTGCCAGGCTAATGTAGCACAGTGAGGCAGCATCTCTTGGCAGCCCACCTGGCCCTGGCCCTTCCCATTCCCAAAGGAGCTCAAAAAGGAATAGCAGTGGTGACTCTGTGTGCTTGAAGAAGCGGTGACTCTGTTTATGTTCCTAAAAACTGGTGAAGATGTTACTTAGCAGACTGAAATCCATCAGGTGAAGGACCTGGCCTCGCTGCATTACTTCCATCGGTTATCAGGTCCTTCACTCTGTTTTAAATGGGACAAGACACTTGTTGCTTTGTAAAAAGGCACAATAAGTTAGCCCAGTGTGTGAAATTTCATTTCAAAGAGCAGACACAACAAGACAACCCAGAATATTTAGTTAACCCATCTAGAACACATAATCCCTAGTTTAACGCTCAAGAACTTGAGCATGCAGGCCTACATATTTATGATAAATTACAGATTCTGAAGGCCAGCCTGGTATAAGGCTCTCTGGACTACACGTGTCCATGTGGCAATAAATTTACAGTTCCAAATCAGTTTTCCAACTTATACTGCTGAGCCCTTAACTGGGAAACGCATCTATACAGCCACAAATCTGCACTGAGAAAATCTGGTTCCAGTTATTCAAAAGCTGCAGTTCAGCTTTGGCAGATGTTTATCAACGAAATACAACTCTTGGTACCTTGTCTGAACCCATATGAAAGTCAAATGCTGCAACTGAAATACACAGCTTGTTCAAAGCAATACCCCTGAACAACAAGGTGAAAATTACTTGCACATTTAGAGAACTGTATAATCTGTAGCGATCTACAGCAATTGCCAACAACTTCTCAGAAAGGCTCTAAAGTAACGAAAGTTGCAGAAGTGGGAATCGAACAACTGAAAAATTACAGATTCACAAGTAAGACCTGTCAAGCTTTCCAGCACAGAGACTTTCAAGCTGTATCCTCTAAACGATTTTTTGCCCAAAGAAAAGAAGTCCAAGAACAGAAGTCTCAGGTCACAAATGAAGAAAAAGAGACACCATGGAACATTTTTTTTTTTTTTTTCTTAGAAGAACAAAACATAAGACCTACCTAAATAAACCTCATGGGTTTATTTCAACAAAACAACTTAGATGATCAATTTGTCAGTGAAAGCAAGGGCTTTTAACAACCTCTTTAGACTAAATACATCTAAAGGCACATACAGTTTTCCTTCTATTTATATTTACATGCAGTGTTTTTTGAGAGAGGTATAAAGAAGTCATGGCTGGGTAGGAGCAAAAACATGATTATGTAAAACAGAGTATGCAAATATGTAAATTCACATGTAAAATGCAGCTACACTGAAAAAAAGATCAAGAATTTAATGCAATCAGCTGACAAAACACAACTGTCTTGTGTAGTACGTCAGTATATACAGCATCTCTGGGTTCTCTGCTTTAAACAAATCAAGTGACCTGATGAAGTCAGGTCTGAAAATCTCATGGCTGAGAAATGGTTCCTGATGAATGGGAGGGAAAGCAGGGAGGGGGGCTGATGCTGAACATTTGCCATTCACACTGAATGACCTTTTTATGAAAGTGGACTTATCTATATTGAAAATTCAAGAGTCACGTTACGGCTCTCTACATACAGCATACCCTTGGAGGTTTGATTTCAAAAGCCAGGCACAGTATTGTATATTCACTGCTGACAAGAAGGCAGGCAGAGCACATTACATCACTCTTCAAGGGGATGCTGAGTGATAAAGCGAATGCAGGTAACCCCCTGAAATGATCTGATAAATGATTTTTGTTAGTTAGTTTGGCACCAGTATGTCTGATACCTAATTCTATGACATACAGTCTATCGAGTACATGGTATTAGATTCCTGATATTTTGTGTCAACACAAAACCTATGCTGTGACACATGCCTTTGTAGTAAAGCATGGGAGGAGAGAAAAGTCAGAGGGGAACACAATACACTTCCCAAACATGTAAGGAAATAACTGAATTGTACTGGCATTGTATGTTGCTAAAAGGCTGCCATTAGAGACAAAAAGTCGCAATTCAGACTAGCAGCTCCAAGCATATCACATTGCACTATCATTACCTAGTTTTCAAACACAATTTCCTATTCTACTAAATCCCCAAACCAGTGTTTCAAAAGATTCTTTCCTTCTCTTACAACACATCTGATGTAATTTTCACATATATTCAGCAACAAGACTCCTAACGAAGGCGAGCAGAGAAAGGACAATGTTGCAGAGATGAACCTATTTCACAGGGTAATTCCGGTCACTCAGCATGTCGGGAGGTCTCCAGCCCAGCTCCCTGCTCAAAGCAGGGTCAGCCACGAGATCAGACTAGGCTGGTCAATGCTCATTCAGGCAGATCCTGAAATCCTCCAGGGACGGAGCCTGCACAATCTCTCTAGGCAGCCTGTTCCACTACTTCTTTTCCATCCCAGTAAAAGTATTTGCTTACTTTGCTGCCCCTTTTCAATTTACAACCAATATCTTTCATTCTCACCCCAGGAACCTTAGCACTGGGCCTAGATATTCTTTCGGTAACCTCCTCATGTGATGGAGGCTGCTGCCAGCTGTGTCCAAAATCACCTCCAGGCCAAACAAGCCCCACACCCTCAGCCTCCCCCCATGAAGCAGGTTCCCCACAGGAATCACTCCAGATAATTGATCTTTCTTGTGACAGCAGGCCCCCAAAAAATGGATGCAGTACTTCACATATGGTGTAGAGAGTACCAAGTACAGGGGACAACCACATTTCTTGACCTGGTGCTGTTCTCCTGCTAATACAGGCCAGGATATTGTTGACCCTGATGGCGCACAGCTGGTCTGTGGTCAGCTTGACCTTAGAGATCCTGATGAAAACTAAGGGAAAGAAGGCTCTGAGGGCCTCCTCCTTATGTGTCCACAGCCACTAAAGCACCTGCTCTGTGCAGGAACAGGTCCAAACTTGGCTTGTTTACCCTTCTACTGCTCAAGCAGCGGCAGAAGATACCACTCATACAAGACAGAAGAGTATAGGAACATGTCAGAAGGATGAGAACAGCCCTTTGTTACAGCAACATTATGTGAACATCAGCAGTGACTATCCCTGTGTTGTTGTCTGCCCCCAGGGGGAAAAAAAATGAAATAATTCAATAATTCTAAGTCTACTTCAGTATCAATTATATATTTCTAAGGTATTAAATCTGTGTAAATGATTGATCTGTGAAAAATGCATTTAAGCTGCCTCTAGACTTTAAAGTCTCTCACCATTTGAATGATTTGTTTTAGCTATTTTGCGCAGTCATATACTTGGGAACATAAAAATTCAGGTACGAAGCTTCAGTGGATGGCAGTGGTCACTGCATCCAGACTTATGGCAGTAATTACCCTTTCAGTGTCTTGAAATTAGTCCAAGTATTATAAGAATAATGTAATACGAACTTCCAGGCTAAGAAATATTTTGGTATTGCAGCCTACTGCAAAGCCCAGGGAAATGAAGACTGAACTGAAAAATACTGTAATCAGTATTTCACCTCTTTTTACTTAGTTTATCTGAAGCAACCAGATGCGTGAAATGAATAAAAATGTCTACTTTGCAGTATGGCAGTGAGTGTTAGAAAAATATTCACCCAAGTTAAATATTGGCAGAGGGAATTCCACTTTTGAATATATGGTAGCTTTGTAGTTACATTAAACTCAACAGAACAAACACAAGAAGTGCTCGATTCTTCTTTTTATTAAACAGCACAGTTTTGAATGAGAAAGTGTAAAGGAGAATAGTTCCTTCACAGTTGAATCTTTCTATAAGCTAGTCTAGTATAGCATTAGCAGAAGCCTTTCTTATTTTTATTCTCCCCGATATAATTGTTTGTGTGTATGACAGAGCACCCTTTCTGCACCAGCCCAACGCAGCTGTCAGGTACAAGGAGTAACACCGGTCTTTTTCAGTGCTTCCATCCTTGATGTTTCTTTGGATGAGGCCTCCATTTAACCTCATCAGCTCTATCTGCTGTAGATGACTGTCCAGAAGACAGACAGCCCCTCTATCTTGAAAAATCAACGCAGTGCTCTCACAGGTTTTCTCTCATACCTTACCTTTTCACTGCTTCAGCTCAGAGCCTGGGATTTTTGTCAGTACTACCACTTATTCCTTATTCTCCTTCTATGAAGGACTCTCGTCTATAGTCCCATCGCATGAAAACCACAACGGGTTTTGCTCAACCAGAATTAATGCTGTCTTATATAGAGCTTGGTGTCCTACGGAAATAAAGCTAATGTCATCATAGTTAGCTACATACCTGTCTGCCCATCAACTGAGCACTAATTATGTTGGCCTGAAAACACCACAAAGTCTACTAGTGAGTCTCCTTGAGACTAGTAGCGATGTATCAAGTGCTTACAATTTCCACACTTTACAAGGAAGAGGACTGTGTTAGGCCTGCAATTGTTGTAATTTGTTGCCCTTTGCAGAAATGAAGCTATGTCTGATTCTCACTGGAAGTGGGCCATGGTTATCACGGAGAAGATTTCAGAGTTCCAGCAGATTAAGGAAGCAGGAGGCAGATGTGAGACATCAGAAAGCCACAGGGAAATCAACTTCATCATTTCTTCTTCCTTACCACTGAACATGTTTTGGAAATACGTTAACTAATATAGCATAACCAACATGACCAAGATGCACAGTTGCTTGTTCTCAGCTATAAAGTCTGGGAAAGACTGTCTTTTACAAACAGCATTGAAAGTTTTTTTTGTGAGAGAACTCGTGTGGAAATTGATTTTACCCACTTCAACCTCTCATAGATTTCATTCACTCATACTCCTGCAGTCACAGACTTGAAAGTACCAAGACACATATACTCAGATGGCCAGGACCTCTTGTGTGCAACATAAATAATACAGAATGCTGAATAACACATCCTTCTTATGTCTCAGGGGTGGTTCATTGCAGCAGTGAACTGGTTTTGAGACAAATCTTCTCTGTCAGGAGACAACAGTCACAACACTGTCCTTTGCTTCAAAATGTTGCTTACCCCATACTCCATAAACCTTAGGACAGACTGTTACTCACAGTTTCTCCTTGATTGTTTGAAATGTATATTTTTTCCCCTCATAAGCTAAAAAGAAAGAAAAAGTCACATAGGTGTTATGCTGCAACCCTATTGCCATTATCTTGTTGCCAGCAGAAGATGCTGTGTACTGAGTGGTCATCTATGTTGAGGTCTCAGAGTGCAAGCCTTCTGGTCTCAATATAAAGCACATTCCTCAATTTTATTACTAGAAAGGCATGCTGGAGGCCGTATCCTTGAACCACATCTATCATTAACTCAACAGGCTGTCCTTACAGTCCCTGTTCTGGTCTCTTTTTTGGTGCTTTCACTAACATGCAAGCACGTGCAGCACCTCCACTCATGATTCATTCATACAACCTTCATAAATCTAATTCAATTCAAAGTATCGAGATTGAAGTGCAAAATGTACCTTCTGAGTTCACATAACTTATGAAGTAACCAAGACTTGTTCCTTTTGAAACCAGTATTTGTTACATTCATGGTGCTTTGAGGGTCTGAATAACAGTGCAGGTGCGCAACGGGTAGCTCTGGCAGATGGCTTCTTTGTAAAACCCCGTTACCAGAGACTACACCTTCATTCTCTCTCCTGGATACACTTGGAGGAACTTTAAAACCTCTTCCGCACTAGACATATACAAAGGTCTGATGCTCAAAATGCATCAGTACCTGCATTTATGGTAGTTACCCGCAGTGTGAAGATGGAAAACCCTCCACGCTCCATAGATCTATGTGCAGATGGCTTTTCCGTGCCTAGGAGAGGTGAAGTCAATCCTCACGCTGTCAATATTAATGAAATACAGAACCATTATAACTTAATAGATTTCCATTTGCTCTTTACTTTGTACTACTACTTAATAAGCATGTGATGATCAGTACACTTGAAAAGACTTATGGTAATAGTTAAGGCACAAAACCCTCCAAGCATTTATGACACATTGTTTCCATGGTTTTTGTCTACTTCTTAGAACTGCCTCTAGAACTTGCATCTAGACCCTGAAAGGCTGATTAGTTCAATTAAGCTAATGAAGAAAAAAAAATAATACGTATCTCAACCTTCACTTGACATTAACAAAAGTGTTTACATGGCACAGTTCCTGGCTTTCCTAGCCAACAGAGCCTCTGCAACACAACCGATTAATTAAATAGTGCTGAGAAGTTAACACTGAAGGTTACTGATTAATTGTATGTTAGAGCTGTCTAATCAAGTACCCAAGGCAATAAACAAATACAAAGATAAATTATACCATGATTAACACAATTATTTATAGTTTTATTTTTAACTACTTGCTTGCCACATGCCATACTTCAACCTGAATAAGCAAAAGGAGAAGGGCAGCTCAGGATCACCTACTGAATTTCCCAGCTGGTTGTTACGGCTGTTCTGTGAAGTGAAATACATTACTATTAATCCTACTCCATGCATGGCCATCATGCAAGCATGTATGCTGAATGAGCGGCCATACATTTATTTATCATGTATTTTTTAGTACTACTGCTTGCTAATTCATGTCTCCAAGGGCTTAATTCAGCACTGCAAACAGCTGCTAGCCCTCATTAAGAGAAAGCAAGCAATCGAGTCTAAACACTACATTATTATTAAGAGGACAAGATTCAGACCTAGGGACGATCGATAGCTTTTCTCTGATACTCAAGCTCTTCTGTCTAACAGCGAATCTCTCTCCTTTTAGGGATCTTTGTCTCAATATCTAAGTTTCAGTCACAGGCCCAAAACTGCAACGCTTCTCCATCTGTTCAGGTTATTTTCATGGCTTCCTCTGAATCACCACATAACTCAGTTCTTCACTTGACAATACCAAGACATGAATACTTAAATTTGCCTTCACACCACTGTTTTTTCTAACCTGTGTAATCCACATGCACCACGAAGTAAATATTTTCCTCGTATGCGCTGAAGCAAGTTCATTTACTCCTATCATGATTCAGACAGACCTTTTGAAGAAAATGCTTCAAGGACAGCTCTGAAAGAAAGAAACTCCAGGACAATTCTTACTTTCCCTAAGTCACTGGAAACAGAAGCTTGCCTCCTCCAAAAATGTCATCAATCTCCTCCTAGATCTGCCAACCCTCACTGGTTCATAGAGGGAGGTCAATAGGAAGATTCTGTCCCTTTTGGGTCCACCATCTACCTCTCTGAAGATAAATTAAATACGTATCAGATATATAGAATATCCTGAGCTGAAAGGGACCCACAAGGATCATTGAGTCCAACTCTTGAGTCCACACATGGCAACTTAAAAGTTAAACCACGTACCTAAGAACATTAGATTAAAAAATACGTGCCTCATAAAAGGCAATAATTAATGAGAAAGTCCAGCTGCATTCACCCATCCCCAGGTAATTTCCCCAGAATTTTCACTGTGCCTCAGAAAGATTTATTAGTCATTTTAATGGGCAGAATCCTTTGTCAGTCTGCTCAAAACACAGTTGTTACAACAGTCCAAATATTTACTCTTCCTGTGCTTCTCTTTTGTTATAAGCCATTGTATATGCAATATAACCACGATTAAACCTCTCAGCTATGAGCAAAACAGTTCAAACTTCCCTGCTGTATCTAAACAGACCCGTTTCCTATTTATATCATGCTAGTTTTACAGGACTTCCTACCACAAGATGAGGAGAGAAGAGGTTCAACCCCACGTCCTCTAATTACACATCTTCCACAGCTGGCAATGAGACCCCACAGAGAGCTACAAACCCCTTTTTTTTCTGTGCTGCTGGTACGCAGGAGAGCTGGCAGCTCCAGCACGCTCATCTTCCCACAGCCCGAAACACCTGCTGTTTGAAGCTGCTTGGGGCAGGGGCTGAAATTACAGCAGCCTCAGGAAGGGTAGATTAAGTAACAGACAAAAGGTCAAAGGCTGATCGATGTCACCATTGCATACTGTAAATACATATATAGATATATATTAAGATTTGGTCAATTTACGTTGATGTAAGTCACAAATTTTGTATCCGTGCCATGGTCTTTTATTTTTTTTCTTTCATTTTAAAATTACACTTAGATTTTTTTTTAATGTTGTTGCAATTACAATCAATCAAGATCAACAACCCCATCCTTTATCTCTTGAATTATGGATTCTGTGACAGTATATATTATACATTCAAAAATCTGTCTTTCCTTGTTTCCAAAAGTGGTTAATTATATAACACTGGAGAACTGTTTTTAGGAAGGTTAATTTTCATAAGAACCTTTCAACGTGCAATAGCTTGTTGCCTTTAGAAAATAACATCCATACAGCAGAAAATAGCACTGGGAACATCAAAAGAACATCTAGCCTAACTCATTATTTCTCAATATCGTAAAGATGGAGCTCATGCTCATGTACCAATGTTTCTCCAACCACAGGCTCCCAAACCCACAGTTTGACCCATGTGAACAGAACTGTCTTCAGCAACCCGAATCTCCAGGCATGATCAGTGTGTGCGCTCTCAGGCAATTTTAGAAAGGCTTGAATCTGGAGCACCTGGTCTGCACACACTCACATATGTGCAACCTATCTTCAACAACTGTTAATGCGCGTTAAAACCAGTGTATTAAGTCATCCAAAAAGCAGGCAACAGTTACTTGTAAAAGATGCTGCTACAACAGAAATAAATCAATCCTCTGGCATTTAAAGCAACAACAACAAAACACTATGTTTGCTTCAAGTCCAAATGCAGAGTTTAATGCTTGTTTTCTTACTTTCTCTCTCCAATTGATTTACTAGAGGTACTTATACCTTTAGTCTATAACACAGTTTGTGCAGTGGCTACTATTGTACTGCAAGGTTAAACTGGTTTGCTTTGACACAGAAAGGTAAGCTCATTGTGTAGAAATCAAAACTACTTGCTGCTTCCTGTAATCATACAGCAATTTATATTTCAATTCTTTAAAACATGCTAAGAGGGAAAAAAAAGAGCATCGTTACTTATCTTCCAGGTTTCTATGGCTAAGGCCACTCTCCTCCACCTTCTCCCATCGTTTCTGGATGCTGTTTCAACAGTACAATTCATCCACTCAGTTTTCCACTTAATTTGTCACAGATTATTTCCAAAAACTAAAAGGAAATGGACTTCAGGTAATAATTTACACTGTTTGCACAACTTTAAAATGCAGGCACTTTTTAAAAGTATCTGCAGTCAAGGTGCCTTTCTGCTGCTGAAGAATCGCAGAGCACACACACTAAGCCCACAGCAGCAGCGAACTGCCAGCTAGGAGCCCACAGCTTCAGCAAATGAAACCCAAAAAGGGCAGGAGTGTATATGTACAGCCAGGAGGCCAAGTTCAGAGCAGAGCTGTTCCTCTGTCAGTATAATGCCTGGAAAATGCACTAGAAAATGGCTCATTTCTATATCAAATGCCTAGTGACACTCTATGCTTTCAAGCCACTCTTTAAGGATCTGTAAAACAACGAAATGTATGCCTTTGATATGGATAACTGCAAGCCTCCATCTAGTTTTCCTATTCTGGAGAACAAGATGATTTGGGACTCTTGACCTAACCCATTCAACTGACGTGCCTTAAATTTCCTCAGCAAACCCATGTGGGCAGGTCCATAACAAGGACCGATTTGTGTGCGTTTGATGATGCACAAGTTAAAGCTGTGCAGGAAGCACTAAGAAGCTATACCTTGCCTCCTGACTAAAGATCTGAAAAGATCATTATCCCTCTTACACACAACCAGGAGCAAGTGCAGTAAAATAATCACCAGTTTAGGGGGTTGTGTTAAGAAAATGGAGTGGTACTTACGAACCCACACAAGGTGCACAGTTTAAGTAATCTCCCCAGCCTTAAGAATACACACAGACCCCTCACAGCCTTCATCTGAGAAGCAGCAGCAGGGTCTTCGCTGCCCTCCAGCCATGCGATATGTTCTTAGTGTCTTGGCTCCGACGGTAAAGCCCACGTACTAAATTCGAGAGGCATGCACGATGGCATTCGTGTGGATTGAAAGGCAGAACTTCGCACAAGTCTGTTTATGCTAAAGCATTTAAGTTTTGACATTTGCATGCAGGAATTTCAGAAGAGCGTATCTGTGGGTGGTTTTTGATAGAACATATATCATAAATAACAGGGAGTTGTTGAGGAAAAGCTACAGGTGAACTCAAGCTGTGTTTTTCATTAACTAAAAATGACCTGAAACTTAAATTACTGAATTCAGTGCACTGTAACCTGGCAATATCCTCATAACCTTCCTCCTATAATAACAGATGTAATTACATGTCTTGCTATGAAATTTAGTTACTTTAAAAAACTCTTTGAACACCAAATTAGCTTCATTGTTACCCTTATTGTATCATCTCTAAATTGCACCTGTGCAAGCGCCTAAGTGCTCTAATTGCAGGTTTATAGGATGTATGCCTCAGAATGTAACTATGTGAACTATATAAAAATGATTAGGGCAATTACTCTTGGGTAAAAATGCTTAACGCAACGTCAAAGCCATGCAGCAGTTGTGTATTTGTTAGGTATGTTGTTCCTGTTGTTGCCCACAATCATCTCCATGCTTTTTGGAGTGAGGTTACTGTCTGCTCACTTTTCTTTTTCGATTTTATTTTTTAATGCCAGTGCTCAACTCCCAGAACAAGTTTAGAAGGCGTTTGCCATGGTAATTCTTTTATGTTGATGAATCACGACTACTTAATTTATTTTAGATACCTTTATTCCACTGGCACGTATCTAAAAGTATGTCTAGTGGAAGGTAAAAAGTCAGGCTTAATTTTAGGAGAGCCTAGGGAGATGAAAGATAAGGAGCTAATTATTCAACTGCTTACACTGGACAGCAGCATAGGCCGTGGTGAAAGTGTCAGCTCTTTTCAAAGAAATCTTAAAAAAGAACTGCAGAAAAATATACAAAATATAGCATCTTCTGTAATGGAGGCTAGAAATCAAAGAAAATCCTACTGCTTGATTTGGTTTGAACTTTGAGCTAAGTATTTGGGAAGGAAAAATTTCTCTTCATCAAGGAAACCTTTGCAGAGCTCTTAATGGCCTAAGAGGCATGTCAATAACAAAAATTGCTGTCTACATCTTTACAAGTATTTCTTCAGATTTATTTTTTTTTAAGTATATATATTTTTAAGTGTTAACAGGACTGTATACCAATAGATTTGCATAACCAGAAGAAAAAAACTATTGTCCTACAACATCATCGCTACTGCGAGCAAACACTGGTAAGCTCATATACTTATAGCCACTGGTCATACCGAGAACTCAGCACCTTATCCTGTTTATTATTGAAAAGTTTTTCCCCAATTAGTAGCTCACTGCTCATGAATGCGAGGCTAGACACTTCAGCTTTGCCAAAAACTGTTTCACACATTCCTGATGAAAACACGCAAATGTGCTTGATTAACTTTAAAATACGGTGTCTGTTGACACAGCCCCAAATTCGGAAGAGCAGTTATGATGAGCATCAAAAGCTAAGCGGTGCCTCAGCTGCCAGCTCCTTCACAGGCAAATGACAGCCTTTTCTTCTCAGAGCATCTTGGTATCTTCAACCAAGTAAGCTGTTATGTTCTACCAAAAGGAAAAAAAAAAAAAAAGTTATCCTGCAAAGCCTTGTTCTTGACTCAAGCTCTTCCATATCCTACCAGCCATGAAAACACAGGTAGCTGCCATGTACCAGGTATTCTGCTCTCCCTTTCCTAAGGCTGCTGTGGATCTGGAAAGCCACCACCATTTTGGTTGCATCAGGAGTAGACATAAATGCAACACTAGGGTGGCTGAAGGAAGGAGCAAGCTGTGGATATGCCAAAAACCCCTCAGTCCCCTTGGAACGGGGTCACAAAGCAATACTCAAACTAGTCAAAGAACACTGGGTCTGAAAAGGTAAAATTAACTCCTAATGAAGTCTTTTGACAATGAAAAGCGTCTGTTTCAGAAGAGCTTAATGCAGAGCTGTGCTCTCCTCTTGCTCCCCAAACACAGTCACCTACTGCATTTGGGGAGGGTGGGGTGAGATCCCTCAGGCTCCCCCCGCCATCTGACAGCTTAGCACGTGCTCTGGCACAGCTCAGCCAAAAACACTCAGCCAAAACTGCATGGGATGGCCTCTCTGCTGCCCACAGGACGTGGGGTGGTTTGGATGCTCTGCCCCTTGCCCTCTCCATCGGCTGGCACAGATGCTGCCACGTCCAGGAGGAGCACAGGGAGAGCAGAGGAGACAGCAGCGACCCTAGCGGGGGCAGCATGAAGAAGCAGAGGGCAGGAGACACCACGTCTCTTAAGGACGGGAGAGAACAGAAAGGGGAAGGAGGGCAATTTGCTGGATAAGAGAGCTCAAGCGTTCAAGTCTTGGAGATTAAAGAGCGTTAGCAGCCTCTCTTCCCCACCTCTGCACATTAATGCTTTAATCCAGTTTCCACAGGGGAAAAAAAATCATACAGACTGCGCATTAAAAAGATAACATTTGATGGTCATGTTATCTGTCTGGGTCTCTGAGTTTTAAGAAAGATGGAAAAAAGAGTTGTTATTCAATTTGAGAACATTATCACAGTAACCCTCTATTTTCATGTGAACACGAAATGGCTCCCGTCTGGTTGGTTCAGCCTTGGGCTGGGGAGGAGTTAATGTAGGGGGAAAAAAAGCTCTGAAATGTAGATGCATTGAACTACACTTTTTTGTTGTTGTTGTAATAAACCATAAACTAAACCAGCATATTTACTTTGCAATTTAAATTACTGCTTCGTAAGCACAACAGTGAGACCTTCTTAGCAGGACCACTTCATCCTTTGTGTATTCCCATAAGTAGGGCTTATCGAACTTCTAGACTTGGCATGAATTAATATGGAGAAGATTTACAGGCTTAAGAGATTTTTTTTTTCCAATTTTTACAGACTTGATAATAATTGTACTTCACTTTTTAGTATACTGCATTTTTATTTATTTAGCCTTCCCTTACAACGCAATTAAAATGACTTGGAAATACAGAATGCTTTACGGGGCTGAGATTAAATTTTTGATTTGCTTAGCTTTTCTGATACTTCTGCGTTTTTAATGTGTAACCCCCACATTTTTGAGAATTATACGAAGTTAACATCATGCTCTAACACACAGTTCACATATGGCTACCTCCAAATGGTTAAGCATTCCCATTAAATGCTATGTTGCTTGAGTGCTTCTTCTTGTAGCTGTACTAATTGCTGTACACTTATTAACAAAGGAATCACAAGAACACATTCACAGCTTTACCAAACAGTAAGCACTCTCAGACCTACTTGAATCCGAACCATACAAGGCTTATTACCAACCTATCTTAATAAACCACATACTTTCCTATTGGGTATAGTTACCCAACCATTGTCACATACAGAATTGTAGTGGCTAAAGCCAGGCATTTGAAGATGCTGGACTGGGAAACTTCCCTTCCAGTCTTCAGAGCAGCCCAGGCCATCATTTTCTTTTTCCAGGCATCACACAGAAAGGGACTCAGAATCCGTTTAGAGCAACAACATAAACAGGTATTTAAAGTTTCACCATCCCAGTTTACATGAAAGTCAGCAAGGAGCACAGAATAATTCATTGTGGAGGATGTTTTGCATTACAAAGCGTACCGCTAAGTGTGAATTTTTGTTCTGCTGAAATCATAAGATTATGTTAAACAACCCATTTTAGCTAGGTAAAATTCTCTGCCAGGTTTCTTCTGAAGTGAAGTAAAATTGCACAGCATTTCACCAAGGCTACCTACCTTCAACAAGCATGAGCCTATTGCCAGAAGTACACAACCTGTTCAAATAGATGGTTACTCACAGTCATTCACAACCAGATTATAGAAATCCCAGTTCCTCTTATGAGGGCCAGCCCTAGTTTTAAGGGTGGTTTTGCTTTTGTGTTTGTTGTCAGTGGGGAGTTCTTGACACACGATGGGATAGTTTAAGTCCATGATTTATTTACAGCTTGTGAATTTAACAGCTTGGGACGGAGAAGTTAAAGGGAATAAGAGCAGCACTTGACTGTGCTTCAATGTTTGACAGCTTGCTCCCATATTTCTTGTGTTGCAAACATCGCCCCTCACGAAGCAGAGACTCTGTTCTAACCCATGGAACTCGTGCCTCCAGAGGCCTGATTTTTCACAGGCATATAGTTACCACAAACAGGCCCTTTAACTATAGTCAAATTTATTTCTTAATGTGAGGAGTTTAGGCTTCGCGAGCCAGGATTCCTCATCTTTGTCCAAGGTCACAGCTCCATCCCTAAGGAAAGCCCTCTGCAGCAGCACATCAAGAAGCATCCTTGGAAGCAAAATGAACAAGAAAGTGCTGAGATGCACAGACATCCCCTTGCTTACCAGCTCTCTTCAGCTTTCTTTCATCTCTGACTAATTGTAAAGTAATTCACTAGGTAAATCTGGCTGATATAATCACTGCACATTCAGATCTGGATGCCCAAGGACCAGATCCCACATCTTCCAAAAGCCTACAAGCGCACAAAATTTCTGCAATATTCTCCTCCCTCACAATTCTTCACTTCCTCACTTCCAAGCATCCAACTATTTTCATTTATAACACATGGGACGTGTGGTTTGTTTGCATACTAGTGTCCATTTGCTCTATCCAAAGACTGTACTTTTCTAATAAGAAAAAGGAGAAGCTATCGAGAAAGAATGCATTTCATTATTTCATTAGTCAGAAAAGATCCATATTCTGCAGCTTTTACCACACATTTTAGAGGGTACGAAAGGATTCAAAATGCATTTGTAACCTAAGCACACACCATTTTTAAAAAGCTATAAAACTTAACCTTTGTAGGAAATGAATAGTGCTTTAGAATAGCTTTTTTGTTTTAGAAATGGCTACTAAAAAATCACACATCAGATAAAAAACAATCTAATGCTACAGATCCTGACGTTGCTTTTACACACTGGATTTGCTCCTGTTACTCAGCTGTGTGGGGAAAAAATAGCTATATTCTAACGAAGTTATTCCCTTGCTGCAGGGGATTTTCCAACCCCTGCCTTCTCTGCTGCACATCACTGATAGAGATGGATGACAATTAAAACACCACCGGAGTCTAAAGTTTATGAAAAGGTGTTTGTTTTTTTTTTCTCCCCTGGCACTTTCAGATGGCCAGGAGGAAACATCCTCCCATTCCTTCATTGGCTTGTAACTGCACCCCAAAATTAGTCTTTCCCTAGCCACTAAGAATAGATTACAAACAAGAAGTGAACTGGGATTTCTTTTGATAGAGCTGTAGGCTTCCAAAAGCTTTTATTTTTTTATTTTTTATTTTTTTTGCCGAAGCACATCCCAGACAATTCACTGACACTGAACCAAGAGATCAGACAACCACAGAGATCTATTAGTCTAATACTGGCTACATAAACTGTTCATTTCCAAAGTCAGACCACGGTTACAAGCAGAAACATACAAGTGTCTTGGACTCCCCTATGGGCAAAAGGGTCCTACATTGCATTGTCCAGGGTGAACTGAGCAAGGCATCAGACTTTTCTCTTCATACAGACATGCAAACAGAAGTAATAAAACAAAACTCAAGGCTTACAGGGCTCTGCCTTCAAGGATCTTGCCTTCCAGTAGAAATCTCTTTTCTCAACTCAGATTTACACAACCCTGCTGAACACAACACAACCATAAACCACAGTCTAGGGTCAAGACTGGTCTGCTCGCTAGCACGTGCAGAAAATTTGAGAGACAGGAGCTGTCTCCTGACAGTAGCTGCTTTGTGCTTCCACAATTCTTCAGGCAGAAGCCAATTTTAGAAACAACAGACCCCACCTCCCATCGAATCTGTTGCTTTTGCTAGATGTAAAACACAGCTTTTACGGACACGTTAGCAGGAATACCAACCCCAGAACAGGTGGAAAGCACGCACTTCTATTCCTCCCTCGACTCAGGGATGTTCGAGAGCTGTACGACACCCAGGTGCAGTTCCTGCCACTGGCTGCCAGCACACCGTGGTGGCAAACCCAGCCGCAAGACCAGAGCTAGAGGAAGCCACGACCTTCTCAGTCCATCTTGTCAACAGGCTGTTCCCATATGAAAATGCCTACCTCTTCTAGGGGTTAAGGCGCTTTCCTAGGTGTTGATGCATCTGGACTCTGCTTCTGCACAGTAAGTACTTATAAATATTTGTGAAACGGATGTGCAGATCCCTTGCCCTGTCTTCAAAAGCCCTCCAGGTCACGTACAGGACAGGGGGACTCAGACTCGCATCTCCACTTTCTCAGAAAATTAAATCAACAGCTTCCATTCTGAACAGCAATTACTCTAATCGCTCAGCTGTTCGTCTTCAGCTGCTTTGTGAAATCAATTATTTATTTTGGTTTTGCTTGCATTTTTGAAACGCTTTATTTCTAGCACTTTTTGCATTTTCATGAAAGAACAGATTTTCTTCCTTTTCTGGGTTAGACAGCTGAAGACCCAAGTCTTCATTTGCGCAGATATATTCCTTTCAGCGGACAGATTTCTAAAGCAATTCTGTGAAGTATGCTTTCTGTGGGCTTTATTTGATCACTTTATCTGTCCTTTCCTTCCATGTCCCTCCCACGCAAGGTGGGAGTGGGAAAAGGAGGGAAGACATGTAATTTTTTCTTGTAACAGTCTCTTCCCACTCAACCAAAACACCATTTAAAATCCCAGTATTTGAATAAGACTTCCAAAAAATTCCTGCAATCACATTAAATACAGAAGAGATGTTGTCCAGTTGCAGCCTTTCAGGTTTTTAGCTCTATTTGAACACAGTTTTGGAAGCTGGAAACATTAACATATGATTATCTCACAGGTAGACGTGATTTTAATGTGTAAACCTTTATCTTCCTGTCTTGTCATGAAGATTCAGTTCAGCACGGGGAAAAATGCCAAAACTGCATTTTAACCAGCCAGACCCAGAAACTGAGAGCTCATACTACATAGCTATATGCTGTTGTGTTCAGACACAGAACTATAAAAGAGAGCTTTGAGGATTTTCTCCTTTTAATAACATTTTCCTTTTTTCTTAAACAATTAGTAGGGAAAATAAAACCATCCCCAACACTGCATTTATTTATTTATTTATTTAGAGTGATATTTACCGCTTCCCAAGAAAATCAGTGCAACAATTTTTCAAAATGCTTCTACAAATCTTCTATTGTTTTCTTTAATACTTATAAAGGGAAGGCCATAGTAAAACAGAAAAACGTTAAAACCATGTTAAAACACGTCAAAACAAAACAGTTTAGCACTTTGAGAGAGCACATTCTTTGATATCAAGGAGAAATAATACACACATAGGCTGCTGCTGCCTGCTAAAGCAGGAAAGTGGCTTTCATAACCAAGGAGGCTGATGTTAGCAGGATCAGCCATCGTGGCTTGCCTTCTATTTTATCACACCACCAATTTTCTTCTACTGGGGTGATATGAACGCAAAACCAAGATACTCTGCTTATCTTGTTATCTTCCACGCACTTCAGTCAAATAGCAAATCCCAAAGCAATAAGCCTTACACCACCATGACTGTTTGTGTTGACTTTCTTTTTGAATTTATTTTTGTAAATCCAGAATAAGAAATTAATTCCTTTGCACTCTATCATTAGAACAGCTGCGGTCAGCTAACAGTCAACAGAAAGAGTATATGACAACAAGTATTTCAGTGAGCTATAGACAGGCAAACCTAAAGCTCACCTGAGCCTCATAACTCTCAAAAGTGTCACAGCGCAAAGTCCAGCTGCCTGTCACTTCAAAAAATTATGCATATTCACTATTTAAAGCAATTGGGCCTTTTTTCCCCTCCCTTTTTCATTTGATCACGGCATTTACACTAGACGTGAGGCTAGTAGTAAAAAATGACGCACGTTAAGAAGAGAGCCATTAGCCCTAATTTCATAATTATCAGGGAGTAGACAACGGCTGCTTGGAATCAGCTCTTCATGTTGGTTCGTGGGTGCACAAAATGAGCAACCTTTCTTCCAGCTAAGTGAGAAATAGCAGGGCATTGCTTCGCTGGCATTCAGAGAAATGACTGCCTATTTTCAGCAACACCAAGTACAAAATAATTGGTGAATATACATAATAGCAGAGGAAAAACATTCGTGGTCATCCTGCTTAGAAGATGATGGCTGGAAATCACTGTCCTTCCATAATCTTTTCATGCTGTCAATTTCTCAGATACTTTCCTCCTCAACAGGCAAGGTGCAGCCATTACAGATACTTGCAACCCAACACTTCTGAAAAAAGGAGTAGGAGAAACCAGGCATCCTTCAGCCCAGCCTCCCTGCAGTGAATCAGCAACCACTACCACTGTCTCGCATCGGTACTTTATTGCTCAGCTCCCCCAGGTCTAGCTATTCAGAGAAGGGAACTATTTTTTTTCCCCTGAAAAAGTTGTAGGTGGGAAAAGCTGGATGCGTACACGAGGGAGGGAGGAGGAAGAAAAAAAAGACACGTCTGCTCACAGAAGTGTCACCGAGACACTGGAAATATCAACTCCCCCCTCACTCAAGTCAGAAGATAACAATAAATCAGAGCCTCCAGGCTGCTTAGGTGTCTTCTCCTGGCCTGCAAAAAATCTGCATGTCTGACCTTGAAATCAGCAGATCTGACATCGATAGGAGAATATTCTACACAATTTTAAGGGTTATAGCTTTCGTCACCACAGCTTTAGTCAAGATTTTTCGTATGGTATTTTTCTACCTCTCACATACATTTCTGATTTGCCTCTCCTCTCTCATTACATTACTTTTTCCATGGAGTTTACGCTGCATAAAACATTCATGCATTAATTTTATGTCTTAATATAACTGATACTTTAAAATACAGAATATTAGTTTTAATGACAGAGCAATGAAATTACCTCTCACTTTTGAAATGCTGTAAAAACTGATTACACTTTTACCTTTAATATTCTTTTATGTTCTTTGTCTCAGAGAGCTTCCCCATACCTTCTACTTCCAGAAGTATATGAATTCGTGTCGTTTTTTTTCTCTGCTGCTCTATGAAAGAGTCTTCTTGGACATCACATCAAGAACAGTGAGCTAAATCATATCCTGAAGTGTCATGGATTCATTCTAAGACCTAAGACATCACAGACGCTTAAGGAATAAACTCATCCTTTCCTCCTATCCAAAGCTAGCTGAGTGTTTATAGAGTCCCTTCAGTCAGCTGTAGTAAGCGTATATTCCTGCATGCATGCAAACTGAGAAAGTTTACTGATGACCAACAGAAGGGAAGGATAAAGGCTCAGTAACATCTAGACTAGGTTGAGCTCTGCAGTGCTGTATGATAAAACACACGTAAACAGATATGACTAATTCTTTAAAACAGAAGTCCAAAATTTCCAGGCACCTTAGAAATGCCCACCAAGTTTCCCCACCCACATCCCTCATCATGCTATATTCATGGCATTTTCATAGATCGGACATTTTCCTCCTGTCATAAAACGTTTTCTCCCTCCACAAAACAAACAAATAAACAAACAAACTACATTTGTACCTACGCTGGAGAGTCTCTAATACTAGGGGAATGATCTGATCTTCTAAAGTTAAGAATGCCTCAAGATTTATGGCATGAAGAAAACCCAGATCCACATCTGGTATCAGTCACCACAGCTTTAGTCAAGACAACGGCACCATACATCTCACATCCCAGTCAACAGCTATTATAGTCTCGTCACTATGTTCGCTGTCAAACCAAATTTTGATGAGGACAAATACCAAGTTAACCACATAGGAAAGGAAGCGTAACCACAAATGAGATGTTATCAGCGGGTTTCTTGAAAGAGATGCCTTGAGACCATTATTCTTTATTTTTATTTCAGCTGTCACCAACACTCTGCAGCGTGCAGATAAAACCCACAGTCTGAGCGGAGCAGAGAGACCTTGTCATCAGAAAAAAGCACAAGCACACCACTTGGGAAGACGTGGAGTTTCCTCAGGAGTGGAGTGAGAGGAACAGCATGCTGGCTACAGAAACAAGGTCTCCAGGGCATCTCACCTGGAAGCGCTGTAAGAGCGGACAAACACAGGCACAAGAGATAACAGCACAGACACTATATGCTGACAGCTCAATGGGAACAGAAATAGGAACCTAAATTATAACTAGGAACCTGAAATAACAACGTCACTGTACGATGACCTTATCTAAAGAGCTCAAGTTCTAGTCACATATTTTCAAGAAGCCCTGCTTTAACTGGAAGCCGTAAAAAGAAGAACTACTACTTGCAGGAAGGGAGGGTCCATCACATGAGAAATATGAGAAGACTCCCATTGTCAGGGAGACAGACCTGTTTAAGCAGAAGTTCAAATACCAGCACAAAGCTTTAACCTGTTATCGTTGTGCTCTGAGGACGCCAAGCTTTTAGCCTTCAGAAAGGCAAAGACAATGGCAGAAAACTCAAATGGTTTTAAAAAGGAGTCAATCAACTCATAAACGGAATTTATATGACTGTCTTGATAACAGGGGCCTGGACTTGGTGACACAAGATGCCCCTGACAGTCTTGACAGCACACCTCATTCTTGCTAATGCCACCATAAATCTTCCCAAAGGAAATTCTGCGTGGGCATAAAGCACCTGTTTAACCTTAACACACTGCGCCCTGTGGCCTGAAATTAGCAGCAGATGCTTGAACTGGAACCATAAGACTCCTCTGAGACTAATTCCATTTTCTAGTCTGCTGAATTTTTACACAAATTCCCCCGTAAGGAACTTCTTGCTGCCTAGCCCCTTACACGTTCGATATAGATCTACCAACAGTTAGTTTCTGTATCTCATTGTTCTTCTGTTTCTCTACAGTTCTCTTGCTTAAAATTGAATTTGTTGGTCCCACAATAATGTGCTTGAGCCTTGTGCTTCAAGCAGAGGCTTTAAAGGCCATCATTTAAAGGCCACATTACAGATCTTCCACCTCACCACTTCAGCATCCAGCACTGGGGATGTGCCATCACATTCAGATGATGAGGTTTCATCTTTAGAAACGTTTACACTGGGACTTCTCTTCCTCCCTTCGCGTTCTTCATTCTTTATCTTGAAGGGAGTTTCTGAAAGGAAAGTTATCTAAAGAAGTGACATCATGGAAGTGTCATGCTGGTGCTTTTTAGCATTTCATAAACCAGTTTTAACAGCAAGTGTTTATTCACCTGTTATCTTCCACCTGCAATTTGTTAGTGATAACGCTGGTGCTGCCAAGTTCTTAAGTCTCTTCCCCAGAAAGTGGTATTACACTAACTTACAAGCCACATGCATAATACATGTTCTAAAATATATATACATTTATTTCTTTTGCTCAGTTGGAGTAAATCTAATCTATTTCTATTCTGTGGATTGGGGCTTGTTAGTGTGTCATCCCTGGCTAATGCATACTTCTCGTATACTGAATATTGCTGTTTTTCAAGACTACTAATGAGCAAAATACCAAACCTGTTACTCTCCAAGTCAGTACAAAGAAAATAACAACACTTGTGAAACAAAGTGCTAATTCCCGAGTGTGGAAGTTCCAGATTTGAGATCAGTAGAGAAAAAATAAACACACACACACACCACCACATTTTAAATATAAATCTAGATTTTGAGGAAAAAAAAAAAAAAAGCCTAGAATTTGGGCTTACACAGATAAATACTCTGTCTCTGGAGACTGCAGTAAGTATGTACCTGCATAACATTTTCTAATTGAGTATCCAATTCGAAGTTTCCACTTGTTCATTCAAATGCAAATTAAACTAACCACAGCACAAATGCCCAGTCTGAGACACAAATTCAATTATAACAAGACAGTTGCTGAATTCTTAATATGGACAATTTTCTATACTTATGTATTTACATTTTAATGTAGACAGAAAAAAACTGGCAAGAGGCACATGCAAATTAGACTTCATGGTCCTTGATGTATATGATAAATTAAAATAGGCAACAAAAACAGTGGGGAAAGAGGAGCTCTGGGATTTTCTTTTACGCAAATGTTTTAATAACTTCTTTGAGAGACAGGCATGACCATTTTTGCCACTTTCTGTGGAGAGTTCTTCTCCGAGTGAAAGCCCAGCTGTCAGCACAGAACGATGACCTGGGACGGGTATTCACAACATGCCTACAGGTTGTTGAAAGGAGAGAAGAGGTCCTTAATCTGCACTACAGCAGCTTTTATTCTACTTTCAGATTACTTCATCCTCTTGGCTTTTGTAAACACCTTTGAAGTTTCAAATAATTAAGAGCGGAAGGTCTTCAAGCGATGATAGCTTCCTCAGACACCCAGGTCACAAAAGACTTTCAAAGCCTTGTTCCCCGCACAGAACTGAGCGGCCTCAGCAGCACCTCGACACACCAAGCCACCTCCAAGCAGCTCAATGCCACGCACGAGGGCCCCGAACATGTAGAAGAGGTACCCATACCTCCATTTCTGGCAGACGCCCACAGCACAACAGGGAGCAGATCCTTCCTTTAGGTTATGTGGCTCATCCCCAGAGAGTCCCACACCTCTTCCTCCTCTTCAACAGGCAGAGGCATTGGCACAGCTGGTCTGTTAGAAGTCCACTCCAGCAATAAGCAGCGGAGCCTTCACAACGCATACCTTGTGCTTTGACAACAACAAGCCACACTAACGCAGCAATTTAAATAACCCGTGTCAGAAAAATAGGACTACTTTTCCATGTCACATACTCGCAGGTCCAAAGTTTTAACCAGGTTTCCAAAGGCGCTTAATTCTTCCTGAAACTCAGCAGCTAGCAATGCTATGCTCTTGTTTTGGAAGCAGAAAGATGTTGTATCAATTTGTTTCGGACAGGGCATCAAAATTAAAAGCAAAACACACACACTTCTTCCCTTCACACACACACCCCTTACTTCTCTCGCTGAAAAAATAACATACTTTTTGTCCTAAAAATTCCACTGACATAAGTACCAGTTTCACAAATTACTTTATTTTTGAGATATATTCTCCCACTCTCTTGGTATTTGAACCCAAAAATAAAAAAATAAATATCCAAATCTTCACAGTATTTCTTAGATCATGGAGCTATGGAAAAAAAAATGCAAATTATCATACTATCTTCTCACACCTTCATAGCATTAAAAAACAGCAGAAAGACTTGAGGCGCTGTGATATGTAATGCAAAGCAAAAGATTGAAAGTGATTAACTGCAGCTTGTAGCATCGTAACTTCTGTTTGGGTGCTTTCTGGTGAGTTAAAACGTGACTAAGCTAAGCATAACACTTGAAATCATACAATTATTTGTGTACTTAGTTTTGAGACCTCTTGTACTTAGCTTTAATTTTTCTTCTAATAATATTTAGTGTAAAGGGCAAACATCAGAAGAGAACGTGCTAATACAGCACCGAGGAACATCCAACGTACCAATGTAAAGGGCACTGTAGTACCTTGATGACTAGCCCAGTAAAAACTTCTGAAGGGCAGAACTAAAACAAACAATATTTGCTTATGAGACCAAGAGCAGAGCAAAGTATAGCAATAAGCCTTACACAAAAACACCGGGCTTTTGAAGTCACCAACACTTCTTTTTCTTATATGTATTAGAGCAGGCTGTTCAGCATTAAGCACTCAAAGAAACTCAAAAGAACTTTCATGCCATGCCAGAGGCAATTGCATTAATTCATAATTTAAAGTCATTTTCTGTGTATATACACAATATACTAGTACAGAACTTCAGTACTTTAATGTTTCATTTTAATGAAGAAATTACAGATGCAACACACAAAGCAGACATCAGGCCACAATGATGTCAATGGCAGAGTTGTAACCTTGCAATATGACAGAATTAGTTCTCCAGCATTAGAAATTCTCAGGGACTTCCCTGCTTATTTAGCATGCTTAAAAATAATTGTAATACTGATATTACAAAGAACTCCCAGTATTTCTAAAGGCGAAACTTTACTGGTGTGTTTATGAGTCACCCACTACAAAGATACAAATTACTACCAAAATTAAATAATTTCTAAGATCAACAAAAGGAATTAAGTTCCAGTAACAGCTCATCTTCAAATTAAAAATAATTACATACATTAAAAAAAGCAAAACCTCAACAGGCAAGCTAACTTAAGTGGACAGAAACCACACAACAACCTACTTCCATTACGGACACCAATACTTACAGAAAACAATTCCTGTGATCTCACATTAAAATAGTTTTGAAAGAACAATATATCACAGAAGGAAATTACTACTCTTTCACTTCCTGAAGTTTTGTAAAAAAATACCAAAGGGACATACAAGGCCTCAGTCTTAGTCAAAAAACTCTGGAAAAAAAAATCCTGTTTTGCTGCTTAATTGGAAGAGCTGCTTAAAGTGACCTTCTAAATGATGAGGCATAATTAGAATGCCCCACTTTCGCAGCATGTAAATGAATTAAAGCAAGAGAAGGTACTGGACAGCTTCCTCAGTGCTTAAGGCACCCGAAGGTGTTTTTGAGCACTGGTTGTGAAGGGACACGTAGTCCATCTTGGAAGAATCTTCCTAAGAGGACAATTCAAGCACACACAATTAGCTGGAAACTGCACATCTCGAGAGCAACTTGACGTGCCTCTTCATTACCTCGCCTGATGAGGCAAGGCTGTGAGAGAGCCATGGTGAACAAGGGGAATAAGACAGCCAGAATGTCACGGACTGGGAAGGGAGGAGCGGAAAAGTAGAATTTACCCAGTACCAGGTGCCTCAAACCACAGGAAACGGCAACAAGTTTGAAACGTGGGTATGCTCTAAAGCCAAGCATCTCCAAAGCAGCAGGTCCAACTATGCCGAAAGGTCTCTCTTTAGGAGGAAAAAAGGTCGAGGATTTCACGAGACAGACTATGCTGGTGTTGAAAACAATGCTATGCCAGTGGGATGCCTTGCTCATCGTCAATTACCAATTCAAAAATACCATCCAACTTGTATTTCCAATATAAAAATGCAGACAGTAAACTGTAAGAAGCATCTGCCACACTATATGAAAATACAGCGATCAGGAGTGCACTCGTACCACTGCTTCTCCTTTCCTTAAAGTGTTTCTACCATATAGAAACAGACACAAACTAGTTTCATTAATACGGGATAGCACACCCGCCTCAAAGGCCGTGGAAGTACTAGATGAAGAGCACAGTAAAAGAGGCCAGGGATTTTTGTATACATGTTTTACTATTTGCATAAAAAAAGGCAGCTCGAACATTCTTATCCCACATAAAACTACCCGTTGGACAACAGCAGTGAGATCAATGAACTTTTGTAACAGCTCCGCATACTTCTCCAGATGTTTACGTACATTATTCTCAGAAGAGGAAAAAAAAAACAGGTTAAACATCTCCACCAGTCACTTTCTTGTGATAGATCCTTATTAAATACATACAGGTAGCTGACACCACTTACATACAGAAAATTTCAAGAAGGAAGCATCCACTACTTGCTTTTAATTTGATCAAAAGTAGGTTTTGATACCATGATACCTTAAAAAGAGTTAAAGGTGCAACATCTAACACACTAAGGCAACATCTGCACTATTTACTCAGAAATTAAAAGTTACTGAAGGAGTTATTCCAGAGAGGCCTATCCAAAACATGGCATTTAAGAGATCTTTGTGAAGCACCACTGATGGCTGGAAAAGAATTTAGGCTTATCTTTCTTTGGTTGGTGCAATCCTTTACAAGTATAAACAAGGAAATAATCTTCCAGCTCGCTTTGAGCTGACAGAGAAGTATGAAAGCATTTTGATACTGTGCCTTACTGCTTTTGTCCGATTGCCAGCAACTACAAAATCCCAACAGCTGCAGGAGAAGGAGCGTGGCTACTCTAGAAAGAAGCCATCTGTGTCTGCAGGCAGAGGCTACACTATCAAGCCCTTGCTCTGGTTCCTAGGAACGCTCTCCAGTCAAGGGACAGGCTGCTGTGCCTGCCTGGGAGGTACGGACTAAGACATCCTTCAATGTCCTCTCATGCCAAGATGAGATTTCCAGGTGGGATTTTCCAGCTGTTATTCAATATGCAGCAGTGCAGAACTTGCCACCTTGTCCACAGATTATTAAACTGATGAGAACAGGTCCTACCCACCTGCAATACCATCCTAGAGCTGTGCCTGTTGTAGCCTGGCTGCCTACTGCAGAGTCCTTTGTATGATCCTCCAGAACTGTCATTCATTGCTCAAAACATCCAAGCCACTGTACTTGAATGGCAGCAGCCAACAGAAATGACAGTTCCTTAAGGAGGAAGTGTGGTTATACCAGCTGGAAAGCTGCAGGAGGGGAGAAGCACAGCCCTACTCCAGAACCCTCCAATGCCTAAAGCCAAGCACAGACAAGCACGTGGTGAGGCACATCACATCCAGCCCCAGGCACAGACTGCGAGGACAGCTGTAGCAAACCCTCCCTCCTCCCCAGCAAAGACAATCTGATCACAGCTTGAAATGGTATTAGGTGTAACACGCGCAAAACCCATTCACCAGTGCATTCACACCAAACGCTGTTGCTGGTAGAGACCTTCAGTTTAAGCATGTAGGTTTTCCATCTGTCAGTCGGACTTTGCTATGCTACGGAAACATTAAAGCACAAACTAGGCAAATGGATCAAAGTTCGGCAATAACAACACAGAGATTAGAGGATAAAATTCTACGGTGTCACTTATTACTATTTTATCTTCCTCTTCCAACTTCCCTTTCTGCAATGACATCAAAGCTACTTCAGCATGACTCAGTAAGTGACCTTATAGGGAATGAAATTTAAAGATTAAAATAACAACTGCATTTCAGTTATATTTACATATAACACATGGGGGCTTTTAAGTGCAGATTTTCTTCCCCACCAGAATTACTTTTCTTCCAATTGAATCTTCTTTCTCTTCATTCATTTCAAATTCGTTGAAATGGTAATGGTCTAGAAATTATTTCTAGTCAAACTATCACTATAAGACCATAACCACATTTTTGTGCCAACAAGTTAATTTCTTTGTTTTTTGTTTTTAATATTTTGAGAAAGGTAGGTATACTTATATCCATTTCATAAACCTGTGGAAAAAATAAAAATATGAGAAGAAAAAAAAACAAAAAAAAAATCAAGAACACCCTTCATTGCATGTTAGAACATTAATGTTAAAATAAATCACATGCTTGGAAATGTGTTAGCAACCCATATATTTATTTCTTTGTAATTGAATCATCCTCTTAAGGCATACAAGCACCCTCCTGTACAGTTTAGTTGGCCATTCAGTTGTTTGTTAAAAAAAAAATCCTGACTCTCCCCACGCAGAGTACCCTATAACCAGAAGTACACGTTAATCTGCA
The DNA here is from genome assembly GCF_047663525.1 of Anas platyrhynchos. Lineage (NCBI taxonomy): Eukaryota > Metazoa > Chordata > Aves > Anseriformes > Anatidae > Anas > Anas platyrhynchos. The sequence continues at coordinate 91,360,909 of NC_092587.1, read as the reverse complement.
GGCACCAGTTTGTGAAATCCTCTAGTATGACTTGCTTTCCTTGCATCTGTATTTGCACAGCTTTTGAGGAATAAGGCAAAATAGCATTTGCACGTAGTAACACTACAGACAGTTTAAAACACATTCAACGAGCACATCTCCCACCCAACCCACATTAAAGGTTTAAAAGAAATCCCTGCATTTCCTTAGCGTGACAAAAAAAGACGGAGATGGCAGAGTATTTGGATCATCATCTATGTTGTATTACTCTTCTACTTTGTATTCTGAAAAAAAAAAGTGAACTGCCAACAAAATGCTTTATGTCATTGATTTTTAAATTAAAAAATACTTTCGTAACTGATCATCAGAAGAAACTCATAACAAAAAAATGAGCTTTAATAATATTCACTACACACTGAATCATGAGGGTTTATTGGTAATAAAACACTTGATTACAGACTCAATTATTGATGAAGATAAATGAAGTACGGTTATATCATTTTTATAAGCTGTGCAAATGTAAACTAGAAAGCAAGGAACCATTCCTGATTTTTATGCCTAGAGCTACTAAGAGATGCAGTGTGACCAGCAGGACTAGGGAGGTGATCGTCCCCCTGTACTCGGCGCTGGTGAGGCCGCACCTCGAGTACTGTGTTCAGTTTTGGGCCCCTCGCTACAAGAAGGACATCGAGGTGCTTGAGCGGGTCCAGAGAAGGGCGACGAAGCTGGTGAAGGGCCTGGAGAACAAGTCCTACGAGGAGCGGCTGAAGGAGCTGGGCTTGTTCAGCCTGGAGAAGAGGAGGCTCAGGGGCGACCTTATCGCTCTCTATAGATACCTTAAATGAGGCTGTAGAGAGGTGGGGGTTGGCCTGTTCTCCCACGTGCCTGGTGACAGGACGAGGGGGAATGGGCTTAAGTTGTGCCAGGGGAGTTTTAGGTTAGATGTTAGGAAGAACTTCTTTACTGAAAGGGTTGTGAGGCATTGGAACAGGCTGCCCAGGGAGGTGGTGGAGTCACCATCCCTGGAAGTCTTCAAAAGACGTTTAGATGTAGAGCTTAGGGATATGGTTTAGTGGGGACTGTTAGTGTTAGGTTAGAGGTTGGACTCGATGATCTTGAGGTCTCTTCCAACCTAGAAATTCTGTGATTCTGTGATTTTAAAAAGAATTCAATCTGCTACAGCCCTTGTTCCCTCCATTTTGCCTTTCCCTCACCTTTCCCATCCCCATCCACTTTGTCCCTTCACCTTGCTACTTCCACTGTCCTTCATGAGTTCCTTCCCTTACTTCCAAGCAAGACAAGCATCCTGGGTACCTCAACCTGTCTCTTCCCTGGTGCCACCACCCTGGATGAAAGGAGCAGCTTCCACCTCCTTCTCTGCCTGCCCAGAGGGTTAGTCATCTGCCAGCCCACTCTGCAGCAGCCCTACTACACCTACAGCACCTGCTAGTGGGGTAACCCTGCCAGGAGGAGGAAGAGGTGCTGAACCTCAGCCTCCTCTTGTCCCTACACAGTTAGCTGTGCCCATATGGTGTCCTCCTTCTGCTCATGCAGGACTTCGAGAAAATCTGAGAAGTCTCCAACTAGTGCAGCAAGAGAACTATGAGGAAACAGCACAAATTAATTCCCAGTGCAGCACCATGGGACAGCAGATGCTCTTACCATACCAAAGAGCTCTGCTCATTCAAGCATCTTGAACTACCCCGAGCAGCACTTAGCACCCCAGAAAACCACTGGTAGAAGAAACTCTCCCAACCCCGCATTCCCTTGCTGAGCAGAGAGTTTGTTAAACCAGCTGTGTGATCTGAATTCCCTGCCGGAATCTGTGTGGACAGTCAGGACAACTTGAGAAGACTGCCAAGATCTTGGAGAACAGGAAAAATAGCCTGAATAAAAATAGATAATGAAATTTGAATGAGAATCAAGCCAGGTTGCTATTCTTAGTATTGCTTCCAGTTAAATAAAGATTTCTGGTTAAACAAAGATATCAAGCGCACCTAGAAAATGCTTTAATTTTCCCTGCTGTTGCAATCTGCAGCAGGCAGACTAGTTTCCCAGTGAGGACCTAGGAAGCAACAGCAACAACAAACAACATTTTGCAAGCTTAGAATGACTGATCGCCACCACAGAGACTAAAATAAAAGTTATCCATCGGTTTAAAAATAGAGTAGCATTCAGAAAACTTTAATTTAGTCAGTTACAAAAAAAAAAAAAAAAAGATCAGATAGAGACAGAAAAGGCAATTAATGAGAGCCTGACAAGTGCCGATGAAAGGGTCTTTGAAAAACAGGAGGCTAAAAATGCACTGTGATTCAGGAACTGGTCTTTAAAAGCTAGCCTTGAACAAGAAATAACAAATATTTGTGTAAATAACTCTGAATTAACATAAAGGTCGTTTTTTTTCTTGATTAAAAGGAAAGGAAAAACAAGTGAAAACATCAGATAAAGAACGTAGTTTCAGTACAGCTTAAAATACTCATGAAGAAAAAAAGAAAAGTAAAAATTGGGAAAAAAAAGAGGTGTAAGACCACCAATTGCAAGAATTAACGTTACTCTATGCAAGATAGCTGAGAAATAAAAGCAATTAAATACCCCACCAGTAAATTACACCTGCAACTGTGGCTAAAGGAGCAACTTGATCCAGTAACTTCTGATAGCTGCAGTCTCCAATATTTCAGAGCTTTAAAGAATAGAGAAATAGTTTGTGTCTAAGGACTTTTTAAAAAATAACTCGATGAAAGAAGTGATGCAGAGGTACGTAGCTGAGAGAACATGCTGCAATACACCCAAAAAGCAACTTAAGTAAACCCAGCAGAAGCCTGCAGAAATGACAGTCAATAAAGCAAACAACTATGCTATGACACATGAACAAAAATAAAGGAGCATTTGATAAGACGACACTTCAAGAATAGGAACATGAGAGCTTGTGTACGGACAGTGAATGCTGTCTTAAATGGGCTAGTAGGACTGGAAGATTGATAATTTTCTGACACAATGCATTCATAGCCTGTCAGCACGAACAAGCAACTTCTGCACAAAATTTCAACTCCTTAGTGAAAAAAATTGTAGGAAAACAGTAAAAATAAAAGAAAAAGAGTTATCCTTAGTTGCTGTCTTCCGTATCAGGAAATTCTGACCACTTGTGCATAAACTACTCATGCAGGGATTCATCAGTGCAAACCTTCTTAAAGTCTTGCTCTTCGTGTTAAAAAAGAAAAAAAAAAAGCCAGAAGCTTTTTGCTACAAGCAAAAGCTACAAGCAAAAATGAGAAAGCAAGTAGCTCATGAGAAAGTATATGCCATCATCTTTGTCCTGGGACATCTGCAGTTTACAAATATATGGAAATAACATACAGCCATTTACAGAAAATTATTACAGCTCACAACCTTTGCTAACTAGGTCGCTGGCTGGGTAATTGATTAGCAAAATGGTAACCACAGTTTCATTTTTCTAGCTTCTGATAAGCAGCAGCTACATAATTAATTTGCAATATGCATATGATTGCACTGATATGAAAGCCTGTATATGAAACATGGATATTTCATCTAAAGTTTCATCCGTTTCACTGCCTGCTTTCAAAGAGTGAACTAAAATCACCACAAAAAAAAAAAAAAGGAATATTTTGGTTTGACTACTGCAGTGAATTTGGTGTCGTTATTGGGTATATTACCCAAGACAAACGAGATACAAGACAAGACTTTACTCACGTGAGTGTTCTGGGAACAGCCCTACTTTTACAGGCTGCGCTTGGTAACTAAACTCCTAATCAGATTGCTCTGGCATCAAACATACTTGGATATTCTTGGATATTTATGCACTCATGAAAGGATTTAAAGTGTTCTAAAGGAAATGAAAACACGAGAGGGCTTTTTTAAAAAGAGTGTGTATAAAGTCAGAAAAATATTTATTTATTTTTATTCAAAGAATTGTTCTAAGTTTTCTTCATCTACCTCTGGAATTCACATCCACAATATGGCTTGAAGTGGAGACCCTGCACTTCTGAACTCCTTTTCAACAACAGTGAGGAAGCAAGCTACGTGGTCTCCAACCTGTTACAGCCATTAGAGGAGTAAAGTAGCTGAACCATACATTTACCAGTTTTAATGCTCAACTATTTAACTGCAATAGTTGAGAAAATAACACTTTACTTTTCTTAAATGAAAAATGAAGGGGGTGAGGGAGAGCTGTTAGGGTCCAAAGGAGGGCTACAAAGATTGTGAGGGGTCTGGAGGACAAGACAGTATGAGGAGTGGCTGAGGGCCCTTGGTTTGCTCAGCCCAGAGCAGAGCAGTCTGAGGGGAGGCCTCATGGCGGCCTGCAGCTCCCTCACGAGGGGAGCGGAGGGGCAGTCGCTGAGCTCTGCTCTCTGGGGACAGCGACAGGACCCGAGGGCACGGCATGGAGCTGGGACAGGGGAGGGTCAGGCTGGGGGTTAGGGAAAGGGTCTGCACCCAGAGGGTGGTCAGGCACAGGGGCTGGCTCCCCACGGCTGTGGCCACAGCACCGAGCCTGAGGGAGTTCAAGAAGTGTTTTGGACTATGGTCTCAGACCTAAGGTCTGATTTTTTGTGTGGTCCTTTGGGGACCCAGGAGTTGGACTCTATGATCCTTGTGAGTCTCTACTAACTTGGGGTATTCTGTAATTCTATACTACCCCCTCCTCCCTTCCCTAAATTCTGCTAGACGTATTCTCCATCACTACCACCCATCTCTAAATAAACAGTTTTTCATGGGGAACACGAAAAGCAAAGAACATCACTAGCTTAAATCAACAACCACTGCTAAAACAGTCACAAATATGTACAAACAGGTACAAGACCAAAATCGTTTTGTAGGCTAGGCTCTACAGGAGATGTGAAAGTCACTTCAGGAAGACTATAATCTTATTTTAACTGTTGAAACCGAAAGTAACCACAAGTAACTTCTCCCCTGTGAAAGACTGGAAACAAAAGGAACTACCCCGTAATGCTTTTCTGAGAGGGAACCTAGGAGTTCTCTCAGGAGAGTTCAGCCTTTCCCTCAGGAGGCACACAGAAAAACACTCCAGCTCTTCTCCCCCCCCCCCCCCCCCCCCCCCTTCCCATTTATTCCCTTAATAAAATGTCTCCCTTCGTCTCCCTTCTCTCCTTGTTTCAACTTCTGGTCTCATTTTCATCCTTCTGCTTATGGGTAAATAAAGTTACAACTCCTTTGACACCTTGCCTCTGGCAAGCATTGGCAACAATCAGACTCCGACCATTCTGTTTTCTCCTTTAACACCTGCAAAAGGACAGCCTCTGACACATACTTTGGTAGTCAAATTCTGATTAATTAGCTGTATCAGAATAGTCTGCTAATATAAACACAGCTCCTATCAGCATGTGCACTACTGCCAGCATATCAAACAGTTCTCCCTCCCTCTTCTTCACCCCTGCTTTGCTTTTAGCAGTGAGGCCTGCTAGAGAAAGTGCATCCACACTAGTGCTTGGGCTAGCTCATTATGTTCGTGATCAACATCACCCTTTATCTGATGGTGTCCTCTCCAGATCTTCACAAAAAGCAAAGCTTGTGTTTAATGACCCACAGGGAGAAAACAAGAGCATCCTTCTTTCCTTTCCATAGCCTCCTGCCGGCCTAGAGCACAAGGCTCTCCACACGTGTGTGTACACAGACGAGTCAAAGCAAAGGGACTTGGAATCCTCTCCACGTTCACTTCTGATAGACTCTGACTTCCCTTGCAATTTACAGCTAATCACCTGTCCCCATGCCTCAATTATTCCTAGCCTGGAAAATTTTGCAATTAAACAACTTTGAGGTGGTGTCTGAGATGACAGATAAGCCTGTGATTAAAAGATTCATGTTGTCACGATACTATAGGCATGGTTAGGGCAAGCCAAAAAGCAGTTGTGAACGGGGTTAAACGAATTTCTTCTCATTCTTGCTTTACCCTGAGCACAAAGTTCAAGTAGAAGGCACTGCACCAGAGCTAGGCACGGTGCCTTCTAGTTTCAAATACTCAGGCAAATCAATCTTCCAGTGACATGCATGTCTGCTGCAAAGAGAAAAGGGCACTTATTGGTGTTTAGTAACTTCTCTTTTCTCCCAGTAAGCTTTCTTGCTTTCTATCACAAGGCTATGCACTGTGAGCCAAGATCTTACAGTTTTCCACTGAAATAATTTAAAAATATCTCGACATAAGCATCTTGAAGCTAGTCACGACAATCCTTCCTTTACTTCGGTTTTGCAGTCTTCCAGCCTGCTAAAAATGTATTTTCAGAAGGATTTGGAACAACTTAGATGGTCATTATTCACAATAATCTAACAAAATATTCTTCACTGAAGGTTAATATTGAAAAATACATGTTCAAATTAGAACTATTTGGAGAGTTTATTTTAAATAGAAATTACAATATCTCTTTGAAAAGTGGGGCACAAACAACACACAAATGGGACTATAACTGAATTAATCTATGCTGCAAAACAAACAAGTTATCATCACAGGACTTGATAGCCATGCATTTAGATATATCGTAATCTCAAAACTAATAAGAAGGCATAACTATAAAATGGATCTCTTACATTAAGTCTCATAAAAGACTCAAAACTGCAAATCTGTTCTAAAGGATTTCCTCACATTTTAATTAACAGTCATAAAAAAAATTGTGATGAGATAATCTCAGTTTATATAGAAGCATTTTCTCCATTTAAAATTATACTCAAGAAAGCTTAGTAAGCTGCATATTCCCTGCTGACAGGCATAAAAAAAATCCTCCCTCATATATTATATTTTACATATGGAAAAACCATGTGTGTGCAATTTGAACACAGAGGCTTAAGAAGTCAGCAGAAGAGGTGAATTACCACTTGCATCATACTTCGGAAGACTGAACCTTTGCAAAATGAGAGCCCCCTGCCTAAACTGTTTCCTCTGAGTTGCATTAGCCAGAAATCTTCGGCAAAGGAGAAGAAACACCCTATAGCTCACAGATATCCAAGATCATAGCAGTCTCCAAGCCACCAGTTACTGCTTATTGTGTCTTTGTGGGTCCCCTCTACAAGGACCACACTGCCTCTAGTCTAAAAATTTATTCTTTAAGAATATACTTAATTACTTGAATAACTTCAAATCTGGATGTTCAAATATGTGCTGGATGGTGGCCCAAGACTATTGGGTAAGCCTAATTTCAAGATTTTGCAACTTCACACAGTTTCAGTCACAGACATCCAACGTCAACTGAAAGACAAGCAAGCAGTCGAAGCTTCCCAATTCAGTCATACGCCAAAGCTCAGACAAGAAAAATAGCCGGCCACTGCAATTTCATTAGCAAGGAGTCATACAGCTATATTTATTACAGTCTTCATATTAAACAACTAACATTTCTTTGGAATTTGAATTAATTTATTGTAAGATTAAAGGCTTATTTGCTCATGATCTTCTCATCTCGGGAACATCTTAAATGATCACAGCATAAGGTGTGTCTTACTCTAGAGAGAATCCGAAAGCTCACTAAGGACAGAGCGAGACATTTAGGTCAAATAACGATTATGCTTAGCATATGACATACTTTCCAGACGCTTTACTTCATACACAAAGCAACTTGCAAAGACTGGAAGAAGGTATTAAGGCTTTCCCCCACACTCAAAAAAAGACTCTCAACACAAGCAGTGTTTAGGTTAACCGAGGTGACCCAGGAGCAGAAGAGGGAGGGCTCCTCAGGAAGGACACGTTGGCCCTGACAGTGAGCAGCCTACAAGCACAGCCCAATAGGCACCATGTGGAAACACTTCAGCCTCTTCTTCAGCCACTTCTCCACTTGGGCCTGGAGAAGTCATGGTGGGGAGATGGGCATCTTGGTGAGGCTGGAAACAGCACTGTGCTGTGTGACTAACAGGAGAGGGGACATGTTGCTGAGGGTGGTGGTGTGGCAGCACACAGTCTTGATGAAGGATGATGGCCTGCCAATTACAGCAGGTAGAAGGAAGGGGAGGAGGCAGAGTACATGCCAAACCAAAGAGCATGAAGTGATGTGGAGAAGGAAAAGCAAGAACTATTCATCTTGAAAGCTGTTTTTCCCCTGCTTTCTGTGGTCTCTGCTACTGTCTTCTGCTCCTCTACCTTAAAACACCCATTCAGTAGATCCACCTTAAGCCCAAGAACTTTCCAGAAAGCTTCCACAGAAAGCTTGCTCCTCTCCCTCCACCACTCACTTCCCCTGCCAGAAAAACCTCAAGCAGTGCTGCTGTGCGGAAGACTTACCTTCACATTTCTGCCTCGAGGGGCCTGTGGGCCACACATCGCCATCAGGGAAGCCTGCACTCGCTCTGCGCTGCCGAAGCTGGGGCTCTCGGCTTCCCCCAGCCACTGCCCGCCATCTTCTCGGCGGGAGTGGGTTTGACAAAGGAGGGCCAGAAGCGTGGTTTCCCTCAGGTTAAGCTGGCTGCTCTCCAAAAGTTCAGATTCGCAAGTCTCTGACAAAAATGCATGAGGTGCAGCTCCTTCTGGTCACCAAAACAGCAGAAATTTTGATCTCACTACTGCCTGTCCTGGCAGTATTCTTTCACAGGCCTTGTCAAATGAAGTTTCATCCATCTTGGTCGCCACCGAAAGGCCCCATTCTGTGGTTTCTTCCTGCAGGCCTGATGGGTACGCCAAATTTATCACACAGAACTAAGCAATTTGTCTTCCACCTGTGCACACCGCTCCCTGTGGAGATGGTGACTCACGTCTTTGGTCTGGCCTGCAGTTACTGTCAGCAAGCTTCTCTTTCAGCTGTGATCCAGCCAGGAGCATTTGCTTACAGAGTAGTGGGAAAAAAATGAACTTTTAAATTAAAAACAAAACAAAAAGAATACAGCTTCTTTTTCACATTAATACATCTCAAAGATTCAAAGAACCGTTCTTGCAGTACTTCAGCTTTCTTTAATTGTTATAACTTCTAAAGCCTCAGCTCCCCAAAAGTAAAATCAGAGAGATGTACTAGGCAACGAGTGAAGTTTAGCAAATAAAATATGCTAACAAAAAGACATTTTCTATTTCTCAGCCTGAAATGCTCCCAAATACCTTTTGATGTTCAAGTGCAGCTTATAAATCAAAAAAGCCTCTCTTAGGTAATTTTGTTTTCTTTAAACCACTGTTCTCAACACTTCTTAAGCATCAAGGTGAAAAGATTGAAATCGTAGGGTAAGAATTTCAGTATTCCATTTTTTGTAATCTTTTTTCTTTTTCCACAAACTTGGAAAGAAGTTCAGATTCCCCTCCATATAAAACAGTAGAAAAGCAAACAGCTTCTTCCAGTGTGAATCAGCATGCTGGCTCACTTCACACACTTCTAAAGCAGCCACACACACATGCCATCAGGAGAAGAGACTGCAGCTGGCAATACACAGACATTCACCAGTGCTCAGCCCAGTCCTTTCCTGCTGCAGAGCAAAGAAATCCCTTTCTGGAGCAGCTTCTGCTCCCAGTCCTGGTGGGCACATGTTATTTTCAGGTGCTCAATTTTCAGGTGCTCATCACACCACAGATCCCTCCTGCCCAGCCTCTAGTGAAAAGTTGGGCTTACTCTGACACAGGAGAGCTCTTTAACATGCTATGTCTGCAAATACAATTTGTGCAAGGCTAAGCACCATGGACTCACACAATGGCAACAGCAATTATCAAGGATGTATGCCTGCTGCAGAAGCAGCACATAAAAAAATCTTCTGGCCCTCCATTTATGACTTTACTGAGGAGCCAAAGGCCACGAAGTGCTCACAATGTTTGAAATTGCCACAAGAAACAAAAAAGCTCAATCATTTTCTCCACCAGTTGAGTACCAGAGTTTGTTAGACCACTCAAATACTCCCAAATGAAATGAATGCTGTGGTACTTACCACCCTAGCTTAGCAGTGTGGGACTACTGACATGTGCAAGGGAAAACAAAAATGAAACAGAAACAACCTACATGCACAGTGACCTCTCCCAAGCCACTACCAGTCCCAGTTCAAAACAGTGATGTCTGTAAGCAGAAGAATGCTGTTTGAAAAACCTGGCATATGCACAGAAAGCCTATGAAACTTTAACTTATTTGAGGGATCACTGATCACTTTCCTCCTTCCTTAAATGACATTTTAGAAAATAAAGTTTAAAAATAATAATATAAACCAACCAGTTCTCCATCTTCCCTAAGCAAACGGAAATAAAGTTTTGTGTTTTTTTTTTTTTTCCTTTTTAAAGTTATCATTGAGGAAGATACTGGGAAATACAAGCCAAGTGTTTCATTAACATAGAAAATTTAGGTCTTAGCATCACATTTTGAATAATCATAGATAAAACATTTATTTTTCCTAGTATCTTTTCTTCTCTGCCTTCCTGAAGGTGGTGATGGTCCATCTCTAAAGAAAAAAATTGAAAAAACTCCAGACTTTACAAAAAATTTCAGCAAGAAAAAAAAATATTGCAATACTCCCATTAAAGCTCCTATTAAGATCTTCACTTCTGGATTTATATACAGTTTACTATGCTCGTTCACAGAATATCCAGATTATAAAACATTAGCCTCCTTCTGTGGTTATGAAAAAAAAAAAAAAAAAAAGCCATGTTGTACAGTAGATTGAAAAACAGTAACAAATATTTTTCTACCACAGGAAGAAATCCTCCTCACAAGGAGCCATGGTCTCCAGCATGCCTGCGTTCTGCTCTTTCACACTTGCATGAAAAGACTCCTAGAACTGTCATTGCTGTTTACAGATGACAACATCTTGAAGGAAGACTAGCAACCATCAAAAAGAAAAAAAAAAAAAAAAAAAAAAAAAAAGAACGATTTGTGAGCCTGTTGTGAATTTGAATCCACACCTAAAGCAAGGCACCCTGCCATACTAAGAAGACTAGGTTTTCATATATGCTTATGCAAAGCACTTTCCAAATGTGCTATTTCCAAACCCATTATCTGGGCCTCAGGAGTAACTAGATACAAATCCACAACAGTAATTCGTTTCAAGGAAGTAGAAACACTGTGTCTGCCCAGAAAAATTAATAAGCTATTGAAGTAAAATATCAACTTCAATCTCATGAAATTGGACTGTGAATTCCAGCTAAAAAAAAAGTGATTCACCTGCCTCTGCTACCACGTGTGCGGATGTCATCCCTCACAGCACCCGACTTCTTTCTGGATGAAGCTTCTGCCAGCTCACACTCACCCATTCAGTATTCATTAAAGAAATACACTGCTTTATTCATTTCTCTATGCCCTCTGCATCTGATGTAATGGAAACAGAGCCAGAGATCATGAGCATACCGAGTACGCCGAAGCCCATCTTTCTTTATCACTGCTGTACTCACAGATGGAAATAACGATAAAAAAGCGACCCACGGAGCTCTTTGCACACCATCCAGAGCCAGAGAACAAAGTGACACCCCTAAAGCAAGCAGATAGCTCTCTGCAGCAGTTCAGAGGGTAAGCATGCCCCTAGCAAAAGCAGGGAATTTGTCAAGCTTGGGAGGAATACAGATCCTTTGCCTGCCACCATGGACACTGGAGCTGACCACTGCTACGATGTTTTTCTGCCCTCTGGCTCTTCAAGTGCATGCTGTCCAAGAGTACCTCCACAGCACCAGCTGTGGGAAGGTGGCAGCCAGCACACCCTGACACCCAGCTCCATCCCCACCCCCTCCCCTATAACAAGACATCATTCCCAGCTTCTGTCTGGTTGGCTCTCATACAGCCACGATACATCTCTTACAGCCCCCAGATAAACACTTTGATATGTGCACTGATGGACTCTGTGAATCTCTGCTGAAAGAGGGCTCACTTGCATCTTCTAGTGCATGCATGGTTTGGTTATCACCCTTACAACACAAGTTATTTTCTTACCATCTCAAAAGTTTTAGACTCCTTCCCTGAAGAAGACGGACAGAAGTCTCTGATTTAACACCGCAGGGTTCTTAAGAAAGTGATAAGGACTGACAAGTAATGACCTGCAGACACAAGTGAGTTTAGATGAAATACCAGACCCTGACCCTTACAAAACTTGCAGATGAGCTTTTGGGAGACACACTCGGACATCAGACATGCACGTAGACACTTAGGAATTTGCTGCTGTGGGGCACCACACATTAACCAGGGTTAAACCTGGGGAGTAAAGGTTATACTTAAGGACTTAAACTTCAAAGCTAAGGCAGAACATGTTGCATCACTCAGCTGTGTGAGATGACTAAGGTGAAACTGAACCATGGAACGGGTGCCCCTTCAAAAGGCAAAGCCCTTAGAGTTACAGAAGCCATGGCAAGAGCTAAACTACTATGGCAAAATATTTTCAGAAAGTTTAAAACATTTGATGAAGAATAAACCAACACCTTTGCTAACAACAGAAAGATGCAAAATGTAACTGTATGCAACGTGAAGTCACTGTCATTATTTGCTTATAGTAATGTTGGCTATTTAAATCTGCAGATCCGTCTGCACAGCCAGCTCTGTATAGTAAGAGCTCTTACACGCACAAGAACCCCACAGTAAGAAATGTAATTTACTAATATAAAGTAGAAACTGGGGGGATGTTCATAATACTGACCTCCATATTACTTCTGTGCAGACAAGGTTCAAGATAAGCAGTAGAAGTTGCTTGAGAAGTGAGGAGTAACGTTTAAAAAAAGAAACTTGACAAAAATTTCAGTCACGAATTAAAGCTGGAAAAATTATCCCATTGTCTATTTTTCAAGCCATCAAGTGCAAGTGCCAAATACTTTCTTGATTTACGTCACTAGCTGTCAGTGTCAGAAACTTAAAACTTTCCCAGTTTGCAAAGGCAAACCTCATAATGCTGCATCGATATTAATGAGTTAATTTTAATATGTAATACTTATCCTATTATCTTGTCTATATGCAAGCACTTTTTATAGTACTTGATGTTAACTACCAAGAATGAAGGAATAAATTCAGAACTTTTCTCTTCTGAAATAACATGCCTGTACCAAAGTTCCCCAAATACTGCCTAAACACTCAGTTCCTCCTCCTTGATTTTTTGTTCTATATATGGCTTTGTATGTAACAGACATTACATTAATCTGCACTCTCCAAAACCACTAGAACAAGTCAACAAACACAATTTTATCCAAATGGGTAACAGAATTCACTCAGCTAAATGCATGCTGTTTTCTAGATTTCACAAAGCAAAATTGCATCCCAAAATGGATTAATACCGTAGGCTAATACCCTACATAACAGCAGCTGAACATTTCAGAAGCTCATGCCACAAAATAATATTAAAACTTTTCACTTGCTTTCAACTGTACATTGCTTTAACCCCAATTTAAACTGAGTATTCTCTGTAAGATACTCAGTTACAGAGCCTTATGTGAAAGTTTACCATTCCACCCCACAGATAACATGCCTCAGCCCTTACTTGTCCTAATATATGAACCTTGGCAACTCTTCCTAGCAAGCTCACTCAAGTCAGAGTTCCTGAAAAATAAGTTGCTCTACTTGTTACAAACAAACAAAAAAGAAACCATACTGAAATGGGTATATGTCAGCTCCATAAAATACCATGTTTAACTCTAGCTGTACACAAGCTTCACCTATTTTATAATCTAATATCTAGTGTCATTTTCTCTAGTTAAATTGAAAAATTAGTGGAAAAAATAGGTAGTTTCTGCAGCAGCAAGTCAAGCAACAAAGGTCATTTGTACAGCATAAAAACAATGCTGAGTTCATTACAAGTTTACTTAAAGTCAACTTGAATTAAAAGGATTTTTATTTTTAATAGAAGGGACTGGCCCTTAATGAGGCCTCACAGCTAGTCTCAAAATAGTCTGATGAGAAATAATATCAGAAGAAAAAAAAAAAAGAAAAAAAAGAACTGAACCCAAGAAAAATACAATGTCCAAAGTTTGCAGAACAATTTCTGGCTTTCTGCATTTCGCCATTTGTATGTTAGAGACACAGAATGGGTTAAAAGCATATGAGCACATCCCTAAGGTGGCTTTTTTACTATAGTCCAGAGTCTGTTTACAGAACAGTGCATTTCCAGTTTTCTTTTATGATCGTAGAACTTATTTTCGTTAAATAAATGTCCAACTTCGTCAGTGTTGCTAGAAGCGTTCAAGATTTCCCTTGCCACAACAGCTTTGAATACAGTCATTCCCTTTCCTTGTTTGTACCCTGTTTTGTCCAACACCATTCTTAGCTCTTTGCGAGTACCCTCTTTTTATTCTAAATTCATTTTGCATTCCTCCATGGAGCCCCCTTCAGATGTCAATAAGAAAAAAAAAAAAAATCTGTAATGCATCCCTTTAAAAAAACTAACAATGCCTTGCTGCACAAGGGAACGCTCCATAACTGAGTCACCTCTTTGGATTTGCCTATCTGTGTGACTCAGTTCTGTCCTTCCTTCTTCCTCATACAACAGGAAGTCTGTGATGAAAGTAGAAGGCCTTCAAGAGACAAAAGCCTGATGCCACAGAACACTGTTAAGAAAGACAGGCCTTTTTGAAAACACTTCTTTCAACCTGAAGCCTGAGGTCTGAGAAAAGCACAAAGATGCTTCAAGCTTGTAACAGTAAGGTAGCGGAGCTCCCTCTATTGAATTAGCTGCCAAAAAATCTCTTCAATTTAAAAGAACTGAACTATGGGCAGTGTTTTATTTTAAAAGAAATAGAAAACTCCACCACCACAAGACTCCAGCTATGACAGCTAGGACTCGCCTATCAGATAGGCATGCTGTGGGACAGAGCTACCCAGGGGCAGGGGCACAGCCACCATTCAGAGCACCCAATGCGTGCCAAAATGCCACCAATACCCCAGGAATCCAAACCTGGAGATTCCTGCATTCCACAAGACCTGAGGAAATGCTTAATTCTTTACCAGTGTTTGAGCACTTTCCCTTAGCGCTCAGATTGCCATGACTAGTATCCACTGGGAAATTCTACAGGTTGGACTACTGCAGCAGACAATGCAACACATGAAAGCTGCTGAAGCATTTGCAGTTTTCCTTCCACAATAAGAGGTTAAGTAGACGTAGTATGGCCTAATTGAAAACAGATGATACAGACACACAGACTGTGGAAACACTCATTAAATCACTGACTGCACTTTTTGCTTGTTATCAGGGAAACAGCTTAGTACTTCCATTGCTATTGAAAGCACTTCAAATGCTTTCTAACCAAACATTACAGAACTGTTCTAACCCATGATAACCTCCAAAAATCATACCCTAAAGCTGCATGCACTCTTCGTCTCCTCTGTTTTATCAATTTCTCCCTTTTTTCCTCCCAAGAAAGGCATATTTCTTATCAACATAAAAAAAAATACCAGCTCAGTAGAAAGAGGAGTTGTTTTAATAAATAAATACTTATTCTTATTTGCCTTTCTAGAGACCTGTATCTATGATAAGAAAGGCAATTTTATCTCAAGCTAGGCAGATATTCCTCAAACGTGCCACCACCTTAGAGCAGTGGATTAACATCCACTGGGGTAGGATCGACTGTGATTCAAACCACCCTCAACAAAACACATTGGAAAAGAAGAAAACCAAGCAACAAAAAAATCAGGAAAAAAAAAAAAAAGTATAGAAACTTGATCTGATTGCTGCCAGCAGCGGATTGTCAGCACACTAGCTGTGCTTCACTCTCTTATATAAGAGATGAGATTCATTTTCAAGCATATTAGAGACAGAAATGTACAGCCTCCTTTAATATTCCTACTGTTCTTAATAGGGAGAAGATACCAAGATAAAGAATGTGTAGGTCAAAGCCTTGTCTTCAGGGAAGATAATTTCAAATCAAGGGGAGTGTTCAAATCAAATGAACTAATGTTCACTTTTCCCTGGAAAAAAATCACGTTCTGCTCGAGTCAATTCTAATTATCACCCCACAGCATTTACAATTCTTGAAGATCCTCTCATTTGAGCATTGGTGCATGGAAGCATAACTATTTTTCTTGAAAGCAGAGGAGCTCAAGAGAAACCAGCGTGTTGCAACAGGTGCTCAATTCTCTTACAGGCACAGCTTTACAGTTTACATACATCTTCTATTAAAAAAATGCATTACCAAAATAAAGAGCTATCGACCAGCCAACCCAGAGGAACCTTGAGGAGCACTGAACAGAGATCATGGGGTTTATGTACAGCCGTATCTCTCAAAAGCCGGTACATAAAGTCTAGCCACATATCAGTCTCCAGAAGTGAACAAGACCATACTAAAAAAAAAACATTAGTGAAGTGAAAACACAGTTTCCACAGTCAGTGTGGTAATATTTAAAAATAAATAAATAAATGGCATGAAACAGCAGTGGAACAACAGCACTGCAAACCAGACCCAGAGCCAACCTACCTCTGATTATCGTGATTATGGTCATACAGTGCAGGTCACAAAAAAAGGGAGATTGAATATTAATCTTCAACTCTCAGGAAATTCAGTTATGAGTTGGAGCTACTACAAAGTCAACTCATTCAGTCTCTCAACTATAAATGGGTTCAAAGTGCATCCAGACAGGCCTGGCTCTCCCACAGCCAGCTCTCTGCATTGCCAGCTGTTTTTGTTTCACTACAGGCCCAATAATCAGCCCCAGATCTCTCCAACTGTGCAAAAAATAATAAAAAATACTCTCTATGAAGTCCCCATGGTAGTAATCTAATAAAATCCCATGGTGGTGGAACGTGGTATGGCTGGTAAGCACATTAAAATTACTGCCACTACAGTAATCCTTGTTTTTACATTAGGTCCTTTGGTACCACGTGTTAAAAGATATGACATTTGGAAAATCTGCAGCAAGCACTCAACAGCACAAGACTACAAACCACATTACAGAAGTAGGGTATCTGTAAGAAAATGGAGAAGATAGGCATATCCTGATTGCACAGATGTAATTTGCATTATGTAAAGTAATGGCATTTTCTTCATTTTCCCCTTCATGCGTCAGCTTGCACAGATATTAGAGATTCAGTTCCTCCAAACTTTCAGATGGAGATAAGCCAAGAAATAGTTTTAGTTCTAGAATTAAGACAACTGAAACTGTTTTCCCTGGGGTTACAGGTTAGCATCCTAGGTTACTTTCACTAAAGAGAATGGACGGTACTGTAACTAGGGGTATTACTTCTTGCGCAGATTGGGAAGTGGAAATAAGCTATCTTGGCATTAAATATGACTTACCACAGAGGTATTTATCCCATGAACATAACAAAATGTATTTTATCCAGTTAAAAAAAAAATAAATAATCAATGGGCTGAGTCCTTTAAGGAGCTGAAGAATTTAGTTTCATTCAGTCTGAAACTTCAAAGATCTCCAGACCTGGATGATTTCTATTGTTGCTTTCTGCTTTATGAGAAGTGCTAGAAAACCAGCAGACAAGGGGACAGCACAAGAAGAAAAGAACATATGTTGCAAGACTTTTCTAGTATATTCTTACCAAAAGAAGAAACAAAAGGTTTTATAAACAAGTCAAACACTTCCCAAAACATATGATTTAACAATTCCTAGCTCACTTAAAAACATGTCTGTTTGTGTACTGGACTACAGAAACAGCGTATCAAAATAAATATGTACCAAACACGGTATGGAGGTTTCCTGACCCCAGTGTCGGTAAAGTCATGTGAACTCCAGATCTTAGTACAGAAAAACCGGTTTCCTTAGATCAACATCATGCCAGATATACCAGGAGAAAGGGGGGAAAAAAAAAAAAAGAGGCAGGAGTGAGAACACAGTAAGCATCCTGCAAATGAGAAGACTACATACTGCAGTCTTACTACCATTACACAATACAGTAGTATGCAACCAATCTTTAGTAACAGGACACGAAACGAGAGACTCATCCTTATAATTATCATCCACTAGAAAGCAGGAGGGAGGAGGAAGCATCACAGAGATTGTGGTTAGCTCTTGATTAAGAGTTGACTTTTTCCACATACAGTCATCTTCTCCAGAAGAGCCAGAGATTTTAATTGGTATTCTTATTTAGTCTGACCTACAGTTGGACTCCTGGCACCAAACCAGGACTTGGACCACCTCTCTTTTTTTAAATGGAGATCTACCTAGGCAGTATATTCTGAGATGAAAACCTCAATGTTTCTCATAGGACTTCCCAACCAGCCTAAGTATTGCTGGAGAAACCTATACTTGATGCACATCAACTTTTAATATGCTTTTAATATCTTACCTATTGCTTTCCATATGCAAACCTGAAACGGAACTGCCAAAAAGCCAAACGTAGTGATAGAGTAATATATCCAGAATTTGTGGTGAATGACAGCAAATCAGAGTGAAACAGCTGAGATAGTAAGGAGAGAGATGTGAAATACAGAGCAATACCAAAGTCTTTTGAAAGATAGTGTTTAAGCATCTATTGTCCTCTACACGATAAATCAAGAACTAGAGGCTCAAATCAGTTTTCCCTGCACTTGCAGTATGGCTGGGAAAGTTTCTAAGCTGGGGTGGGGCTGTTTTCTGCCCCTGTGTATCTGCCTGCGTTGTGATCGGTTAGCCCGAGCTTCTCATTGAGAGGGCAAGGAAGAAACGAAGGGCAGAGAGAGCTAGGTTTGCCTAGGGAAATGGTTTATCTCTAACCTATTTATGTAATAATAGCTGGTCAAGTTCCATTTTTTATAGCCCTCCATCAATGCAGCCCTTGAGGTGAAGTATTTTTATGATTCAGGTTTCCTTCAGCAGGGAAACGTAGACAGCCACCTAGTCGGCAAGATCATTTCTTATTTACGTTAGAGGAAAGTGGGACAAAACTCTCTACAGGGGACACGTCTTGCTGCTCAGCTGTGGTGCTTATCTCTCAGGATGCTCCGCATGCCTTTAAAATGTCATGAAACGCACAATCCTTCCTGAAGAGTTTCTCTACATCACAGAAATCGGCATTCACCGTACTCTGCCACTGAGACTTACACATGTAAGTCTCACGGCGATTATACGCTGCAACGCCAAGGCAAAAACCCAGCACAACAGCTCGACGTATCGCTTACGCCTCTCCTACTGCTGCTGGGTCTGTTTGGAGCTTTTATTTAAAACTACTCTAATAGAAATTAAAGCTTTGGCAGCCTCGCTACGCTGGCGTAGCTGGTTTCCTACTTACCCAAAGCTCGCACTAAACAAACGCAATTACAGCGGTGGAGGAAAAGGGCTCCTAACGGGCTGCTCTGCGGTGCGCTGAGGACACGCTGCCTGCACACGGCCAGCCGGAGAGCACGTAGTACCACGGCAGGGGCCGGGAGCGAGGAAAAAAAAAAGGAAAAAAAAAAAAAAAGCCAACTCCAAGCCCTGTGCAAAGCCCGAGCCCTCGCAACAGCCGGCACATCCAGGCAGAGGCACCCCCAGAGCAATGCAGAGCGCTACCACGGGCTGCCGCTCTTTCTACAGGAATAACCCAGCCGGCTCTCCACGGCGAATGCAGAACTCCTCACTTCGCGGCTTCTCCCTCTCCCTCAGACTTTCACACTCTCGGCATTTCAGAAATCAAAGAATAAAATAAACGCAGCCGACGGGCGCCCCGGCCGCCAAAACGCTCCCCGAGCGACCCCCGCAGGGGAAGGTCGAGGTCCCCCCCTCGGGCGAGCCTCCGGGAGGCTCCCACCCCTCGGAGGGTTTTGGGGCGGAGAAGGGGGTCGGGGAGCGGGCAGAGGAGCCGGGCTGCCCCCCGAGCTAGCGGCCGCCCGAGGTGGCGTCTCACCTGGCGGCAGGCAGAGGGCTCCGAGCAGCAGGAGGAGGCTGAGCAGCGGGCGGAGGCTGCGGGAGGCGCGGGGCTCCATCATCCCGCCTGCCCGCCGCGGGACCGGAGGGTGAGGAGGAGGAGGAGGAAGAAGAGGAGGCGGCCTTCTTCCCTCCCGCCGCCCAGCACGGAGGCAGCTTGAGCCGCGGCGAGGCTGGGAGGGAAGGAGGGAGGCTCGGTGGAGTCCCGGGAGCCGAGGAGGGCTCGGAGCAGCGAGCGGCTCGGCGGCGGGGCAGGTGGCGGCAGCCGAGCGGCGCTCCAGGACTGAGAGCGGAGGCCGGGAGGAGGAGCCCGGCCTCGGCGCCTCCCCGAGCCGGCCCCCCCGGGGAGGAGAGGGGTGGGCTCGGCTGCCAGACCCCCCGAAGCCGGGCGGGGAGGTGCTGCCGAGATGTGGTACGCGGGGAAAGGAGGGAGCTCTCCTGCGCGCTGCTGGGGTTTGTCCGCTGCTTCTGCGGAAAGCGAGGAGCTGGGGGCTGTGCTGGGCTGCGCTGCGCTGCCTTCTGGCTCGGCTGCCACAGCTGAGCGGCGGTGCGGCGGAGAGCTGGGAGAGGGGAAGGGAGGAAGGGGGAAATAAGCGCCCTGCAGGCACCCGCTGCCTCTCCTCGGCTCGCCCAGCGCCGTGCGAGCAGCCTGCAGCAGCCCCAGCCGGCGTCTGAAGCGAGCCCACAGCCTGCCCGGCACCTACCGGGGTGATTAATGCACGGCATGCGGCCGGCCCCCGGGGACTTTCTGCTAGTGAAACCCAAAGTGACGAGAGCCCTGACTCGCTTCGCCATGTGACGCTGCGAACTTTTAGACAGGAACTTCCCCCCAGAGTCCTGGAAATCAAAGGCGGGCAGTTTATTCTGCAAATGCGTTTGCTCTTCCCAAAGCGATTTTCACGATGACTAAAAACTAAGAGCGCTCACCAGGGCACAGGGAAGGTTTAAATGAGCACAGCCTGTGCGTTTTTTATTCCTCATGTACTGCACTTGTTTCCAGTAAAATGGGGTAAGGATCTTTCACTTGAGGTCTAAAGCACTGCCTTCAGTTCACATCGTCCTTCTGTCCTTCCACATTACCAGTACTACCTTTCTTGTTTCTAAGTCATGCCACACAATCAGTTTAAAAAGTATTTTACTTTCTATATTTGCTGCTCATCAAGCTCTGCCATCCTTTGTTTTCTGAGGAGATTTCTCTCAATGAGCATTTTACTAAGCCGATTACAAAAAATACTACTTTTAAGATCAAGAACCTTTTTTGTCTTCCTTTTAAAGCTGCTTTCGATTTCCAATTCAGGGCTGGTTTTGTTTGTTTGTTTGTTTTCTTCCTTTTTTTCGTGTACGTTTAAAAGCAGTGCTGAGTACCGATTAGTAGGGATATTCAGTAATTTTATTGCTGTAGAGCCTGGAGACCCCTCAAAATCTTGAGAGGCATTGTACAGAATTACCTTGAGGTGATCACCTAATCTAGTTCAAAGTTGTTTTTCTCTTGTTTTCTAACTTCTAGTATGTGCTGGTTTAGCAACAGCTCGGGCTCCATTACACGTTAAGGGCCTAACCCTGCCTTCTTTATTGATATGGACAAGCCTGTTAAAGCCAGTTGGATTGTGAATGGGAGAAAAGATTGAAAAGTCAAACTCTAAAAATGATCCGAATGCAAGCAGTGAAAGAGGAGAGGGCTTGTAGGCCAGAATAATGGTGCACTTAGTGTATGTTTTGTTTTGAGCATGACAATAGTGAGTTCAATTTGTCAGGATCAAACAAATACATGGATTGCTTTGCAGGATTAGAGAAGTAAATAATGCCCAAGCACCTTGTTTTTAAAGCAGATGATTAACTGTTCCCTCATTTGCATCAAAATAACAAATAGTGTATGTTTTCTATCAGTGGGAGAAAGGATGAGGAAATCTGTGTGAATGTGGCAAATAATTTCCAATGGCACGGTGCAGAGACTACAAGGTGAGCTACAGAACCGTGTCTTTCAAACAGCCAGAACTTACAGTGTCATTTTGCAATTTATGCTCACGATAATGTTCAAAAAAAAATAAATATCTTTGATGACTCTTCTGCTCTCATGTCAATTCTGAATGTGTTGTTAAAAGTCTGTAAGAAATATGAGAAATGCGGAAGATAACATTATGGGTGTAACACTTGAAATCAGAAGCATGATTTGTTTCGGGTTTCCCTCACTACTTTGTCATTTCTCTTCAAAGCTGTTTCTACCTTTCACTTGAAAGGAGCTCTTTGAATTCTGAGTAAATAGAAAACATCTCAAGCTCAGATTACTCAAATGTTTTGATAACTTTACAGGAATTTAAATGTGATTAGAAATGTTCAAGATAATTATTAAAGATATCTTTATGTGCTATGTCATTTAAACTGTCCTCAATACTAAGATTTGTAATTAATTCCTTTAATGTCTGTTGGGCTGACAGAATATAGGTTTGTTTTTTTTTTTACAATTTATTTTCTTAGGGCATGCTCCTGTTCCCACTGAAGTTAATGGGAGTATGAGTGAGTCACTGATCTCTTGGGAAAACAGCAACTTCCTGGCTTTACTGTCCAAAGTAAACATATTTTTGAAGGAGTTAAAACAGTTACTAGTATATATATATATATATATATTTTTTTTTTTTTTTTCTTTCTTCTGTAGAAAATAACACTGTTTCAAAAGCACTAATAATAAAAAAAAAAGAAAGCTCTTTGATATATGCTTAATCCTATCAAACCATAGATTCTGTATTTATGTGACAGAGTGGATTAAAAATGTAATCCATTAATAATAGATCATGCATCATAGCAATGAGTTTTTGCTGAGCTGATATACCATTTTCCATTTCCAACGTATGTGTAATGTATGTTCCTTTGGGAGCAAATTCCTAGCACTAATAGTACAGAATATTGTCAACTAGAGCAATACTTGAGACACCTGGTAATTTAATCCATTGTTAATACTGAGTGAGTAAACTTTAGTCTTGGGTGGTTGTTAACATCATGACAATGAAGCAGTACGTGCTATTTTGGCTCAGCGTTCAGCGGTGTGTTCTGCAAAATGGAAGTCTTATATTGTTGAAATTGTCCCTGAGCCTTAAGCAACCACCAAATGCAATGTCCAGTCTTGTGTTTCTGTAAGTTTAGTTCAGTTAGTTTAACTGGATGCTGTTAAATTAGAGGTATTACTTCAGGAGATACATATATGCATATGGGTCTTGTCATTTGTGTTGGTACTCATTGCAACATTTTTTTTAAACCAAGGATTAAACACGAATGTAACCTATGTTGCCAGTTATGACGCTGCTAAAGGCAGCTGCTGTCAGTGAATTATCTGGGATTTGGGTCACATTTTTTATGACAGCTGGGAAATCCACAAGGTGCTTCTTGCTCCCTTAGGCACCCAAGTACCTTTACACACCAGGCTCTGCAAATCTCAGCCAAAGCATGTTGAAGTTGAGTGCAGGCTTTCTGATGACTTTGCTTGATTAAGGGATGAGCCCTGGTAGAACAGTCTTGTTTGTCAGGAGTTCTGCATTGCTCAGTATCAGCACATTAGGATAACTGATAGCAAAGTCTGTCCAAACTACATGAACTGTGTGTGGTAGAGAGTGTCTTTGGGTTGTAAGGTGTTTCAAACCAAGTGCAGGATGCAAGTAGAAGATGGACTAAAACCAGACTGGTGCTAATGATCAACTGTGGCCAATCTTAGCACAGGAAAAAGTTTACTGACCAGGGTTTGAGCAAGAATCTGCAGATTTAGCTGACTTGGATCAAAGTAAATGAGACACAGATATTTGGACTGAATAAATAAATAAACAAACAAACCTAACAAATTGCAGTGGAATAATAGTTGGAATCTGTGTTTCCAATATTTCTTCACTGCAGAAATGATCCCACTCAAAACAATCAGCAAATGGCTGACAGTATTGTTATTATAGTCATCAGCATAGCAATTAGGCTTCGGAAACAAATTTATTTTCCTATTATCCATGTCCAATGCACCTGTTTTTACATAATTTAACTAAAGGACCAGTACTGTACAAACATTCATTAAAATGATATTACACTTACATTATATACAAAATATCCAGAATGCCTTCAGCTGAGACAGTTTTCAGAAAACATGAGTGAGAGGTGGGAGGAAGATATTTGAAGAATCAGTGGTGATTACTGTCTTTAAAAGTTTGTGATTTGCCTTTAAAAAAAAAAAAAAAAAAAAGGAATAAAAGAAAAATACCAGCTTAGAAGCAGCTCTTGTGCACAAGAAGTATAGGTAGAGCCCAAGTGGCTTGACATGTTAACTAAGAAGTTCATAAAGAACAAAACCAATCCAGTTGTTCAAGTTGCACCAGTATATATCAACTTTGGTGGACACCTTCTCACCTTTTACAAAATCTTCTTGAAATTCCCTTTTCCTCAGTCTTCTTTAAAACAGGTTTGAGGCAGGTAAAAGTGAGCAGTTTTCAGGTCTCTTTTTTCATTCTAAAAGCCACTCTAGAGAGTGAAGAATTGTAAGAATTGTTTTTGTATGAAAATCCCGTAGCATACACAACAGCACATGTGAAGCATAGCTCTGATAATGTATCAGAGATGTGAAATAGCTGTAATACAAAGAAACAGATTGTTAACACTGCTAAAATGGTTACTCTGTGTTCCCACATTCTCAGCATCCATGGGGCCAAATTCTGTGACTTTCCATGCCTTCAAGTCCTTGAAGGAAAACACCTTAATCACCACCTATAGGAACTGACTGACCACTCCATACTAAGGAGCATCCTTAACGAGGCATGTCTCATTCTGCCAAAAAGCACCCTGCAAACACTTCTGCAACATCTGGCTTGCACTGCTGGCATGCCATGAGGGAGCAAGAAAGTGCATAATGCCATGAGATTTAGGAGGATGTTGGGTTTCTTTGTCCTGTTTGGTGGCTCCAGCCAGTTCCTGATGCTTGCCCAAGGCTGGTCTGTCTGCACAGAAGATGGACTTCCATGTATCTCAAGCAGCAAGGAGCACGGTTCTCAGAGGGAGAATCAGAGAATCATTAAGGCTGGAAAAGACCTCCAAGATGATCCGGTACAACCGTCCCCCTACCACCAATGTCACCCACCAAACCACGTCCACAGGCACCACGTCCAGCCTCTCCTTGAACACCCCCACGGATGGTGACGCCACCATTTCCCTGGGCAACCAATGTCTGACCACTCTTTCTGAAAAGAAATGTCTCCTCATTTCCAACCTAAACCTCCCCTGGTGCAACTTGAGGCCATTCCCTCTAGTCACAGAATCACAGAATCCTGTCACTAGTTATCTGTGAGAAGAGGCTGTCCCTCAGCACCCCACACTTTCCTTTCAGGTAGTTGTAGAGAGCAATAAGGTCTCCCCTGAGCCTCCTCTCCTCTGGACTAAACACCCCCAAGTGCCCTCAGCCACTCCTCACAGGACTTGTGCTCCAGGCCCTTCACCAGCTTCGTAGCCCTGCTCTGGACACATTCCAGGGCCTCGATGTCCTTCTTGTAGTGAGGGGCCCAAAACTGAACACGTAGGACATAAGCCTTGCTGGCTTCAGAAGGCTCCACCACTACCACCACCCCACCACCACCCCCAGCTGGCAGGTGAGGTCCCAGAGCGCAGCTCAGCCCCAGCCGCGCTCCGGCCACCATCTTAGGCCTCACGATGACCCTGTCACAGGGAGGTATGGGCCCTCCAGGGGCTGCTTGGGCACCATAGCCAGGTGTGAGGAGACCGCCTGGTGCCTCCCAGGAGTTTCTGGGTACACGGGGGGACACGAGGGGACATAGGGGGACATAGAGGAGGGACACGAAAGGACACGGGGGGACACGGGGCCCCGAGACAGCAGCTGCCCACCCTGCGTTCCCCTCAGCCCCAGAAGAGCTCAGGTTGCTTTTTGGGCACAGGGGCCTTTTCACAGGGCTGTTGGGCTGGTCTTGGTGTTGACCTCACGTGAAAACATCCCCCCTTCTGTTTTATCACTGTCACTCCTAGTTACAACTTGAACTAACTCAATTCTTGCCAGGTCAGCTCTGTCACAACAGTGCTGCCAAAGCTGGGCCTCTGTTGCCTGATTCTGCCCCCGCTGCCAGTGCAAGTGCAGACAGCACCCTGGCAAAGCAACAGAGAAGACTGGAGGCCCCTTCTGGCCAACATCCTCCTTCTATCTCTGCTGCCGTGCTGTCAGTCAGACAGCACCCTGAAAGCATTTTGATAGGTGACACTAGATGAGCTGGTGTTGGGACAGCACTGGGGGTGCCAAAACAGCTTCTGGAGTGTGGGATAGTGTGAACGAGGGCTCTGGAGCCCAGCAACAATGGATGAGGCCATAGATACCCTCTCCCACAGCAACTCCAGAATGTATTACTATATTCAAAATTAATTTTGTCGTACTTTTAACAGGAATTATGCCTGGTTTTGGTCCAAAATTTCAAATTCTTACTTGGATCACTGATTTCTGTATGAGCCATGTAATTTTAAAAATCTGCTTGATCAAATCTAATCAGAATACTGATGCAGAGCAATTTTTCATCTGAGGGTCTTACACTGATTAAGCCTCAAATCATGACACCTTTGTAAGGTAGATACTCAAATACCTTTCACTTTAGTCCTGCCTTTCATTTGAGGAATTCAGATATGCTTGGCGGCATAGGACAATGGAGGAGATGCTGAAGCCTAGAGAGATGAGCAGTTTACCCAGATCTACTTTAAAAAGCAATGACAAGTTCAGGGCAAAATTCAGAGATCCTGAGTCTCCATCATCTACCATGAAACTAAAGACACTTTTTATACGTTGTGTTAGATCTAATTTGTGAATGTTTCATTTATTTACAAATATAAAGATTGCATAGTAATGCTGGTAGTCAAGTCAGTGAAATGCAGCTGCCTTTAGCAGTTAGTGTGCTCATGTTTAATTTTCAAACCTAACAAAGGGGAGGTAACTCATTCAGAGCAGTCATGCATCACAGCATGTTGTGGATGTTCTCCTTTGCATTATGAAAACAACAAAGAAAAAAAAAAAAAAGAAAAAAAATGGAAAGAAATGGGGTATGTTTAATAGAAAGTTTAGAAGTCAACAAGTGAAAGAGAAAGGGAGTCTGGTTTATTGCTCATTTTGACCAGCAGACCATTGCCATGTCTGTAGAAGAAAGCAGGGGAAAAATCCTCTAGTCCCATCTCATCTCTCCATAATTCTTAGCTATGATAAAGAAGAAAATACACAAGGACATAATGATAACAGAAGAAAGATCCAAGTCTAGAAATCTGAAATGTAAAGGAGGAATAAGGGAACAAAAGAGTAAAGGTTAACATAGAAAAATAAATGATAATGATGTTTTTAAGGTCTACTTATTGCTACTTTTTCTCAAAGTATTTCAGCATCTTGCTTTATAAATAGTACAATTGATATGAGAGGAATTCTTGACAGGATATAATTTTATAGTTATTGCAAAGCAGGTGATTTGGGACAAATCCTTGGCTGGTCTGAGCCTTCACTCTATCCACCTAAACAGAGACCAACTGGTTTAGGTCTGCTTGCAGCCAAAGAGAAAAAAAAAATAAAAGAAAGAAAAAATAGAAACAAAGAAAAAAATGAAATTCCAAGCAGCCTGGAGGTCTCTGTGTGGAAGAGGCACAGAACAGCAGACAGCCTGGAGCCTTTCATGCCTACTTAGTACTTACTGGAACCAAAGAAAATTTCTTACTCCTTCTTTAGAAGTGATTTTCTTCCCTTCTTCTCTTGAGCAAACCAAAGAACTTGGATCAAGAGTTGAAGACTGATGAGTTAATGTTGAATAACACAGGTGTATTGGCTGCACCACACTTCAGAGTTCAGCTCCTTCAAAGAACTCCTCTGGGAGATTCACCAAAATAAGAACTGAAAAGGAAGAGTTAAAATAGAAGTAGTACTGGATTCCCACTGGTTTGCAATTCTAGCACACTGGATTCTGTACATCCCAAACCTGGACAGTTTCCCTGTGTGACAGGTATTACATCAAACCCTCCTTATCAGTTTTTCCCTCCAGTCTTGTTATTAGTAGCAGACCGTCTCATGCTGCATGCCTTTTAACATGAGTAGCTTTCATTCATTAACTTGTAGGAGAGGGTCAGCAGGAAATCAATGATGCTTTTTTATCTAGCCGTATGCGGAACCATTTAAATGAATCCACTGACTACGTTCCAGCATTGCAATTTCTTCCCTGCAACCTTTATTGCAGTGTGTCTGCCCCTGCTTGTGCAGCATCAGCACTTGCAGATTAGAAAGAGAGAGGCTTTTCTCAGTTTTCCCGAGAAAACAAAAGCAGTTGCCTCTTCCCAGCCTGCTAGTTACCCAGGGTAGGGATGAGCCTGCCTCAGGGGACTGACACAACATGTGTCCATCACACGTGCCTTAGAGCCATGTTATTGAACAGTCAGGTTCGTGGCAAAATGCCTTTGATCTTCTGTTCTTTAACTGGATATCTGTGCCAAGGCTAACTTTGTATTTTTTATTTTATTTTAATGCTTGAAGATTGAAAGGCTTTTAAGACAAGATTGTTTGGATTGCAGGACAACTTAAGGGGGGGAAGTACTGGATTATCTGTCATATACACAGTGCTGGTTCCTCAGAAAGTAAATTTAGCCCTCAGGAAGAAGGATGCAATGATTATAAATGTTGAAAATACATTTTTATTATCAAATCAATAGAAATGCGCCAACAGATTTGAAGGAGAGGAGGGACAGGAAGTGGGTTGTGGGAGTAAACCATGTAGGAGTGATGATTATTATACAATATGTTGCATCAAAACAGCAGCAGAAGTGTCCAAAGTGACTGGACTCCCTTTAAATAGCTTTTGCTGTTCCAGAGTAAGGAAAAACTCTGGCTACAGGGAGTTTACAGATTAAATACGCATGATGAGAAAAGGATGGCTGAAGGGAAAAGAAAAACATTATTCTTATTTTGCAAATGGGGCAATGAGGCATCGTGAGATTGACGTGATTCTCTGGAGAAAGAAATTTTTAAACTTAAATGGCCCTGAAGTCCATGTTTTTGCATATGTCAAAAATCACAGAAAAGATGTTCTATAAAAAAATACAGAGCAGATCATCCTTAAAAATGAATAAAATTGTAGGATCCATCTATAAATGTATATATTTTAAAATATTGCCAATCTACTGTAGCAAATAGTTCAGGATTAAATAAAAATGCATCCACATTAAAAGATGGCCAGTAAAATATCATCCTGTTTTAGTTGAATAGTTTACAGTTTTCTACATGTTGCATTTTAGCACTAAAACAAGAAGTATAGGAAAAACAATCAAACCAATCTTGAAGAAACTCTTGATTTGCAGAAACTAAAGCTGGAGATATATTTCGATAAAAACTACCTTTTAATTATCTTCAGGAAACTGTGAAGATGTCTTTGGGAAGGAGATTTATGACAACGAGTATATTGGCAGAAGATGTAAGCACAAGTTGTCAGATTAGGGACTCACATTGAGTTGCGTCCTAAAAGATAATACCGGTGGCTGGTGCGTCCCTATTAGGTAGGCTAACTGGGGTAGCAGCCCCCTGTGCTCCCAGTGGCTGAAATAATCAGTGTGATTGTAGAAGCGGCACTGCAGGGGCCTTTTTCATACAGAGTGCTGAGAGCTTCTGATAAGGATGGATAACAAATACACATATTTTGCCAATTCTATTTAGTAGTGCTTTGCAGCTCAGCGGCTGAAAGATGGTTGTTACTGGCTGTCGCAGGATCAGGCTCTGCAAGAGGTGGCACATCGTGGATTCAAGGTCCTGTTCATGTTCTTTCAGGATGTGCTAAAAGGTTATTTGCTAGGGACTGCATTCAAAAGGGTTCAGACCTGCCCAGCACTAATGTTCTGAAAAATTGCACTTAGTAACAATGCACAGAGTCTACCTGTTTTACAAAGGGTAGACTTAACAAGATCTCTCTGCTTTTCCGGCTTGCATTTAAAATAACATTTTTAGTCCAAAACGTTTTTCAGAGGGCAGTTTATTCCCCTGATTGTACTACCTGGACTTCAGACTTATTTTCAGGCTTACCGCTCACCCTATCCTCCTTTGTCATAAAGTCTCCCATGTCTCATTTTGACAAGATGTTCTTTCCACATCCCAGTATCTCTGTTGCTGTTCTCTGCCAGTCCCAGTCCACATGTGTGCTTATCTCTTGGCTCCCCCTGCACTTTTAAATCATTTGTCTTAGCTTACAGGCAGGTTTCTACCTGTTTGTCCACAGCCAGGCAACCTTCAACCTGCCAGTCAGTTTTTTTCCCCACTCTTCTCTGTTTACCTTCCTCTTGCTCTCACCATGAGCATGAACCCTTTGACTCTGGTTGCCACCATGCTGAGTTCAGCGGCATGGCATTCTCCTGTTCCTTGGAAATTCACCTATAGTCTCATTCATTCCAGAATAACTTGTGTCTCATCAGCTGATTTTATTTTCTGTGTGGGGCTGTTTCAATTCACTCTGAGCCAGAGGTGCTATATAGTTATTACAAGTAAACAGACTTATTATGGCTTCATATAGTTTTATTGATAGATAATGACATACACAAGATAGCGGTCATGCCAGCTATTCAACAACAAAATTATACATTCAATACATAGTCCAAGATATAAAGATGCATTTGTACAAGGATAAAGATGTTTACAATTATAAGATGCAGAGTAAAGATCTATTTGGTCCTCAAACTATACTTTTGCTTGATGTTCTTTGTAAGACATTTGTAAAATGTTTTTAAACAAACAAAGGCACATCAAAAAATGGATGCATTAATCAGAGTCCTTGTAGACCTTGTACACATTCACTTACTTGCTCTTCAAGTATAAGTCTCTGAGCATAATTGTTTTCTCACATTAAAACAAACAAACAAACAAACAAAAAAAACAGGGGAGAGGATGTATGTAATAGAAGTCCTTTTCTGTGTTATATGGGGTAGGAAGTTGGAATTTGCTTCACTGAAACAGGGCAGCAATGTACAAAATTTCAGCTTTCCTAGAATTGAGGTGAGGTTTTAAAAAGGTAGAAGTGGTAACAGAAGAGTTTCCAGTTTTTTTTTTTTCTTTTTTTTTTTTTTTAACCACTGCAACTAGTCCTTGCTTTCACTGTGGACTCCCTTTTTCAAATCATATCACTTTGGAGAAGGATGAACCCCTTGAAAAGCAAAATCCACTAACAAGGCAACCAGAAGGATTTGAGTCTCTAATCGACCTCATGCTGAATTAATGTTACATTTTCAAATGCTACTTGATGACATGGAGGATGGCACTGCCATACCGTTCTTATATTGTATGAAACAAATTCAGAGATCTTGAGAGGTCCTTAGAGATGGCGTCTATCTCTCTAAAATCTGAGTGCCTGTCAAATATATACAAAAAGAAAAAGAAAAAGAAAAAGAAAAAGAAAAAGAAAAAGAAAAAGAAAAAGAAAAAGAAAAAGAAAAAGAAAAAGAAAAAGAAAAAGAAAAAGAAAAAGAAAAAGAAAAAGAAAAAGAAAAAGAAAAAGAAAAAGAATTCACAGCTTCCGTGAAGTTCTCATCACACACAGTCCCAACAGCACTTTAAAGAAGGAATGTGGTGTCGTTGTTTGCACTTTGCAGATTGGGAAGCTGAGGCAGTGGAGGCAGCATGGTTGCCCAAATCATCCTATAGGTCTGTAAAACACGGGAACAGCTGTAGTGTCCCATGAATGCTAATACTGCCCTGTAATTTTTACCATCTTGTTTCTTCCTTTGGATGTTGCTTTAGAATAAGCTGTCCATGAGAAAAACTCTTCAAGTGTGCTACTTAGCTTCTTTGAGGGATCTTAACAAGTCTGAATTTGAGCAATTTTAAATCCAAGGCCTCTCTGGTATTGAGTCCTTCATGCCCTTCACAACATGTACGTGAGGCCTTTGTAGAAGCCACGGGTAATCTGGGAAACAGTGTTATTAGGGGGTAAGACAGCATGCTCATTTGCTTTCTTTGCATTAAAAGAAATACGGTCTTTGCTATTTCAATAGCTGTCATCCACAAGGACCAGAATGAAGAGCTGGGAAAAGGCTGAGCCAGAGATAACAGAAGGAGAGCACAAGGTCTTTGTGATGAGTACATGTCTTCCTATGACAGCAGACTCTCAAGGTATTTATAAAAAAATATATATACTGAATTCCTACAACACCTGAAGTTTTAGATAGTGTTGGTTGAAAGTGACTTTCAGCTGTGCATAATGAAATAAACTACAATTAAGTGATTTGGATATTTTCTTTTTAATTTTGATAAAAGCATCTTTAGAGATCTTATAGATGTGATCTCTAGGACAGGCTATTAACCTGCAAACAAACTGGATGTAGACAAGGGCATCTGGAAACTTCAGAGGACAAAAAGACTTTTCCTATTGAGGTGCCTGTTGTGTGAATATTGAACATAATAGTCATTATAACTGCTCAAACTTTTTCTGACCTTTTCATCCCAAGGCCCTAAGTCCTGAGAAGAAGATGAGTACTACCATTACCCTTGCTGAACATTAATATGAAAGGGTGGGTGCAAATGTGTGACTCTTGGTGTGATTTGGATGGTTGAGGCTGTTCACGGATGAAGGTCTGTAGGAATTGGCTCCTGTTTTTTTCAGAGGAATACCGTCTTCCTCATGCAGAGCAGCTGCTGTTGCTGATGACTCCTACTGTTTGAACACATGGAACAAAGCTGCAGTGGGTACCCATGAACGTGTATGTGTGTTTATAAGGGAAAGCGCAGATTGGAACTCATTTTGGAAATTCCTTCCCCTTCAGATCAACAGTACATTAACTAAAGAGCTAAACCACTCTTTAACAAGTTGGAAAAATGAATGATTCAGTTACAGCTGGTAGGAGGCTGAATATAAAAACAGAATAGTGAGATATACACTTACATAGTAGTCTTAGTTACTCTTAGTTCTCATTCTTGTTTTTGGCCTTTTTGGTTATTAGCTTTAGAACTCATTTATTTTATTAAAGTAAATTTGAATAGAATCTATCACTTAACATAAAGCTTTTCCATTAGGATAATCTTTGCATAAGTGCAGTCCAGGGCTAATTTATTTTGGTTATTCAAAAGTACTCCAATGGCATGTTCAAGAGGTGAC
Organism: Anas platyrhynchos; assembly: GCF_047663525.1. Classification (NCBI taxonomy): domain Eukaryota; kingdom Metazoa; phylum Chordata; class Aves; order Anseriformes; family Anatidae; genus Anas; species Anas platyrhynchos. The sequence goes on along the minus strand of NC_092587.1, from coordinate 91,328,181 downwards.
CCTTGTCCTAACACTCTTGTGGAGAATATGCAAACTGATCTTAATAAACAGATTATTGTAGAGTTTAATATGAATTTGAGAGTTTTAGTTGTCATTAATTTATCTATATCAAAACTTGCCTGGATCATCAAAAGGGAACAGTATTTTTGCATAAATTACTGCTGACCTGAGGAATTATTTATGCACCTACTTAAGTACATTCTGTTTGTATCAAAAATGAAAGAACTATCTTTATAGCTGATTCAAAGAAATAGAGGTTTTGGAAAAATATGTCTTCATTACCCTTTAGCCTAGATACAGCTAACATAGGCTGCAAGAAATATTCATGAAATTCTATAAATGTGTGTTGAGTTAACCTGTTCTGAGCTCCTATTGTTATATTGCTCTCAGTGCCCTAACTGGAACCAGCCGTTTCTGCTGTAGACACACACTGTGTAACAGCATTGCTTTTCTTTTACCATATTGCTAATTGGTGTCTGGCTCCCATTTCCATCCTCAGTGCTTCCAATTTCTGGTAGTCCAAATGGTGTTCACTTACTTTAAAGAGATGTCCTTTTGGCAGGACATCTGCATGCCACAAGCAAGTTCTCATGGACATTTTTTGTTGCATGGGTTACTTGGCATGCCTCTGGTACTCAAGAAATAATGGCTGTATTTTGCTGGTTTTAAACCAACTAAAATTCCTGTTTTGTAATGACAAGATAATAGGTTAAATAAGGTTAAAAAAAAAAAAAAGTATTATTATTATTATATATTTTTTCCCAATTATCCACTATCAATTTGGAAAAAAAAATAAAAATGTGAATACTATAAACAAAGCACTTACATGAGCATATGTCCTAGTAACAGACTAAAATCTCTATTTTCTGTTGAGGCTGAAACTTTATTTGAACTTTCCACTAATGTTAAATCCATGGTTATCAAACTGTTCTGCAAAACTGTAGGAGTGAGTAAGGCAACTATTTTCTTGAGATATTGTTTGTAATTACTGGAAGAGATAGGGACATCAGTAACAATATTCAGAAGATTTATAGTTTGTTTGCTGGTGCATTGAAAAGTAAGTGCAGATCACTGAGGGTTCTCTGTTATGCGGTCTATGAATTAAAGTTGTTATCCATAATTTATTATTCTTCATGTGCTTCTCATCTACATTTAGTTGGTGTAGAGACAGACAGAGTAAGGAGGAGTAACCTTGAAAATATAAGACTTATTTTATATAATTATCATCTTTACCTTGTCCCTGAAAGCAAAGAAAAGCCTATTGTTATTTAAGTATTTGATTGGTATCTTGCTTTAAAAAAAAAAAAAAATTAAAAATTCATTAAAATGGAAAATTCTAGCAGCACTCTTTCCCAGCTCTCGTGTCTTCACCACAGTGCTCCTGTGGAAAAACTGAAAGACTGGGAAACATTATATTGAATTGTGAAGGTAGTTCAAATATAGTTATCGCATTAGCGTAATCAATTTATTCTATTTTCCAAGTATTATCCAAGTATTTTTCATAAATGATGCTTCTTAGTTCTAGTGTACAGGTCTCATCTAGTATACTTCCACATGCATTTCTAAAGTTCAAGAAGGAAAAGAAAGGAGTAGCTTGACAGATACACTTTTTTTGTTGTTGTTGCTTTTGTTAAGTCCTAGTATATTTTCCTCATTTCTTATATCTATATTGATATAGATATTTAGAAAGAAAAAATAATCATATAGTGCTGATCATCACTGGGATAAAGAAAATGCTATAGGATCTACTAAAGTGAGTTCAGGTGAACTGAGATATCAGAACACATCATTTAATATTCTAGCTTATAGATCTTATCCTAGCAGCACATCAGCTTCATTCCAGTGCATCTTTCATCCCCCGAAATTTTAAACGAGTAATATTTTAATACTTGAAAGGAAATGTTTCCTGTATGTCTTCTTTCAGTGTCTCCAAATTAGCTTCTGAACTCTGCAGAAAATGAGTAAATTCATCCACATATAGACATGTTCAGTAGCTCCTTTGTAGGTAATCAAGATTTGACTAGGTTACAGAATTGTTAAGTAAGAATCTGGGTAGGCATTTTCACAACATTTTTAAAATTATCATTAGCATTCATAAAATGATGGTATAATGGTTTATGGTGTGGCAGTAATTTGCTTCACATTTATTTTCTAGTTATTATTTCTGAAACTAATAAAATAAAACTACCAGGAAGGAACCCATCTGAACATTCTTGATGCTTCTGATATATCTGAAAGTGTAATAAATCCCCACCAAAAATATCATCCTTGTAAAATGATAGGAAATCATTGAGTAGGTCAAAAATAAGACAAAATGATTATTTTCTATTTAAACAATATTCACAATTATACATGCTATTTAAAAAATGTGAATCTTGTGTCAAGTTCTGAAGTGAAAGGAAAGAGGTGGCTTTCAGTACCACTGAGGAATGCATTCAAAAGAGAACCTGAGTCATTGCTAATGTCATAGAGCATTCAGCTCCTCTACTCCCAAAACACAGATGACCAGAAGAACTGAGATTTACTCCACAGTTGAAGTTTTTGACATCACAGTAGTGAGATTTATTTGGAAGAATTGTTGCAACACTACCGTGAAGCAGTTACGGTATTTCATTATTAATGTGTATTTCAGAGCATCACATACATATCCTTTGTCCCTGTATTTGTTACCTTCTATTTTTTTTTTGTGCAATGTCTTTCTTTAGGTACTAGTTTGAAAATAGTTATGCATATATTCATAGTAGGTTTGAAATTATTGCAAAGGTGGCTGCTCACATGTATGTAGTAAATTATTGTTTTCTGGACTGTCAAGGGCTCAGATGGTGATGACAGTAATGTGTTTTCTTACACTGTTGTGGCTAAACATCTGAAAGTATCTAGATAGCTGGCCTCCACAAAAACTAATGGAAATCAGTGGGCAGAAGTCTGAACAGAAGTTCAGTTCAAACTAGGTAAAAGGAAAAACTTTTTCCTCATGAGACAGTGGAGCAGGTTTCTCAGCAGGGCTGTGCAGCCTCTGTCTATGAAGACTTTTCGAGTCCTCACAGGAAAAACCCTCAGCAATTTAGTCTGCCCTCACTTCAGATTCTGCTTTTGACTTCCTGAGGTCCCTTCCAACCAAATTTTTATATGATCCTATGATCCTACTATTTGAATCACAATATTAAAAAAAAAATAAAAAAATGTGTCAGCTAAAAATGGGTATTGTATTCAGATTGCAAATAGATTAGTGTAACCAGACTGTCCATATGAACTGAAGAATCAACCCCTTTCTTGATACTTTCAGCATTTTCCATTATAGCTTCCCAATCATTGTAGTGATATTGTATCCAATGTCATTCAGGTCCTCAAATATATTTGCTCTAAAGAAAGACGGGTTGATTTTGTTTTCACTGTCTAGCTGTTGAGAAAAAGAGGTTGTTAATGCCTTCATAAACCATGAGAGGGAAGCTTAGGATTGTGCGGGCTTTAGTTATTAATAAGTTCTTCAGTTTCTGACAGCCAGCAAATTTTTTTTGAAAAGCAGAACTTAGCCAGTATAGATTTCCAAATGAGACTTCTAACACCTTAGCTGTATTGTACCACCACACTTGTTTCCACATGGGTTTTACTATAAATCACATATCAAGGAAAAAGCCAGGTATACCTTTATTCCATAGTTTAAAACCATGCATGTTTATACTAAACCTTGAAAAAAAATCTGCTTCATTTCTTTTTTCTATTCAAAAAGTCCCATCAAAACATGCTTGGTTTTGTTTTAGATTAAAATAAAGGGAGAAAGAAGCTACAGCTCTTCATTTTTTTATTTTTTTTTTCAAAAACTCTGATTTCAACAGCTGCAGAGAGTAATTATTATAAAGGCTGTAGTCCCAATTGTTTTTGAGTTGATGTTGTAGCCATACTGTAACAGATACTCAGCAGATGCAGACTGAAGCACACAACTTGAAACATATGGCAAGATAAAATCTGAAAGCTATGCTAGCTAGCTACCATAAAGATTTTGTGAGGTAAAAGAACCTTAAATCAACATAGACTTTTAAAGAAGGATAGTAAAAACATTATAGGATAGAAATGATGATACCTCTCTATCACTTCTGCATCTGTAGCTGAAGTCACTGGAAATAGGAGTACTGTGTTTTATTCTAATTGAGGGAAGTTAACAATAATTTTTTCAAGACTTCCAAATAACACTCAATAATCTCAAAGCTCAATAATTGCAAATTCTATTATTTCAAAGTCTTTCATACTGAAGTTGTATTCCCAGGAAGGCAGAATAAAATTTCATATAGTAGAAACAAGGACATACATTTCAACTTAAATGGGTCTTATGAGCTGAGCAAACCACTGAGAAAATGTCTGCCTTTTGGAAATTGTTTAGGTGATTTCCGCTTGAAGCATGCAGCAAATAACATAGCACCTGCCTTTTTCCCTGACTGACATGTTCAGTTCTAATTTTTGTGGTAGAATACATTGCTGAAATATAACCATTGTTCATTTAATTTTAATCACTCCAGTACAGAAACAATTATATGCATCTTAGCAGGCTTGTAAAGAATTCTGTTTTATAAACAACATATATTTTAATGTTGATATGCATCATGCCTTAAAAATGAGACCATTCCTCTCACATGTACATATATCTACCCTGCCTCCACACACACATGTTAAATATACACACAGACAGTAACTAACACTCTGCTATCTGTACTTGTCTGCCTACTATCTTGGATTTCCACTGCCAGCTACTCAATACTCTGCTCTGCTAACCATCATTATTACCCTGGTTTTCCTTGTCCACCCTTCCACCACCCAGCTTGTGCCAAAAATTTCCCTGAGGTGCAATTGAAGTCATACTGAGGCATGTCTGACAGCAGCACTGGACAGCACAGAACCATCTTAAGGCATGAAGGATGCTTTAAACTATGTACTTATGTTCTATTCTATATATTTTGCTGACTGGATTTCTTGTTTCCATAAAATATTGACATATGCACAGTAAGTGCTGAGAAAATGGATGTCCTTGTGTACCATACAATATTTTTTCCTGTTTCAGTATTTTTTTTTTTTATCACATTGATGCTCATAGAGCTGTTTGGGTTGTCTGGTGTGCAGCTTGCAGTGACATCTTCCTTCTGCATCTGAGCTTTTAGGAGCTTACTTTTCTGGTTAATGTTCCCAGTACATGAATGGGAAATATCTTATAATGCAGTGTGCTGCCCTTGTCTGTATATACTGAGTGCCTGAATGCATCTCCTCTTTACTACACCGATTCTTATTGAAAAAAAATCATTTTGCTATCCATTGACTTGCTAACTGTTACACTTTTCAGAAACTCGCCCTCCATAGATAGCACGGTATGGCTGTATATACCTAAAACACATGTTCAGATGTTCAGAGATGAGAAACAGAACACATCATGACTAGCAGATATTTCATATTAGCAAAGAATAATTTTATGTCAGATTGGAAGCTGCCAGTTGCTATGAATGGCAACAATGGCTCCAGCTACCCCTTACTTAGCAGAAAAAAATAAAATAAATAAAATAAAACTGGAAATGCATACACACTGCATCAGAAATACTTACAACATTCGGGGAATGCATGTAATTGAAGTGAAAGGCGCAGCACACCTGCTGTTCAGTTGAGAGATATACCACAAGATAACAATGCCATAGCAGAATGTGATAGTATGGGGAAAGCTTTTGCTTCAAAACGTTGTAGTTCTTATTGCTTACTCTGTAACCCCTTTGTGACAGGGACTGGGGTTTGACAGAGGCATTACATAATATTTGCTATGTATGACATATCTGACTTTTTAGGAAAATGTAGTCTAGGGTTTGGACAAATCACTCAGATGTGTTGTTATTTCTTTATTTTATTTTATTTTTAACCTGAGCATGAGGAAAAGGTATGTGCTGCTTCAGAAAATCCGATGACAATGTGCAAAGAAATAGTCTTTCCAAATGTAGGTAGGAAAACGGGTCAGGACTCTTCTTTGTGCTTGACTGAGTCTAGAAAGGGAAGTTTGGGTTTAGTGTGCATTATGCACGTGTATCGTCATTACTAACATTATTATTGGAACTGTTATAATTAGCATGTTAATTCTTTTAAGTTTACCACTAGTTGTATTAGTTCAGAAATATTTTTCAAGATATCTTATTTGTTAAGTATTTAACCATTGATCAGTTTTATGTGAGGAATAAAGCTTGTAAAAGATGAAAAAGCTGCTCGAGAAAAGGGAAATGAATATATATATATATTTTTTTCTTCAGAGTTTGACCTAGGTTTCCTCATAAGAGGAAACAGAGGCCACAGATGTCACATTCAGTTCAAACTGTCACAGAAGGCTGGATGAAGTCTTTTGTGAAACTGCAGTCCTACATATAGTGTTTGTTGTGGTTGAGAGTTTACTGCATGGGCAGAGAGCTGAATCAAGCACTTCCTATTTTTCATTGCTTGTAATTTGCATCTGCCTATGAATCTGAGAGGGGAGCCCGTGTGTTTCTGAATCGTGCATGTCTATGCTCTATTTGCAGTTCTGCTTTTGGTGTACCTGCAGCTTAAAGTGCCCCATCCTGCACACTTAGCAGATATATATCTGGAGCTGCTTCTCAGTCTGTGGATGGGAGTGGGCAGATTCCCAGTGATTGCAGTGGATGTTTGAATCAGGCTTAGGGAAGTGATGGTGACTGTTTTGCAGGGCTGAAGGAAATATGCCTTTATCAGTACACTTCTACCAGTTAACAAATGAAATGCCTACAGAAAAGGTACAAGTATTTGAAGTTAAGAACAGTAGAAGAGGGGTCACTTTTTTTTTTTTTTTTTTTTTTTTCCCTGAAAATCTTGCTTCTTGACATCTTAAAGAAAAATGTCAAACGAGACTAGTAACTTCTATTGGAAAGGTCATCTTAAGCAAGGCATGCATTTTTAAATGTATTTTCAAGTGAGCAGGTTCTGTTTCATTGACACAAATAAGTAAATTCTGTTATTTGTGCCCTTGTTTTCACTCGTGATGAAGACAGTACAGCCTTGTGGCTCAGACCTCATTTTCAGAAAGAAGTTGAGGCATAGCACCATTAAATCTTGTCATATAATCAGCATACTCTACAATATTACTACTTTAAGGGCAGTGGAGTTTATAAATCAGAGAAACTTACTAGTAAAAAGCAGCGAGTTTTTAAAAGGAAAACGCTGTTTAGAAGAATAATGATTAAGTGAGATGGAAATGATGTTACTCTTAACAAAACAATTTACTGAAACATTTTGAAAATGGAAATGCCAGCAGGCAATTTGTTTTGTTTTGAAATAGGTTTCAACATTGCCTTCTGCCTGTTTGATGGTAGGATGAGGGAGGCATATGTACAAACACATGCATATATACAGATACATAAAGGTACACACACACATACATCCACACATGCACTTATGTGCACATACATTCATGCAAGAAGATGATAATGCTTTAGTTTGTATCATCTGTGCTCAGTTCTTAAAACCTGATACCTGCAGCAGTAACAACTCCCTCTTAGAGTCCCACAGCAATTTCATAATGGAAGCAGGGCTCTTACAAAAATAATAAAAAGTTTTAAAACGTTATATTAAACAGTTTCAGTAGTATTAAATTTAGCTTGAAGGAGCTTCTTCCAAACTCTTGCATTGTAGGGTCTATTCCAGATTTTAGTCAAGAAATCTAATAAATTCATTACTGAAGTGGGAAAAGGAAATACGTGGCATGGATTGTAGCAGACATACAGCGTGAAATTATGAGAGTTTCAGAGAAAAAACGTAAGTGTCAGGTTTGCTAGCCTAGACCTTAATATCCTGTAAGTTCAACTTAGTGAGTTCTTTATCCTCCACATTTTTTTTTTAATTGTATTTTGTGTGTGTGTGCTATATTCACTTCTTCCACAGCCTTAGAAGTAAATACTGAAATCCTGTAGTGTCAGTTTCTCCAGTTTCATACATCATGTTTCTGCTTATAGACTTCGGACATGCTGGATTTGGTCCAGCCCAATAACTCAAAAGGTGTTCAGAATGTTTTGGAAAGAAAATGAAACACATATGAAAGTGCGTTTATATGCAAAATGCATGTAAAAAGGATCCCTCAGTGTTCAGTAGGTGTGTGGCAAGTCCCTTGACAGGAAGCAGGGGAATGGAATTGGTTGGGGATGGTTTCTGCCCCTTTGGTGCATGTGGTAACCAACTCCCTGCTCTTCCTCTCAAAGCTCAGATTTAGGTGCGCTCAGTGCCAATATTTTGGAGTTTGTAGCTGTGTGAAGGATCACAAGGTCTTGTTCATTCATAACCATATGAGTTAATGTTTTGGAGGCTTATCCCCACATGCGGAAATCTGAAAATAGGATTTCAGAAGCACACAAGCTAGGTGGAAGCAGGTTGGCCAAATGTATATCACAGACTTTCTGGCCCCAGGAAAGAAGAAAAATTTTGTGCTGTCTTGCTAACATGTGTGCATCTTACCCAGCAGAGAATGTCACTCTGGGAAGGTTACATTTCAGGAGAAACACTGCAATTTAAACCTGATATTACTCAAAGTTCCCTAAAATCTGTATCTTTTTCTTATAACTTGAGAGAGAGTAGTACATTTGTGAGTTACAAGGTAGAGGCAGTGGCACAAATGTAGGGTTGTTTGCTCGAGAGGTACCAAAGTGATGGGACAAGAAGGAAAATGTTGCCCATTCTGGCCTATGATCTACCAGATAGAGAAATCTCCAAAACAATCCCAACAAGTTTCCTTCTCTGACACTGAGCCATTCCACACCTTACGAAAAAATACATTAATGTAAGGTAAAGAACATCTTGCAGAGTATCTATGCAGATTATCCTGCCTTTATGGTGTATAAACAACTTACAAAAATAGTTAATTTCAGCATCAACCTTTACATCTTCAAAGAATTGGAAGAAACATTAAATCTCATAATCCAACTGTCAGCAGGAAGACTATATATTATTCTTTTATGAGTGAAAATATTAAATCAGATTGCAACCTTTCTTGCTCAAGAAGTATAACGTGTCACTTCATATCTTCTGTTGGAACTGATAGGGCTGTTTGCAGAACAAGAAGCAAGGCAGCATGAATCCAGGTGTTGTAACTTGGTACTCCTTATTCCCTTTCCAAAGGCACATGAAGTATCAATTTATGAGCCAAAATGGGAACTCAGTCATTCCAGGTGATAATCTCATAAGTATTAATATGATATGTTTATTTTGCCCCTTATTTGGCTTCAGGTAAGCCAGTTCAGACACAAAAATTAAGGTATCCTCTTTGAGTCTCATCCCATGCACTGTGCCTGCCCCTAGCTGAAACCCTCACCCCTGCACCTTGTTCCATTTCATGCTAAGCTTTGTATTTGTGGTTCAAATGCTATCTATAGAGTCAGCAGAGTATGTGATCCCTGCCTGTGCTGGCCACACTATTGCTGTTGTGTGTAACTATCAGATTTCATCCTTTATCACAAACAGCTTGGAGATGCAGTCCCCCCTCATTTCAGCAGTTAGTGACATGAAAGATCAGAAGAATAGATCCGAAAGCAGGACACCAAAGGGTGGGTCACTCTGATGCTAACTCCTCTGATGTTTTCTTAGTGGACACACACGCTGTTGGTTGCTTGTATTCACCTACACCTTCAGCAGCTCAAGCTCTCTTCTAGACAAAAAGATTCCAGAGTCATATTGTGGGGAACTGGATGCTTGTGGCATCATTCCCCTGAAATTAGGACATTAATTCTGGTTAGGAAGCCCAGGCTGTTCACTGACAATGCTGCGCAAAGCATCTGTGCAATCTGAGGATTCTGCCTGCAGCTTTGCAGTGATAGGAACAAATGTACCTCACCAAGAAATGACCCCTGGGACCACAAGGATCTGTCAGAACCTCCTGTCACAGCTGCTTCTGATGCGGACATCATATTTTGCCTCAGAAACTGAAGTTCTTTTTCAGTTTGTAGGCAGCCTGTTCTAGCTTTTTGAACTTACAGAAAAATTCGGAACAGTATATGAAGACGTGTGCAATATTGATGCTGCACTCAAAGCAATAATTGGGCTTTGTACCAACTTGTTCTTTTATATTGTATTGAAACAGTGAAATACCCTATGTGATAGAGTTTGGAGATTTTTCTTGATTTATTTTTTTTCCTTATTATTTTATCAATACTTTTAGCATGGCTTTTCTGTCCAGCTATGGAATAGATTCTTATCTTTCATTTCTTTCTGTAGGTCTCCAATTTAAAACAGAAATAATGTGTGATGGGCTATGAGACATTTCTGGAAAATCTTATTATTATTCAAAAAACCCTAGTTATCTGCAGCCAGAACAGAACAGGTACTAAAAAGAGGTGGAGAGTGTTTGTAGTAAACCAATGTACGAAGTCTCTCTTATAACATCTGTTTACTTTATAAATTAGCTTACATATCATTCTGAGAAAAGAGGATGAATGTAAATTTATTTTGTTAGTGAGGAAATGGTTTCATTGCATGTTGCCACAATGCACAGAGAGGTCTGAGCTAGTTATAACCTCTCTCATCAGGGCAGACACCTGTACTACACAGTTGGATTGCTTCTGTATTAAGTCCCATATCTCTACAGTATATAGCTTATTCTGTAATGCCCTTGAATTATAGATTGTGTGCATGGACACCCCAAAGCAGATATATTTCCTATACTTTAATAATTGTTCCATCTGGTCTCAAATATTACTGTGTAGATTTGGGTATTTTCCCTCTAATAATAACACAAATTGTAGTATGAGCCTGGAATTTAATACCAGACAAGTTTCATCAAAGCACTTGGGAGTTTTTGCCATTAGCTTGAGTAGGGTTGGGATTCCAGCCACTGTGGTTTTTAATAAAGATACCCCTGGATAAACTGCAAGACCAAGCACAGGCCCACCCAGTGGAAGTGCCAATATAATCATAGTGCTCAGAAGGAAGAGGATAAATCTTAGTCTCTTCAGAAAATACACATCTCAACTTGCTTCCAGAAGGCTGGTGGGTACCTCCGGCTCCAGGTATGTTACAAATCGTCATTAAAAAACCGGAAATCCCTGAAGATCTTAGCCGGTGCCAGCCATGCAGATCCTCCTTGTTATTAAAATCCCTCCCTTGAAGTAATTTTGAGGATTAATAGAACAAGCTTTTCAAATAAGTTTTTTTTTTTCTTTTTTTTCTTTTTTTTTTTCCCCACATAAAATGACATTATGTCAAATGAATGTCAATGTGGAATGCTACATTCAGTTTCCCAGCTACTCTACCTACCTGTTTAAGTGTCAGCTTTCATTCTAAAATAAAGCTTGCATTTTGCATGTTTTTCACATTTTTCTTTGCAAACACAACCTAATAGCATTTTTAAATGGCAAGACCAAAGCATGAAACACTTTCTATTTGCTCTTGTAGGTCTTTCAAGGCTCCCAGAGCCCTTTTTGGTGGGGTTTCAGCAACTCCGTACATTTTCTGGTGCTTAACTCAGTTTTGAGATCTGAACAGATAACACGGAGTAACATGAAAGGAGACAGAGAAACAAGCTGGAGGGAGTCTTCAAAGCATAGCTCTAAACAAAAGAAATACGGGGTCCTCATCCTGTCTGCTTCGCATTCTTGTTGTAAAGATTGCAGTTCCTTCTGGTTTCCTTATCTGTGAAAAGAGATAGCATTGCTTGCTTACCGCATACAAAGGCTGCGGGAATTAATTGATTTAGACATACAGGCTGCTTTTGAAAGCCTGGAACATTATTAATATGAACCACTACCTGCCAAAGACATGACCAGCTAACCACTGCACCCTCTGTGACAGTGTTTTACAGAATCACTGCAATTATTTCCAACTGGCGGAGGATTAAGGAGGCGAAGCAGAGCTTTCTATTCAGCAAATTCATTTTCTGCTTTATCCCAAAACTATATCCCTTGCCTCGCTTTTGCTCATCAGAATTCAGTTTCCAGGCAGGGTGCCTGTGGGATCTGTGGGGCTGGCCCAGGGTAAGACTGCAAGGGGCTTCCAGGCTTTTAGTATCTGTTTGTAACTTACGTGGGGCCAAAGACCTTTCCACCAGTCTTGTTGTCAGAGCAGGAACTCACACTGTTATTTTTAATGTCTGTAGAGCAATTGTATTTCCCTGGGGCTCCTGGAGGCATTTATCCAGCTTAGGCTTCCTTCCACAAACCACTATTCAAGCACCACTTTCGAAATGGCAGCTGGCCGTGGCAGGCGCCAGTGCACTGTGCTTTAGTCATGACTGTTGCTTCACACTTGTAAGTAGCACTTTAGAGGTTGTTTGCTCTTTTTTTTTTTTTTTTTTTTTTTTTTTTTTTTTTTTTTACCCTGATTGCTTCCAGCTCATCCCAGCGCAGCAAGAAAATATTTCCGTACCTTGTTGGTCTTCTGGATTGTGCAGATATTGTGCCATAGACTATAGTGGCTATAGTACCATATTTTCTTTGCCTTTGAGCTCTTTTAGTATTTTTTGCTTCTCTCTTTCCTTCTGCTTCATTCTGCTTCAAAGCTCTGCAGTTATGCTTTGCTGGACAAGTCACATTCCAGGAAGAGTTAAAGTAAGAAATAAGTTGCTTGAAAAGATGTGTATCTTTTATATAAAGTACATGTAGCAAGCCAGAATGTTTCCTTGGCTTTCACATGTGCATTTACTGCTAGCAGTAGTTAAAATATTTTGGGATGGACTATTTCAAATGTTTATATGATTGAATAGAAACATTTTGTAGGAAAAGGCAGTTTCATAAATATTTTGATGTGAAAAGTCTTTTTTCTTTTTTTTTTTTCTTTGATCATATTTTTGCTGTTTTGTCTTCAACGCTTTGATTCTATACTATTGTAGGTACATTTTTTAAATTATTGTGTGCATGCATTTGATAAAAATGTAAATAAACTAAGTGCTTTGATAAGCTTGTGCTAATCTTCCATGAATGTATTTTTCATCTTTTATATTTTATTTATTTATTTATTTATTTTTCTGGGGGAGAACCCAAACTGTCATTCATCTGTCTGAAGCAGGAAAAGGCACAATAGTACAATTTCTCATGGAATAGAATTTGTAGTGTGACAGCATCTTTTGATGCACAGCTCTTGACGAGTTTTCCAGATCTTTTTTCCATGGAAACCTCTAGGAAGTTCCCACTTTTTTCTCCATTAACCAATCTTCTGCAATTTCAAAACACCACAGTATTTCAGTAAGGTATACCAATATGATAATATAATTATATTTTATTTGATAGCAAAGTGGATTGGAGATAGACTATTGTAACTTGTCCATCACTAGTCAAATGCTCTGATCCTCTATAACTTTTAAGCCCAGTTAATTTCTATTTTTGTTTCCCTTAGTCCAAACTGGAAGGTAGTGCAGGAATTCATTCATACTCTGTGTTGTAGACCACAGATAGAAACTTTTACCTGAAGCTCTTTATTTTCACTCAGAAAGGGCTGGAAAAGAGGCATTAAAATGATAAAACTCAGTCTGGCTTTTGCTGAGGAAAATATTTTTTACTCTAGTATATATATTATTAAAGCTCATCTAAAAGTCAGGAGGAATTCAAATAAGGAAAAAATCTTCCGGTAAAATTGGTTTTGTAATTGCCAGTATGCCTTTTGGTATGTGAGTGGCAGCAAAATGCTGTGACAAATTTTAGTTTTGCTTTCCCCCCAGAAGAGATGTCTTAGGCTTGTGTGCAAACCTGGATGAATTCAATTAGAGCTGAACTTTGGTAATATGTTAATTCAGCAGGCACTATTCATGATCAGTCCTCCATCACTCTAAACATGACCAGCCTCAGTTTTAATTTCCACTTAAACATTTCCACTTCCACATTTCCACTTTTACATTTCCAGTTTTAATTTCCAATCTGGTGTATAAGGAAGAGAGCGATAAAAATCAATTATCTTGAATTTTGTCTGCAATTCCACATAAAGATTTGATCCTTTGCATAAGAATTTTAAGGATTTCATTCAAAATCAAATTATCCAGGTCAATTTTCTAATGGGAAGAGAGAGAAGGAAGTGTGATCTTTTAACTCTCCACGGAATTGAAAGATGAATTCAGACATTTGGCAATCAAAATATCATGTTCAAATATCGCAGACAGTATTACACTATTTTGGTGAGACTTTTATTAAAGCGTGTGGTAGTTTTTAAGCTCTACTTTGATGTGTAATTATATTCCTATGTAGTAATTTGCTTGGAGGTTTTAATAAAATCTTACAAATGTTATTTCATTATTTTTTCATTTGAGGGAAATTTTTAATCAAAGATCTTTCAAATTACTTTTTTGACATTGTTAACAACTCTTGTTCTGTGAGTACTAAGATAGAGATAAAGAAAAGATTGTATTATTATATTGATTGCTTATTTTTTTTTTTTTTTTAATAAATGGTCCAGAAGTTTTTATTTCAGTTCTTAGTGCTTAGCAAGTACTTCCAGTTAAGTCTGACACACATATGCATTCAATTTCTGTTTGAGAATCTTTTGTATTAAAATACAGCATGTAGCCTTTGTATCCTTTTGAAAATGAGGAGGCTTTTCTTTTTTTTAGTCATTTTGACTAAGATTTTAGGATCTGATAGTTGTTTGTAACCATTCTGTGTTTTACAATAAGTTTAGCGTTCTTCACTTTTTGAGTTTTTAAATGCTTCATGAAGAATTCTTAGTTCTATTCACACTGCTTGGAGTAAGTTATTATTATCTGTTTCAACACGGGGACTTCAAGTGGCACATCAAAATGTGATAGTAGATGCTGCTTCCACACATTCTTTTCACGAATGCATTTGCTCCTAAATATTCCTTCTACTCCAATCAATTTCTGAACTGAAATAGTTTTCAGTTCAGAAAATTAATGTGTTGTCATGCAGAAGTCAATGAAGAAGACCATGCTCACTGAGGGGCAGCTGCATGGGTGGGAGGGACAAACCGGGACGTGCACCATGCTTACAGCTGCTCCACATCTCATCCTCAGGAAGCTGCTCATGTGAATAAACTCACGTGTGATGGTTTGGAGGACCCAGACTACGAGTTTCAGGCACCTCCTTTCACACGTTGCTTCCTGTCTTGGTTTCCTGGGCTGAGTGGAGGTCAGGTGCACTTAAACTGATGAAGAAATTCTCAAGAGAGAGATTACTGCCCATCCGTATGATGAATGGCTGAAGAGACATCAAGTAAAGCCGAGCTTCATCTTGGCATCCAGTAAAAACACAAATGCACATTTTGTGCCAGACATCTGTGTTTGTTCCAAGGAAAGCCCTCGGAAAGAGTCTGGCATTTCTCCACCTGGAGCCTATGAAAAAGGCAGGAGAGCTCATTTTGCTTTTTACTTAGTGTGTGCTGTGTTACGTCCCAGGATACTGGAAGCTCTTAAAAGTGGAGCAGTGTATTTCCATTCAGACCCCAAGCCCTACTTATCACCAGGTGCACCGCGCAGTTTCCAAACCACTACCCTGAAGTGTGCCCTGGCCAGTATTTCTGTTAATATTTCTTACCTTCTGGCTGGAAATAGAGAGGGTATTCCCTCATGGCATTGCACATTAGAACATTTACATAGATACACAATTAGAGTGTTCTCAAGGAATATGTAATTGTATCAGTATATACAATTAAAGGTTCCCAGTGAGTTCTGTAATTCCTTTAAAAACTTGCAGCCCTTTGATGTGATACATGTCATGTTCCTGTGTTCATTGGAATACTTGTGAATATTTGCTTCCAGTCCCTTTGTGCTTCATTATTGTCTTAAAGATGACCATCACCTTCCCCTTTTTATGTAAAGAAGACTTCTTGTTGCTTTGGGTTGGTTGCTTTGGGTATTTGCCGGCTTGTTTTACAGTTAAAAGATCTGGATCTTGCCTATTCTGAAAGACTTCTTGAATGAGTGAGAACACAGTAAAATTCACAACACAGATCATAGACTTTAAAGTATACTTCAGTTTGTTTTTGCTAGCCTCTTATAAAGAAGTAGAAGAAATGTTGTCTTTGATAAAGCATTCCTTTCTTCAATTATCTCTTGTAGGAATTCACAGTTCATGTCTCATTATCATCAAAATGATTCTGGTACTAGAAAGGTTTCAAACCTTTTTTTTTTTTTTTTTTTGGTCTTTGTTAAATTATATTTTATTTCCCCTTTTATATGAATGGAACCTTAAGGTCTGGCTCATGTTTTGGCAGCATGAGACGTTATAATGCCTCTGGACAAATCAGGAAAATGCTGTGAACATGATTTACTTAACCATCTTTAGGGCATCTCTAACGGCTTGCTTAATCTTGAACATATAGAACCTCAAGTAAAGACATTAATCAGGTTCCTAGAAAAGGAGAAGGATTATGATCAAATGAAAACTGCTCCCAAGCAAAAAGAGGATCAACCTAATAGATGAGAAAAATGGTGGGGCAGAAGCAGGAGGAAACAACACAAATGATATTCATAGTAATTTGTTTGTTTGCTTGTTTTGTATGGTGCTTTGGTAATATTGACAGATTCCTGAAACTTTATCTCATATCTCCGCTGTACTTTGAAGGCAAAGAAACTGTAGGATTCAATGTTTAATTGCTTTGGTGTAAATTAGCAATCAGTGTTCTAGAATATTAAAGTGCCAGGCAAGTGAGTGACACAGTAACATAGGAGAACTGTAAAAAAAAACACCTTAGCAAGAGAAATAGAGTTGTAGATGAGAGGACCTTATTTTCTATTTTTAATGCATTCTGTATAAAACTTCCAGGTTATTTCCCCAAGCAACCTTAGCAAAGGGAAAAGTGGAATTTTAGATTTTGAAAATAATTATGTAGGCCCTGATTCTGTATTCACTTAATATATCTGTATGGGTTGTTGAATCAGAAATCGGATTCGTTGCTGCAGTCATGGGACAGCTCGCCATATAGACACGTCCACTGGTTTTCTGGAGATTCAGGATTAAAATGGGAGGTGGAAAGCGAGGCTAAAGGTGCCCGTGATCTATGGAACTGCATCAGCTTCATAAAATGTTATGTTTCAATGGAGATTTCAGGTGTTAATTTGAGGGAAGTTAGATGTGTAAGTTCAAACGAGCATGTAACGTGGAAGAAAACTCAAGTGCTTGGAGTTACTCAACAGCACGGAGTTACCCACCCGCCACCAGGTAGCCTCTGCAGTGTGACTCTTTAGCATGAAAGCCTTAATTCTGATGCAGACAGCTGAAGGCCAGCCTGAGTCCAGGATAGCCATAACCTTGCTCATTGGTGTTTATCGATTCCTGTCAGCTGTCTCTGCGGCGCTGACATAAATATGGCTATGTCAAGCTATAAAGATAGGTCCATACCAATTTAGTTTAGTTCACTTACTTTAGCTCTGAGAATGGCTAGACACTGATAGCTGTGGCAGACTAGCTCCTGGCATAGTCTTTTAAAGACATTTTACAGTAATCTGAATGTCTCGTCTATTTAAAGGACTTTTTTTTTTTTTTACTTTGGCTTGATACAATTTCAAGTATGGCTAGAAGCTAATGTTAAGGTAATTTAAAAACAAGGAAACAAACTTAAAAACAAGGAAACAAACAAACAAACCCACCTCCTAAAAATTCCAGGAGAAATTCCAGAATTACACACCCCATGTTCCTCAAATCTTCTGAGACCATGCTCCAGACATATACATGGCCCTATAGTCAGCATACACAAGATATTGTAAGTCTAGCTAAAGCTCTGGCACAGGTGCAATAGGTTTGTATGCAAAAAAGTGGCCAGGATTTCTCCTCAGGTGCTTTGATGTAAATGTAGAGTAGCTTTACCGTCTTCACTACCAAATATAAAGCAGTGCAGAACAGATAGATACAACTTCAGAGCTACATTTGAAACAGAAAGCTTCCATTTAAAATATAAAAGTGTTCTATTTGAGTGAAAGCTGTTATTTCATAAAAAATAATGTTTTATTTTAAACAAAATTATTATTAGAAACAGTTATGTCAGAAATACTACATTTGCCTGCATAGAGGCAGGTATATATATTTTAGTAATACATTTAAATTATGCCAGAAAGCATATTTTTGTAATGGTTATTAGGGGTTACATGACATTAGTTACTTCATTATTCATATTCAATATTAACAATTTATTAAACTGTAATAAAAGTCCTCGGCCTCATCCATTGCAAGTTGAAAGTGAGAACAGTGAAATGTTATCCTTGAAACCTATTAAAGGTACAGAGTTAGAAGAATGTAAAAAGAGGACCAAGTTAGGATGGTATTTCAGAGAATCTAATGATGATAAAAGAAGACCATTCATTAGGCAGTATTTTTATTTTATCTTCCTTCTAATTCATTAAAGGTGCCTAGCTAGTCTTTATACAATGCCAGAATTTGTGCTAAAATATAAAGTGGAAAAGTGAGAAGAGTTTTCTGGATATGATACTAGACTGAGATTTGGGTCTAGATTTGTTGCTGACTTTGCCAGCTTGGTGACAATCACATCTTTATACTTGTGCTGAGCTCAGGGTTTGGCTGTCTTGTCTATTCTGATTGCAGGCTCTTCAGAGCATGAGCTTCTGCTAGCTCTCAACAAGAGCAGATGAGTTATGAGCTTGTGGCTGTAGCTCTTGTTACTTGAACACTTCTAAAATAGTCATATTAGTAAGTATAAAAATTGCATATTCAATGAACAAACGCCAGCAACACCACCTCACCTCCAACTGTTGTTTTACCTCTCTCTAGTACAGTCTATAACACATCACAACTCAACATCAATGACATCCTTCTGAGAAGTCTGCAGTTCTGTGTTCTTCAGTTTACTGCTTCTTAACTTAAGCCAGATTTTCAGGGTCTCTGAGCATGTGGAGCAAGACCAGAGGAAGGATAGCTGAGCTCTCTGGAAATTGAGTCCCATGTTCCACACTGTCTCCTGCAGAGCTGGTAGAAGCAATGTTTGTTGGACTAAGCAAAATCGTAAATATGCTAGTCAGGCTCTGTTGTTAGGAGTGCCAGCTTAGCTCATTTTATTCATTTTAAATTAAAAGACTATCAAAAGGGAGGGCGTAGTCTCTGCCTAGGCCAGATTAAATATAAGCGTATGTGTATAAGCTAGAGAACAATTCCTTTTTCCATGATACTGTTAGAACAAAAGAACAAAAGCACTAACTCTATTTGTTTTAATGTGTATAATAGTGCCTAACTTTTCTGTTGCTTTTTTTTTTTTTTTTTTTTTTTTTTTTCTTTTGAGGGAAGGGGGAGAATCTCAGCTTTTCACAAAGGCATTTGTTAGCTTTATCTTAATTTTGCAGCTGGTGAAGCCATGGCATGCAGAAGGGAAGTGACACACCTAAAGGATTATATTATAATGGTGAAAATAGAGCATAAATCAGCTGGGGCTGAGCCCAATGCACTGTCCTTTACATCAGAAAAGAGACATGAATTGAGGGTCAGTCTTAACTCTAAAGTATTGTGCTTACTTTGGGAAAAAATAAAAAAAAGACAGAGTTATTTGACATGGTGAAAGTTTCCAAAGCTGACTGTTTAGAACAAAGGCTAGAAATCTGCCTTGTTATAGAGTCACCTGTATGGCAAGTAGCTTCTCAAGTTTATGACTTACTCATGCTTTTTCTTATTTTGTGAGATTGTGTAACAGTGAGGAGCTCACAAACTGAAATGAATTGATAATTATTCCTGGGAGACAGACAATCTTAGAGTCTCTTTGCAGGGACATAGACCAGGGCAGGGAAAAGCCAGGAAGGTTAATGGTACTCAGGATCAAATCTTGGTTGTACTTGTTCCTAGGGTCTTGCCGTGACTGATGGAAATTCTCAACCTCAGATGAAAAAGGAAGCATAAGTACTTCTATCACTTCTGAAAGTACTGTGGCTAGGAGAATTAGGCATATTTCATTTCCATCTCTCTATTAAGCTATGTTGACAAACCAGGCTATTGGCCAGTTTTATAGAGTATTAGTAATTAACTAGGTAGCCTAATTATCAGAGCTACTTTGGTGTCCCAAGAGAAAATCCATTTCCACCTGTTATTCAAAACAAAAATACTGCACTGAGAGATTGTATTGGCTTGGCCAATGGTTTGCAAGTGAATCATAGGATACAACACGCTGCTGTTTGAAGTTGCACTTGGTGGCTTTTAAAAAGATCCCACTGTTTATGGATCAGATGGAGCATAATCTGTCTATTTACTTTTTCCTGTGCAAAGCATCACTTTAATGCCAGTCTGCTGAGACTGGCAGAGGCTGGCAGAGATACAATTGTATCATTAGAGCAAAGGTGCCAAAAGGGATGTTTGGCTCTTTCAGATCTCCAGCTCTTCAGTCCCCTTTATGCCAGCAGGCAATATTTATTAAATACTCTGAAAACCAATTTATTCAGTTTAAATTACACTGGCAGCATAAAACTGTGTGCATTCAGCAGAGCTGCTGGTCTGAGCACAGGACAGGCTACAGAAATCCTTAAAGTCCACATTGCCATGCTAAGTTCAGGTCCCAGTGCCTTGCTTTAGATATGCCTCCATGAATGAGCACAGGTAGACCAAAGCTTGTGGTCCTCTGTGTTGGCTGGATGAGAACCAACCCTGCTTCACAACTTGCAGAGATGTCCTTCCTGGGTGTACTCATCTGGGCAGAAGCCTGCACCTCTGGCTAATGAAGCTGCCTCCTTCATTGCAGGGTTGCTCCAGGATTGTCCTAGGATTGTGTGAGGAGGAAGCTCCTCTCCCTCCTGTGATGGTGTAGCTGATGGGGTTTTGTACCTCTTGTAGTGATGGGCAGAATCATGCTGGAAATATTTCTCAAGGGCTTAGAAGAGAAATGGCACTCTGCACTGCTTCATGTCCTTTAAAACTATTGCTTTTCACTTTTAAGGATGAAAGTGCTGCTTGTTGCTACTCTTGAGGGCATCATTAATCAGGTCGTACTGAATGCTCATCGGTTTAGTAGATTTATGTGTATTTATTGTAACATTTCATGTGCAGTTACATCTATTACACCTAGGCAGATGCAGATTCACGGCTCGACAGGTATATTGTTCCTTTGCTGAGTCAGGGGAAGATTTTACCCAGCCATGCCAGAGAGCCTCAGCTGGCTGTATGAGTTGAAATATATTTAAGACTGTAGAAATATATTTAAGATTGGTGGCATTTGAAATAATTGGTGAGGGCACAAACTGAAGTGAGGCTCCAGTCGTGCTCAATGTTGCATGAGTATATAGTAAGAAGAGGCTTCTAGTCTAAATATATAGAGAGGTGAATGTGTGTGGGGGAAAAGTCACAGAATAGAGAAGTGATGTGTGCAAGATCTCACAGCAGATTGTTTGAAAATCTTGGCACGAACTCATAACTCCTGCTTTCTGGGGCTATTCCCTTGTTCCTCTCCAACTCAGCCTGCCAATGCAGAGTTGTTATCTCTACATGGATACACAGATGTCATAGTGGACTGCAAAGCCAGATCTTCAGCTCATTGAAAATCAGTGTTTTGTCATGATGTCAACAAGGCTGTGCTGTTTTATATTATATGAGGGCTTTTCACTAAGTTTTTGTTGATGTCTTCTAGTATTTTTAAGACTCGGAACTCCGAAGCTTTCAAGATATCCTATTGAAGACTTTCAATATATCCTGCCTAATTTAGGTAAAATCCGTACTTAGGCTGAGAAGGCTATGGCCAGATTTTTGATGAGTGATTCTACTGGGAGCAGTGGTTGCCTGAATTTGTGGTAGCTCTGATCACTCATGTCATACGTAGGAATGTAGGTGCCATTCTTCAGGCCACCTAGTTTGAAATTTGTCTGAAATATTGTTAGACGTTCCAGTATAGCCAAATGCTCCTATTGCCTTTGTTTGGTTCAACCATCCATCCTTCTGAGTTTTTTTCATTTAATAAAACTAACGGTCTTGATCCATAGCTTTTGCATTAATTTGACCTTGTATAAACAGATATAATTTGCAAAAATTGGTTTAGCTTTTTCATAGGTTCACAATAAGAATGATTCAGGTTCTATATTTTGGGTCTTTATCCCACTGCTAACTTCAATAGTACAGGACAAATCAACTACGGAAGTAAATTGGCCAAAATGCCTTTACTGAACTAAGCATAACGTTCTCAGGTTGGTTCTCTTTCTCAAGCCGGATTACTTCTAAAATCAGCCTATTTCTGAGGATGCTCAGTAACTATACACAGCTCAGTCAAACACATCCTTTAATTTTCAACAGTGCTTTGAAATGACCTCACAAGGTGACTTAATAACTTTTTCAAGGAGATCTGGAGACTGTAGAAGCATGATAGGCTGATATCTCACTTACATCTGGATGTACTCTGTGACGTATTAACACTGCAGACACATCTGCTATTCCTAAGGGGCTGAGCAAATGATCTTGGGCAGATACAGTTGACAGAGAAAAGACTCATCACAAGTTGCTATAACAGGTGAGAGATGGATGCAGGGGAATTCATCAGGACTTATCATGGTGCTGTGTGATATGCAAAATAACATAAAGCATGTGGCTGTGTTGGGAACAAACTATGATGGACTAAATTCTATCATGGATATAAAGGACCAAGAGTTAATGGTTTAACTACTGTCATTCTCCCAATAGCTTAAAGTCTGTTTCCCAGTGACTACACCTCTGTCATCCCACCAAGTTTGATCTCATCTGCAAGACCAGGAGTGTCACTAGAAACATGAACAGCTGCTAGCTAAGTCACAGTTTGACCCAAAATTTCTAAATCACTAAATCCACAGAAGTGGTAATATTCCATGTGGTATATTTGTTTTTGCTTTTAGACTTCTGTACTGTTGTTGCATGCAACTGACAGATCTGGCAAGGTTTTGAACACTGGAAGTACATTTTTGTGCCTATCTTTCATACTCATGTAGCTAACTCATATCATCTACATTGTTATTTTAATAAACAACTTCCACATTCTCTTTGAAATGATCTTTAGATTTTTATCTTCAATTTGGAGTGTAAATTCTCTGAGACAGAGGCTTGTCTTTCTGTCCTCTGCCTGTGCCAATGTTTTTTAGGCACTGCAGCAGTACCACTAATAACCAATAAAATAACAGTTTCTTCTCCCTTGTTCTCCTCTTTCTTGGTCTTGTGTCAGGCTCTTACTTTATGCTGTATGATTGCAATTTGATTTGACCATTTACTGGCATTATTTTGATCATTATCTTCCTGCTGTGTTCTATATTCAATTTTATTTTACTTCAAAACTGCATAACACTGAATGAAAAGAATAAGAGCAGTTAACAATGGCAAAGTAGGGCATTATCACTGAAAACAAATTGAGTTGTTCATTCCAGGGCTTTTGGTGGTCAGCAGTTCAGCACATCTTTACCTGCAAACTGCTTCTCACTAACACCTGAATGCAGAACTCTCCGTAGGTATAGGCAAGAATAGACAGTTGCCTGAGATAACAGGTTATTCTGGAGCAGTAGTCTGTTTGCGGCCTTCTGACAGCTCTGTCTGTGCCGATCAGTCTGGCTGCAACTTTTAATGATGCTGAAGAGAGGTGGTAGATAGACCGGGGACCAGCAACTGTTGTTGGAGGTGAGAGCAAGGATTCTCCCTGGTCCCCAGACAGCAAAAAAAGCACCAAACGCAAATCTGTGGAGCCCTGACAATGGCTATCTCACCCAGCTCTGTATTCACATCTTCCCCTTCCAACAGCAGGAGAATTATGGCTTTGTCTGGATCCAGACACACACTCTTTTGTTTCAGCATTGCTTAAGCTGCACTGAAGACTCCACTTTGAAGACAAAACTTTCCAAAGCCCCTCAGAAACTCAAGAAGATGGAAGTCCTATCTACTTTCATTGCAGTGATGCCCTAAATCCTTCTGAAATTTCCTTCCTAACATATACGCTCAGTTAAATGCCAGTAACACTGCCTTGAATTTTGGCATTTAAGTTTTCAAATTCACCAGCCACTGAAAACTTTGTTACTAGAACAGACTCTGACATGACTGCAGGTTGGACCCTGGTGTCTGCAATGTAGGGAAATTATTCTGGGAATAAAAGTGGATGTGCCCTGGACTAACTCCACTCGCTTTGCAGGAAAGAAGAGTCAGATGAAACACTTTTGAAGATCCTGAGTACTCTTAACTAAGGCATTAATGAAATGATGGCTTTGCAAATAAGGCAAAGGTGGAAGCCTTTCCACTAACGGTTGACCTCAGCAGAGATGATCTTTCCAAGTCCCAGGCAGGGGAGCTGAAACATGATATAATTTAAACAGATGCTGGCAACCTCCGCTTGCAACATCAAAACAGAGTACTGACAGGCTGTGCCAGGAGGCTGGGTACAGCCCTGCAGGCTGTGCCAGCAGAGCTTTGCAGGAGGAAGCACTTTTCTTGGGTACCACCAGATCTGTTGTGACTTGTACCAGAAATCCCTTCTCATGCTGGTGTTAGTGGTATTGGCCTTTCTTCAGAGATGTCTTCTTCTCATAGGCTGCATCCTTGCTAATGCTCCAGGGCCTGTTTTCTGTCTCCCAGTCCAAATGACACAGCACACGAATAAACTCTCTCTCTGGACTCATATCATGCAATATTGGCAGGACTGCAGCCATGCTACTTCCTCGTGTGCTCTGTCTGCACTTAATTATAGATTAAATTTTATTTTCGACAGCTGCCAATCTGGCACATTGCAGAAAGTTAAATAAAAATAGGAAGAAAAAATTAGCTCTGACAATTCACCAATGATGAGAATTTGCTATGCATTTGTTGCATGTGTGTCGGTATGCCTGGTATTGTGTGATGGTGTATTAGCAATGAGAAAGTAGAAAATTATGGTTAGCCATTCAGCTATGCAGAGTATAACCATTCTGGTAGAAAATGAGAGAAAGCAAGGGATTGGAGGTGGTTTTAGTATCAACCTCCATGAGACACCAGGGTAATATTTAGTTTCCTAAGCTACGTTGATCCAGCTTGCTGAAAAAAGTCGAGGAAGGAATAATTTGCACTTTTCATTATAATTATAGGAAGACTTTGTAAATTAATTCATTGGTAGTCAGGTAAAGTTTAATTACACTAGGCAAAGAGAAGGTGGCATCTTTCTTGGTACTACTCCCCCGTGGCTAACCTTCAGAAACAGATTCAGAGCATCATTAAATCTTAGGCTCTGGAGACTGAATTGGCTTTGTGACCATTTATAATCCAATTAACAATAAATAAATAAACAAACACACAAACAAATCCCAAGCTCCATCCAAATGGTCAACACAGACAAAAAGTAAGTTAAACTCCCATAAAGTTCTCTTTAATGAAGAAGAAACACTAAAAGAAGTGTCGTAAAATTACTTCTTTTAGCAAATTGTAGGTATTAGCATTTTTAAGATTTGAGATTTTTTTTATAAAGAATCTGATGGTCCCCATTGTCTTTCCAATCAACTCCCTGTTATTGTTCTCTTTTGCAAAACAAAAATAAGAAAATGAAAAAGCATTACAACGCTTCATCATATGCAGCAGTATTTTAAGCTTCTTTGGAGAAATTGCACCTCATTATCTGGAAATACAGCTATCCGCTCTGAAAGCAGCCCAAGATGACTGAACGCAGCAACTTGTCTGTTTAGAAACACCGTCAAGTGTAAGTTTATTTCCCTATTGCTCTGTTTTCCATTGGTTCCCCACTGAATATGAAATGAAGTTAGAGATTTCTGCCTGATGTTCAAAACCCTACAGGCAATTTATTGGTTTGTTTGTTTGTTTGTTTGTTCTTAGCTGTAACAGAGACCTACTATATTAGGTAGTTTGCAAATTTATACCTGAACAGTCCCTCCACTGGCACCATTGAGAAAAAAAATAAAAGGACAAGACAGAGTGATGACTTTTGGGCAAGTTCACAAAACAAGCCAGGAATGAAGCCAAACCCTGTGACATTCACACTAGTTTAACAGCAGCCAAATCACACTAGCTGCCAAAGCTACTCAAGTAAGCACATCTTTTTCTACAAGCATCATCTCTCATAACTTCTACCGTAATAGTGAAATTTCTAATCTCAGGGTGCAAAACAACATCTTGTTTTATGTCAGCTGCAACATTTATTTTATCAAGCACTTAGGGTATCAGCCCAGAAAGATCTGTCAGACATGCTTGTTTCTTTGATTTAGCTTCTCAAAAATCAACATTTTTTTTTTCCAATGCTCTAACTCAAGGAGGAGAAGGAGGAAAACAAAAAGATGGAGGAGAGAGTCATTATGTCCTTAAGAGTCATCTGGCATCTAGATATCACAGAGCTGAAAGCAATATTCATAACTAGGAAGGAACTTGTGGGATAAAATTTTGTTTAGTGTTATTTATTATTCATAGAATGTGTCATTTGATTGTCTTGAACCTTCCAGACATGCCATCTTCTCCCATTTGAAACTTGAGCCCAAAAAGCTTCCTGTTGACCTCTTGGCCTTTTGTACCTGACATGTATACCCGCACCTACATGCATGCCTGTGTGAGCTGATGGCTACTTGGAGGAATACTTTTTCAAATAGTTAAATAAATACATATGCAAACTTGTTTTGCAACTATACTTTTAGATGAACCCCAGGAGATCAGCTTCCTGGTTGCTATAAATTTGGACAGCAAAGGTTTACAACAGACACCAGGCACCCTTCCTATTTGTCCTGGACAGTACCCCTAACCAAAATCATAGAATTATCAAATCATAGGATGGTTTGGGTTGGAGGGGACCTTAAAGATCACTCATTTCCAACCCCCTGTCATGGGCAGAGACTTCGCCCGCTAGATCAGGTTGCTCAAAGCCATAATAACCGTGGCCTTAAACAATTAAATCATGTGATGCAGCCTTCATCATTGACAGAATGGCTGCATCTATGTCAGTGTTTGTAGGAAAGTATGAATACTTGTTTTCCTTATTTTATCTTAAAGAGGTAAATGCTTACCTTAATTATCAACAATGTGCAGTAGTTAAGTGTCTGGATAGATGTACATTTAATGGCATGTATGCTTTATTGTATCTTCATCAGAAGATTCAACCTAATTGTTACTTACCTTTTTTATTAACCAGCTATTTATGCTGCCTAGGTGTGTTGGTGAGCTAGTACTTCCAAAAGAAAAGAACTGTGATCATAATCCACATTGTTATTAATAAAAAGCACATTTGACTTAAGACAAAGCTTGGATCATATGAATATGTAACTGTATTATAACAGATCTGCCAAGAGGTTTGCAGGATTGTAGACAGAAGATGAAGTGATTAATTAAGGAATTACATCCACATGGTGAAAAATCCCTAAAGATAAGTATGGCAAGAGCTATTTTAAGGAAAGGATCTAGGGTTTCTCTGTCTGGATAATTTTATGCAAATCTTCAGTGGCAATGCTTGTGTGCATGCGAATATATTTTCCCTCTTTTATAAGTGCTCTCAAGCCTGGGGTCTCAAATTCCTTTCAACAGTCCCCCCAAAACTCAAAAAACTCACAGGCTGTTGCTACATAATGAAGCTCTTTGAAGCCTCATACACACCAACCAGCAGTCCACCTGCCTAAAAATTACAGGGGAGGACCTTCAGGTGCTGAAGATGAGGGTGACCATCTGCTCAGGGGAAGAGGGGCCATGAGTAGGATGAGTGGTGTCCTTGTCTGATGCTGAGGAAGGTCATCCCATTTCTGACTCCTTTCCTGAGCTCTGCTCTTGGCAAATGTGGGCAGAACAAGATGTCTTTTTCTCTGTAGTCTCACGAAAGACTTGTCTTTCTTTCACTCACTTTTCAGTGGCATGAAGACTACATGAAAGACCAGATTTTTACTTATTATAAGACCCCTTATAGAGCAGTCTATATGAAACAAATAACCCAAGCTCCAAGTGCAAGGTCCTGCATCTGGGCCAGGGCAATCCCAAGCACAAATACAGGTTGTGTGGAGAATGGATTGAGAGTAGATGGCAATATGTGCTTGCTGCCCAGAAAACCAACCATATCCTGGGCTGCATCAAGTGAAACCTGTCCAGGAGAGTGAGGGAGGTGATTGTACCCCTCTGCTCTGCTCTTGTGAGACCCCATCCGGAACACTGTGTTCTGCCCTGGGGCCCCCAGCACAAGAGGGACATGGAGCTATTAGAATGAGTCCAGTGGAGGGCTACAAAGATGAGTGGGCTGGAGCACCTCTCTTATGAAGAGAGGATGAGAGAGTTGGGATTGTGAAGCCTGGAGAAGAGAAGGTTCCAGGTAGACCTTACAGCGACCTTCCAGTGCCTAAAGGGGGCCTACAGGAACGCTGGAGAGGGACTTTGTGTACGAAAATGGAGTGATAGGATAAGGGGTAATGTCTTTAAACTGAAAGAGTGGGGATTTTGATTAGACATTAGGAGGAAACTCCTCATTCAGAGGTTGGTGAGGCCCTGGCACAGGTTACCCAGAGAAGCTGTGGATGCCCCATCCCTGGAGGTGCTCAAGGCCAGGCTGGATGGGGCTTTGGGCAACCTGGTCTGGTGGGAGGTGTTCCTGCCCATGGCAGAGGGGTTGGAACTGGATGGGCTTTAAGGTTCCTTCTGACTCGAACAGTTCTATGGTTCTATGATTCTCAGAGAATGACCTGCCAGACTGTGGCTTTACAGACTTGTACAATAACCAGATAAGAAACTTTAATGTCAATTTGACACAGGTTCAGTGTGATGGTCTCTGTTACTCAGATGTGCCAGTGTGAGAAAAAAAGCATTAAAAACCTCTCTTTTAGGACTTAGATATCTTCTACTAGTTATTTTGGAATATGCTACTTCTGTTTTTCGTATGATTAAATTCTTAGCATAAGAAACCTGAAATATTTTAGAGAATGCACATACAGACATGCAAGGGCACAGACATATGTGTACAACTGTTCTTGTTTCTATTCACTTGTATTATGTTCAATTATGTTCTTAGGAAAAATCTGCATGTGCACCAGCAGTAGTGTGCTTAGTATAGTTTGTGAATGCACCTCTTCTATTTATTTGTTCTTATCTTTAGAAGGAAAATAGATTTCTTTTAATTTGATGACCTCCCTAGTATGTACGACACGCAATTTTCTGCTCTCTTTTTCATAGCAGATAGTACCTTTTGCCCATCAAATTAGAATAATTCCACATTCCAAGTCTTTTTAAAGTGACATTAATAGTGATTTATGTTTTGTTTTAGATAATGAGCAGGTGGAGAAGAACCTTTTAAAAGGTTTTTATGTCATTCATAAAGCAAGCAAGTAAACAAATAAAACACAGTGAAAGATAAACAGGAACAATTTCCTGTTTTCCTTTCACTAATTTCTGGCAAGCTGAAACACTCTTCTTGTTTCTATGCTCTTGAACATATTTTGGTGAAGGTTTGTAGTTGTGTAGGAAATAACTTTCTCCTGATCCTGAAAAGTAGAAAGACAGAGACAGAGTATGTTGCTTATATCCAGTAGATGGGAGGACAAATAGCAATGACCAAGCATTTCAATACTAGACAGGAGAGAAAAAAAAAATGTAATTCTTACATGCATCTCTTTTGAACATCAAAGACATTCTAAATCACTTGCCTATCTTATGCACCTTTCACACAAGATGTTTCTGGAGCACAGCTGCTGTTGATAGTTGTTTTATACTGGGCAATTTGTAGCACACAGGTCTGAAGCAGGAAGCACAGTTGTGTGGCGTGTCATGAGCCTCGGGGGAAGCACCGCTGCTTCTGCTCACTAACCTAGGACCTGTGACCAAACCCAAGCAAAATGGTTCCATTAGCAGAAAATTGGTATTGATTATGATCTATATTATCACACATTTTTAATAGAACCTCCTGCTGTAAACCAAGTACTCTTTTCACCCCAAGTAATGGAAACCTAGTCATGGGAGTATGGCCTAGACTGGGCAGTGAATACCACATCTCCCTGTATGTAACCTACTTCCCTGCAATCCTTCACTTCACCCCAACTGTACCTACTTACTGCAGTATGTTCTGGCATTTTTCCCATTCAAAAAAGTGAAAAAATCCATTCGGCCATGCAACTCAGATAATAAAAGATGACTATTAAAATACAAATTACAGTCATTGTCTGAAGGTTTAAGAGGAGTACTACAACCAAACTACATAGGTAAAAAACAAACAAGCAAGCAACCAACAGCAAAAAAGACCTCCCCAACAGCACCAAAACAAGATTTTTTTATTGTTTATTTATTTATTTATTTATTTTTTCCAATGATTCCAGTAACCAGCAATGTAAAATGGGAGCATGAATCTCTACAGATGGTCACCCAGGCACATTTTGTTCACCAGACTGTCAGATCTAAATCCATGTCAGCTCCCGACACAGAACTGAGCTGTGTTGCCTCCTAACACTAATTGTAAATGGAGCTATTATGGAGCCAGGGAAGTTATTATGATGGCTCTTTGTCTAAGTCATCAGGCAGCCTGTAAAACATGCCGTGTTTATGACTGTAAGTGTTGTATGGCTGTAAGAGCTGTATATCATGCCTGTCACTCTGGAGGGGCACCTGCTGACTGCTCATATGCCAGCTTGTAAAAAGGTATGCAAACAGTTTAGCTACAAAATCTTCCTCTTATGTTTCATGAAACCAATCTGAATTTTGGTATGTGACCCTGTAAACGACAGTTGAAGACACTGTGCTTTTAAGACTCTATGCAAGAATACACACACACACACACACACATATATATATGTTCCATGCATAATTGGTTCTAGGGCAGAAAATTTTAGTCTGATGATACTACTAAAGAAAATTGTACCATATTTAGATGTAAAACACCTCTTGGTGCTTTTTGCCCTGGAACAAACCCTACGGAATAGAATTATGAATCCAAGTGTGAATAAAATGAGAAGAGGCAGCACAGTAAGCAAAGATATGTATCCTCTGGCATAGCAGAGGCTATACCAGCCCGTAGTGGTTCCCAGCCTCCTGTGCAATGTGCTTGCCTTTCAGACCTGTGGTGAATAAGTGGATGGGCTACAGCCGGGCTGCCTGCTCTCATTCTCTGCCTTTATTGCAAGGCACAGAGGAAGGGTTGCTTTGCCTTGGATCTCTGCTCTGCAGCTGTGCTGCTGGTGCTTCTCCTGTTCTTGCCTACCTTGGTTTCTGGGCTTGTAACAGAATTCAGATATGCATGAGCCAACTTTTTTTTTGCACAGCAAGCATTGTTTAGGAAAAGTGCTATCTGTCCTTGATTCCTGTATTTCATGCAGAGCTGCTTGAGGACACATATAAATATCTGCAAGGAGTATTTGTGGGTTTCACAAAGCTCTGTCCCTGGCTTTCATGCTCACTCATCCTTAACCCCTCTAGAATTAAGATGTACGTAATAAATGATTCATTATGAGCGATTATCTCTGGAGACTTTTTTAATCTTATCAAAGCACAGACTATGTCAATCATATGTGAAGCCTCAAATGGAATTGCTTTTCATAATCAACCACTCTTAAGTTTGTGTCTAATTTTTCCATGTTGTCTTAAAGGAGAATCTGATTCTCAGCGCCTCTTTTGCAAACTGAAAGAAAGAAATAATATACTTTTAAATCCATCTTCGGGACTCAGAGCCATCAGCTGAATAGCCTCTGGAGTCTTAGGATTTCCAATAAGCTTTCATCAACAAAAAATCAATCACTTCAGGGAAAGATATTTGTATCCCAGTGGTAGCATACAAACAGAAGAGACATAACACATATTAAATTAGCTATTTTATCATGTGGCACAGTACAAATGATGCTAATCTACATATCCCATTGCAACAATAGCTTGTGACACAGCAAAGTGTGCTGTTAACATCAATAAATAATGATATTTCTGAATGTACAGCATATTAACAGATAGACTTTGAGAAAAAGTGTTTTTTTTTTTTTTTTTTTTTTTTTTTTTTTTTTTTTTTAAAAAAAAAAAAGCAGAATTTTGAAGATAAAACTGGAAAAAAGCAACCTGTACTTATACAGGTTCATGGAAACTGCCTTGAAGATTTCCATTGTGAATTTCTAATATACATGTAGGGACCTTACTATTGAAAACTAGATGAAAAGTAGGAAAAAGGATTAACAACTTTAGGGAGTAAGTATGCAGCCTGAATTGTGCAGCTTCCATTAAAGGTAATGGGTCTTTCAGTGTGCATTTCTTGCATTGAAAATGTGCCCTTGATAGTCTCATTTAATCTCACCAAAAGAAATTTCAAACTTCAGAGAGCAGTGTGCTAAATATTATGCTATATAAGAACAACCAGGCACAGCCATCATTTCGTTAACCTTCTCAGTATGTAAAACCAATGCAGAGCTCATCCCACTGCACAATATTGTCAAGGCTGGGAACTGCCTCCTTGCCGAGCCACATGCCCAAGTTTTCTCACCAGAAAGAAGCCAGCCACTTCAAGCCAACAACTTCTCATTTTTCTTTAAATGAGAAGTATAGAAGACGTACATTAAGAGCTAAAGCAAAGATTTCCAGTCTCTTCTAGTGATCCAGCTGGAGTTTCTTTTCTGCTCTGTGCAGGCACAGTGAGCAGTAGTGTGACAGACACATTTAAGGTTTGTGTTGCATTTTCACAGCCATAGTGCAGTCCCAGAGATGGGGTCTGCCAAAGGGCCAAATGTATTGAGGGACAACTCTTTTGAGTCCCTGCAGAAATGAAACATTTTTTTTTTTCCCCCTCTACAAAATTTGGATACCATTTATGGCTTTATTTATGTTAAACCTATATTCTTTTATTATGCTTGAAAAGACTCCTACTTTGGCAGAACTTGGAATGAGATGTGTTAAAGACTTATTTCCTATGTAAAACTGTATGTGTTCTCTGTGTGCTCAAAGAGCCCCTTAACAGCCTAGACCTACCTACATCGAGGCACACATTCACAAGAACATTCAATGTGAACTCTTTTCAATTTTTCAGCTTTATGTCTTTCTGATGCCAGAACTCATAAAATATTGTATAAATCTTTTTTTTTTTCTATAAGCAAAAATGTTCATCTTCTCTTTGTTTCCGCTTTCCTGATAATAATGTTTGAAACATTCCTGTTCATACTGTCAAAAAATGCAATACAAAACCAAAATGGATATGTGAAAGGTCACCAAATATGGAAAATTTTAGTTTAAAATGTGTTTCCTTGGAAATTTATGAGTGAATCAAAACAAAGTGTCAGAATGACAATACCTGTGGGACATTAGTTCTCAGTATAGTAATGGTGTTCCAGCTAGAATGATATCTCATTTTTCAGAAGTTCATTTAAGCCTTGGCACTTTAAATAATTAAGCTACAAAAATGAAGTGAATGTGATTTTGACCTATGTTAAAAAATTCCCATTTCTTTTATACTGTGTGAGGTTGTCAATGACCAGTCAGAGAAGCACAGCGAAGTCCATTCTCAATGCACACAGTATGCTCAATGCACAAAAACCTCTCTGTCTTATTAACAGTATGGTCTGAAGCCAAGATCCTGAGTAATGCAGGTGCGATTGGAATATCCAGTGATGATTTGGCCACATGTATATGGATTACCAGAACCTAATATTGGCAAGAGGAAGGGAAAGGTCCCACCTGCATTCTGTATGTGTGGCAGGTGTGACTTAGTCTATTGACTCACAGTTGCAAATGTAGCATCATAATAAACTCTGCACTGCTCTTTGACAAGAGTCTTCGTGCTGTGCTTGCAGGGGAGGATGCAATGCACAGGCATTTGACATTCTCCTTTTTACTAAATACCTTCAATTCTGTTCCAGCAAAGGCAGAATGCAAGGGGACGTGAAGTAAAAGATCACAGAAATGTTTTAGATCACGAAGTTATGCATGTTCTTAAATCGTGGATGACCATGAAGCATTAATGGAATTAAGTGACATTAAAACCCACAGTTTTGATAACTACTGTTCATTGAAAGGCAGGCTGTATAGGGAAACTTCTAACTTATGTACCATGTAGAAATATGTCTGCCTGCCACCATAAGAAGCAAGCGAGACAGGGTCTTACAAGCTCTTCTTGAAGAGGAGCTCTTTTACATTGCCAAAAAGAGGCATCTCCATACAGGTGATTGCCTGAGACATATATGTTACCTTGCTGTGTTCTGGTTATGCTATTAGTATTAATCTTGCAATGCTGATCTCATCTCTGGTGGGTAATTATATTTTGACCTGTAAATTGCCCATTCAGCTCTAGTTTCCTGTGTGATAAGACTGTTGAACAGTTGCCAAATTTCATGCCGGAGGTGTCTGAACTGTAGTGGCAGATTAAATAATCCCTGCAAGCCACATTTCTGTAAATGTTTCTGAAGCATATTAGAACCTCTTAGGACTGAAAAGAAATTGTAAACTGCAGTTAAAATTACCATTCACCGTTTTGATGTTATTGTGAAAGAATGATATATGTGTATATATATATATATATATATATATATATATATGTATATATATAATGGCAATTGACATGATTATGGGATGCGTTGATCTTTGGTAACAAGTACCACTTCTAATTTTCTCATTCCTGGGTGAAGGTACAGAAATAGTGTCTAAATCAAGATTTAGTAAAACTGCATTGTCATTCTCTAGAGGTACTGTTTTGTATTTCTTATTTACATTTAACATTAATAAAGATCTAGAAGCAGAACAGCTCAGCAAGTACTATCCCACAAGATATTGTGGAGTTCCAAAATGTGCTTTCTTTCTCAATTACAATGAAAATCTCAATTAGGCTAGACATTCTGATCTATTTTATTCTGCAACTCTGAACAGTTTTATTTCAGTAGTGCTGAAACAGAATATTATGTTAAACCTAAAGTATTAACAATAACACATAAAGAATATGAAACCTTATAAATTAAAGGTAATAACAAAGAGAAATTAAATGCTTTCAACTTATCAAAACACAAGGTTTCAGTATGACTGAATCAAAGCAAAAGGTGAAATATTATTCAATTTGATACTTTTAGGTGAAACATTTTTCAATTTGATACTTCTCTCTCAATTCTGGGATGGAAACTGGCATGTGTTTATTTTAATTCAACATTTCCCAGTGTGAAACATTTCTCTGGAAAATACTTTGACCATACATTATCTGTTAAGAAAATGTATATTAACATAAGTCTTTGCTTGATTCCTTTAATTTAGGTAACAATACATGTTTGACTCTGCCTGGCAGTGGCTGCAAAGTATTACTGCTGCTGGATCTTCCTTATAGCAGAAATGCGTCTCAATCAGATTCCTGAGGGCCTTGTGCCAGTAGCAGAAACTCGCCTTGGCTTAGATGCAGGGCTAAATGAATGACCAGTTATTAAAAGGATGTAGCAATCAAGCTATTTTATTATCCGTGGGTCTTTTCTTCACAGGAAGTTATTCCTGTGCTAAGGTAGAGTATAAAACTACAATGCAGGGGTGTCCACAACTGCATCTGCAGTAGACAAGAAGAAAATAGCTGTGAGACCTTGTCTGGTCATGTTCTGGAAACCCAGGTACCACACTATGTGATATTAGTAGAATAGGAGTACAGAACAAAGAATAAAAATGCAGATGCATTTTCTTAATCCAGGCTTAAGCTAGGTACTCCAAACTACCTTCCTGTGTAGACATTTTTATGAGCAATAAGAGAGGTTGCTTACTTAGAAATGTGCTTTGTAAGCTGTTTGGCTCTCCAAGCTATTTCAAATGCTTAATGTCTTTGAAGATGGGTTGAGGTATGTCACTCATGATTGTGGCATTAATAAACTGAGAGCTATTGTAGGATGGCTTGTGTTCAAGCCTGTGCAGTCTCCTAATTTGTGCACTCTACTCTTCAGACCCAATTCCCTCTGGTCAGGATTGACAAAGGGCCACTGGCAAAACTATCTTGCGGATACATGTACACTAGTGCTTAACATGCCATCCCTCTGCCAATCTCAAGACAGACTAGCATCCAGCAGCTGCCACAAGCAGCTGTGGGCATTCAGCACCTCTGAAAATTAGCTCCAGGGTATCTTGAGATTGGTATTCCAAAAGTGGTGAATCATAAATTAGAAGCTGCAGTGAAAAACATAGCTGTAGTTCTTGAATTTTTCATAAGAACTACTACAATTAAAGCCTTATAGCAGATAAAAATAAGTGGGAAAAATCAAAAGGCTTGCTGTGTCCACTTGAAAGGAAGAATTCATATGACTGATATTCACTATTTTTTTCAAGTAACGTATTTAAAATAATGTTGATAATTTTGAAATAATAAATAAGATTAGTAAATTACCAGTTAAGTGAAGGCAGAGTGAAAGGTCAACAGCTAACCAGTAAAGTGAGCAAATTTGTTGGTAATAAGTTTTATAAACCTACTTGGCTTTTGGTGAGAAAAGCTGAACATCAGTAGTGGTTTAATTGGGAAATACCTAAAAAAAATATGAATGCAGGAAACTAAGAACTGAAATGCCTCATTTACCCAACTTCACATTACGGTTTCTTGCCCAATATCCCACAATATGCTTATCACATATTTCACAGCCAAGATATCAGATTCTACTCAATAACACAGTTTAAGCAGATAGTGAGACACAGCCCCCGGTTCTAAATTGATATTAATACCTAACTTGGTGTCAGATATGACCAAGAATATTGCTAGAGTCATCCTGCGTATCATAAACTCTGCTATGCAATTTGTATAACAGCTCCAGGCCTGTGAAAAAACCTTTCTCCAGTGAAGCTTTGTAAATGGGAAGTACAGAAGCCACCACAGTTAGTGGGATAACATACAAACCATCTCAGGTCACTGAAATGGCTGAAAACCCCCTAACTTTTCTTCTAGAGAAAAGTCCAGAATGCATTTGCATTAGTGGTTTACTTTTGACTGGTTTTAGAGTTAATCTCCTCATTGTCCATGCTTAGCAAGCTTTCACATTGTGGACCAGTTGTTCAAAGTGGATTCTTTTCAGATGAAGCTAAATCAGGAGTTGTGCTCTAGTCATGCTTCAAAGGCAGTGGGCTCAGTGCAGGGGTCCAGGCTAAAGCTAGTTTGAAGTACAAGTGCTCTCAAGCGCAGCTCATGCAGATATCATTTCCTAAGCACCAGCTGTTTTCATCTACAAAGCTTCTCCTGTTGGTCTGCATTACTTAATAGCTTGTTTGTCCATCTTCATTACTGTATGCCTGTGAGCCAGGCAGCCCATAATTCCTATGATGCCTGGCTGCACATGACAGCAGGACCATTCTAAGACTTGCCTGCTTGCAGGAAGTTTGCAGAGGATAAAATGAGCTTTGCAGTAGCCTTTCCTTCAACACACTTCAGACACAGGCAAGCTGGGGTTTGAAAGACAGTAGACTTAAGACTAGAGTCTTTGACTGCCCATGAACTTGCAACAAGTTTTTAGGACCCATGCATTCCTTCTTTTCTCTGTTGGAGCTGAAGCAAAGGTATGAGAATGATTGCTGGTTGGCTGGTGCATATCCCCAGAGAAGAGCAAAATGCAATGCAGCTGTTCCTCATCTGTGTCTTTCACAGGATGCACAATGATGCTGGCTTTTCAGGTTTAAGGACTGTTTGGGAATAAATCCTAGAGTTCCACTTCCTGATTTTTTCTATTCCCAAGCCCAATTTCTTACTTTCCCATGTTCTTCTGTTT
Source organism: Anas platyrhynchos (assembly GCF_047663525.1). Lineage (NCBI taxonomy): Eukaryota > Metazoa > Chordata > Aves > Anseriformes > Anatidae > Anas > Anas platyrhynchos. The sequence continues at coordinate 91,290,719 of NC_092587.1, read as the reverse complement.
TGCATTGACTCTAAGTTTTATGTTGTCCCAGAAATGCTGGGAGCATTGTTTTTGTTTTATTTTCTTGTAGCAAAACCTGCAATATCTGTAGCAAACTTCACCAGTTCTAACAACCCATATGGTGTTTCTATATCAGAGCTAGCATGTGGAATCCACAGAAAGCATCCACCCACTGGCTTAAGAATGTGGCAAGTCTTCAGTAAATAAACAAATAATATGGTTGGCCATTTAGTCCCACGGAGGGAAGTGCTAGTGGTTTCTCCTCTCTGGGCTTTCTCCGAAGGCTGAGGAAGGAACCTGTGCTTGTTACCAGGAAGAAGGAGCTCCACACTCTTGTGTTGTAAGTGTGCAAGGTCTCTGCAAGTACCTGGCTAACAGAAATTGGTGATTGCAGTGACTGTGTGCAGACTCAGCATCTGCTAAACTTCTTGGGATAAACTCTATTAATTTTGTGTTCTCTGCTAGCAAAGAGATTTCTGGAGAGTCTTTTCTCATATGTTACTGCATCTTTCTGAGACCTATGTCCTACAAGCAGCTAACGGGCAGCGCAAAAGCTGTGCATGATTGACAAGGAAAGTGCCTTCGTGGAAGTAACCCAAGCTTCTTCTGTCCCTATTGCCCATATTTCAGCAGTGCACATCTAAAACATAGTAGTGGTCTTTTCCTGGTGCCTCTGAATTCTGAGGAATGTGAATAGATGATTAGTTTTACTTATTTTAATATTTTACAACACTAAATCTTGGTTTCCTTGGGTTTTTCTTTTCTAAGATGGTTGCATGAACAGACTGCACCGCCTCCCACCAGCCCACGAATGTTAATATTTTAATGTTTATTCCCATATCTCACTTGGCTGTCAAAAAAAGTAGTATTTAGCAGCACACTTAATTTAGTGCAATGTATTAAAGTACTGCTATCTCTGAATAAATACATTATGCCTCTCATGCATGATATGAAATTTAGAAAGGAGCCAGATGCTAGAAAAGAAAAAAAGAAAGAAAGAAAAAAAGAAACAAATAGCCATGGTCACCAAGAAACAAGATTGATACAAATTGGTGTAAGCTTCATTGGAACAAAAGGGAAAGAAAATCAATTTACATAAATAATACTCCTTCTCCTTGTATGTTGATGTTGTTTAGATGAGTGTTTATGGGACTGGATGGTGGTGTCTTTCATTTCTTTGGAGAGACAAGGCTGTGCACGCACTGAAGAAGAACAGAAGATAAAACGAATGCAGCATTAATGGAATATCAGGGCCTTTGCTTGTACTGTTCCAGCCCAAGTAAAGTGTAAACAAATGTATCAGAACAAATGCACAGTGTTTGCAAGCTTTCATTCTCTGTTTCTGACTAAGTTAGGGAACAGAAGTTTAGGAGGGACCCCACAAGGTCAGACTGGGAAGTTTACAGGCAAAAATATTTGTGGTTTGTTTAACAGAGAATTAAAAATGAGGAAACAGATGAAAAGCAAAATTGCTCATGATTGATTTGAGTAGAATTAAACATTCCTCGCATTTGTGTTCCATGTGTTCTGCACTGGTATCCCAGGACCGGATGTGTTGGAGCTATGACCACTGCAACTCAGTGTTACACCAGTGCTTGTCCCTTTCTTCCTTGCAGAGGGAATAGTCCAATGAAGAATGGAGTGCCAGTGTATAGTTATGACAATCTAGTTCATTGTGTTTAACCAATTTAGTTCTTTTCAGAGAGCACAGCGAGACATTTAATGCTACATGATGTGCCCAAATTCCTTTCACTTCCTGTCATCATAAAATATATATATTCTTTCTTTGGCTTTCTAACTTTGTAACAGAAAATGACATGATATTAATATTATTCTTCCACACTCCGTTTGTTTTGTAGGGAGGAGAACAGCAGTACGTGTGAACAGTAGGGTGAGTTGTCAGTCCTCTTCAAGCTAAGCAAAAATTTTTCAAGTTTCTTATAGGGGACCTTTATCCATAATATTTTTCCTCAGAAGAACACTGATGGCAAAACTATCACGCTATATCTATACATATGCTTTTGTTTTATTTTGGAGTGCACAATGAGTGGAATTCTCAAAAGCACTCTGTGTTGGCCTCATTCACTGCCTGCTGGCTCTAAGTGGCTGCAAGGACATGCCACTTTGGAAAAAATCCACCTCAGAATCACTTAAACTGAATTTCCACATGACTACATCTAATTTTAAAGTGCACTGTAGAGAATCAAAACACCATGGCCACATAACATAAAGTGCTGGACCTGTACAAAGTCTCCCTGTCAGTCCAAGTTGTTCAAAATTGTTAAAGGGAAAACTCTGTTCCAGTAGGCACCGTCTGCCTATTCATAGTTAGCATAAAGCTGAAATACAGCTTAAGACATAAGTCCCATGCTTTTTTTTTTTTCTATTCTTTTTTTTTTTTTTTTTCTGGATACTTGTTAGAAATATAGAATTGCACGTGGTCCTATGAGAATGTGGATGGGTGGGTGAGTATGTCCTATAGTAAGCAGGATGACAGACTGTGCAGCCACACCTGTTTGCAACAGGAACAAAGACGTTGTTGTTTTCAATGCAGGTTATCAACTTCACCTCCTACCTCAACCATCAAAAGGAAAGAGGTTTTTGTTGGTTTATGGCAGTGCCACATGGCTGGAGGAGTGTCCTGTCATTATTTCGTTTGTGGCAAAACAGAGAAGAATCACAATGTGACTCCAGTGTCATGTAGCTGTAGATGCTGTGCATCTTTGGAATTTAATTTACTTTTCTGACTACAAAAGGATCATGCAATGCAATACAATTGTGCCCACTGTCAAAAAATAATCTGAGTAGCCAGCAAGCTACAGTGTGATGTGCTCCATTTGTCAGATTTGTGAAGTTTGGGGCACTTTCCTACATTCCTTCTGCCTGGATCCATTGTAATAAATTTGGATTGCATGTCAATTACTGCAATTTATGACTACCTATCTCTCCATTCTGAATATGTATGTGATTTTAATTTAAGGCTTCCTTACTGTACAATATTTATTATCGGTTCTCTATTTTAACCAGCATTGAGATAACTGCTATTTTACACCCTTCTAATGTCTTCTCTTTTCAAGGTCATCAGTTTTGTGACATCACTGAAAATGAAGTAGGACGTATGGTTCTGTTTAATCAAATTTCATGCTCTGCTGCCTCCTTCTTATGGCCTCTGTGCTAATTGATCAAGTTTTCAATTAAAGCCCTCCATCTTTGTTTTAATTCTTTGTTAAGGTTTTTATTCCATTACATGGTTTCATGAGATCTAAGTTGGTACAAGTGCAAACTGCCTCTGCCTTTCCAACTGTCTAGTTACAATGATTTAGCTATATAGTTCTTCTCATTCCCTGCTTCTTATTATTAAAACCCTCAGTGGAGTAACATCATCTGTTGGATTTAGACTTGAATTCCAAAAATCTGATTCATCCATCAAGAAGAGATTAGTTTACCTCATGAATTGTCATGGATAAAAATCTCTCTGTATCTCAGCATTTTCCAACCATCTTGCTCAGACACAATTAAGCAAATTGCTGTTCTTAAAGAAATATTGAAATGACGTGCTAATATATGGGGCCATGACAGGTATGTGCAGAAAACACTGCCTTATGGAGAGGTTTTCCTTGCGAGCAGTGATTCTGTTTTCATTCTTTTATTGTGTTATTATGGATCAAGTAAATATTAATATGGCAAATATATATTGATTCACAGGGCTGATTGCTCATTCTGTGTTTTGTAACTCTGTGTTTCAGCCCCTAAATAGTACTATATGAAACGTGTTTTGAAATTCACTAACATGTTCATTTTAAAAAATCAAATAATCTTTTCAATCAAAGGTTCTTAAAGGATGAAGAAAATGCTCCAACAGAATCCATATAAATACTTTTTTTTTTTCTTTTTTTCTTCAGGAAGACTTTATTCACATAGGGGTAGTTTTTCATTTTAAAAGGTGGACTTTTTACTTAAGTTCTGATACTTTCTACTCTAATGAAAATATAGACCAGATCATTCTCTGAAAAATTTGTGATGATTGTCAGCAGTCTTAAAGGTTTATGGTTGAGAGTCTGCAACATGAAAAAATTCACTTTATGATAATCTTCAAATAAAACATGAAAGCCTATAAAACATTTTCTATTTCCCTCTTTAAGATTCAAAATCGGGTTCATTTTCCAATCTCAGCTGTCTGAATGTTAAAACAGAGCCAAGGCATTAACAAGAGTGACTAAAGCAGATCAATTCCACAGTGGCTGTGCTAGTGCATTCTTGTATGCTGTTTTAGTATAAAGTTCCTGCAGTTCTTAAACTCTTCCCCTCACTTTGTGTTAAAGAGCATGCTACAAAATTCTGTGCTTTGAAAATTTCATTGTTCTTTCACACTGAAAATTCAGGCAGTCACCAGGAGGAGCCCTGATGTTAGTGGGAGTACTTGATCCTTGGGACCCAGGGAACATGAGGTAAGATCCTGCTTCACAGAATCACAGAATGCCAGGGATTGGAAGGGACCTTGAAGGATCATCTAGTCCAATCCTCCTGCCAGCGCAGGAACACCTAGATCAGGTCACACAGGAATACATCCAGGTGGGTTTTGAATGACTCCACAATGCCCCTGTGCAGCCTGTTCCCGTGTTCTGTCACCCTCAACTTAAAAAATTTCATCTCATATTTAAGCAGCACCTCCTAAGTTCCAACTTGCACCCATTGCCCCTTGTCAGGCAATGCCAAAACTCTTGCTGATTTCAGTATGGTCAAGTTTTCCACCTTCCATGATATCATTCATAGATGAAGACATTGTCTATGGCATCAAACTCTGTCAGGGATCCTTTGGGCTTCTTTGGTCAAACCTACTGACCACAATAAACAACACAAGTAACCACCACAGCACAACTACTTTTATTTACAGAGCTCTTTCTTCAAACCTCTGAGGCATTTTTTGGAAGGATAGTAAAATCCATCTAGCCTGTATCTGTTTTTTGACAGTAATCATGTACCAAATGTCTTGGGAAGTTGTAATAACAGGGTCAAGCATACAATGATTCTTCCCTGGTATGCTGTCCCTGCTTCCAGCAATCCATAGCTTAACGATGTCCTTGGATATTAGAGTCCTTTCTGAGCTTAGCAGGTGTGGTGGACTTGCTTCCATAAATTGGCTTTGTTGATTTTTGAACCTGTAACCGTTTCCTGTGTTTAGAATTTGCTTGGGCAAGGAATTTCACAGTTTAACTGTGCTGCTTGAAAAAGTACCTTTTTGTTATTGTTGTTTTCGGCCTGTCACCTGATAATTTCATTTTTTCTCTCCTACTTCTTGCATTACAAGAAATCAAAGTAATCATTTCCTAATAATCTTCTCCATGACATTGTCATTTCTGTTCATCTGTGTCATATCTACCCTTGGTTGTCTCTTTTCAGTGCACAAAATTCTTAATCTTGTTATTTCTTGTTCAGAGGCTATTCTTTATTATGTGAAACCCCTATCTGCAATTTGGTCTTATCCTACTACAACCCTTCTGATCAGAAAGCCAGGACTGCAGGCAGTGTTCAGCTGTGGGCAAACCATTGGTTTATACAAGGGCATAATTATGTTTTCAGATTTGTTTCGTGTTTCTGTCCTAGTAATTCCTAGCATCCCATTAGATTTTTCTCAGGCCAACTGATGGTTTCACAGAACCTGCTGTTCTGACTAGGAGTTCTTGTTCAAGAGATGCAGTGGCTAGTTCAGAGCCTCTTGTTGCACATATCAAGTTGAGGTTGTGTCTCCTAGGTGCACCACTGCACATTTAGCAATGCTGTTTTTCATCTTTCACTTTATCCTCCACTATTATGCCATCTTTCTATATAACTTTGCAGCATCTGTTAATTTCCACTGCCCTGAATAATTTAGCACTGTTAACAAATTTGTCTTCTCACTCTTCCCTCCTCTTTGTGGGACATTTTTGAATATGTTTATTAAAAGCCTTCTGAGAGGGAGCTTGTTGAAAGCTTCTTGAAAGTCTTTTGACCGTGCTGTGAAAAGCCTTTGGAAAGGTTTGTACTCTCCATGTACAATAACTACAAGCAAAACCACCTCAAATGGACAATGACTTTTGCCTGAAACTCACTATCCTTCACTTCTCCTCACAACAATGTAGGTCAATAATGCCCTCTTTTGCAAACTATTTTAGGGTTTGGGGGAGTAAAGATCATGTAATTACTACTCTATATTACTTCTTAATTTAGCCATTTCAATAAGGTCTTACATGGTGAATGTTTGAAGGAAGCCATAGGAAGAACACAAACCATTCTTTAATTGTGTCTGGCAGCCATAATAATTAATAATTGTAAAGTAAATGTTGCCCATATTTGAAGTATGCAGCTACTACAGTGAAAGAAAATTGTTATATGTCTCTGCTTCTAAGACCCTCTCAAAGCCATTATGTGTTTAGTAAGCATATTCTGGAGTGTATTTTCTTATGCAAGTGGGCAATTCAAGAAGCACTGAGATGTATACACTGCAGTTCACATTTAAATCAGGATTAAACTAAATTCAATGACAATTCAAATTTTTACTAAAGTTAGTAAAACAAATTCCCATATACTTCCTGTGATAATTTAAACACTGCTGAGCTTGCAAGAGAAAGATTAAAAACAAAACAAAAAACACCATCCGCCAGCTCAACAAATAAAGAAAGCAACAATAAACCTCTTTTATTGAATGTTTGATTATTTTGAGAAAACCTGCTTGTTTTTTTTTTTTTTTTTTTTTAAATATATGATGTGTTCTGTCTTGACACAGTGAACCACAACATATAATAAATTTTAAACCAATTTTGTCTGTGAATGCACACTATTGATTTAAACAGCATTTATTCACATTGGATTGTTTCAAGGGGTCTGTAGCTCAGCAGGTACGAAACTTTGTGAACCTCCACTTGCTGTCTGGGTAAAGCTAGACCGTGCAAGGGCTGGGCTGGCTTTTCTCATTTCATCCTGAGTATGTGCAGCTGTTTCAGAAGCAGATTTGGAACCAGTTAGATGTGGGAGTTATAACCAAGAGGGTGCTACCCAGCATCTATTACCCACCAGAAGTGGAAGTGCCTAGCTTTCAGTCCTACCTTTTTTCTTTACCCAGATTCACACGTGAAATGGTAGGTAAGTGCACAGTTTTCCTGATATTCTGAGCCATCTGCCCTACTGTCTTCTTTGCTGGCCATTAACATCAATATTAGTTCTGCTGTAGGCAAAATCATGTTTATTTCTCTGATTCACTCCAAACTCTGCTATCACTCTGCATTCTGTATCATCTAGATTGTGTGCTCTGATCATGATCAACCAAAGCCTTGAGGATAACATAGGGAATAAGAATGTCCTTTGCACTGTACCAGCAATACTCCCACAAAATAGGTGGGAAATTCAGTTGGTGAGGAGAGGAAGGAGAATAATGTGTGAAATGTCCAACTGCTTATCTCTTTTCCAGACATTGTAGTCAATACTGATACGTTTTTGTCAACCCATGAAATGCTTTTTCATCCAGATCCTGATATGATGGCTTCTTTTAGACCGCTTTAAATATTTGTTTTTCATTACCCACCTCATTGCTGTGTGCCAGGTCACATCTTCCCAGCTATGCCCTTCACGGACCTGCTGAGCTGAGGCTGGAAGGTAGAAGGAGCATGGGGATCCAAGCTGCTGCTTTCTGGGTGGAGATGCTAGCAGCTTCCTTCCACGGGGAGACCACCTTACTCTGTTTGGTCTGGGGTAGTAAACCAAGGACTTTTCCTTTGTTGCAATGATCCTCAACTGGCATAGATGGATTATTCTATTCCTCTAGAAAAGGAGAATTTCTGTATTCCTTCCCCTGCTTATTGTGTATGCTTTGCTGGCCACCTGAGTTTCCTGCCTTCTTTGCAAGATAATGACATATGGATGGTCGTTAACCTTTCAATCCCGTTGTCATTTTTAAGGATTTAGTTGAAAGTGGTCACGGTGCCATGTTTATAAGTCATAGATGATACATAATGCAGAGTTCTCTGAGGTCTATCCCAATTGTAACACCGAGTGCCATTCACACTGGTGGCTTTATAACGTGTGCAAGTACTCATGTTGCCTTTAAGATTAATGCTTTTGTATAATGTAATAAAAGCATTTAACACAGGCTACCCTACATTATGCATTTAAACTGACTCTGTTAAGGCAATTTGTAACTAGTAAACTAGTAGGAGAAACTATGATTCTTATTAACAGCTGAATAATACGCTTGTAATCTTTTATTTCAGAAGCTGCTGTGGGAAACAGCTTCATAGCTTGCTGTTTCTTCTGAAATCCAGCTGGTCTTCACTAATATGGTGGTTGCTGTATTAAAAGCCTAAAACAGCTATTCTTAAATTTAGGTTTTATTGAATTTAATCATTCTATTTTTAAAATTGTACTGCAGATAATGATCCAAACAGATCAATATTTATAACCAGAATAGTGCAAACTAAATACATTAATAAATAAAACAGATATGCTTGTACTTTCATATATAACTTAATCTGATGTGAATTGCAAACATTTTTAAACGGAATTAGCAGCTAATGAAAGTAAAGATTTCTGCAAAGTAAAAATTTCTGCAAAGAAAGAAATTCTGACTATTTCCAAAGAATAAGTATGAGATTCTGATCTAGTTCTGCTTTTACATAAGTGAATTAAGAACAATTTCTTTGCTGTCAGTGAACCAATGCTGTCACTTTAGAGAAGTGAAAAGACAGAACCATACTTGTAGGGAACATGATCAGCTGGTCATTCTGGTAAGGGTTGGCAAAGAATCAGATGACGATACAGTAATTTTGGTTCCAAAGGCAATATATCACACCGTGCTTGAGAAAACAAGTCTAACCACTCAAAAGAGTTAATTAGCCAAGTTTCAAGCCCTTGGTGGTTGTGGGTATTTCATTTCCAGAGTTAGCTAGGTCACTTGGCGCTGCATCCTTCACATAGTGCACCCCTAAACTATGTATAAACTACTTCAGAGCTAAATTGCCTTTGATCTTTGTGCAGTCATTCTCCATTAAGGTATGTCAAGGTCCTTCATAGACATGAAAAAAAACCTCAGTCCTCTTTGCAGTCTAAAGTAAGTGGATATGCCATGTGCATTTCCTTGTTCATGTGTACATGGAGAATGTACCTACTTTTTGGTAGGGTGGACAAGAGTGAATTTCTGTCACCTTTTTATCTTTATTTTGGCTCCTGAAACAAATTTGTCTATTCCCTGGGCTGTTTTACCAGTGACAGTAATAAATCAGTCCTAGATCAATTCCTGCTTGTCCCAGACTATCAGGGCTCTCCCCATACCTTGGGAAGGGGGAAGAGAATTCAAGAGCACACAGTGTCACATCATCTGTGGTGTTTTTTTACAGTCAGGAAATCCCCTCTTGAGTGTAAAGTGTGCTAGTGAGGATGATCTGGACCCATATATAGGATAAGAATAAATATCTCTGTTCCTTATAGCCAGAATTACATAAAAACACAGTGCGGTGTCAAGAGTTGGACTTGATGATCCTTAAGGGTCCCTTCCAACTCAGGATATTCTATGATTCTATGATTCATTCATTATTATTTTTTGTACCTACAGGGAAAAAGAAAAAAAAAAAAAAAAGGAAAAGAACAACTATTTTTTTCTTTCTGTTGTCAGATCACAAACCCTACCCCAGCTGCCATGTTGTACTTGTCCATATATAAGTCTCTGACACTAGATAGTCGAGAGCGATATTTTTCTATGCGGAAAGTACAGGTGTCTGTTTAGAGATGTTCCATTACTTCCTAACCACTTCAGATATGCTTTGGTCCATGTTAAATTGATTCTGCACACCCCCCAAAAAATACATTGTCAACAGTAATCGCCAGCAGCAGTTCCTCTCCCTCCTTACCTGTCCCCCAAATTGATATTAAAAATGGTTGAACTGCTAATGAAGATGAGACAACCCCCTGAGGAGACTTTTTGGGAACACATTTGTTGAGCAGAATTTTAGTTAAGCCCTTTCATGAAGGACCTAACGAGTATGCAGATACTTGCTTCTGTAACAACAACAACAACAAAAGTATCCATGCTTGCCTCCTATCTGCAAATATGTCAATGTATTTTTCTGTGCAAGAGGGAATAAGGATCCCCGCATCTTTTTTTGCCTGCAAAAATAAAACACTGGAAGGTTCTTCTCTAATTAACTGTTAGATTTCCCAGGCAGAAAAAACTCATGCATTCTCAAATTCCCCCTCATCCAACTCTGATTCATTTCTAAAAAAGCCAAGTCTGCGATGCTGGTGGATAACTAGACACTACAAGGCTTTTAGCAGGCCCAAATGCTGCAGATGGTGTTGTCAATTCAATTTAGAAAATTTAAAAATACCTGAGGATCCCTGGGGGAAGCTGTTTTGTGCTTCAGTAGGTTTGGCAGGGGCGGCAATCCTTCCCAGGGTGCCAAATTCCTTCCTTTTGCTTACTCATGGGGAAAGTAATGCCCATGTGTGAGGAGTAGCACTTGATTTTACTGTTTACCAGCTAGAGAAGTGGTAGTCACAGACCTAGCTCCTGGAAATAACCCTTACCCCTTTCTGTCAATTCTTGCCTGTAAGACCATCAGCCCAAAGCGTTCCACTGTGATACTCATCTCAGTTTCTCAATTAGAACACAGGAGCCAGAAAGTGTCTTGACATCCTGCCATTTCCGAGATTTCTCTTCTGCTCTCACACATTCTGAGCTTCCCTGGCTCAGCATTCATTTTTTTTTTCTTCCCATTGTATTTAAATCCAGAGGAAAAACTATGGATTTCAGTACAACTCTGACTGAGATGGCAAATGTGACAAGGAGGGATGTCATCTTGGTAGTTGGTCCTTTGTAGCTGTTATGGCTTGTTTTTAAAAAGGAGGAAGAGCTATGAGAAATGAAGATATAATATATATATAAATATATATGTGTATGGATATATGAAAAGTACAAACAGTCTAAAGAGGGTCTGGAGTCAATGATGGTGGGGATTACTCAATGTAGTTGTTTGCAACAGTGGAGGCACAGACTTGTGGCTGTAGAAAGTCCTGCTTTGCACACTGAGACTGTACACCGTTGTAGGTCAGGAGAGGGAAGGGAAGACAAGAGTGACTAAAAGTTTTTTAAAAAAAAGGGGTAGATGTGGTACTTAGGGACATGGTTTAGTGAGCAATATGAATGGTACGTGGACAGTTGGACTAGATGATCTTAGAGGTGTTTTCCAACCTTAATGATTCTATGATTCTGTGATTCTAAGAGGTGTGCAAGGGCCAAAGTCTCCCTCTTCAGAGCAGATTTCTGTGGGAAGTTTGCAAAGACCTGTGATGTAACGCTGTATGCATGGCTGTTTGTTTTCTGGGATTCTTCAGCTACCTACTGACATGGAAATCTGACTTTGTTGCAGATTTAGCTTGAGAATTTAAGCTTTTGTGGTGTTGCTTAAGTTTTCAGCTTTCCTGGTTGCACAGTACCTGATCTTTGTGTAACCCAGTGCTGTATTATCCTCCCCAGCCTACGCTCTGACAGCATTTAAAAGAGGCGTGAATTTTTGCTGTGCATCTCAGTGGGATGTGTAATGCCCCACACCTAAAATTCAGCTCACTAACTATTTTGCTCCTGCTCATTTCAGCTAATAGAGCCAGCTAATAAGACTCTTTTACTGTATGTTCCCAACATAGGTTGCATGGCTTGTTAAGGTCTCTGTATAATTGTTCGATGCTCTATCAGGTACTAGAAGAGTGGGAGTGAAAGAACGGGTTAGGAATTTCAGCCTATTTAAGAAGCTGTTTTTGCCTTTGCCTGAAAAAAAAAAAAAAAAAAAAAAAAAAAAGGGAGAAGGAGAAGCAAAATCACAACTCCTTCCCAAGGATCAAGCCACCTACCTTGTTCTGGTTTGGTCAGACTGATGCAACGCTTCAGATTCTGTCTTCCAAATCTGATTTGCCTGTTTTTCATATGTCCTTCTGCAGCACATTGTTGACAGAAAATAGATTGTGCTGAAATTCTTACATGTACTTCATTTCTTATTAAAAAAAAAACAAAAACACAAACATAACAGGTAACTGATTAGAGGCCCTTTCTAAAAATATTCCTGGATGTCATAAATGTCTCTGTTGCTTTCCACAGGGTCTTCTCCCAGAATTAAGGTCAAGTCTTAGAGACGCTGTCTGCATTTCCCATACTGTAAAAGCCTTTAGGTTCATATTGCCATATTAGACTTCAGTCTTGACTTTGATTCCTACAGGTGTAGTTTTAAATAGTGCTATGATACAATAAAACAATGATTACTGCAATCCCACAGGTATTGTGTATGGGTGTTGTTGCAACAACCAACATAAATCATAACAAACTGTGAATATGCAATCTAGTCATACTCACTGTTAACACTGACAAAACCACAGGACCCCAGAGTCTTTTTGCAAGTGGAGGAAGGTCCAGTTTCCTATTTCCACCTCTCACTTTTTTTTTTTTTTTTTTTTTTTTTTTTTTTTTTTTTTTTCTGGAGATACTCAACCCAATAATAACCTGGGTTTTACATGTGTTAGGTTTCAGCATCACCACATCAGTTGCAGTAGTTTCCTAAGGTGTGGAAATGTGCACTTGCTTTCTAATTCAGTCTTTGTATGTATGCAAGGAATTCTTAGATGTGCAATTCAGGGTAAAGGGTTAGAGTATACCACCCACATCAACCAGGAACTTGTTACTTTCAGGAAGTGTACACTGCTGAAATATGAAGTTTTCAGAGCTCACCTAATTCATCTCCAGTTGACTTGTACCCTATGTAAATAAGGTAATTTTACTGCAGGAGAGTTTAAGAGATTAATTGGATTTCATCACCATTGTAAGGATTTCTGAGGACATGCACAGCCTGTATTCCTTATAGATCACCTCTGATCACAATCTCTTTCCAGCAGAAAACGAATATGTATTTTATTATGTTACTTGTATCATGATTTAGGTGATTGGGGATGCAAAGCATGCCTTTGCTTTTGTCTGTTCTTGCTAGGAAATTCCCTTTGTAATCAGATGCTTACTATCAATGACAGTAATGGCAGGAAAACAGCCCTTGACATACAAGAAAGGACTAATGAAAAAAACAGGTGAGTGAATAGCTCTTTGGAGCAGAGCTGGGTTTGAGAAAAGGGATAAAGGAAGCTACAAAGCCAGAGCAAAGCAAGCATCCCACGTAGGATTTGGTGTCAGCCTGGAGGTTGATGCTGCACTGTTTCACTCTTCCAGGCAATGCGTGCTTAGTTGTACAAAGGGAACAAGTCTAGTCAAATGATCCTGCTCTCAGAATAGGGGCCTTTTGAGTCAAAGGTCTCAGACAGTTTTATTTCATCTTAAAGCAAAGAACTCAAAGCAGGAACAATGCAGCTTCATCTTCTGATTCTTATAGTTGTTTCCAGATCCTAAAAACCAATTCAATGTTTTCTACCCAGACTGAGCATCCTCAGGGTAAGGAACTGACTGACTCAGCCATACATCAACTTGCAATGTGTATATGCCTGCAATACAAGTCAGCAGACATTTGTTTTCTGTGCCATAAAAGACCAAGCAAACATATCATTATTATTACTATTATTTTTATTGTATTGTATTTTAGGCTGGTATTGGGGGGACTGTGAATATTTTTTCAAGGAAGGAACTGGCAAAGAAGATTAAGTGATCTAATAATTTGTAATAATGAGTACTGCATTTGTGAGTACTGCAGAATGTTATATTCTGGCTTTTGGGACCATGTATGCATTTTTATAGGGGAATAAATAAATAATCATTTGTGACTTCAAAATGTAACAGTCTTCAGGAGGGAAGGGGAGAGAAATGAATGTTGATTCAGAAGGGAACTACTGTTCCAATTTGCTATAATTTTAACAAGAAGAGATATGTTGAGTGCGTACAGGAGAACAATGTGTACTTAATACTTCAAGTTAAGTACTGGTTTGACTTTTTTTTTCTCCTTATTCTTGGATCTGAGTATGAGCCATCTACAGAAATAATGAGTAATTATTGAAAGTTTTCCAAATTTCACTTTTTTTTTTTTTTTTTTTTTAAGGTAAGGAGAAGGAGCTTTAGTTTCTTGATACATTTGTATCTTGATTCAGTTTTCAAAACTGGATGAACTTCACTGTACAGTTCACTTCTGAACATCACTGTAGAACCTGAACTATTACTATTTATATATAATTCATAATACTATTATAGGATCAGTGGAAATACTTGGGAAGTAAAATGCAACTTAGTTTTTCAATGTCTGGCCTTACAGCAATAACATAAGTTAATTTGAAAGCTTTCCAGAGTTTTCAGGGAATCACTAATATTCTCTATTTTGATAAAAAACAGATAGAATTATCCATAATGAAAATACGGTTGGAACTTTCATTGGATATGATAACTTGCTATTTTCTTTGTGTGTGAAAGGGGATTGTAAGTGTTTTACCTCCCTTACTGAGAGGCAATAATTCTCATGAAGAGTCAATGATATAGCTCACAAAGGGGAATTGAATCCTCTTCTGGTCTTTAATAATGATAGGTCATATTGTGACCCTCGCTGTAAAGTGGATCTTCCCACATCAGGGGAACACTGCTGACGATTGATACTAGATTCAACTTCCAGCTGGTGTGGTAAGCTGCATAAGGAGTGAGTGCAATTGTAAGAGTGTTCTAAAGGATTTCTGTGGCCTCCTGTAGGCATGGAAAACCCAACCTGTCATGCAGGGAATTTCTGGACTGTCAGAGTAAATCCCAGTCTTGATACTTTGTCCTGAAATGTATTCCTAAGACAGATAGAAAATAATTTTATAGTCTCAGAAGATTATATTGTCACCTTTCTAGTTTACAGTAACAAGACAAGTCTTTCAGTGAAGTCAGTAACACAGGCTGAGTAGGAAATAACCATGCAGCTGCAGTAAGTCTTCTCCCCCATGAAAAAAAAAGCAAATTAGATGAAGTAGGAAAGAGATTTCCTCAGAAAGACAAATGTCAAACATAAAAACATCTGGACCCTGGATGTTGGCATGAGAAGGTCATTTATAGGCACTGCAGCCACACTGCCTTACCAATGCTGCAGGTAGAGATGCTCTGGGGTGGTGTTCCCTGGCTGCACATGGAACATAGTGCAGGACAATGGCCTGGGCTGCACCATCCCTTGATCACACTCTGCTTTCCAAGGTAAAAACATCTAGTTATCTGAGCTGGGAGAGAACCAGTAATTCCTGCAAAGGATCCTCTGATGTGAAGAAAAGTAGATAACTTTAACAAGTAGATAGCACATCCACTGATGCCAGATTGCAAGAATCTGGAAGTATGTTAGCTCAGGTTATTATTTGCACCATGGAAAACTATTCCAATTTAGGAAAAAAAAATAACAATTGAACAGATACAAGAAGCTTCTACAACTGGTGGCTGTGTGTTGGTTTATATTTTGCTGTTTAACCAGTGTCTCATTGTAGGGCTGTTCTGTACTTTAGAAGGACATTGATGTTTGTGGTTAAAGATTAGTTCACTGAATGGTTGCAGTTTCACATATGCTCCCCTCCCCTCTTCAGAATTCCTTGTGGATTTTTTTTTCTCCTGCTTTTGAAGAATAAAGCACCTTTTGAGAGAGAAGTAGAAACGAACTGGTGGATACAGCCTTAAGGTAATGTATTTATCCTTTTAGGATATAGACAGTGGGGGAAACATCTGTTGAAAGTACCACATACAAGCTGTTGAACAAGAAGATAGCTGTTGAACTGCAGTGGCAGTTAATGAGGGGCAGTTATACTGAGGTTGTATGCCAGAAATAAAATGATTTTGTGGCACCCTTGCACAGAACTGAGAGTCCCAGATACTGGCTAATACCTGGGTCCATGGCTCTGTGCAGTTGTCCAAAGCACAAGGAAATCAGTAGAGATGGTTATCACAAAGCAAAAGACAAAAGGCCAAATTCAGTACTTCTGTATACTCCCTTTATCTCTGAGTAATTCCAGTTATGCCAGGGGAAATATTCTTGTCATTATTATTAGTGGCAATATTTGACTCAAACTTTGGAATGTAAGCTTAGTCTTTGACACAATAAATATTCAGTTTTCTGTTTACCTTCTTCATGTTAATGTTTTAAATTTTATGCCATAGTAAATAATAAATCGCACATTTTTATTAGATTGAGTAGACACTTTTACATTCAGTTATTAGCTGTTTAGACATTGGTAAATGGGCTATTCTCAGGGATGCTGATGCTTGGATATTCCTTTTCTCTCCAAATGCACATTCCAAATCACAAACCATTTCCCTTTTTTAAATCTTTTTTTTTTTTTTCAGCAATTTATATTTGTGCCTGCATTTTTAGTGTTTGTTTTTTTTGTCGGGGATGGTATGCATAGATATTTTATTAATGTCCAGAAGCAGAATTCTTTATGATTCCTTATGATTCTTTCTCCCAGCCCTCGGATAAAGATCTACAAATTAGTACAAAGTAATATGTAAGGAACTTTTTTTAGCGGCTTATATGATCAGTACAGAGCTAGCACAGAGCATTCCAGAAAGTCTTGGCAGGACCCTGAAATGATCATCACAGATGAGTAGCTGATTGCAGAGCTGAATCAATCTGTGATTACATTACAATATAAGGGCCAGTTTCTGCAACCCCTTATTCATGCAAGCAATCCTAATGGAGGCAAAGCTAAGAAGAAGAAAGCTGAAATCATCAAATTCCTTTCAAGCATAAAAATCATCCTCAGGAGTGAGGGGGTTAATGCCTTGAAGACTGCCTTTCCTCCCACATTTTCCATCAGCAGTATACAATGTGAAATGAAGAGAATTATGTTAATAGTTGCTAATGGCTTAAATAAAAGAAACCCCTGCAAAGTCCAGTCCATCTCCCCCTCCCCCAAATGTAGTTATTGCTGACTCATTCTGCAATTGAGAGAGATTTCTTCCAGTAATCTCTTTAACTTTGAAAGACTTGTGAAAACATCCTTAACCAAGAATGGCTTCTACAGATGAATAGTTTATAGCATACCCATCTGAAGCTTTCACTTGAAAACACAATGTATTCTGCTATTACATGTCAAGTTTCATAAAAAGCGTAATAATCATTAGTCCCTGTTTCTATAGCTATCCATAGCCCAGTGTAACAATATGGAAACCAACAATGATGTGTTCAAAAGACAGAGGAATATATGATAGAAGCAAAGTAAGAAGAAAGCATAATGTGTTGGGTAACACGTATCCAAGAGTGCTTATTCCATGATTCTGAGAAGCATTTAAGAATCTGTGCTGACATTTAAACTGTGTGTTTAATAAAGCCTGTCACTATGCAAAACATTTAAGCATATGCTGAACTTCAAAGGTGTGGTCAAGTTGTGCTGATGTTAATGGCAAAAGTGCATCCCAAATGATTAGCATGAAGTAAATATGGGCTGATGCAAAGCCTTCTGATATCCAAGGAGCTGATATCCATTGGACGCTTATTTAGAGAGTTTGCTAGGATGGGCTCTCAAATGCTCATTCCACAGTATGTTAATGCACCCCTAACATAAATGCTCAGGTGAAAGAATTACAGGGGATGTAGCCTCTGCCCTATCTAACTTTCGATTTTAGGCAAAGACTGGAGAAAGTTTTGAAGCACATTCCACCAGAATTATCTGTCATTTCCCCTCTTTTGCTGGTCTTACGGAGTAATGAGTCTTGTTTTTCTCCAGGTTCTCTGCAATACAAGAGACTGTCTCCAGGTGCCCCCAGCTACTGTTGCCAACAAGCTTTGCATGCAGAGTTAAAGAACAGGAACATTTCAATTTCAGGAGTATCCGTGGGGTACATGAAAAGTACTGAGAAATCAGGAGATGAAAGATGGATGTAGGAAGAGCAGGTTACATTAAAATTTGTACTTTTTTATTGATAGAATCCATATATACAAGTATGGAAAGATTCAATCACAGCTGTTAAGGATGTTACTTCAATTATCCCAGACATAATGGAGTTGCCAATGAGTACAAGGAAGAGTATGGCTCTCAGATTTCCCAGGGGCTTTCCATTTAGAATCAGGTAAGAAAAGATTCCTATTAGATGGTTCCAGGGTATGCAGGGAATGTGTGTATTTAGGGACTTGCACAATGAATATACCTAGGCTATATGTTGTCTCGTTATTGGTACTGCAAGCCTTAAGATGGAAACATCACATAGCTTCCAGTCTGCTTTTCAGTGAGTCTTTAAAACAGGCCTTTTAGTATGCATGTCTTGAAGGCTTGTTGCTGGATATGGCGGGAACTACAGGAGATTCAGGGACACAAAGCAATGGCATAGATGTTTTTTGGACCAGACTACAGAGAGTCAAACAACAGTTATACATTTAATGTGATTTCAGGCTGGATAGTTGCAAATTGTGATGTTTCTCTCAACCTTGTGCACATAGTGACAGATATGAGATGCATAGACTGACACAAAGCCATGCAGCCTGGCTAGGGTTTGGAAGTTTCAGGACTGAATTCATACATGATTTTGTATTTCTGTTCAAATGCGTTATCCTAAAGCTTTAGGCATTCCTTAGAAGAGCTACAGTGAATGGAAACATGTATTTCCATAGGACCCATGACACCTATGGGAGATCCAGCTGTGTAGCCTGTCTATCATGGAGGAGATTCTGTTATGAGTGGGGAGAAAAGGCAGAAAGCTCATTTGGGAAAATGTCATAAAGATAGGCTGTTCCTTAGGCTTGCATAATTTTCTGTCATTGCCCAGTGAGAAGAGGGCATTCAAGCATAGATGTCTTGGAGTGGTATTTGATCAAATGTTGTCATCTTGGCCCAGGAAATTCATTCAGATGTTAATAAAAATGGAAATCTGTGATATGACACTTGCTGGATAGTAGGGAGTCTTTTGTCTTCCTTCCTGAAATTTACCCTACTTTTTCTGAGGCCCATATAACAATGTGGATAGATGTCTATTACCACGTGACCTGGATTTGTATGCCTTGTGCAATGGTAGGAGGAAAAATAACATAAAAACAACAACCTGATGAACGCCATTGTAACAATAGCCATTCTTTCTGAAGTGCTACGTCCTAAACTGATTTTCACCAAACATTTAAATTGTGCATCTCTGTGTCTGTTTAAGAGACATGATCATGTTTACTGTATACTTTCATCTGCTCATACAGCTTGAAACACCACAAAACACACCTGAGTTCTAACATGCTAATCTGATGCATACTGTGTAGAGAGGGACCCCCCACGCCCCCCAAAGCAAAACAAAAAAAAACAACCACACACCAAACCCAGACACCTCTGGCTTCAAATATTCCTGAAATGTATTCTTTTATTTCACCATTTCACCTCTGGAAAAAAAAGGATGTGCAGCTGAAAGCTAGGCTGAAAAGAGAGAGGGGCGGGGAGGAAGGGGGGAAATATGCTCCTAAAATGTTTTGAAGGATAGAAATTACCTGCTTTTTGTGAGCTGTATGCTATAAATTCAGTCTGGGCATTTGTTACCCAAATTACCTCTTCCTTTTATCTAACATAAAAAACAGTCACGCTCTTAACTAATGTTTCATTTTTGTGTGTAGATGCAATATCAGATGCTTAATTAGGCCAATAATTATTCATGCATTAGTGTGAACTTTTTGAAGTATAATGGTAACTTGTTAAATGTATAATTATTACCATGGATAATTAGCAACCTTTTTTTTTTTTTTTTTTTTTTCTTTATGTGCATCACTGGTCCTCTAGAAAAAAATCAACATTTGCAATACTGAATAGTAGAATTTAACACATACCCTCATGTTTTATTTTTAATATCAATAACTATCACATCTTCTCACACAACTGAGATAAAATTGAAGATGACCTTGCTCAGGTAAATGTCCCAATGTGTTGTAGTCTTGGATACTTAATTGTGCTCTACATTTCTAAGAAGCTGCTATTTCCTGCAAATTTAATGTCTTTCTGTTGTTTTTGCAACAGAAAAATTGCATCTTTTGTGTCATTGTTATGAAAACCTTTAAGTCTCCTTTGACGCAATTTTTTTTTTTTTCCCTTTGGAAATTCAAATAGCAAGCATTTGATTCCACAGCTGAAATTATTCTCTGTGTGGAAGTTTATTTTTAAAGCTCTAAGTATGATGCATGTTTTCCATTTCACTTTAGAAATTTGAATGACAAAATATTTCAGCAAACTTGAAGATAAAATGTTCATTCCTGCTAAATACTTTGGATGTACTTCTCTAACCTGACCTATTCTTTTTATTACTATGTGTAAATAATATGTTGCATATAAATTTTTGTGTGCAGGTGCATATATATAGGTATTTATTTGTGTGTGCTCCCTATATATGAATTTCATGTGCACACACATCCTTTAAAATAACATTAAGTATAGAAACATATGGGATATGACATTGTGACTATTATGGCTCCACTAATACTTACTCTGAAGTTAAGCACTTCAGAAGCTAAGGTACATCATGTAATCATAACTCTGGTCCCATGTATTTTATAATCTTTAACAGGGTGATCACCCATTACTTCTCAAATAACTTCTCTATGTGTAGCTTTATCTACAGGCTTATAAGCTGAAGTTCTTTAAAAAGAGGTGTTTCTCCAATCCCTTCCCTAGAACCTTCATCTTACTTTGCTGGAAGTCAATGAAAGGATTCTTATTGTCTTCCATGATCCAGCTTGTGGAGCAGCACTCCCTGAGTTATTCCATCTTCTGTGCAAATGTAAATTAACTATGGTACTTCAAACACTGAATTTTCGGATTTTCATTTCATTGTTTCACATGTATAGTAACATTTGCAAGACTTTTATACTGAAATTTTCATTCTATTTTTAATTAAAAAATGCTTATGAAAAACATTTACTATAACTATCTATACATTCCTTTCTGTTGCTCCAAAATATTTCTGTTCTTGACTTTATGTTATGTTCTTGACTTTACACATAGTAAGGGGTCAAGCTCAGAACATTTGCTGTCTTTTTTTCGAAGATTTTTTTTTTTTTGATAAAATATTTAACATAACGTTTTTGAGGACAATTTTTATTTCCATTAAAAAAAAATAAAACAGAATTGCAAATGCTCCAAAACACAAGTATTTTAGTTGAACTGCTTTACCTTGGTACTTACCAGAAAGGTTAAATGAATCGTTTTACATACACTATACTTTCCTCTGGGATTGTCTTCCCATTCAGACTGTATTTTCATACTGTGTTTCACTGCACCACATAAAGAATATATATCACATCAAAAATGGAACATTCAGTCAGAGCAGCCCCAATGTTTCAATCTACCTAGATCTGAGAAAGAGCCTGGACCCTTAGACAAAACACCAATTATAAATTTTGGATCCAGTTTCAAATTTGGACTACTGATTTGAATGAAATTTAATGGACTTGAGAGATGGCATCTAGATTATAGTTCTTCCCTAACTAAGTTACAAAAAAGTTGAAAAGAAATAAACCAAAAGAGAATGATCAAGAAGAACAATTAAAAGCTAAATAGTTCCCTGCTGTATTAGAGTGGCAATAACCTTTTGTTGTCTTGATTTACTGCTTTGTAAATTGGGAATATCATGGCATTTTCTGATGTTTACATACCACTTAAGAGATAATTAGGATTGCCTACATGCTAAGTATTTCAGCCATACGTGGTATTTTAATGGCGATATCCAGACCTGCATATCAAAGCAGTTTAAGACCACAGTTTTTGCATACTTCATCTAGAACAATAAATGATGTTTTCTTCATTTTTCCCATAACCCATTTCCTGTCTTCTGCTTGGACTGTATGAAGTTGAAGGAGCTGTTACATGGAGCTATAGCGTAAGGAAGGTTTGGAGTATAAAGCTATCCTAGCATAACTTCTTTCTGTAACAACTGAATGTAGAATCTGAAAGTTAGCACATTCAGTTCATTAGGAGGATTGTCAGTATCCCTAGTAAAGACTGGTCCAGACAAGAAACTTGTTGAGTCTGTTGTTCCTTTGATCTCCATTTGCATATTTTGTCCGATAAAACTAAAATCATCTTTCTAAATGTAGTGGGGCTGGAATACGAAATGCTGTGTGTAACTGTTGGGCTGTTATTTCCCTGTTTTTTACTTTTTCAAAAAGATGATGTATAAGAAAAGACATAATAGAACTTTTGTCTATTAACTTTTAACTCTTTCAGCATTGCATGTTCTTTGTCAGACTGGGTCCTCTGGAAGGCATCATGCCTTAGGAGACCCCATTCATGCTAACTTGATAGGAAGTACATACCTACATCACCATGCTGTACTCAAGTTAATATACGCTGCCTCTTGGGAAGCCTTGTTAATTTGGGTTCAGCACTGCGCTAACTTTAATTAAATGGCTTCTAATTTAATTTCTAGTGGCTGGCTCATATCTGGCTCATATCCTCATTCATAGGAAGAATGAAATTTGTCTACCCACAATGGTATGACAAATCTCCATAGTTATCACTGAAGTTCTTTACAGAGTTGGTTTAACTTGACACTATGACTGTAATGGCCAGGCTTACTAGGAGCCATGTGAATATTATATTAGTATTTGCCATCAGGTGTTCTAGAGAGTCAGAGAAATGTACATTAAAACATTATATCTTTTAATCATAAATGAGAAAGCAAATGCTTACCTGCAGATATTTACCACAACAGAAAAAAAAAAAAAAAAGAAGAAACTACTGAGCAAATAATATAAACAACATATAAGAAAAACATTGCATTGTCATAAAGCTAATCAGTAATGTATATTCATTTGGATTGACAATGATGTAAGCTTCCTTTTAATTTCTTGCAGTTATCATTTCTTTTCCTTTTAAAAATAGTGATGCAAGTAATCGACGCCTGCCAAAAGTGAATGATGTGTCAGCTTACTGTAAATTCCTTGTCAAGTCTGGGCAACTGCAAAAATGTTAAATGTAACATTAATTGATTAATTTAGCATACCAGAAAAGCTAAACTGTTCTATACGATGAAAATTCTCATTTTTTGCCATTTTTAGAAAAGATTTTTCAAGTACAAATACTTTATTACTGATCAATGACAATGCAATGGAGATGAATTTCATATTAATTCTCCATTGCTGCAAATTATTTTAATTACTTTTGCAAAGGGTCACTGACACAATCAGCAGAGGTTAGCAGATCATCTGGGAACATTTATTTTGCCAATTTATCCATTCTTGAAATGTGAATTTATTTATTTATTTATTTATTTATTGTTACAAATACTGTGTATATACAGGAGAACTTGTGACCTCAGGCTTCATGATTTAATACATTTATTCTGGCTACTAAACCTAAACTGAATATTAATGCAACATTTCCAATACTTTCATCTGAAGTCTTTTGTAAAAAATATATGTTTGTGTTGTAGCACCAGACCATATTTATGTAATGAGAAAGCATAATGTGCTCAATAAATATTGAAGTTCTTGGCCTCCCACTGAGCATTTGATATTGAAGCGTATCTAGTTACAGACTTTGAAAATGATGCCCCTTTTCATTCTGGGTTGAATTTGCACCTTTGCTACAGTAATTTCACTTTGCATCTCTGCACATAATTATTGTGAAGCTGATTCAGTAGGGGAACAATAAAGAGAGATATAGAGAGAGTTCTGCCTGAACAGCAGGTAGTGTTGTATCATTTTAATGAAACTTGAAAGTTTGAGGAACTAAACCAGTAAACATTCCAAAATGTCCAAAGCAGGAATTCAGACAGTTGTTTCCTGGTACTCTGCTATCCTCACAGTATCTGGAGGTAAATTTCTGTGAAGTGAGTTAACTGTTAGCACTGTAAGGGAGCACGGACATTTGGCATTTGTCCCTTCCACAGCAGAATAAATAACTCTGTTTTAAGCGTCTATCACCTGTAGCTACCAAGAGCTTAGATGCTTATACAGATACTATACCTGAGTAAGGAAAGGCAACTAGGGTGTGAGGTGGGCTTATATCTTCCTAACCCTAAACTCAGTATAATCTTCTTCCCTTTTTTACTTCCTTAACTCTGAATTAGCTCTCAAGGCAAATGGAATCAGGCAGGGGACTGGCTCTCCATTCTAAACAGAGTCATTGTAATTTAAGTCATAAGTAGTTATAATCTTTTACTCTGAGAATGTGTGCATAATTATAGTGCTCGTGTTGGCGCTGATATGCCCTCAAAAGATGAATATTTTGCACTGAGATGGTGAGTACCTCAGGCAGACATTCACAATCTGAGATGATCCATAGCCCTTTGATAAGGTTGCATTAGAGGAACTCTGAGGATACACCTGTGCAGCAGCATCCTAGATTTGAGAGGATGGCAGTTGTCCTTCAGAGGGCATTTCACACTGTACTGGTGTCTTCTGAAAGCACTCTGTGTGGTCTGTGCCCACAAGAGACAGTCAGACCTCAGACAGAATCCTACTGAGAGAGTCATTGACATACAGCAACTTGTTTCAATTTGATGAAATTTTCTTTCTCATTGATGAAATTTTGACCCCTTTAAAACCAATGGGTGTACTGCTGTTGTCTTTCAATGTGGATAGTGTTTAGCCCCTGAATCTGCAATAAGTGCTTGAACTCAGAAACAAATATGAGAGCTGACTGTTCTGCAGAAGTTAGTAGGCATGTGGGAATGTGGGATTAGTCTTTTTTTTTTTTTTTTTTTTTTTTTTTTCTGGAAGGGGGGAAGGGGACAAAGGTTTTCCAAGACATGTAGGAAAGTTCCCCCCCTTTCAGTTGAAACTAGATACTGAATTTCTCCTTTGTGTAACAGGAGATCTCTCCCTGTGTCCTTATTATGGTTCATTCAGTATAAGAACCATAAAATTATACACAGAGGCCCAGCTACTCAGCCACTATGAATCCATTGCTTTCAAAATCTGCTGAAAAATCAAAACAAAAGCATGCACAGAGGAGTCCTCAAAGATGATCTATAATTAACTTCAAAAAAAAATATCTATGTCAGTTCAAATCCTTATACTATATGATATGATGTAAACTGACATGTCACCACTGATGTTGCCAGACTTGTATCAGTCAGCAACGTGAGTATCTCATATATTGGACCACTGATGCCAGAGATCTAACATGAAATTCCAGGCTGTGTGTTTTCTCAGTGTAGTGAAACCAGAGACTTTTCAATTCTTGTCAGCTCACTTCTTAAGGACACATCACCTTCTAAAATTTAACTTTGTTTTTACTTCTTGGCTCAATAAAGAGGCAGTATGGCCAAAGAGACGATGAAAGATTTTTATATGAAGTCAGTATCACTTAAGGTTATCAGTAAGTTTCTCTCTCCCATCACTTTAGATATTCAGGTTTACTACACATAGTTTGCCGTGATGTCAATGGTCTTTCACAAAATGTGTTTCCAATTTCTTTTTCCTAAGCAGCAGAAATGTTGCAGTCAAATATCTATGGAAAAAATGCTGTGGGCTACAGTGATTTCAGACATTGTTTTCCTGCTCTGTCTGTGACATGTATTGTCATTGGGAGAACGGACTGTTCCACTCATGTTTGTTGGCCCTCTGACTCATAAGAAACGTTTGCTAGTGTTGTTTTCAGATTGCATTCCTACATTTCCTTTCTAATTTCACAGTCAATTCTGTACATTTGCCTGTTGATTTGCTTCTGTTAGACAATTTCCCTTCTGCAGGAGTACAGGGGTTTATATTCCTGACTCTCATATTTTTAGAGTTTGCACCACTGTCTTTGCTAGCATTCACTTTGCTGAACTCATTTACATCTCTGTAAGGAGTGGGAGAAAAATAGCAGCCTGCAGTGCTCCATTTGCTCCTCTCATTGCACAGGTGTAAATGACAAGACACAAAATTGTCAGGAGTTAGGTCTAGCTCAAGCTACTCAAGCATTGAGTTATGCTTGCAATTTGAGGTTCAGAAAACACTGGGAACTACCAATTTTCATGTCATGCTGTATGTGTTGTGTGGTACAAATGTATAGAATGGCATCAAATCTTACTTTGATCACTACGTATTGGCATACTGTATCAAATCTTGCACAAACCTGATTTTAGATTCAAGTTTATAATCCTAGATCAGGCAATATTGTCTTCAAAATACCAGGTTTTGCTCTATACAGTTTATACTACTCTGTACATATTCTTCTGCTTGTAAAAAAATCCATCTTGTGTAGGTTTCCAGACATAGGTTACTATTGTTGTAATGCACAAGTCTTCACTTCAGCTGGCCTTTTTGCCATCATTACAGGAATATTCCTTTGCTTGAATACTAGCTTTATGAGCTATAGAAATAAAAACCTGATATATAAAGAAAAGTGGGAGCCTGTTTAATATTCTGGGTTAGAAACTGAGCTCACCCAGCTACTGCTTCATGAGAAGCTGAGGTTTGCATGGCAGTGGAGGGTTGGGACCTCAGAGAGATGAAACCCTGAGGATAGGGACCACCATGACTCTTTCCTGTTAATCCATCCTGCTTGCCTTTCAGATTCCTTCATGCAGTTGTATAGTGAGTTCATTAGTTCTGCTCATTTAGCCAGGCTTCCACTTGTAAATCGAGTGCATCTCGAGGTTTTGGCTTAATACTGGTTTGTTGGTAAGATTATTGCATTGAAAAACTTACAAACTCTCAGAACTTTAACAATTGCCTTTAAGCATGTGCTTCTTTGAATTAGTCAGTGCAGTGACCTGAAAGTTGTGTTATGTTTTACCTTGGTTTTAAACTAAAATGATCTCTGTTTTTTCCTTGGAGATGCCGACATGGGTCGTATGGAGTTCACAGAATGGTTGAGGTTGGAAGGGGCCTCTTCAGGCCATCTGGTCCAACCTCCCCGATCAAGCAGAAACACCCAGAGCAGGTTGCTCAGGACCATGTCCAGGTGGCTTTTGTATATCTTCAGGAAGAGAGACCCCAAAATCTCCCTTAGCTACTGGCTGTCCAGTAGCTTCAAATTCACTGTCACCCACATATTTTTAAGGGCAAAATTTAGCCCTGTGGCTTTTCTTTGTTTGTTTTAATCATACTTGCTATTTCAGGAACACTTAAAGTGGAGAAGTAATGAGAAAATAAGAATATTTAATTTATTCTCAATTTCTGCTTAAGAGGCTGTGGTCTTTATATAAGTCATCTAAGCAATGAACAAAGGAACAATTTATATTGGAGATTAATGAGTGTGAGGACCTTTGGTAATATGGCAGTAAGTACCATAGAAATGTTATAAATACCTAAAAATTCAGCACAGAGTGTATGGGCAAAACTCCAAATGGTCGTCACTGTTGCAAGATGGAAAATAAAACCCTTAATGGGCAAAACCTCTGCCTGTTATTGGTAAGAAGCACTAAAAGTAGCCATTCTTAGGAGCACTTGTGGTCGACTAGCACTTGTTATGCTACAGGAGAGAAGTAGTAGTACTGAGGAAGAGGTTTTTCTTTGTCATATCAGCAGCTTTAAGTGAAGCACAGATGCTTTATGCTTCCAGGCTTGGGTACATTAGAAAAATATATTGAGCATAGTTCTGAGGATTAAAATAAAAAAAAAAACAAGGTGATGTGCTAGAAATTACTGGTGTGACCAGTGAAATTTTGCTTCTCTTGCGTGTAGTAACTACAAACACTTTTCACTTTTCCATGAATTTCTAATTGAGATTGGTGTAGAGTCATATATTTTCACAGAAGTCACACAGGCCAGAGAGTACACTAGCAATTAAGTATTGAGTGTACGTATGACTAATTAGTTAGTGCCAGAAGGAAACATATGCTTTTGCTTCTTCCTGGAGCCAATTACCACATGCCTGTGTTATAACGCAGGATGAGAAGTGGCCCCATGCTGAAATAAGAGTTCATTACAAAACAACATGACAAAGAAAGAAGCAACTATATGCTGACCAAGCCAAGCACTACAGAACCACAAACAAATGCAGAAAAACTATCAGGGAAACTTCTGCACTGAAAGAGTGCTCAAACTGCCTTGAAGAGATAACTTTGGATCATATGTGCACTTGCACAACTTATTTTGAAATCAATGTACAATGCTTAACCATATTGGAAAGATAAGTGTAGTCAATGTTTGGAAAAAAACAAAAAAAAACAAAAAAAAAAACTGAATCTACTTATAATGACCCCATCAAGACTGGAATGGAGACAGCTTTTGATGATTCCTTCTCTTGCTTGGTTTGGGTTCCTATTTGTGTGTGAAAGCGTCTGATTCACTCCATGCTTCAGTCCTGAATTGTGGTTTCCCTGGTTGTCTTCCCACCCTAAAAACAGCTCATTCCTTATGAGAGATCTGAGCAAATCATTTGTTCCAGCATCAATATAAAGATATGCAATGTACATTTGGCCAGGCTACTTCTAAAGAATCAGTAAGGACACGAGTCCAGGCTCAGTAATTAACCCAGGGATTGACTCCTGCTCACCTCTGTTTCCCAAAGACAGCAGAGACTTGCCAATTCTTCCTGACTTTTGGATATAGTCCCTTGACAGTCTTTATTGTGCTGGGATTTTGTTATCTCCATAATATTGTCTCCCTGAATGATGCTTCTTCAAATGATGCAACTAGTCTTTAAGGTTACAGTTGCAGAAGTCAGATAATATTGTATTGCTTAGTTATATCTGTCATGTAAATTATTTGTCAAGCAGCATTAAAAATAACATGCTCTCGATCACTGAGAACATGGACAGAGTTCAGCTGTGGCTTGGTGACTGAATGTTGACAGAAACTTTGTACCATATTTATTGAATATTTGCACAAGCAGGGATTACATCAGTGGCAATAGTACAAATTTGTATACTAAATAGAGGAATGCCTTCAAGCAAAATGACAGTGACTGGTAATGCCTTCTAATTCTGTGATTTGCTACAAACATAACTTAGGTGTTACTTTACCCTACTCCTGAAATGGAGATGCGGCAAATACAAATATGTTTAAAATAAATCTCTTCAGCACTCTTCATGTTTCCATTCACAATTTAAATTAACACACCTCACCAAATATGTAACTGCTCTATGATACTTCTATCAGACCTAAACAAACAGGATTTTAAAATCTTTAACATGGCTTTATGCTAAGAATATTCATGAATACAAATCCATAGTTTGCTCACATTTAACATAATTCAGGTAAACATTTTTCTTGTGCACTCATTCATGGGAAATGTAACACAGATGAAAACCTCATATAGGCTTTTGTTTTATATATTTGCCCATCTGTGCTTCTTGCTGCTGAGAAAAAGAAATCCTTTGCTTTTGCTCCTATAATTTTTATTGACACTCTTGGCAGGTGACAGGTGGGGGGTTTATAAGCTTTTTGTTATTTTGCCTACTTTTCCTGACAAGTCCCCTCTTTATTTCCATGACAGTATTTTAACCATATGCCACCTTCTTTCCTGCTTTTTTTTTGTTGTTATTTTATTTTATTTTATTTTATTTTATTTTATTTTATTTTATTTTATTTTATTTTATTTTATTTTATTTTATTTTATTTTATTTTATTTTATTTTATTTTTATTTTATTTTATTTTTCCAACTGAGCACCCTGTTCAGTCATCTTGTTTCTCATTCTGGCATCTGGCAACCCCTCTGGCTTTTCTGCTTCCACCCTGTGGTTTGTTGAGAATGCAGCTTGCAGCCTGAGAACTCCCCACCTCCTCTGCCTTAGCTTTTGGGGTCCATGCATCCAGTGGCAGATTTGCCGAAGCCACGGATCTCCAGAGATCACCCTGCTACATCAGCAGTCAAATTTGCATTTTCCCATTGTGCCTGTGCTGCTTACAGACTGAAGGTGACTTTGCCTTCATTTCCCCTGCCAAAGAAGGTGGTAACTAAGTCACAACTAAAAGGCAAAGAAGGAATGAAGGCCTAGCCTGTGATGCCTAGAACTGGTGTTTGCTTGCCTTTCTGGGCTTGCTGAGCTCTAATCGTGTTTCTGTGATCACATCCTGCCCAGAGAACCTGAGGCAATGCTAGCTTCTTGCTGGGCTCAGGCAGTGGTAACTACTGCCATTTCTCACCACTCTTCTCCAAAGAAGGGATCTCTGGATCCAGCCTGAGCAGGACAGTGTCATCTTCCTTCTGCCTGTGCTCCCATGTAGGGCACAGCCAGGGATGCCGGTGAGTATCCATGCCTAGGGCTGGCTTTGCTGGTGCTTTGCCAGGGGTGAGCCCAGGTATGTTGTTGGGCATGCTCAGGTCTAGCCAAGCTGCTCTTGGTAGGGTGAGTACTCACCTGGAAGTCCAGTCCTGAAGATCAGGCTCTGTGTTTCTTGGGCAAAATACTGCTAGCCATGTTCTTCACTTCTATTTTTGAACTGCTTCTGCAGGGCAGTGAAATGTACAGTTTAAGATGAGCCTCAAGGCAGTCATGGGGTATTAATAACAATACGTGATGGTGCTGGATGTAAACAGGAAAGGCCTTGGCATTCTTTCAAAGAAAGAAAGTTCCGTTCTTGATCCAGAAACACAGTTGGTACTCACAAAGTTATCAGCAATATAATCAACAATTTTTTCTTTAAAATCATTTTAGAATGTCCAGGCTCTGACCCACATACCAGCCTGTACTGTGTCCTGGTACGTCTACAACTAGAGGTATGTAAGAAACAGGCAATTTATCTCATCTTTAATAAACCAGACAAAAGAGAAATCAAGATCATATTCAAAACCTCTTTAATGAAAAATCATCAAATAAAATTATTTGCTGTAATTGTCATCTCCAGAATTTTGATTTATTGCCAAACAATATTATTCAATGCACTCAGAAATGAAGAATTGGTATTCTGGTGGCACAATATATCAGAGAAACATCAAAGCCTTTTACAGCCTGTGTGGCTGAGTTTCACATGAGGTTTAAGAAAATATTCTGTTTAAGCACGAGTAGTTATTTATTTTTTTATTGTTAAGCATTATCAAGGATAGCAATATTTCATTGGAGGCAGATGACTATCCAGAAACATAATTAATCATGATTATTTATGTCATACCTAATTATCAGGAAATAGCCCCAGGGATACACTTCAGTTATATTTCAGAACCTTCAGACTATAATTACTTTGCTTTGTATTAAATATTCTTTCCATATTCTTGAAGAAGTTTAGGACATATTTATAAGGAATAAGGTCGCAGGGATAGAAATAACTAATGTACAAGCAAATAATGAAAATACGTGCATTTGGGGAAGTGCTGAGTTATTATGAGTAAGTATATTAATTTCATTCTCTTCATAATTAGGTAAAAGTAATGGCTTTCCAGTGTAGTTTTTAATATCTGAGCACACTAGCATAACAACACAGGCCTTAAAACAGA
This sequence comes from Anas platyrhynchos, assembly GCF_047663525.1. Classification (NCBI taxonomy): domain Eukaryota; kingdom Metazoa; phylum Chordata; class Aves; order Anseriformes; family Anatidae; genus Anas; species Anas platyrhynchos. Next base: position 91,259,500 of record NC_092587.1, on the reverse strand, counting down.
GGTCTTTTAAAATTCTGTTAATGTATTGTAAAGTGGATTAAAATTTGGAAATAAATAAAATGCTACCTAAGGGTCTGAATTCTCAAAGACTTTTCATTTGTAAATTTTGAAAGCTATTTCTCGGTGAGGACCTTTCATATTCTAAGAAGTTTCATTGCTTCAGGTGTTGCTGTAAAAAATATTTAGATACATTTCTGGTTTAATATTTATAACCTATTGTGTGTAATTAAAGCATTTAATAGAAGTTGTAAAATTAGGTAGGCAACGTACATGAGTATGTATGTATGTAATTTACATTCCTGGTTGTTAACGATATTGAATACCTTTAAAATGAAGAAAGGATAAGATTAAGTATAAGACCTCAAAACATGCACACACTCGTGGACCTAAGCTATAATTTTATTGAAGGGCATACCACACAACAAAGTCATTCCTGTGTAAATGAAAACCTGGACATTTATTTTTACAAATAAGGTATTTTTCCCCTTGTTTTCACTGATAAAAAAGACAACAACATATTTTCAGCACCGCTATGTCCAGAGGCTGTTTTTGGGCACACTGTTCTCGCATCACAGATTTGTAGAGCTATGCTGGAATGCATGTCATTATACTGCCTTTGAACGGAGGTTTGGGGATGGGGCTTGGCTTTTGGGGGTTTGTTTTGTTTTGCTTTGTTTTGGGTTGTATGTAAGAAAGTTATGTATGATCAAGTCCAAAATTCAAAGTGTGTTTGGTTATTCTGTTAGTTAACAGAATTTGATCTTAGAGGTACTCAGTCAGTCCAGCGTTTTGGTAAGTGCTTAATGTTAACGTAAGAGTCTTTGACTTTGATTCACATGCTTAAAGCTATGTATATGGTTAAACACTGTTTGCATTGGGACCCAAAACCTCAGTACAGCTCCCATTGAACAGATTTAGGCTGGCTACATTGAACTGAGCTGGGAAGGAAAGCTTCTGCCTAGCTGTCATGCAGTGGGTGCTGAATCTCTTACTGTTTTTGGCATGAGTACATTGAGGAGCTGGGTAGTTTCAATCTTCAGGCCAACCTTACACAGGTCCCATTGAATCTGGAATCGTGTTTTGCTCATGCTGTGCTTGTGACTCATCTATATTTGGTTAGATGCAAGCAAATTGCCCCGGTGGCCACAACATTGCTGTATTTAATGGCTGCAACTTGTTTTTCATGGTTGTGTTTTTCATGGAAGAGTTTTGAAACCTCTGCAGGGTTTGACTTTACAGAACCCTCATTAAAGTGAAATTAGAGGTTTACTCTCTTTGCTAAATAATTCAACCTGTTTAAATATTAAGAAAAAAATTATAAAGATGTTGTTATTTTAAAATGCTGAAAAGGAATGCCTCATGTTAAGGTTCAAAGTCAACAAACAATAACTTTATACAAGTGAGCACAGACAAACACAGAAATTATTTGCTAGTATTTAACAAAGAGGCAGCTCTCAGCTAGAGTACATTGCGATTTAATGACAGCACCATCTTTATCTAAATCAGCGATGAAAACAATGTCTACATTTGAACTGACACCCTCCGTCTTCTGTGAAAAATCATACATAAGAGGGAACGTTACTCAGTGAACTATTTCCTTAACAAATGTCTGATTTTTTTTTCTGTATTCCATCCAGAAAGGTATTTTTTTTCTCTGTTTAGCTTTCTAGCTTAGCTGGACTTATTGTTTTTCTTGTTTTTTTTTTTGTTTTGTTTTGTTTTGTTTTGTTTTGTTTTGTTTTCTTTCACTTATTTGAATCATCATTAGGTCAGAAGGCAAAGTGTTTGCGTAATTGAGCATTCAATTAATTAACCAACTAATATTGGAAGTGAGTGTTATGAATTGACCACTTTTGCATGGCATTTTCCCCTCTATTTTTATTCACTTCCCTAATTTTCTGAGCGCTATGTCTAAGTGGTGTGCTGATTGTTGCTGCTGGTGGACAGGAGCAGCCATCCCTTAATAAAGCACTAAGGTGGCCACAATAATTTAGTGACTTTTCAGAAAATATTTAATGCTTCATTTTAATTATTTTCTCCCGACTTAATAGCCTCCAAAGACAAGTTGTAGGTAATATGGAGTGAATTTTGTATATCTGATGTTAATTCCTCTAACTTTGTTAGTAGATATTGTTGACGTCATAGGAATCTTCAGCTTTCATGAAAGTGATGGCATTTTGGGAGGCAGTTCCCTTTCTAGAGTGCATTAAAGTGTGATGAGAGAATTCCCTGAGCAAAAATTCCCGAAACATTGAGTGGTCAAGGTGAGAGCCTATTCTTCTCCAAAAAGCTTAGGGAAATTCAGCTACTAGCAGCATGTAAGAAATGAGAAAGTTAATTTCCATTGAATTTTCATGTAGAAATATTTTTCTGATTTATGTTGAAGGAATTAGAATTTTAAAAAAGTGTGTTGGTGAAATAAATGAAACATTTTGTTAAACAAAAATGTTTATTTTAAATTGTATTCACTACAAATTGTCATCAAATTGGCCAGAACAAACAGTTAGAATTAATATTCTGCAAGTGTTACTGCTGAAAGCTGTTTTAAGACAGGAAAGTGTCTTTATTTCTAACATGTCTAGACTAGTTTTTCACTTTCTCCCTTTTTTTTTTTTTTTTTTTTTGTACCTTTTATATACTCATTAATAGTTGGATATTTTGTTAAAGAACTCCAAATGGGTGTTTTGCTATTCTTAAATGCAAAACAGAAGCAATCAATAATTCTGTCTGCTGCTAAATAGACCTCGACTCTGGGTGGTGTTAACAGTAGAGAAAAAGAACAGCATAGGATTAACAAGTATTTTGATTACATTGCTTGTTTAATTCAGCTAAAATACAATAGTATTTTGTAGGATTAAATAGGGATCTTTATTTAAGAAAATTAGTGTCAAAGAATTGGTATACTGCACTTTTTTTTTTTTTACCTTCCATCTTTTCTGTTTCTATTTCCATGCTTTTTACATTTCTATTGCATACACCAGCTTTCTGTGCTTATTTGGTGTTAGATGAAGTGGACACTCAGGTAGCCAGTGCAGTTTTGAAGAGCCTAACCAGAACCATATGAATGCATGAGAACATCCTTCCCTGACCTCTGTAAATGTGTTGTTTAGGTGGAAGTTTCAGATATCAATTGAGCATTGCGATAAACTCTTTCAAGTGTAAACTTGGTAGCTGCATCACCCCTTCTCTTTTTGTCACTTCATTACATCTCGTTGCAAAGGTCAAGCAGTAGAGAGTGATACATTTCCTTTCATTAAGGAGCAATGGCGAGGAGCTGATGCTTAGGCTTTGTTTGTCCTGCCTGTTAGTCTCAATGTCACTGAAACACAGCATGAAAATTAAAACATTGAAAGGAAGTATAATAATTGTGAGTTGCCATCCTTATCTACTGAATAATGGCATTTTTTCTAGAGGCTGTGTTTTCTGTGGCTGGTGACAACCTCTGGCTGAATATGGCTGAGCCTTAGTAATGTCATTTTTTTCAATCTGGATCTTTATATCCAAGTAATTATGAAATCTCCAGAGCAGGGAACTCTTCAAATCAGACATATGCATCAGAACAAAATATTAATTCAGCAAACATGACACAAGATAGCACATCAGTCAGTTAGCAACTGTCTCCTTTACAACTTTGCAGCATTCTTTTCCTGACACATAAATGTAACTCCAGAACACACAGTATTTTACACTTCCTAAACTGTGGAAATTTTACATCCTTACCATTCAAAGCATGATTTTTTATAATTCTATTCCAATTTTTGATGAAATTCTGAAAATTCAAAATCCCCCATGAAAAGGTGTTTTTGCACAAAATTTAATGTTGTTAGGCATGACACTGTTCTTTTTGCTAAAAGTGTAACATTGTGCAGGAATTTGGACATTTTTATTTTATTTTGTGTTACACTTTTCTAACATATGGTAATATGTACTATAGTCTGAAATACAAACTGATTTTGGAAATAGGCTTCAAAACATTTGTTTCTGGGAAAACTGAAAACACTCTGCTTTTGCTGTGCCAAAAAAAAAAAAAAAAAAAAAAAAAAAAAGAGATAAAGGTTGTTTTTTTTTTTTTCTAAAATGAAAAGCTCTTCTGCAGAACCTGTCAGGCTTAAGGGATCGGCACATTCCCTCAGGGTATTTTCTACTAGCTCTAGCTGTTTGACTGCAAGGGTCTTGCTCAGCAGTTGCCCCTCTCCTTGATTTGAGCTTTAGCTTCTGTCACAGTGTAAATACAGAATAATAAAAAATAATAATTGTAAGTGAAAAAAGAAAAAAGAAAGGCAGAAAAGCATGAGTTAGCTTTAGTGTAGACAGCAGCTTGCCTCCAATTCCCCTGCAGTCAGGCTCTGTTTAGCACTTAGACTGCTTGCATACATACATACATACATATATATATATATACATACACACACACACATATTTCTTGAGCTGACAAATATTTCTTATCAAGGATGAAGTTTAGGTGTGAATGGGCATGAAGACAGTGTGTGAGAAATCTGGCTTGAGGGGCTGCTGATCTCTTCAAAACATTTTTAAAGTAGCTTAGATAAGTAGAGGTAAGAGGCTGGGAACGTAAGGTGACACTGGGAGAAGGCTTCAGCAGCCTCATCTTTAAGGAACAGCCAGCTAAATTTCAGTGTTGAATTAGGGGAGAACGAGTGCTAATGAGAAAGAACAAACAAAGCCTGGCTGGTCTGCTAATGTCCCAGTTAATGTACTTCATCAGGGCGCTCTTCTTGTTTCTCCTCATCTTTCCAGCCCTATTGCTGCAGATGAACATTTCTATAGAGGTAGTGAGACTGCAGCACTACAACGTGGTGCCGCCAGGCAGTGCCGCCTCTCGCAGCTATCCAATACTCTCTCATTGTGCAAGCTCTGCAAGAATTTCTGAGCTGTAAATTGATTTAAAAACAATGATAATGACCTGCTTGCATCAACTCAATCAAACTTCATTATAGAGGTAATAAAGGTACGTTAGAAACTGTCATAGATTTTCTTAATCACTCCCTTGGACTTCCAGTTCTTTGGTATTCTGACAGATTCTCAGCTGTTGAGCATGTGCCAATATCTGCATAAGAGTGAGCGAGCAGAGGTACATCAGGAGAAGAAGGAAAAAGATTTCAAACTGGCTATTCAACAGGCTGTTTTCTAGACTGTGTGTGTGGGGTGAGAAATAACAAGCCACCCAACGGCTGAAAACTGACTACAAAATGTTATGCTACACATGCATGTGTATTTAAATGACCTAGAAAGCCGTGCTAGAAGGACACATATACAGGCACTAATAGAAGCATGTTGATGTCAGGGAATGCTGGCCTGACCCTAGTGCATGGCCCCTGCCCAGGCAGCAATGATGTATGTACTTGTCTTCCTGGACCTGGTGATGCTGCCACCTTCAGCACTAAAAACATTCAGGAGCTTCTTCCATTTCTTACTTTAACTCTAGCTTGGGTCACCCTTCCTTACTGTCGGTGCTTGTTTCCAGCTTTAATTAGGTCCTAATGCTCACAGGGTTAGGAGAAGCTATGCTTTTCTTTTTGTCTCCAGACTGAGCTGCCTTTATTAGACTGGGCTGGTAGTGGATGCTGGTGGTGGTATAGGAAATCTGGAAGTGAGAAGAGGGGGTCAAGAAACTGGGAGTGAATTTGTGACAGCACTCAAAAATATAAAGTAACATGAATACAGAAAGGAACAAGAGGAAGGGAAGGAAGAATTTAGGTAAGAGAGGAGTAGATAGAAACAAGCAAAGAAGTCTACATGTGTTTAAAGAGAGTGTAGAGCCATATTTCTTCCCAAGAAAAACAGAATGCTTATGTGTCCAAAGATCAGTGCTGTATGGAGAAAGCTCAAGAAAATTTTCATGGCCTGGGTGGGAGTCTGAGGAAGGAGAGCCTGGCAAAACAACAGAATTAAGATGAGTTTCTATCTCTTTTACAGGCTCTTGATATGGTCCTTGACACATTCTTTAGTCTTCTCTTTATTTTCCCTCTTCTGATGTGCCTGTTTTGTGTAGTTGTTGGGTCAAGAGGTATTCATCCAAGATTATGAGGCCTTAAAATGGCTTTGATGATAAGACACATGCACTTATTATCAGAGGTAGAACCTTTCTGTCTGCATGTTCCTGTAGCAGCTGTTCAATATACAACTCTTTGGAGGAGAAGGACACAAAGGTGCATATGCCTTATGGCTAACAAGTCTGAATTTTAGACCAGGTGTCAGAGGTTAGATGGTCAGAATTAAAAATATCCAATTCTGAGATTGCAAGTCTGGCATTGCAATAACAGTAGATAATTTGTCCTATTTCTATTTGTGGACAGACAGGGAAAGAATACCTGTCAGAGTACATACAAGTTATGAGGAAATTCAGTGGAAAGAGAGTTTGCAATTGTGAGCAGGTTTTGGGATGAGGCAGCAATGCATTTAGGAGGGGTTTAGAGGAAAAAAAAAATCTGCCAAGAAAGGACAGTGTGCCTGATGAGTGTACTGGAATCAGCATTTTTGTGGGATTGCAAAGGGAGTATGTGAGAATTGTGGTGATAGAATAGATAAAATAAGAAAGATGAATGAAGCAGGAAAAACGAGATCACAGGGAGCCAGAAAATAGGAAGCATGAAAGAAAAAAAAAAGAGCTGGCTAAAGAGAGGGAGAAAAAGTGCTGGAGAAAAACAAACAAACAAACAAACAAACAAAAAAAACAAACAGGGAAGAAAGAAAGGAAGAAGGAAAGACAGGAAAAGAGAGAAGAGGAACAAAATAGAAAAAATATCTTCAGGAAAAAATAATTAAAAATGTATCTGGAAAGATAAAAGGTGGCAGAGAGAAAAAGAACAGAATAGAATGAAGCAACAAAGAGAAAGAGGGAGACAAAGTACATGTAAATGAAGGTTTTAATTATGGTAAAGGATAGATATATTTACAAGAAAAGAAAAAAAAAACAACATATGGATGAAATATCAGTGACACTAATTTATGGAAGCCCCTTCAGGCTCAGATTTTTAATACCTCTTTTTTTACTATTGACATTTTAAAGTTGAACACAGTTCTTCTCTCTTGGTTGTTCTGGGCTTTTTTTTTTTTCTTTTTTCTTTTTTTTTTCTTCCTGTGAGTATGTACATTATTGTTCCAATAAAACAGAATGATGTAATAGACATTTTTCATGTTTATATTTTTGTTTTTGCTCATTTTTTTTAACATTGTTTTCTCCTGACACTGATTCCCTTGTTAAAACAACCTTTTTATCTTTACTGACTGCAGCTTTCTGGATGACAACTTCTCTTTTATCTGGAGAATATTATTTTGCAGAACTGTTGGCACCCAGTCACTGTGCATTTGCTCTGCAACTCTCAGCACCACTTGCCATGCATACCTTTCAAAGAATGACATATCTTTCTAAGAGAACAGTGAGAATGAGAACTTACTTAGGCTATATTTGCCATGAGTTTGTTCATGGACAATATGTTTTATGAATACTGTTGCAGTTAATTTTTAACACAGCTGATGCCTATGAATTAGATTTTGCCAGGCTGACGTGGTGTCATCAGTTCCCATTGCAGCCATTGATACTAGAACAATCTATGGGTTTGGACTCTTCATGAAAGAAATTGGATTACAGAAAACACCTGTCTCAGAAACAGATTTACTTAAATATAAATATTAAATAATAATGAAAATCTGGAAGCCCTGATAATTTATTGTTTGCTGTTTTGAGAAGCTTGACATACTGTTTTGTATTGTAGCCTCCTCCACTTCCCCATTCTTGCTGGGGAAGATGATGTAATGAGGGAGGCAGGCAGGTGGACAATAGTTCTGCCTTCTGCATCTGGATTGCAACACCCAGGAAAGTGCAGTTTTAAAAGGAGACTACAGGGATGCTGTATGGTTATATGCTATGATATTGCAAGCTCAGAATGCATGTGATACATACAATGAAAAAATTCTGAAGTAAAATTTGCAAGGAAGGCATATAATGAAGGGATATTGAAGAGAACATTTGTCCCATCTCATTAACCGAATGTTTAATCTGGGATCGTAACTGTGTGAGTTTTTAATGTTGTAATTGAAGAAATGACCCCAACATGGGCACATGCCCTTTAACAACTTCAGTCTGGCCAGTGCTGAAGCAAATCTTACTGAAGATGTGGTAGTTCAGACCTCAGAACCAGATGGGTTCCTGGAAACTTTGTCCAGCCCTTAGTGAAGCTCATGTCACCTTGTCTTCATTGCATGGGACCTGTAGGTGATTACACATATGTAGGAAGGTGTAACTAGATGTAAATATGAGGCAGGATGTCTGAGTGACCTGGCCATTCACAGGGTGCATTTTTTGCTCACCCTCAGAGGCAGTGAAATGACACTAACATGAAGTGCACCCGCGGGAACGGGGTTAAGCTGAGGCAGGGGAAATTTAGGCTTGACATCAGGAGGAAGTTCTTCACAGAGAGAGTGGTTGCACACTGTTACAGGCTCCCCAGGGAAGTGGTCACTGCACCGAGCCTGTCTGAATTTAAGAAGAGATTGGACTGTGCACTTAGTCACATGGTCTGAACTTTCGGGTAGACCTGTGCGGTGTCAAGAGTTGGACTTGATGATCCTTAAGGGTCCCTTCCAACTCAGGATATTCTATGATTCTATGATTCTATGCTAATTAGGCTCTGCTTCTGCCTGAGCACTAGAAGTCAGTGAGTGATAAGAAGAAACAGCCATGACCTCTTATGAGGCCTTACATGGTTGTGTAAGAAACTGGGCACTCAACTACCATTCCCTTTTCACAAAAATGAGGCACCTTCGAGTCCAGTTGTGAAAAGTGCTAAGCTTAGTCTTATTCCATGACCTTCATGCAGTGTAAAAGATGCTACTCACATGGCAGGGTCACCAAGAAGCTTCCATGGGAAGACCTTAGTTGTAAAATCTTTTGTCACGATGGCCAAACATCAGACACCACTTTATTAGGTGATGCTGCTGGACTTTTCCTCCATAGACTCAATACTTGAGCTAAATCCCCACAAACCAAGAGGAAAGAGCCTCTAGACTGCAGTGAGGTGTGGACTGGGCTTGCAAGAGTCCAGGAATCAGAGCCAGAAATCTTTCTGATGGAAGAGAAAGGACCAAGGGCATGGAGAGTAGATGGAAGGGAAGGGAATAGAGCAGACCAGAGCTTTTGCATGCCCTCCAACCAGCCTGCCCATAGTTCAGGTTTTGAAGTATTATCAGCCAAAAGAAAACCATGGGAACTCTGGCAGAAGAAAGGTTTCAGGACTCCTTGTCAAGCCACACTGAATGGGTGACATGTTTAGAAGGATATAATAGTTTTCTCTATCTGTAGTCTTGTTTGGTGTGGGATGGGTGAGAGATGGAAATTCAATAGGGAGAAAATATGGAGTGTGTTAAAACCTGTAGCAGATGGATGCTGTTTCTATTTAGGTACTGACATAGTAGCTACAGTTAGATTAGCAAAAAAATGTGGACTTACTCTATTCTTTCAACTGCCTAGGGCATTTTATTACTATTACCACAGGGTAATCTCACACATGAAAAATACATGAAGTCTACAAAGGTCTTCAGAAGTCTTCTAGTTATGCATGCAACACAGATGACAACCTTATAGGGCTGTGTAGATCCCAGTAAGTTAAAGCGAAGGAATAAGTCTTCCTGTGTTAAATGTTCTAACTACATAATTATGTTTCTGTATAAAGGGAACAGTGGGTAAAAGGAAAAAATAAGTGTGGGTTGGTCCTTGTTAGTTTTTTGTTTGTTTGTTTGTTTGTTTGTTTGTTTGTTTGTTTTTACATATAGACATATAGATGTATTTGTGTGTGTGTATGTGGATATAGAGGGAGTTCTATCACACTCAAGCCAGCCTGGCTAAACTGTTTGTCTGCCTCTGGGGTATTTTGTATTAAGCCTTGTATTCTTACCAGCCTCAGAATGATCTCAGATAAGCAAACTGCACCTTTGTGAAAAGAATAGAAGAAAATCTATTGTTCTGATGTTTATCTATTTGCATATTTAGAAAGAAGTGTGATCTCATTCTCCATTCATTGCCCTGTTTTATTCTTCAGTTTATCTCTGAATACATTTTCTTTGGCCATCTCTCAGATGCAGATACTTGAAGTAATCTTAATGAGTGGAAACCCACTGGTTATTATTAAAGCTGTTTAAGCAATGTAAGGTTTCATTTTATCGTGTAGGCTCCTCTTATTCTTAATTGTAATGATCTCATTCCCTAAAGTGTCTGTGCTTCCATTATTAACTCCTATTAATAACTTGTATTAATAATACACCATACAAGTCCCAGTCTGTGCTGAGACACTGCAAAACAAACCTCAGACAGGGAGGAAAATCTTCATGTTTTGTTTTAAAAAGAAGTAGAAATATTCCATTTAAAAGCAAAGCCATTATACCAGATTCTTCATTATGCTGATGCCTTATTGTTCTTGTCCTACCAAAAAGCACTCAACATGCTCTGAATAAACTCTGGAGAGGTCTTAACTTCAAAGGATGAGTGCATACTTATGGAGTGGACTGTGAGTTAAGGTCAGATTGTCTCTGTGCATGCAGAGCCAGAGCTGGAACCCTGAATCTGTAGCTGGAAAGATTGCTCATCTTCCCTGCATTACATGAAGAACGCAACGGAGCAGAACGAACTCGCAGAGATGCAATAAGTAAACATGCCATAAGGGTCTGAATCAGACTGTCACTGCCATGCCGTTGTAGGCAGAAGCACTGGTGCAGCGAGAGGCAGGACGGAGCTGGCACCCACCTCTCTGCAGCTGATGTTGACGTGTCTCTCACTGAACCACTGTAGGGTGCCACCTGTGTGGAGCTCCTGGAGGGGGTGGAAAAGAGAGGAGGGGAACAGAAAGGAGGGAGGCTGGGAGCAGCGATAAATTCCCTGTGGCCCAGCCATGCCTCAAGCCTCCACACAGGTGTGCGTGGCCAGGCAGAAGAAGAAGGATGAAAGGGCTTCTTCCGGCAGCCCCCAGAGCTGCACAGCCCCTCAGGGCAGCCTGGCCGGGGTGGGGACTAAGGCACAGAATAGGGATGAAGGTCAAGTGTCAGAGGGGCAAGGTAGCAGGAGGCAAACTGCACTTACATCCTCCTAGAGTGTCTGGGCTACATCTTTTGATTTTCAAGGAAATAAATATATGTGTTTATCATTGGTCTTAAAACTAATGTGTTGCCCTTTTTCCCTCTGGTAATTTCCCAGTTCTCCTTACACTGAAAGCCAGCTGATGCCCCTCACAAGGAAGGTCTCCCTGCCATGCCTGCAGAGCCTGGCTGGATGTGTCCTGCAGGGCACAATACTGGCACAGTGCCTCTGCCTCCTCTTCTGGCAGGGCAGGGACCAGTGAAGCTCTGGAATCTGCCTTGTGCAGAGATGATCTTCCTGCTAGATATTTCATCCAAACTCAGTCAGACTGGCTCCAGAGCCCTGAACACAGTCTGCATGAGTGAAATGATGGACTCAGTTCAGTTTTGCTCAGCTCGCCCTCCCACCAAAACCATCATTTGCTACCCCAGCCTTTTGGGACAGGGGAATATGCAAGCAAGGGAGTGCTTGCTAGCTATAGTGGTGTCCCTGAGTAAGGCATTCTTCTACTGTATCAGTGGTTGCTTCTCCTTTCAGATCTTTTTCCCTGCCCTACATCTTTACTGGCTTTTTTCCTCTTGTGGCTTTAATAAGAACAGAGGTTGAGAGAAGCAGAAGTAAGTGATTGCACAGAAGGAACATCAGGTATCTGAGTTGTCCCCATGTAGATAAATACCTCTCAGTAGATAGGATCAAAATGTTTGGTGGAAGCAACTTTGTGTTAGAAAATATCAGCTTGTTATAGTTGGGACATTTTGCAGGATGTATTGATGATAATGATATTTCATTTTGAACAAAATAAAAACTCAGGAAGCAACCTCCTTCCTTTCTGTAATGCAGTGTTTTGAAAAGACTAAAGCTGATCAGCCTGGAACCCCTCGGTTCTGTTTTCACTTCAAATTTTATTTTAAAATGAAAAAGTATAAACGACAAATGTCAAAATAGAAAGTACCATTTTAATTAAAAGCATTTGTAGGGCAAATTCTGCAAATGAACCTTCTGTTCTGATCTGAGATGGAGAGATTCAAAGTCCTGCTCTGTTTCTGAGAAAGAAATTCTGGCTGCTGCATAGCTCTGATAATATCCAGAGCTCAAGGAGAGCATTGATCCTGGATTCCTCGACCAGTTAAACTGCACTTGTGTGTGTGCGCGTGCGCGCGTGTGTTCTGCAGATGACTTCCATCCCTCTTTATCATAGCAGCTCCTAATATCAGCCAAAAATATCTGCACAAAAGCCTCTGTTATGTCTCTGGGCTTGAATACGGGCCAACGTTACATATATGGAGAATAGCGGCTCAGTATCTGAATGGCTATCTCTTGCATTATGCTGACATAGCCTGAGCTGGATAAAATGCAGTGTGTAAACTGAAATTGAATGATCCATAAAGACTTAAATTATTCATTTGGGAGGTATGTTCTGAGTGTCGCCAGAAACCCCAGGAGATCAGGGGAAAATAAATAAAAGCATTATCTCTTTTGTTATTAGCTTGTATCTTTGCTTACTGAACCCTGTGCTGGGCAGCCAGAAAGGTACTGCAAGGGGCAGAGGACTTGAATTTTCCATTATGATGTTGCCCTGTGGCAGTGTTTGCTACAGGTGAAGTGTCTTCTAAAAGCAGCCTCCGAACAGGGCATGTAAAATTTGTAGCAACTTGAAAGCTACATAGCGTTGCCTCTCACGGCTGAAGAAATAAAGCTTCCTTTTAGCCTCTGCCACAACAATAGGGGTTCCAGATTCAGTTTTCTGTTACAGACAGGCAGCAATGAAGATATGTATTTTCTAAAAGCAACAACCAGTTCTCACTCTGATATCCATATGTAATTCATTGGCTTCGTATCTTCCTCGTTTTAGGAATAATATAGCTGATAAGGGGGCTGCTTGTTCAGACCCCCTGTAATGCAAGGCAAAAAGGGTGCTGCTTTTCAGAATAAGATGTCAACTGAAATACTTAGACTACTCCGAAGTATGTGTATCAGTATTTTTTAAAAACAGCTCTCTGTTGGTCACCAGTTACCTTCCACTGCCTGCAGTTCACACAGCAGGACAATATACAGCTTGAGAAAACAAAGTTGAAAAAATCTGCTTGTTATTCTACTGATATATACTGCCTTTCCTTATGACACAAACAAGTTCCCTGTGGCATCTCTCTCATGCGATAGTGCAGCCTGGTCAACACGAAGCTGCCCTGAATGGCTGGGCACCCTTGCACCACAGAGTTTTGCATTGCATTGGGTGTCCCCAGGCCTCCAACACTGTCCTTGCAGCTCCAACAGGTTCTCCTTGCTGCAGTCTGAGCAGTGGGATATGGCTAGCAAAAAGACAGGCAGAACTCAGGTATTGCACTGGTGCTTTAGCAACTGTTGAATGTTAGAGCAGACCATGTGCTGGCTCCCGTGGTGTGATTCTGATCCTGATCCCCCTCTTGCTCAGCTCAGGTATCCTGGGAAGCACACACATCCTGGGTCCCACCAGCTAGGAGCCCAGCCAGATAGACCAAGTAAAGGAGATGACTTTCCTCCGTGCTCCACACTGAGCAGGAAGAGCTGGATGAGGCAGGGCTGTCAGACACAGTGTTTCAAGCGTGCCGTAGTGACAGGGATATTTTCTCTGCCATGGGATCATGCGAGAGGCCCTGTTCCACCCACCAGTATCATTACCGAAACAAAGGATGTCATATCTTGCATGCTATTGTCTGGATGGCAAATACACTTTGGGGGGTTAGGGGGGAGAGAATGAAAGGTGGGTGTGAAAAAGCTTAACTGCTATAATTGTATCCTATTAGTTTAAACATTTCTCTCTCTTTTCTGCACATCGATCCAGTCTTGAGGCAAGAGAGAGAGTAAGAAAGATACTATTTTGGGCTGGTACTATTCCTTGTTTTGCTTTGTGCTTTGTTTCTTGTTTTATTTATTTGTTTAACTGGCAATTAATATTTAGACTATCCAAGATTATGTGGAGTTTTAATGAAACCAAACCATTCAATTCTTTTCTCCTCCTTTTAATTTCAACCAGTCCCTAGGAATCTCACCTCAACAAGCTAAACACTTAAATTTAAATGACAATTTCCCTGTTCACAAAAGCAGTGATTTCTTCTGTGATCCATGGCACTAGGACATAATTCTTGGGAGGGATAAGATATTGTATGTTAAGTTATTTGAGTCTCGAGGTACCATGTGAATCTTATTATTCTGGGTAGGTTCCTCTTTTTTTTTTCTTTTTTTTTCTTTTTTTTTTCCCCCCACTATATTTCACTGAAGGCTTTGACATGCATTCAGCAGCAGATTGAACAGTGGTAGGCAACACAGTTTGCCATTTATAGCTTTCTGCCTTGCCCCTCTCTTGGAAAATTCTGCCCCCATGGTATGGACTGTGTGTCCCCTCCAAAAACCCTGCAGTTTACAGCCAGGCTTATTAAAGTATGCTTAATCCATTTTGATTTGTGACAACATCCCATCCTGAAAAATATCATGGTCAAGAGGCAAGTCAAAAGATACCCAGCCACCACAGCTGCAGGGGAAGCAGATTTTAGGAGATGGTATCGTGGACAACAAGGGAATGGAGATCACTACAGCAGCAGGATTTTAATCTGACAGTGAATGTGTGGGAAGATCCTTAAAGCCTCCCAAAGAACAAAAGTTAGAGGACAGTGAAAAGTTTTATATTTGCTCCTCTGTAATTGTAATGCTCCTTTCCCCCTTGTGTCCAACCAGGTTCTAGGTCTGATGAGAAAGATGGTGTTGAAAGCTTAAGCTGTCTTCAGCTGTTTCTTGAATTTTACAATAAGTTTCTGGTATGAAATCCAAAGCAGGGATAGATGCATTGTCTGTCATATTTAGCTGGTGTGAAACTGTGTGACATTAAAGCACGGGGAGGAAAACAAAATCTTGAAATCTTGATAATCCCTGCACTTGTTGGCTACAGAAAAGCCAGGTTAATCCCAAAATATTGATGCTGTTCCTGGTGCTGACATGCCATCTGTTCTTCTTCATGCTAGACGTAACCGGATGTGAACTTTAAAACCCTTCATGTAGGTGATGCTTATTTGTGTCTTCAGACATTTTACCTTCATGTAAACTTTCTTTTCCTTTCCCTTGTAGAAACCCATTTGCTTTAGTGATGTTGTAACTAACACATTGGAGTAGACACCAGGGCTTGACATGGGTTTTATTATTTTGGCTTAAAGAAAAAAAAAATACTTCCTGAGAGCAGTGCTGCACCTTGCTTTAGAAAACATCTTCTTATCTTTGCAATTTTCAGTAGCAATAAAACAATTTATTTAATCTCCTTCTAGCAACCCACAACCCAATTTTCCTTTCTCATTATAAGTGTTTATGACAAACACGTCATCCAGGATTTTTCTGGGTATGGAGACATGAATACACCTTCCTTAACTAATGGGATTGCCTGTTTTATGCTAGATACACATTTAACACATACATTTGTAGTACAATTATTGATGTAATGGATTAAATAGAAGGACTACAAACCATACTTGAAATGAATTCTCAGTCACTGATAGTGCTAGAAGGATTCATGTACAGCAGGAGGAACTAGTACAACACATAGAAAATGTAAACTGTGACAGTATTTCTTGCCTTATCAACGTTATGGGAATAAGACTGTGTACCAAAAATAGACCAGTTCTGGAGCAGTATGAGAACACACTCTTTTAAATACACATGCATACAAGTGTGTGCATAAGTGGAGTAAAAAGAATAGTTTTATGACTGCAGAATTATTTTACCAGAAAGCCAGGAAATGTCAGAATTAAAACCTTGGAGAAGATAAATCTGTCCCCTCCATTGTGTCTATGTATTATGACATAGTCATTAATGACATAGTCATATATAGATTTTTTTAATTTTTTGTTCTAAAGGATCATTCTTCATTTAGCACACAGGACGGATGCTGCTGACTTAATCAGCAGTTATTCAGTCTTTTGTTTACTGCTCATTATAAAACGTAAGGCCCCAAGCCTTATTTACTGCACACTATTCAAATCCTTCTCTAAAGACAGAATTTTCAGTTGCCTCCTGGGCTTTTCTATTGAGCTCATCCCTGTGGTATCTGAGCACTTTGCAATGAATGCACTTATTTATACAAGACCCTTGTGAGAATAAGGGATATTATTAGCCCTATTTTACAGATTCACAGACAAAATTTTGGGTTTCCAGTCTGAGGCACCTACGGCCAGATTTTTCCAGTGTGTTCAGCTTTATCAGTTTAAAGCAGAGTTCAGGTCCTATTGAGCTTGGTTGCAGCTGCGATACTCAGCATTTCAGCAAATCAGGCCCCAGGGTATGAAGTCAGATACCCAGAAAATAAAATGTGCAAAATTACTTTGTGCTTAGAGTTTGCTTTTTGCTGCTTCTGACTTCTATTCCTTCTCCTTCACCCTGTCTCCCATAGCACACTGCCACCTCGTTCCCCCAGGGCTCCCCAGGGTTTCAGGGCAGGGACTTGCAGCCAGGGCCTGTCCCACCACACCAGCCAGGAGCAGGGCAGGATGGAGGGCATGGGGTGCAGACCTGACCCTGGGCATCACACACCTCCCTAGGGAGGGATCCACGCTGGGCTGTAGTGTCCACCCACCCATGGGTGGGTGTCATGAACAGGCCTGGTGAGGGGAACCAGGGTCTGGCACAGCCCTGGGATGGCCAAGCACTGCAAAAAGTCAACATACAGGGGGTGGGAAGCTGGAGGATGGTCAAAGGAGAAATTTAGAAACATTGCCTGGGCAGGTAGGCATGGTGTTATGGAAACCAAAGTGCAGGTGGAGTTGATACTTCTGAAGGATGTCAAGGAAAATAAGAGGAGTTTCTGCTGCTACATTAACAGCAAAAGGATGAGCAAGGAAAATGAAGGACTATTGCTAAATGGAACAGGTGATACAGTGACAACAGACAGATAAGACTGAGGTGCTCGACACCCTCTTTGCTTCAATCTATACTAAGAAAGTCTCTTGGTCCTCTTGCTTAAAGAAAGGGCTTGAAGTGGAGGAGAATGACCAGAAGTAGATGAGGAGAGAGTCAAGATTGGCTTGCAAGGACTCAACCCACACAAACTGAGGAGGTCATCAAGAAAACAGACAGGCTCTTCTCAGTGGTGTGTGGTGAGAGAATGGTAAGCTATGGGTACAGGTTGAAAAAAGAAAGGTTCAGCCTGCATATAAGGAAAAACTTTTTCCTGCTGAAAATGGCCAGGTAGTGGAGCTGGGTGCAAAGCGAGGTTCCAGTATTTGGAGGTTTTCAAGAACTAACTGTAAAAAGCCCAGATAAGCTTGGTCTGGCTTCTTGATTTACCCTGCTTTCAGCAGGAGGTTGGACTGGGGACCTCCCCAGGTCTCTTTCTCCCTGAATTATCATCTTCTCCTGCAGTTTCAGCTCTTCTCTTTTTTTACAAGCACTTTTTCCTAAACAACAACTCATCTAAGGTTTGGCTGTGTTCTTGCTGACATTTGAACCACGTTGCTTTCTCAGAAATGTAATTGCAAGAAATCTGCCCAACTTTGGGCTGGCTCATGCACAGCAGGGCAGGAATCTGAGGAAAAAAATGTTCTGAAACCTGTGCATTTACTTAGATTTTCCCTACACATGAACGGAGAGATTCCTTTCTTCTCTTCCAATGGACTACAATGATGTGAAATCTGGAGTTTTATTCATGGGGAGAGGACCACAATTGCTTTGAAATACAAGGATGCTGGTGCTTTTCAAAGTTAGATTGGGAGAAAACAACAGAAGAAGAAAGGAAAAAGAAGAAAGTGGTGGGCTTTCCCTTAAGCCCATTCTCATATTTCCACTAAATATGGGAAACCATTACCCAGCAACAAAAGCAAAACTTGAACACTGAGTACTTCCACCTAAATAGCAGCAGTTTCACACAACTGCAAGCAATACAAGTATGGCCTGGTACAGAAAAAAGCCTTATAATAGCTAATGCTCCAAGTCATGTAGAAGAAGGATCTGTCAAGAAATGTTTCTGCATGTTACTTTCCCTTTATAAAGATACAGAAAGCAGGAAATGAACTATTGGAAAGAATGACACATCTACACTGGCCTCAAGCATTGTTCTCTTGGGTGCACAGCCTGAAGCATCTGCCTCTTCTCCATAAATTTCTGCATATTCTCTTTTTGTGTGCAGTACTGTGGATCACATGAAAATAAGAAAAGTCCTCAAGAGCTTTTCTGTCTCTAAACAGATTTCAGGAATTTCAAAGGTGATTGCCAATGAAGACCAAGTTTCAAGACTGCACAATACAAAAACACTGTATATGTGGAGAATTGTACAATCTTATTTTGTTGTTCATTTTCTTTCAGCCCATAGAATAGTTTTCAGCTTATTTGAAGACAGAGGACATTATTTTTGTTTAAGAGAAATTTAATTCATTTTTATATACATATGCAGATATATGCATGTATACACACAAAAACAAAAGTTTCAAACTAAGCTAAAAGAAGCCACTTCTAACCTGAGGAAAGGAATACACACTTGCACACAGATTTGCATTATTAACTAAGTCAAATTTAAATTCTGAAAGTCTTTGCATCCTTCACTAGATGCAGTGGCACTCAAACATCATATTATTTACTTGCACTCTTTTTGGTACCAGTGCTGAAATTCATATTAGTCAGTACTTCATTTCTAGAGTGGATGTCTCTGCAGAAGCTGTGTCAATGCAGGAAGGCTGAAATCCTGCCACAGTGGCAGGAACCTGTACACAGTCTCTGCATCCCCTTCCTGGCAGGAAACATCCTCCTCAATTAAAATTCTTAGAGTGAGCAAATGGGGTGCAGTGCTCTCCCTGTGCAAATATATGCCAGTCAAATGAAAGTTTTGGGGCATAGGTGGGGCTTACTAAACTTCAGCTGCCCAGAAAACAACAATAACAGTCAAGTTGTAGGCAATAAAATATTTTCCAACAGCTTCAGGTTGTAACATGTTCATATCTGGTCGCAGAAAGTGCTGGCACCCTTTCCACCCTCATGCTGCCCATGGGTCATGAGCTGTGAAACTGCCTTGCCCCCTGGTCCCCAGTTCCACGCTGAGCCATACCCTGCAGCATGGTTGAAGTTCAGTCAGGAGGTGAATGACTGTGTAGATGGTACAGCAGGCTTAATCCCCGGAACTTTAATTTCCTTCACCTTTACAGGCTGGCAAAAGGAAGAGGTAACTTTTTTTTTTTTTTTTTAAAAAAAAAGAAAAAAAAAAAAGGAATGAATCCTGTGGCTGTAGGGGATGGGCTTCATTGAAGTAACTTTCTATTTACTATCGAAAAAAGAGAGCTTTAGGTTTATTGGAATCAGTCTGTGAAATAGCACAGAAAAAGCAGGTCATCCTCCTATCTCTCATTTCCTCTGCCTCTTTCCTACCCCTTTACACAATTCGAGGGGGACTTTTTGACATCTGCTCTTCAATTTGGGGCTGTTCTCGACACTAATTTTTAGTTTCACTGGGAGCATTTGAACTCTTGAATGGCGCTTCTCTTATCATCACCACACCAAGTAGTTATTACTACAAAAGAGGTGAGAGATAGAGAGAGGTGCTTGATACTTCCCAGCTGAGGAAACTGCTGCTACTAACCCGCATTTTTGCAAAAGAGTGAGTCATGCATTAGGTTTGAAATGAGATTTATTTATCTGAGCTAGAAGAAATAAATAAAAATTGAGAACAAACAAACAGTAGTCACTGACAGTCAGTTGGTACCTAATGAATCATATTCTTGGGTTAGCAAAGGTTCAGATGTTTACTGAGTAATTTTTTCCTAAGTGCAGTTGCTCTTGGAGACTTCTGTGCTGGTACTAATTCTGTGATTATAACACTCTTTATCTCTTAACCCTCTTTGCTTCCTGCTAGGTAATTTTGCTTCTTTAGAGAAGTCAAAGGAAAAATATATTTTTATGACAAGAAGGAAGCATCGTGTGTGCATTGAAAGTCCCTCAATGGCATGTGGCTTGCTGAAATTTTTGTCTCATAACCAGATTATGGTTTGGGTGGGACACATTCATAGATGGCAGACCCTGCTGGTGACTTGGTCCTGACAATTATCCTGATTTTCAGTTGCTAAACTGCACTAAAAAGATGAAGACGTATACAGAATACTTCTCTGCTACAACTTTGCTGTTTTGTCTGTTGCTCTGTTTGGCCCAAGACTGCTACACAAGGGCTGGGGCTGGTGTGGGGTAACACTGTGAAGATGAAGGTGCTGGAAAGTCATCTGTCTCTGTGCTCAGATAAAGCCCATGCTGGGGAAGAAAAGGAAAAAGCTCTGTTTAGGAAATTGTTGTTTCTTTAAATGGGAGATAAAAATCTGGGAAAATGTTTTAGGTAGAGGCTGTGCAGTGAAGGAAAGAAAGATTCACAGTAGATTTCAGTGTTAATCTTGTTCTCCTTTTTCTAACAAAGTTCTTTGTTCGGTTCAGAAGAAAAGATGAATAAGAAAGGGCAGGATGGAAGTATAGAAAGCAATGAATGCTGGAGAAAAGGTAAATCAGTTATGCCTATTTACTGTAGTACAAACATGTAAGATAATAGGATATTGGGAATGTGTCTGTCAAAGCAAAGGAGCCAGGGAGAAAGGGCAAATACAAGTGCGAGTTACCTATTTTCTGAGTTCAATGTCCAAAGCAGGCATTCATGAACAAGCCTAGACTGTTATTTTTAAGGTCTGCAATACAGTTGTTGAATTCCACATTGATTCCAGGGCAGAGGTGACTGAGATTTGTAAAGGTACAAAAGTGCACTGGCTCAAGGTGACAAATCAGTTGTCTAGATCCATTCAAAGCCCATACATTCTACAAAAGCAAAGAGGATATGAGTGATGTCTTTGTAACCTGGTAATCCAAGGCCAGCTCTGGCAGTGCACAGGAAAGTCCCTGGGCCTTAGGTTTGTGAGAAGTGTGTTATTCAAGGGGGCTGCTGTGGAAGATGGAAACCCACTCTGTGCAGTCAACAGTCCCATAGGTCTGCACAAAACCCTGTTCTTGGGTGGAAAAGAAAAAGGTGCCTAACCATGCAAGAGGGAAGGAAGGAAAAAGAACATCAAGACTGCTTGTTTGGATTTAGGTTCCATGTGTCCCACTTAATGTGTCAATATAGCCCTCATGAGGTGCAGCCCACAGCTTCCCCAAAGTCCTTGTCCAGCTTGGCAATGGCGGGTGACAAAGTGCAAAGGGCTGGCGGGGAGTTACTGCAACTGCAGACACTTGGTCAGCAGGAAAGTGTGTGAGGTGCTGCCCAGAGGGTCTAAAGGGAGTAGGAGTTTATGGAGATGACATTTCAGTTTATGGAAAGCATAAGGAAGGGTATTATGCAATCACTTCTGTCACAAAACACTATCTTAAAGGCTTCTGGACTCTTACTAAGTGTCAAAAAACATACATTGTTAGAAGTACAGCTGTGGCATTTAAGCTATTTCACTGGTGAAAAGGAGTGGAAAACAGATCAACACAGACATTTTTTTTCATAAACCTTGACCCAAGCTTATAGGATGTTCTTGAAATGGACGCTCACGGATGCGAAAGAGCACAGAAATGATGCTACTTGGCAGCTTTGATTGGAATAAATCACAATCGGTAGCACATCCTCTCATAAGACAATCTTCCCTCCTTTTGCTTCAAAACCCTTCTGCTACTTGTGAGTCATCAGAGGGCAGTAGAATTACTTTGGTGTAAAGTTATTTACTTGCAGACTTCTGGTAGGCTGTAGTGAATTATAGTTACTGAACAAGCTTTTATCTAAGGTTCCTGCAACTGAGCAATTAACTTTCTGACTCTTACACTAAAGCAATTCATGTAAACAGATTGTGGTTATGAAGCAAAACACTTAACAAGTCATAAATTGTAAATCAGTTGTTGATTTGTCCTTTTTTTTGTTGTTGTTTGTTTCTTTTATTTTCTGAACAAAACATAAATTTTCTGCCTGCAGTGGGGTGTGTATTTTTTTCTTTTTCCAGAATAGTGAAATGTGCACGTCTTTGGGATATAGAAGAATTTCCTTAAAGAGTCACAGATCCCAGCAGTTTACCATGTAGGGCCAGAGGATTCTTCTAAGGAACAGGCATTTGGGGAATTGTTATAAACAAGATGCCATCCCTTACGATGGACTGTGAATTTGTAAATTTATAAGCAGGGAAAGATTACCTGGCATTTACCATGAATGAGAAAATGTGGCCATGTAGCTAATGTGAGGTAGTTCAGGCTATATAAATTGATCTCCTTATTTGTCCTTCCTAATTCCATGAGTAGCCAAGCCTACAAGATAAGTAACGCAGCTCCTTTGCATGATGCTTTTATTCCTTCATGCTTGCTTTGCAGAACTCAGCAACATTGCCCTATAATTAATCATTACTATGATAGGAGTTGCCCCCATTTAATAGATGGACAGTGTCAGACTCCCTACAAAATCAGGCCTTGCTATATGTAGACATCTTTGACTCACAACTGCAAGATGGAGATAATAACTTTAAGAGAATAATGATCTTCCTATCTCTTTCTTTTAGGACTAGTCCTTGTACCTTCCCTGAAAGATACTGCACTATGAAGCTTATGGAGCAGAACATGATAAGAAAGGACCTCTCTGACTCCTTCAACTGCTTAATAATTAACTGTATGACCTCTGTTTAGAAGTAAAGCCAAGCTAATTAATGCATACTTCAATTGAGTATATCACCTATAATATGACTGTGATGCATAATGTAAATTTAGGAAATATAAGGATTGAGTGAGGATAAAATGTTCCATATACACCATGACAAGTTTTATAAAAGCACTTTTTTGCAAATGTCTTCTATCATTCATTTTATGGCACTTTGCATCACTATGTAATTATGTATAATTGCTTGTAAAAACACTTAGACTTCTGGCCCCTTGTGGTGCAACTTAGAGAGAGAGAAAAGAAAGGGTCAGTGTTCGAATAAGATTTGACATTTTGTGCCCTAGTACAGCACGTTCCTTGGAAGTGGAAATATTTCTGTAACACCTCCCACAGAAGGGCTGTGTGGTGGTCTACATTGTATGTAATTTTAACCCAAACTTTAAATATTTTATGCTGCCCACTGCTTTTGTATCATCATTACCTTGCTATCTAAAAAATAAAAAAATAAAAAAATGTTTCTGATCAATTAGAACTCAGAAATGTCTTCTGACAAGTTTCTGAAAGTGATTTTAAAACATCTTCACAGTAGCCACGTGAATCAAATGAGCATGGTTATCTCCATTTTCAATGTAGAGGTATGGAGGAAAACGCTTAGGGTTTAGGTAGGTTTTAAAAGAACTGAAGATGGTCTGGTGTTCTTTCATCCTACTTTGATGAATTAAACCAACAGGCACGTGCTTAACCTCTCTTGCAAGCTTGCATGTTGTTTTAACAGCAGGTTGTTTATTTTTTTTCACTTTAGGTACACTTACATGCACAGAATTGATTCTGTGATGGTTGGTCTTTCAGCAAGTAACTGAAACCTTCATGTAAGAAGAGAAGATAGAGTCCTGTTTCTTTATGAATCCTTTCACAGGTGTGGACTATCTTGGTAGTTAGCTTTGTTATTTCACGGTTGTGGAAAGTGTCACGATGTCTGTATAACTGCAATTACTGCTTACCTTGTTCTCTGTGCTTTGATTAAAATGTTTTTAGGTATTTTGCAAAATCCTAAGATAAAGACTGATATGCAAACAACATCCCTGAGGTAAATGGCAGTAAGTGTTCTGTATGACATGCTTTGTTTGTGAGGTGCTCAGATAACACCGTGATTAGTGCCTGGGTAGACAGATGGGTTTTGAATGTTTTTCTCTGATCCTTTACCCAGTTAGATCTTATATTTTTAAAATTGATTTGAGACCAAGTAGGACTATTCAAGCACTAAAGGTCTGAGAGAGGTTGTACTGTTCTAGTGTCACAAAGGCAGGTAAAATGCATAAGAACAGTGAGGGCTAACCTGAATTTACCATGACAAATAGCAAATCGCTTATGGAGTCTAGATCACATATGGAATGAAAATGCACTGTTTTAGCAGAAAAAGAACATCAAATTTCTTGTTCTTCAGTCAATCTCTAATAGAAGCAAGAGTTTATCTGTGGGAATTCCTGGGCAATTGGTTGTATGATAGGAAGGCTTTGTGCTTCCATGTGAGTAAGGTGGATCTGAGGTTGCTGCTTTCCTTTTGCAGATCCAGTCTAACAGTAAAGATCTAGGAAGGAGTCCCGCTCAGATGGTGGATTTAGAGCTTTCATTATAGGGACATTTCTCAGAATGAAGATGGAAAATAGGAAAATCAGTGCAGGAGAAGAATAAGGAACACCATAAAATTAACTCAGATACTTCAGCTTTGTTGATAATATGGGCAGAGGGTGTAATAATGATAGTTGGCTCCTCTGTCTATTCAGTTTGCTTATGTAGCTTGCCATAGTATATTCTCCTATGCTTTTATCTTTGTGATATAACTCAATAAAAATGTATTTTAGCTTTGTTCATGCCTAAGACATGGTTAAATTGAATATTTAAATGTGTCTGTTTCCAGGCAGCATGACCTGTTGGTTTTCACCATTATCATCATCAAGAGCCACTGGATTTGCCTCCTGAATCATCAGGTAGCACAAGTTATGGTGACCCTGATGCCATGCATGGAAACCATCCTAGTAATTGCAGAAAGGGAAGGTGGAAGTCAACGTTAACATTTTCAAGCCTGACTTCTGTCCAAATTGTGAATCTATATCCTCAAATCAAAGTAACTTTGTGTAAATATGGAAATTGTTTCAAGGCCAAATCTTCATTGCTGATGTCACTGCTGAGCATGCCATTCAGGTCAGAATCACAGTGAGATATATCTGGATCTCAGATTTAAATTACTTGCCTTTCTTCTTTATCCAGTCTTGGAAGGTATCTCTACAAGTAGTGTTTCTGTCATTAATTTGGGTTCTCCTTTGGAGTGACATACCAAAATGAGGAAACCAATTCTTAAGTTGTTCATGGTTAATGCTCACGTTACTCTCTAGATTATCAATAATTGCCTATTACACTCCACTGTTTCACTTCCCTGTCCCCAAAGAAGAATAGCCTCTAAATTTATGTTTGCAAGCCCAAGTCTGAAATCCATGACAAGATGTTTTTTTCCACAAGACAGTTTCTGGCCCTTGTTTGTCATAATTCTGTTTTGTAGGAGCAGCTTCATATTGCATGTGTTGAATTTCAGGCAGTTGAGAGAGATGTCTAATTTAGTTGACTAATTTAGTTGACCTGTCTACATAGGATTTCTGAACAAGCAATAGAGGCAGAAAGGCTTTTGCAGTAGAATATGAAGTATGGGTCACCTCGTGAAGGTGTTGTCTTTTTGGGTTAGTTATGTTGAAGCCTATGGACACCGACTCTTCAGGTGAGCACCAGAGCACCCCAACTTCGCCATTCCACTCCAGACCCATGTTTCTCCTAATACTTTTATTACAGTTATTTGACCTTTTTCTTTTTTTTTTTTTTTCTTTTTTTTTTTTTTCCCCAACATTTTTTAACATTTTTGTCGAAGGGAAAAACAAGCTCTGGTAGTTCCAAAATACTGACATACAATATTTCCATTTTTCTCCATTTCCATCTATTCTTCTGGCCAAAATTATTTGCTGTATTTGATCCAGATTTGTGAAGGGCTTTTGTTGCCTTGGAACAGTGTTTTCTAGCAAAGTAACCATTCTGCTGGAAAAATATTCAAGGTTAAAGCCAGATATATATTAAAGTAGATAGCTTCTGTTTTTCCTGTAGCCTTTGGATAAACAAAAATTTCAGTATTGCAGGCTGTTAACCTGGCATATTTCACCAGTTTGTAATTCAGAGAGCGTATGGGTAACATTTCAAATAAATAGAGGAGTATCTTCCCCCTTTTAGGATGCTGACTCTACCTTCCTCAATCTCCTTCTGCTGATATCCTCTGGGGGAAGAGAATTGAGTATACTAATGACAAAAAGGCAAATGTTCAAACTCCCTCAAGGAGCACTTAAAAAGCTGCTTCATCACAACAGTGTGACATGGACATGAATAGAGGATTGTTCTCTTACTTCAGATTCCAAGCAGCCATCGACTTTATTGCATATTTTCACCTATGTGAGTTACAAATTAATGACAAATATGTTTGAAAGCTAGTCATTACCTCAATCAGTCAATTATTCAAAGGATGTATCAGTGTGATTAGTTGTTCTCAGTTAATTATAGGAACAATAATTAGCTAATAAGGGAGCCCCATCATTCATATAATACTGATTTTCATTGTTTTAGAGACAATAATTAAAAAAGTCCTTTGAATCTATATATTGAGAAAACACCTTAGATTAATTTTAAAACAACTTTATCAAATTGCAAGAAGGGCTTTACTCTCTTCTAACTTTTCTGGCCAACATTATGCTTCTTCCATCTTCTCAACACTAGATTGTGTTGAAAATTAGTTAATATAGCTTGAAATGTAGTCTTTGTACTGGATTGCTTTCAGAAAGTTAAGTGTCACACAGATGATTAGACAACTTGCTCTATTTAATTACATTGTCCCTGGACAAATATAAAATTATGCCAAATGCTGGCAAAGAAAGATGGATGTGTAAAAGATTATGTCCTGTTCCTACAAAGACAGAATCTTTGAAATTTCAGATGCAAAAACATGGGATTTCTTGCTTCTCTCTAAAATTAGTACTGGAGGAAGTATACATGGAGCAGACATTTTGTTTAAGCAAGATTCTACCTGTATATTCTTTATATTTGCTCTTCCTTCTTAGGACCTTCTACCAAACTCGTTATACCTTTACAGCTCAGTCAGTTTCCTGAGTCCTAAATACAAAGTGAAAAGACCCAGATCTTCATGAGTCAAGAGGCACCCAACGCACAGTGACACCCCAAAATGCATTTGAGAGTCCAGCCCAGCACACCTGGCTCACACCTACATGATCAAACCAAGGACAATAACCCAGTATTTGATACTGAAGCCACTCGATGCACTTCCTGTGTTAATGACCAGTGAGGACATAACAGGTCTGAAAGAAACCAAGACCTTTCAAACAACTATAGGCTAAGAGGTCCTTACTTGTGGCTAAAAAGAGCTATTCCATATTTTCCCATTTCTCAAGCCATGCTAACCATGTTTAGCTGGCACAGGCTAAACCACAAAAAACTAATCTTACAAAACCATGCAGAGTGAGAGGAGCATGGTCCTCCAGCAACACAGGGCAGTGGGATCATTGCTTTCAGCTACTGCAAACTACTATTTCTGCTTGCCCCTATCACCCGTCTGTACTGTAAACACAGGCTATTTCTCCTCTTATATAGTGGCTGAAAACTCTACAGCCTCTCCATGTAAGATATGAATCTCGCATTTCAATTCTCCTCCTACCACTATCTTGTAATCAAAAGTGACCTTGGAGGGTCATCTTCATAGCCTCACATGGACTTCTCCCAACTCCCCTACCTAGTGAATGCCCTAAGTGTTTTTATCACATGCTGGAGACAAGCTTTTAGAAGACTCCCCCTTGTCTCCAGCTCTCCTGACATTTTTAAAAGCATATGATTATCCCAGGCTTTTGGTTTTAATTTTTTTCATTTTCATTTTACCTCTGTTTTTACCCTGAAATTCTCTCATGGTTCCTGCTCTAGTTTTAACTGCCCCAGGCAACAATTGCATCGACATTTCACTAATACACTTAATTTAATTGTTTAAGATTAAAAATAAAAGGTTGATAAAGCCCCGTGAGATCTCAGAAGACAATGATCATCTTTAACTTCACATAGTGTAGTGGTCAAAGCGTTTAAACAGAAAGCAGGACAATCTGCATCTGACAAAAATTCCTTCAGGAAATCATGTAAGCTCTCTATCGCAGCCTCTTTATATGCAATATAGGATTTATACCTGATAAGGGGGTGCAAGACATCTATATATTGTATTCAGTATTTTTTAGTTCTCTATTTCTTTATCATAGCTCCTGAATACTAGTCACATGACTTGGACTCATTTTCAGTGAGCTCCCTTGCATGCTTTTCACCTTTCATTATCTGTTTTACTTTGTTGTACTAGATAAATAAAAAAAAAGTTGGAGGAATGCAGAAATCCTGTTATATTGAACTTTTGGTACCTAGTTCCATTAATGTTCTAATCATCAAAAACATAGTTTACATGTAGTTTTTGGACTGATTTTAAAGAGCTCTTTTCTAAATAGCGAGAGGAGTAAGAGCCCTTGAACATTCAAACTGATGTTCTTCAGTGCATAGATCAAACCATGACATTGTGCCAGTTTCTTTGCAAAAATGTTTAAAGGTCTGCAAGTTCCATCTGCATATAACACTGCAGAAAAGTGAGCATTTTAAGACTGATTTATGTGAGCTCTTTGATAATTTTCTTTGGACATATGTGACACTACCTCGCAAAATCATACCACTCTTGATTTCCCATTATTGTTGTTGTTTCTTTGCAAGACAGCTGCAAAGCCCTTTCCTTTATCCAGTATTGAAAAACTTCCCACTCCCCATGATGCAACTTTACTTGATAACCTGATAGTTATTTTGTCTTTTCCTGCTTGCCCCTGCTGTCTTGACCCTGCTGCCTTCCTTCTAGTTCAATCTGGACAGCTTCCGACTTATCCCTTGAGCCTCACCCTCTCTCTGTTGTGAATAACTTTTACCTTCTTGTCTATATTTTTTTCTGCTCCTCCTCGAGTGGTAGCTACAAAAGGAGGCAGGGAGGTAGGTATTACTAGAAGGAAGGCATTACTGCTGCCAAAGGGAGAAGGTAAAATAGATGTCACTTCTGAAGAGAGGGAGTGAGATAGATGGCATGAGTGGATGCCTCACCATTGCTGGGACTTGGCAAATAGAGAGGTGAAGAGCAAAATGAAAAACCGTGGCAGCCACAACAACTATGGAAAAAAGCTACAGCAACAGGAGGGAAAAATACTAAATTAATTTTTATGGAAGCTGATGAACTTGGGATATAGACAAACTGGGGTGGTCACAGCCAAATACACACAGCCCTGGGAAGTGTGGACATAGCTCATTTCATAAGTACAGAGTGCTGGCAGGGAGTCATTAATGCTCTGCAGGGCAACGTGAGCCTGCAGGTATTTTAAAGAACAGATCCAGTCAACTTTGAACTCTCATTTGGGCACTGTTGCTTATAGAAGACATCCAGTAGCCAGTTGTCACCTATCTATACTTCAAAATGTCCAAGATGCTGAATCTTACAGTGCATGAGAGTTGAGATCTGTGCTGGAAAGACATGTCCGGCTTTAGGATAAAGAAAATTCCAAGGGAAATACACTGCGAAAGGGGATTGCCAGTACCAAGAGGGTCAGAGGGTATGGAGGGAAAGAAACAGTATTTGAGTGAAGAAACACTCAAACTAATAGTGTTAGTGAATCAGAGAGTTTTGAAATTACACTATATTTTGAGCTCCCTGAGATTGCTCTTGCATAGGCACAATGTTCTGGCAGAGACTGGTGCTACTAACTAATCCTGCCATTCTTTGCCAGTTGAAAACATTGTACCTGTACAACTGAATGAATGAATTGGTTCTTTTTCTTGAAATGCATAGAAAGATTTTCTTATGCTGGAAAACATAAATAATACAAGTGATGTTAGATCGATTTGATTCAATTATTTTCTGTAATCTTGAATTTAACCTCATTGGCAAGAACTTGGAGAGATGTTCTGAATTTTATTTTTTTATTTTTTTTTCTTTTTGAGCTCAGTTTCATTATAACAGGCACCAGGAAGCATTAATTTTGTCCCCTTCTCCCAACAGCTTTAGCAAAACACCTGTAAGTTATTTTACAGGTGTTTTGCTAAACACATTAACATTAACACATTTCTTGGATTTTATCAGAAGTGTCTTTAGATGCATGTACAATTATATACAAAAAGCCACACAGTTAGTATGGACTAGACAAATATTTACAATGTAATCTTCCTGTGTAAAAAATTATTTGTGAATCTGATCCTTCTTGAACATCAGAACAGTCTCTTTGATAAATGGAAAAGAAAATAAAGAAAACACGGGATATGAGCCCAGAAACTGAACAAATAAAACTCTGGCATGCCAGAAGAAGGAGGAGTAAGGAAAAAGCAAGTCCAAAATCCCTCTCCTGAAATCTCCCCTAACCGGCAAATCCCTTCTGTATCACCACAGTACTGCAGCACCATGAGGAGACAGATGCTCTCTTAAGCAGTCAGTATCCAAACAGTTCTGTATATTTCAGGCCAAAGCAAATAATCTGGATTTTGCTAGAAAACTACACAAACCCCAGAACATTTCATGGTAAGCGCGTGTAATCTGCCTCCTCTGCACAAGGAAACAGGAAGCAAACAGAGGGAATTTTTAGCATTTGCCAAGGAAGAACTGTATAAAATGCAGAAGATAATCAATATACGGGGTTGGTTCAAAAGAAAATTTTCTTCTGACATAGACAGACAGATGTGGTACAAGTGCTCCTGCTCCCTGCTGGCTGTGATCTAGTGGATAGTAGATGAGCAGTGCTCCTCCTCATAATTACAGTGTGGGATTGCACAGCAAGAGACACACTGGGGCTCTCAGCTGAGAGATCTGGGACAACTTTTGCTATTTCATTTCAGATTTCCAGCATTTCCTCAAATTTAATTCAACTTTTCATGGTAAGATAAATGTGTATTTCCCAAACATGGGACATTTCCTGTGCTGAAGCTTGTGCTAAGGAATTTTAACAAACTCTGGGAGTGCAGGACACCTTTGGAACCCATTCAACATCATTCATGTGTTTCCATGCTCTTTAATTTACTGCTGTTATCTACATGTTTTAGTCATCCTGGAAATATTTGTGCGTTGCTAAATTTTTGTGGTTGTGATAATTAATACCTGCTGGATAAAAGGTGTATATATAAAGTGCTAGGAAATGCTATATGTTTTTGTGTAGGTAGCTGCATGTAGATGCAACCACAGGCATTCAATAATCATAAAAAGAGTATGAATGCTGAATTCAGACCCAATGTACCTATTGAGTAAAATGCCAACAGCAGCTATGTATTGTAAAAATCAGGGGCATGTTGCAAGATTATATACAGAGCACACAAGTAAATGACTTGCTTAGATTATGTTATTATTGCTGGTGAGAGTAGCTCACATAATTGTTCTGTCAAGTAAGTTTTTTACATCGCCAGTTAGAAAAATGTGGGGAAACCTGTTAACCCCACTTGTCTGACCTGTTCCTGTCAGAACTATCTTTAGTGTGAGCTTCAGAAGCAACAAACCACATATAATCTACGCCCCCTTTCTAACATTATTATCCCCCCTGCTGTTTTAATTTATGTGTTTAATTTTGGTTTTCTGGGTGCAATATGGCTAATTGCTTGAGAACTGTGCAACCTTACAAGCGAAATTTTGCTTTTATAATTTGTAGCACATCAAGTGTAATAATGTACATTTAATTTCTCAAAAAGATAATTATGCTAATAGAATTATTTGAATAAAAATTCACACTTTATTCAGGATAATGTCCTCTACCTCTTAATTTATACTAATGTAGGTCTGTATGGAATTTTGAATAAGCTACTTCAACCCAGGGCCAGGAACGGCTGGACTGAAGAAAAGGACTGACAGGACTGAAATGGGATTAAAATGCTTCAGAATGCTTTGTAGCAAAAGCTGTCAGAAGGGATGCAGGTATTGGGTTTGGATAGATGCAAGAAGATGATGTACCCAGCCCTGGACATGTGGGTGGATGTGGTCTTGCTATGTTTAGCTTATAAAGACAAAATAAGGAGGGGAAAAAAGACTTTGCAGGTGAGCAACTGCATTGCATGCAAGATGCGAGCCTTCACGCAGGCAGCCCATCAGCTCCCCAAACTGTGTGGCACTTAATGAGGACCAGTGCTTTGTGAGACTGAGTCTTGTTGAGCAGGGACCCTGACGGGCAAGGCACCCAGCCTCTTCCAGCAGCTGGAAAGGAGAGGAACAGCACCTCCATCACGCCCCAGGGAGATGCAATTTATTTTGAAGGCCATTCATTAGGCACCAGTTAAGCGTGAGGGCTTGGAATTGGCTCGAGAGAAATAAAGCATCTTGTGTACTGCTCTCTGCTGCCCAAACGGTCTCCATGCCAGACAAACTCTATTTCAGGATGTGAGCAGCATCCACAGGAACATTTTTGAAGGATAATTAAGCTTTTGGAGCTGGGAGGGGCTGTGCCAAGGCCAGGCTGTCCAGGAGGCTGCAAAACTGGCCCAGCACAGGCCAGTGTCTCATCTTGCCATTGCCATACAGGGTAGATGCACATTTGGGCTATTCCATGCTCCCAGGTCCTTGGCATGCAGCTGAAGTATCCCAAGAGGTGCATCACGGCCTTTGCTTTTCAAGGACGGGCACCAGATTGATTTTCCTGGAGAAGTTAGGGTCCTTGCTGCACGGGGAAACTCTTCACTTGCAGTTGGGAAAGGCATGTCTTCAGTTAATGCCTCCTTGCCTTCATTTTATAGGGTTCCTCTGCAAATGAAGTGTTAAAACAGTGCTTTACTGAATTTTCTATATTTTATTCTGGAAGAAATCAATTATCTCTGTGGCCACATTTAAAAACACATGTAATATCCCTCTCTTCCTAGATGAAACTTCCCTCCCCTGCTTCTTGCCCACATTGCTCAATGAAAGGCTGGCTGATACTATCTTATGAGCAGCAAAGCACACTGAAATCTCAAGCAGCAGTATACAGCTATTGTTTTTAAAATTGCACCGTCTTGCACTTGCAACATTGATTATTGCATTTGTAGTAATTCCTTAGACTTGGAATGAGGAAACTAGTGTAAATCCCTTATGAATTGCTTAAACAGGGAAGTGTGATAAATGAAAGTTTCAAAAGGTGGTGACTTT
This sequence comes from Anas platyrhynchos, assembly GCF_047663525.1. Lineage (NCBI taxonomy): Eukaryota > Metazoa > Chordata > Aves > Anseriformes > Anatidae > Anas > Anas platyrhynchos. The sequence continues at coordinate 91,226,569 of NC_092587.1, read as the reverse complement.
TGTACTAGATTAATATAAAAGACCATGATTAATGCCTAGACTGTCGGTTCATATTTTCTGCCTTAATTATTTCAGGACTTTTTTTTTTTCTTTAATGCTTTAAGTGTATATATAGGTGATAAAAGAGCAGGATTGACAGCCTAAGAGATTGAGAAACTATTTATCCATGGAAAGGGCACATACAAGCAGTAGGTTTTGCAAAACTTCCCTGTGTTTCTTCCCTTTACCATTGTGTGTCCCTTCATTATTGCTCTGCACTAAGTTAGTCATCCACAGGGCTGGTGATTTCAAGGTCACAAATAAGGAGGCTCTTTTTGCAGTGTTTCCGTAATGTTGAGGTCTATTTGCTAGAAAAGAAGGGAGTCGGAGGTCAAGCCTATTCATTTCAAAAACACTGGCCAACATTAATATCTGAATACTTTCTTGATATCCCCTTTTAGGTACGGGAAATAGCTTTAATATCTCAGATACCACATTGTGGTAGCAATTGCCTTTTAATGTTGATCCCTGCGGGCCATCAATCCCCAACTAGTGTTACTTTTTACCGAAGCTGAGGTGGTTTCAAACTGAAATTTATAGGTAAAAGATTCCTTGTCTTATGACTAATTTATTGAGTTGTATGGTTCCACTTCATTTTGGAAATTCCTTGGGCCATCGACCACCACTGATTTTCAGTAGAACTCTTCACTGGTTTGATTGGGGAGTACTTAAAAAAATGGTTGGGTGATATGGCCCCATACTTCCATGGAGTTGAGTAACTTAATGCTATCAGAACTTTTTTATTATTATTATTATTGAGACTTGCTCTTTTTTCAGTTTTGTTTTCCTTTGATAGCTTTAAATACAAAGTGTCTTATAACTGGGGAAGTGAGAACTAGTTTGTATGAAATAAAAATGGCTAAGGATCTTTACTGAAAACACATATTGAGGTTATTTTTACTTTCATTGCTGAGTTTTGCAGAATAAACAGATTACAATAAACAGAATACAGAGAGGTGATAACATTATTATTATTATTTATACAGTACTATAAATGTGCATTCTGCTTAACAGACAAATAAAAGACATCTCAGGAGATCACTTCAAGTTCAACTTCAGCATAAAGTACAACTTTCTCTTGAACATTTCCTTTTTTTCATAGTCACAAGGAACAAATGTTTCAGGGTTGAGTGCATTAAACTTGGAAATAGAAATCCTTATTTAGGCTCAAAAAGAAAGTGATTTGATCAGCACTGCTTGAATGTACAGGCCAAAACCCATTCTCTGATGAAAATTCTCCTGACGGCAGTGGAGGCCACAGCTGACCCAGCATTCCCATCAAAGCTGCTGGAAACCAGGAAGCTCTGAACTTTTGAAAAAATTAAGCAGATTTTTAATGTTTTAAAGGTGATGGCTCTCTGCAGGTGATAACACCTCACAAAAATTGTTGCAAAGTATCAAACTGTATATTTACAATACCACTCACTTTCAACTACAACTTCAATCTTTAAAAATAATGTTATTTAATTTTTAAAGAGCATAAACACTGAAGTGGTCCAGGCCTAGAGAAGGTCTTTGAGGAAGGAAAATCTTGGAGACAGAATTGATTTAGAAACACCAGTTGGAGCATTGGTCTGACTCATGAAAGACATTTGTGTAAGCCTGTCTCCTGAGGTGTTGAGAAGTACATGAACTACTGTTGGCCATAGACATGAGCTGGGAGCTACAGGAGTTCAGGGAAGAACCTCATTCAGAAGAACAAAATGGTCCAAATGAACAGTTTCAAAGGAAATTCACTGAAAATATTAAGCAAGTATCACAAGAAATTACTTTAAAATATTGCATTTAAATATCAATTAAAATAAGTGTTTATCTACGATAATGTTTATATATTTCAGAGGGGAGAAAGAATGTTTGTCAGAAATATTTATAAATTGCAAGGCAAGAAGAAACACTGGCAGGTGTTGAGTTTTTTAGGGGTAAATCTTGCCCAAACTTCAGATGTTAAATCAGGAAGGAGCACAGATTTTATTGTATCTTCAGCTGAGAGCTCTGTCAGGATGCAAGATTTTTGTATCTTGGTGGTGTGCCAGAGAGACGCCTCCTCAGAGCAGTCTTTCTTTTATAGCCTAATTGCTAATGTAAAACCACATTAATACAAATGTGGCAAGCAGATTTATCTTAATTTATAACCCTCTCTCTTTGTGAAACTAGATAACACTTCTTCCAGGTAGCCTTTTTCAACATCTGCACCTACCTGTGATTGTGAATCCACCTGTGCCTGAACCTGTATGTTCTTGAATCCTGTGGCTAGTTCCAGGTTACAGACATAAGGTGACCATTTCTTCTGCAGCTATAGCCACTCCTTTAATTGCTGCTTCTTTTTACATCTCTTCTCAGCCTTTCCTATCCTAGGAATTAGAATCACAAAGCCCAGATAATAGTGAAATTTTCTCTATGAAGCATTTTAAGGCCTACTAAGGGCACGTTAGCATCTTTACATGCTCTCTGTCTTCTCTTGACAGCTGCAGGTGCTGAGACTATTTGCTGTTTCTAGGGTGTAGTGTCTGTGTCTCTCTCTGGTAGAAGCTCACCTGATCAAAAGAAACAACTACACCAAGTTTTTCACTCTATATATTTCCATAGTCAATGAGGGAAAAACAGGCAGGTGTGATGTACAGTTTGTCTAATCTTGAAGTCAGCATCTGATCAAATGGTGAGTGTGCTGAGAGTGTATTTCTTTCGACTTTGTAAGGACGGTCTAGTCCAGATGCAGCCATTGGCACTGAGAATGACTAAGACACAGAGTACTTTGTGCCTGTCTCCCTTGTGCCTGCTGCTGGGGCACTGAACAGTTCTACAGCAAAGATCAGTGAGAAATAGTTCCCCAGTAAGAATTTCACTCTTACCATTCAGCTTTTCATCCTTACACACAGGTATTTGTCCCATGACAAATAATAATAAACATTCCCTGAATAAACATGCTCAGAGCAGGTCACTAGTGCCCTACTTCAGCTGTAGCCCTTGTTTACTCACACAGATGTCACAGAAACAGCTCCCAGAGAACATGAAGTAAAGTTACTCTTTCTAATCTTCACTATCAATTAGCAAAGGATTCATGAAGTCCCAGATAAGAACCAGTGGAGGACAGACTTCAATATATTCTAAATCAGTACAGCAAGAGTTTCTTTTGAACATATGTACTGTCCATATCCATAAATTGTAGGAGTAAACAGAGAGCGCTCCATTATAGCATAACAAAAAAATCTTCCAAAAAAACCTCTGTGGGAGTCTTTAAGTCATGAACAAAAATCAGTTTTTGAAGTTTGTATTGAATACTTTACTTTCAGTAGGAACATGAGGAAACCTATTTTTTGAGAAACAGAAGAAAAAATGGCAATAATTATCACATCCAACCAAGTAAGTCCTGACTCACTTTGAAATAAGTGGTAACAATGTTCTAGCACTGCATTATATTCTGAAATTGCAACAGTTAGTGGACTGGAAATGTGCATTGTTCCAGATCTCTACATATGTACTTGTTCTGTCATGCCCAAAACGACTGTAATGACAGGTGGTAGGGCCTTTGCTTCTCAGCTATTTATCTGTAATGATTCTGACCACTTCAGAGCTTTGGAAGTCTTCCTTTTCTATTGGTCATCTCAGGGATTAAACCACACTGGAAATGACCATACTGGGAAAAAAAAAAAAAAAAAAAAAAAAAAAAAAGAAAAAAAGTCCTGACTCCTGTGAATTCAGAAGGAATTCAATAATCAAGCATAGCTGAAGTGGGATTTCCCTGACAATCTAAAACAACTAGAGGGAAATAGTAGCAACCTAATAGAAAGTTTTATAAAACTAAGGAGAAAAGATCTGTTCCATGATCCAGAAAGCACTGAAGCCAATTGTATTGAATTGGAGCCCACCTTCTAACATACTTTACAGTCCTTCCCAGTGTGATAATTGATTTCAAATGCCATCTGAAAACACTGGAGGATGATATACAGAAAAAGGGGGATCTGGTATACCTGGCTGACATTTATTATTACAATCCAGTTTCTGAGCAAATGCTTTTGGACACAATGCTCTTTCTGGCCTGAAAAATAAGATCAGGAAAATTAGAAAGCAATTCCAGTGAGGGAAATAAAAATTGACCCAGATGTTTTGTTTTAATTCTCAATCAACAAATAGCTTCTAAATAAACTAACAGCTTCTAAAACTGCTTGAAAGGCTGATACAAAATTTCTGGTTATGGAGTAAAGGAAAATTCCTTGTTCTATGTGGAAAGGGTTCAGGTAGTGTCTCAAATTATGTTTCAGGTAGTTTTAAAACTGACAGCTTGAGATCTGCTTTGCCTTGATAATCCTTCCCAAGACTATCCAGGAAGAAGTCTGGGTGCTCTGAGGATTCAGAGATAAAAAGATGTCTCCAAAGTGGTCTTATTGTTAACTTCATCTGCCTCTGGCCTGCATCCAGCAAAGCACTTACATTTCTTCTTCACTTTGAAATTGGCTTGGTAATGTCAACAGGGCTTCTCATGTATCTGCAGTTAAATACTTGCTTTAATGATTATCTAGATCTAACCCCTCTGCATCAAGGCTTGAAGTACCCACAGTAGTCACCGTAAGGGAGGGTCTTGTTATATGTTTCCGGTAATCACTTTAATGAGTCACTTTTCCCTTGGGACAAACACCCTGTCATTTGACTTGCTGCATGATGCTTTATTTCAAGCTCAAAAGCTCTTCTGGCCCAAACTCTTTCCCTTCAGTCCTGCATCTGAACAGCCCCACTCAACCCAATCAAATACCTTCTCAGTACCCAAAGAGATTTACCACAACAGTCTATGCCCATTGCCATGGACAGCTGACCCTCAGAAAAGCCAGCATGACTTTTACTTAAAGAACAACTTGCTTTCTCTAGCTTTGCTCTTTCTTCTACAAATCCTTTTATCCTTGATAAAGAAATGTCTACATGATGAAACAAAGTGCAGTCTTCTGGTGAACCTTGTTTGAGTAAAAACCTAATAGCTAGCTTGCAAGCTAGGGAACCAACTTTTCGTTTTTCCTTAGAACTTTGTAAAAGCTAATTGAAAAGCAATCACAGTGCAGTACTTAATAGGCTTTCACATTTCAACGGCAAACAATTTTTTTTTCAGTGTTCAAGAAACACATCCTGGGCAATTTACTCCCTTTCATAGAAGGTAGGTAGTTTGATCTTGGTTAGAGAGAAGGCTACAGTATATCACTTTTATTACCTACTTTGTATGAGGATAAATGTTTTATAAAAGTTCTGAAGGTAATTTCTTATGTCAGGGAGGGTGAAACTTAGTTCTTGTACTCAAGATGTTTTAATTAGTTTTCCCTGAGTCTGTTTTCTTAGTTGTCTCACTACAACTGGATCAGTTTTATTACCCTGAAGAAATAATTTGCTCTTATTAAGACCAAGTACTCTGTTCTATAATTTAATATAAGGCTTGAGCCAAAGTTCACTGAAATCAGTGGAAACTCTGCTAGTTTACTACTCTACAGGCTTTAGATCCTTTTGAAGGTGTTTTAGTCTTAAGAAGCATCTTTACTGCAGTTATTATATGCAACCTCTCTGACTTGGATATTATTAGAGGTGTAACTATGGTAGGGCAGGGCTCTGTGGGGCCAAATGGTGACTATTTATGCAACTCCTTGAGCAGGTGGGGCTTTTTTTTAGTTTGAGCTGTTTTATGCTGCCATGGTTACATTACTAGAAATACCTGCCCCAGTTAGCTTAAATTTAGCTTATGTGCGGTTACACAAGTTGAAGTTACTCCAGTATAGACATATTTACCTTCCCTAGAGGTTTTTTGTATTACAGCAATATGATTTCATACCTTATATCAGAGATATTTCCCTGTCTGGTTTTACTTCATCTCTGGATGGATCATGCTTCTGCTCATCTAGTCACCCATAACACACAGTCTTCTCTAGCAGTATTGTCATTTTCAGTTACAATCTATTTTCTTTTTCCATTTCTTGAAAGGGTTTTGATACCCCTCCTTTTCTGATAGGTAATTTTTTTTCTAGCCACCTGCATTTCCCTGGTGGATCTGCTAATAGCAATAAATTAATCCCTAGATGCATTATAGCATGGTTGAGCACCATTATATTGACAACTGAGCCAGAAAAACCCTTCTAGCTCAGTTCCTTAGAGAAAAAAGAAAAAAAAAGTATCCTAGAACTACAACAATATTAGGCAGTATAAGAACTGTGTTACTTGCTGGAAGCATTATTTTTCTCAAACCTTAATCTTGACAAATGTATTTCAGAAGTGTACAGTATGCTTGTTTATCATACTGAGAATCCCGAGGATATATTCTAATTTCAAAACAACAATTAAAATACTACAATGAACACCATAAACATTACTTTAACAAGAGAGGAAGTCCCTAGTTAGGTTCATTGACATTCAGCAAGGGAAAATCTTATTTCTGTAAGCAGTTTGATGTACTCTAGTGCAGTCTGCTTTTGTCCTGGTTTGGTATGTCCAGTTCAAAATACTCCACCATATCCTAGTGTGTCATTATGGACCTTGCTCTCTCTAGCTTGACTGTAATGCTCATTTTTTTCAATATGTAATAAAGATTTCTGAAGACAGGAAATATCATGTTCTCATTTTCAGTTGCTTTTTATTTTATTTATTTTTATTTTTATTTTCAGTTGCTTTTTATTTTATTTTGATTTATTTTTATTTTTATTTTTATTTTTTTTTAAAGCTTGTGAGGATTTAAAATAGACTTAGGTCTTCTTCTAAGTTTCTTCTCAGTCATGACAGCTACAAGATTTTTTAAGGAAAGCTCTGAATTAACTGAGTGAGGCATAAAGTGCTCTGGCTGCATCAACAGCTGCCATGAATCCTGAAATTAATTTGCACATCACGGTGCTGGAACTCTTCCACCTTCTGTGGCCTCTGTGCATGGTCTTCATGAGAAGGGTTACCAGGACTTCTAAACACAAGGAAAAATGAAGGAACAAACTGAGTAGTTATTAAGAATAGAGTTATTTTCCTGATGAAGCATGACTCATGCTGACAGTGAAGATTCAAAGTACTCTACAGATTTAATAGTCATAAGTAATATTTCAGTAGTGATAAGTGATACTTGAGAAAGACAAATCTTGAAGGGAGAGAAATTTTGAGAAAGTTTGTTCTGATACTTCTGTATCTTTTATTTCATGGGTACCTTTACCACAGTGTTTATAAGGAATCAGTTCATAGGCCTTGGGGACAGTTGAACTTAATTTTTAAGTCCAATGCATGGGTGTTCATATAAATGCCACTTTTATTTCATACACATACATTTTTTTTTTTTTAAAACTTCAGAAGAGATGTTATTTCTATTGATATGCATGAACTGATTAAATGAATCACCCTGATACAACCAATTAATGATATATAGTGTCACATTATCTTGAAGAGTTAATGAAGAATACTGTTGGCAGGCAGATTTTTAACACTCAAAATACCTGTTACAAAGACATGAGCTCAGAAACCAGAGGAGGCATAGAGCAACTTCATGACTTGCTGTCTTTTCTTCTTTGGGAGGTTCAGAAATACAGTGATTCAGAACAAACAAACAAAGACACACAAAAACAAACAAACAAACAAACACTTGTCATGAATGTGCATACATAGAGAAAGAATTTATTATATATTGGTTATAATTTACTGCAAGCCCCTCTGAATCCTACTGCTGCCAGACCAAAGAAAAATACTTTCTCACTGTAATGTTGGTGGTGTATCAAGCTATACATTCCTATATTCCTTCTATGTATGCAAGTTTAAAAGATAATATCAGTGTTGACGTAAAATAAAAATAGGATTTTGTTCTTGCACTTTTTGAAATTAGAAGTACATGTTTAATTTTCTTCAAACAATTCTGTTTTTTAATGAGGTTAAACGATGTATAAAGTATCCATTTCTTGACTGATAGACAGAAGGAGAAATTATCACTGGGAAGGAACATTACTTGCTTCTTCAGCATGATTTTTTTTTTAATCTTCAACTCTAAATCCCTTTATTATTTTCATCCTTGCTCTATTGAAATCTTGGGGCAGGGGAACTCAGGCAGCTGGATGTACCTCCAAGCACACTCAGGTATTCCGAAAAACCTCAGGTGTGCACTCCTGGGGTGATTCTGTAAGTCTTCAGGCTAATCTATTGTCCATCTCCTTTATACCCAATACTCTGCTCTTCTTTTTCTCTGTTTTCAAGCTGAACAATTCTATTTTCCGCTCCACCAAAATGAGAGTCAAAAGTCTTTGATTTATACTCTCAGTTCTCTCATTTACAGATAGTACCATTGCAGAGATTTTTGACTATCCATTTTGCTTTCAGGTAAGGTTAAAAGTGCTCTGGATCTTGACAGCTCTGCAGCAGCAGTAGGCTCAGGAGAGCTGCAAGAATGAGTCATGTGTCCTCTAGTGGCAAGCGGGGAGGAATTCATATTCTCGAGCTGTATGAGGTGGTTTGCTCCCCTTTTATTTCAAAAACAAGAGTTATGTCTTGGTGTTCTTGCACACTGAATTGATCAGCAAAGCCACCAGTTTTAGGTCATGAAAAAAGGAAATATGTTTTGAAGCAAAAACAAATGCATCACATCCTTTCCAGTATGAGTATGACCACACTTGCCTCAGTCTTTCTCAAAGACTGCTTCTCTTACCTTCACCTCCAGCAGCTGCTTGAAGTCACTGTTAGCTGGGTGCCCAGATGAAGGAGAGCACACCCCTTCACTTACATGCTCCTTGGCCAGCCAACTGCTTTCTGCCTGTAGTCCCCACAAGTATAGAGTACAAGCTCCCTGCTGAGAACAATTATTTACATTGTAAGTGTAACTGTACAAGCTTCTTACTGCAAAGCCAAGACCCTTTGGTTGACCAGACTTTCCTAGTAATGGGCAGCAGATCATCTGCAATAAATTCTCAGAATCCTACTGAATGTTGATAGGAATTAAACACTTAACACATCCTTTCTGCTTCTGCTTGCTTTGTCCTGAGGCAGAGATTTGTTGTTCAGGCAGGATTCAGTGCTTCTAAGGGTGTTTTGTTGTTGGTTTTGTTTGTTTGTTGCTTGTTTTATTTTTAATTGTTTTTGGGTGTTTTCTTTTTCATGTTAAGAAAAAAGAAGAAATAATAATAAAAACACCTTACTTTTCTTTCCCCTGAGTTTACAAATGTAAATGCCAGAAGGGTTCAGGTTCCCAGTCTTTATTTTTTTTTCCTAGTGAGAATCTTAAAAACGTATTTAGCTATACTCGGAATATAAACTACAATAGGGAAGATCAAGGGGGTTTAGCTCCATTTGTGACAACCCAAGATTTATGTTCATTACACTAATTCATTTAAAAAAATAATTTCCCTGTATTTAAAAGGGTTAATAAAAGCAATAAAAGTGGCAATGCTTTACTGATAATGTTAGCATTCACCAACCCCACATGAGTGGTGGTATTAATTCTATGCTGATACACGTGGTGAGAAGGAAAGGAAATTTTTTACAACTTTTATATTTCTAAGATTTTTCTTGCAATCAACACCCAGCCAAGCTGGAGATAAGATGGCAATGTTGTATTCCTTTACATCCTGCCAGCTGTATGACACCTCAGGTTAATGCAGCCTACCTCCAGGACACCAAATGTATCAGTCTGTTTGAGACCCAGCTGCCAGCGCTAATGTCAGGAAGCTGAGTGGAAGACTGGGCATAAGGCTTCTTTTAGGCTGGCAGTCAGAGAGAAAGCTCTTTCCAGAGATTTTCTTGGAGGAAAAATTATTTTGTAACATTATTGGAAGGCGACAGGAAGGGTCAGAAGTGAAATGAGATAGCAATTTGTTGGCAATATGGGGAAAATGCTGCCCATGGACTTTGAAGTGGGAAACATTTCTTAAAAGCAGACCAGATGGAAGCTGACCATTTTGATGCTTGCAGGACACAAAATAGACAGATTGTCAATTACCTAAAGGACTGCACAATTTGTCAAATATGAGTTGGACAAGCGAAAGAGAAGTTAATAGTATCAGGCACTTCAATGAACAAGTCAGCCTGGCTGTGTGAAAATCTCTAGTAAAGATACTGTTTTTAAGCATATTTTTAAACCCAGATAAAATATTTCAGTTAGCAGCAGTGTTTTTTTCTTGGTCTTGTTGTTAAGCTGGGTTTCCCAAGGAAATGTGGTTTAAGCACTAAGATCATCTGCCTCTCTTTTGGTGTCTTGCCTTAATAAATTTTCAATCAATTGACCTTTTTTTTTGACAAAGGGCCAGGATCTGAGACACCTTCAGTTATTGCACAGTTAGTGCATATAGACAGTTTGATATAGAAGACAATCTCTTGCTAATGTTTCCTTGTTCCAGTATGAGCACAAACTCTATTGGGCATCAGTGAATCTGCACCGGTGCAGTTTGTGATGAGAAACAAAGCCAGAGAAAGGCAAGTTTTATTTTTTGTCCAACGAATATAGTGGCTTTATTTTTCTAGAACTTTCTAAATTCAATAGCCAGACTCAGCTGCAGTATATGCAAAAAGACTGTCAAATTTAAAACAGAACATACATTAACAAACTAATACACAAACAGAAAAACTAATTCTTATTTGTTATTATTACTTCATATTTAAAAGATTTAAGAAATGCTATGGTGCAGACTTCTGCAGCTAAGGAAGAAATGGCCTGATTCATTTTCTACTGAATTCAACCACAGCATTTTCTTGGCCTCAAATATGTTACTGTGTCGGGCCATTGTCAGTGATATTACAAGGGAAGTACATAACAGGTAAAGTTGTAATGTTGGACATAAACCATAAAAAAAACCCTTCAATTGATATATTTTTCACCGAAGAAATCAGGCCAGAGGGTCTCAGAACAGCATAATATATATATAAGAAGGAGATTTATGCATGCACACATGGGCAGATAATAGTGAAAAATAATACTGATGGACCATTTTGTTATGTCTGACAATTACACAATTATGGCTGCATCAGCAGACAGAGATATTAGTCAGAGACTGATATTGAACAGGACACCAGTCTGACCTAGACCCAATACAAACTGAAAACATTTTAAATAGCAGTAATTTTCAGCAAATGGAGCTAGGGTAGGTGTGTGTGTATTTTTGCAGGTATATGTACGTGTGTGTGTGTATGCATGTGTGTATGTAATATATTCGAGAAAATTCAAATGGATGTCAGACTGCAGGCCAGTTGCTTATAGGTTTAGAAAAAACTTGGAATAAACATCAAAACATCAACAAGAACCTTGTGGGATTATCCATCCAAACACAATCCCTGGGGCATCACAAACATCTTTGCATAAAGCAAGACCAGCTGGCAGAAAGGAAGGATCATTTTCTCTTATTTATTCTTATACTTGAACTTATTAGCTATAAAGAAAGCCTGACTAGAAATACAAGGCATGCCTGTATGCAACTGGAGGCAGAGGTCAAATAAATTCTGCATATTCTGAATTCCACAGGAAACACCCCTCCAGAGGACCCCACTCACCAGCTTCAGGGACATCGATGATTAAAATGGATGAAGAAAATAAAAAGACAGAAGCAGTAGCAAAGAATGGCAAATGTATTCTGAGCTGGCTGCTAGCAATCAAGTTAGTACATTGCCCCCTATCAGCTGGAAATTGAGTTTTCCCTCAACAAAGCAGACTATGTGCAGTTTCCCAGTCTACTGCAGTGGAAAGTTCAATCAACTCCAGAAATCAAGTTGCAATTGCAGACAAACGATATATTCATAAACTACCCCAGATCATTCTAAAAGCACTTTTCTAATTCGTTTGAGACACAGCCTTATTGAAATCTTTGTCCCAAGGCATCTTTAGACTCTCAGTAAGGTCTAGGGGGTTATTTAAAAATATAGATATTAGAGACCACATGAATATGGTGGATATTCCACAATGTCTGTCCTAAGGCTACAAACCACCATGATGTTCCGTCTAGCAAAAAATTATAAAGGAGCCATTAAACTCAGACCTCATTGAAATCACAAGTAAGAGAGAAAAAAGCAAAAAATAAATGTTGATATGTTCAATGAGGTTGAAATGACTGCATTTTATATACTGTACACTTATATACTAAAGTATACATTCAAAAAGGGAGGAACAGAAGAAAAAAGTAACTGAGGGGAAAAAGACCTGAGGGACAAAAAAAAATAATGGTTTAGTCTGTGGATCTCAAAAGACACAGTGACGAAATCCAGATACACAGTGCTGAAGGAGCTCTTCTAAGATAGTGTGAGAAAACCACTTTCTTTCCATTCGAGATATTGCCCACAAATCAACAATATATTTCTCTACAAGCACAGACCAGACCCTGGCAAATTGAATTAGATGTAGGGAAGGGGTATGGATGGCAGACTGTCAGCCTGAGCACATCAGTCGACCAGCCGTGGTTCACTCACCTGCCGCTTGCAATACCCTCCACCCAGGAGGTACTTCAAATGAAAGCAAATGAGGTGTTAGCTGACTTAAGCAGTGCAGAGGTCGCTGCTGATGAAAAACTAGTGAGCAGGAATTCAAAGGAGCAGCTTGACAGGATTGCCATGGTGTGACAGGAGTGAAAGGAGTCGAGCATGCCGCGTGCATCTATTCCTGAAAAAACAATACAGAAAGAGGTGAAGAGGCTCAGCTGTTTTGCATATAACCTAAGGAAAGAGGACCCAGCAAAAGAGGACCTAAGAAACAAAAAGCATCTTGTCCAGAAGAGATGACAGTGGTGATGCACTTTCTGCTGAGCTTCGTGCCACCATTTGCTCAGGTCATGGGGTCCCATGGAGGCAGTCCCACAGCTGTGGTCCTGCATGACACCTTGTGTGTTGGCACAGGGGGTTCACCATGTCTGCGACCAAATTTCATGAAAAGAGAAATCACATTATCATAGGCAAGGAAATAGCTATGAAAACATATTCACTTTTCGGAAAGCAGAGGAAGCTGATAAGTGAGTGTGAAGGGTAAGAAGAAACTCTCAGGCACACTTTAGAACAAGGTGAAGCTTAAGTCTGCTTGAAAGTTTTCTGTTGCCTTTATTTTGTGACAGAAAACAAGGGCTTCAGCTAGTTTATGTATTCATAAAACTGAATGATTTTTAGTAAACAGCTTCATGTTGTTAGAAGAGGTTTAGAAGAAGATAAAATTTTCCATGTGACTGAAAAGACTGCAAACACTTTTTGATTGCTCTTAATGTTGTCTCAGTTGTAATGAACTGCCAAAATTTTCCCTATCACCTCCATGATTGAGTACAGAAATGGACCATAAGCCAATGAAATCTATTTTAAACAAAGCCTTGTAGTTAACACTGCCAAAACATATCTTTATCATTAAAATAATAAATAATATTAACAAAATATGCAATAATAATAAAGCTCTCCCTGTTATGGCCCAGTTCAGGGAAAATACAAGTCAAAATACCTGAGTGACCTTTTGAAAATATTTTAGGCTAAAAAAAATATGAAGCTTGAAATTGAAAGCATATCCTGCTCCTTAGTTAGTGTCACTGGGTAGACAGAAAGACCAAACCACTTGTTTTGAGATCTGGAAAAGAATGCAAGTAATAAATATCAGCTTCTTTTCTTTCTCCGTAAACAAACAGCTCAGTGTTTCAGCCTACAAATCTCAAACCTCCTTCAACCCTTGCAAGCCAAATTTTATCTAAAGACTCGGGACATGGACGAAATCAAGATATAATTTCTGTCTTATCCTGAAGTCTATACCAAGAATAGCCCTCACTTGATCCAGAAGAACATCTTATGGTTCCAAGACTTGAATACTTTCCCTGTTGCTCACTAACATCCTTTGCTTCCAGGAAATCAGGTTCCTGCTGCCAATTGAGTCCATCATCACTCATCCACACTGTTTTATTAATCTAGGAGACTTTTGTTACTGGGTGTATCACCCCCCTGAATTGGTGTTTAACTTTCTCTCTGCTAGGTCATGGGTCTGGGACTCAGGAGTACACATGCCTTTAGAGTTTTGGAGGGGCAGGAAATCGAGGAGTGAATGGGTCAGCAGGATATATTTCTTCCATGCTTCATTGTGCTTTATGTTGTGCTTGCCACAAAGAGATTTCTGTGTGCTTGATGTTGTTGTTTGTTTTGTTGTTTTTGTTTGTTTGTTTTGCTTGTTTGTTTGTTTGTTTTCTAGAATAGCACCTTTAGTTTCCCAAAGAACTTCTAAAAATGACAGGATTTGGTATAAATTATCTATTCCTGAAATGAAATAAAAATAAAAATAAAATATTCACTATATTGTAACACAATATAACAGAGTTTAACTGCTGCTGCTGAAATAGATAGCTGTTGTGCTGCCCAACTCACATTTCTTTTCTAGCACATTTAGTGATGGGTCACAAGTTCTAGGAAGGCATTGCATTATGTATGGCTGAATGTAAGCTCTTGGGTCTCTGAGTTTGGCTCCTTTGAACTCTGCTGCTGACATCTCTTCTGTTTTCAAACTTGTATTTCTGAAAGACATGTCTAACATCTTAATTCATGACTATATTTCCTCCTTTGCTGAAAAAATGGGAGTGGTATTAGGAGGAAGGTAACATTTGTCTTACAGAGTTTTGAACCATAGTGAAATAATGTTACAATGCAGCTTTTGCCCACTGGACTTCCCAAATAGCTACATCACCAGGAGGAGGAAGTTCCATGTTAAGGCAAATAAGACGAAAATATTCCCAGGTGCATGACGTCTTTCATTAAGCTCAGCAGGCCTTAGTGGTACTCTTTGTAAAAGACAAGTATCAGTTTCTACATAGATATCAATGTAGAAATGTACTCCAAATTTCCACAAGTTTTTTGTTTGTTTAATTGGTTTGGTTTATTTATTGTTCGCATGCACTTGCTGTCATGCATTAATTTGCTAACTCATTCTCAGGCCTAGTTAAGCCTGAGCTTTGGTTGTGTTGCCTTTGAGCTTTAACATATATAAAATTATTCAAATACGGAAGTTTTTTAAGAGAATGAGGCTGTTGCCCTCAGATGACCATGACAATTTAGGGTGAAATTCTCATGTAGGAGAGAAGTCTTGAAAGGAACAGAAAAAGGTAAGAAAGGAACATTGCCATAGTTCTAAGAGCAGGGCTGGACCTTTTCTGGGGAAAAAAAGGAACTAAACCAAAAGCTGTTAAGAACAGGGTTTGGCAGATTCATTTTTTGTATCTCTTCCGCGTTTGCTGCATACCAGAAATCTCTGCAAAGAGTGAGATTCCATTAAGTTGAAAAGTACAATTTTGTTCTTTTCTATTTGCAAAGATCCAGTCACTGCCCTGTCCCCACAAAATGACATAAAAAGGAGTCCTGCCCCAAGTCTTCTAAAGCACTAAGTATGCATTTAGCTCTCAGAATACCATGTCCAGGGTCCAGTTCCCCAGTTTAGGTCTCTGTTTCCAGTCATTGCATCAAGATGACAAGGCCTATAAGGGTGATGATACTGAATGGTGATGCACCATGCAGTCCCTTTTTTGTCCCTAAGTAGCTGTCTGAAATCTTGAGAATTTCAATCTTTCATATGATGGGGACTTGTTATCTAGAAAGTTAACTTGTTTCAGAAAAAAGTTGTACTTTTCTCTATGTTCAGGTGGTGTATTTTTTTATGTCACAACTTTCATGAAAACTGCTGTTGGTTAATTAGGTGGCACCTTGCTTGGGTCTCACACATTTTGCCATCCTCATTTTTAGCTGTTAGTCTCTCTAGTCAGGTTTCATCTACACTGCACCCAGTGACCAGGTATCTGTGGGTCAGCTTGAGGAAACCCAGGGAAAAATATCTATTGAAAGTCCTCCTACAGACTGCCCAGCTGTTCCCATTTGCCTTTCTCTTCTTTGCATTGTTTCTGTGTACTTTTCACTCATAGTGTTACATTTGCTTCTGTTTTGCTCTGACTGGCAGCAGATATCTGTGTCTGGTCACTGACATTTGAATGAGAGAGAATACTCTTCCCTTTAGGACTATTCCCATTGCTGAGTGCATGGGAGTCTACTGCCTGGGTAGTTTCCTTTGCTTTAGCCATGTAACAGTCAATGTATTTTGTTCTGGCTGCCTCATTTTTGGAAGCTTGCTTCAGACTTCATTGAGTTTATTGCCCACACTGTGTCAAACTGCAGTTCATTATTGTCATCATTTTATTAAAATAGTCCCTAACTGCACCAGATTCTGAACGCTTGACTGCAATACTCCGTGGAGATCTATGTTATTTTTATATTGGTCAAAGCCAACAGTAAAGCTGCCATTAGCAACCAAGCTAATGCCTTTGTGAAGTGCTGCCATGCTTTCCCAGTGCCTGGCATTTAGTTGCTGGCTCTTGAATGCTGTGTCTCAACACTGGGTACATATTGGTTTTCCATAGTAGAGGTAAAATGGATCTCTATTGCAGAGGAAGTGGCATTAAGCTGAAATCCAGATCTATATTTACAGCTTCATGCATTCTGTATAAATTCTATATTATGTTTTCTGATCTGAAAAGGACAGCAATGTTTTTGGCCTTTATGTCATATATTAAACCGCAGAATATTAAGTAGAAAGGGGAAAAGTATATGAGTGGAGAAGTGATCTTTAATATGTAAAACATGCTTCTTACATTCTTCAAATCTATAGCAGAGATACTTTCAAGTTTATGTGTAGCACAACAATTCATAAGTTTGTGTATTTTAATGCCAGGCTCTTAGAGATGTTACAATGAAATGCAGATTCACAAGAACTCTACAGTGAAGTAAAAGAAAGTCAAAGTGAAACTGGAAACAGCATTTGTGATTAGTAAGGCATGACAATGTGCTGGTCTTTTGTCATTGTAAGCCAGTCCTGTGAAGTAGAAGCTAAATGCAAAAGTTTTACCATTTGTGTTTTGCTGATATTTTATTGTTTCATACAGACTTAGCTATAACACTGTGGAGCATTTAAAAATTCGTCATGCTTTGTCATTCATTTTTGTTGAGCTTTTCCAGGGAAAGTGGGAAAACATATGTACAATACTGTTTATCTTGTGTGTGAATGACTGTTCCTGAAGTATAGGCATACTGAGAATCTCGTTTTGGTGCAAGTGAAACTCTTTAGATAATTATGTCTGGGTATTTTTAATAGCTCTTGGTAATATCTTATCCCCTTCCACTCTAAGTGTCTTTGAAAACCCTCCAAGTACTCCAGGAAAATGCTTTGGAGTAGAGCTATACGTGTAACAGCTTCAGGAGTTATCCAGAAAAACTTCAGATAATAAAAAAAGTTCAAACCATGGACTTCACAATCACCTACAATCAAGACCTAGTGGTTTTATTACAGAACTTTTATGGAGAACTATAAATATGCAACCTCCTTACCAAACTCACTATAAAGGAATTCATTTTGTTAACTTTTTGGGACAAAGTCCTACAGCTTAATCATTGAGTAGTGCCAGTAAGCTGAGTGTGAGGAAACAAATCATTACCTCAATCATATTAGCACCATCCAAGTGAATAAACTGGCCAAATCTAGTGTTTGAGGCTCTGCCTCAAGCAAACAGAATCAAGCTATTAATGTAAACAAAAATGTTAAATTTGTTTAACAGGTCAGCCTTCAAATTAATCAAAGAGCAGAACCTTATAAGCATAATTTTGCTTCCATATCTTGTAAAAAAATTTACAGTCATAATAATAGATTCGTTTCCCAGAGACTGATTTTACAGCAATTCCAAGTAATTACACACATCTGGTGATAAGTTTAAAAACTGCAGTTATAAAAGGATCTGAGCTATACACTACAGATTCCCTGTGCTATAATAGATCAGGTTTTGGCGCCACATCCACTGTGACACCCTTTAAAGGACAAACACTGCTGCAAATTTGGAAGGAGTCAGCTGTAAACTTATTTATAACATTGTTATTATTAACATCTGTGTTACAGAGATCTTAATTTCCCCAATGATGGAAAAGCAGCATGAAAGATTTTGCTGCACATCTCTAATTAAGTTCAACCCAATTACAGTAGCGTTGTATGGTAAAAATTTAACATCACTGTGTCCTTGACTGGGCTGACAGTAAATCATCACAGATACATTTTTACAGTAGTTTTCAAAAGTGTCCTTCCCTCTCATGTATTTATTTTTGTATAGAAAGCAGTCATATACATTGCAGAAACCTGCAAAGTAGATTTTTTTTTTTTTATATCGTATAGTTCAGAAATCAGCTGCATGTTCTTCACTATCTCATCAAACCCCGATCACTAATCCATCTTCCCTGAATTGATTCAAACATCCCAGACAGCTTGGTAGTGTCACACGGCTGTCATTTTTTAAAAAAAATCCAACAGAAATCCTTGGGAAAGAAGGGTTTCCTTTCTTTCCCCAACCAAAGGTTCCCTCCTCCCCTCAATATTTCAGGGATGATGCTCAGTCATGACAATGCTTGTTACTGAGTTAGTGGCAGAATTAGCATTTGCCACTTCTCATACCTGCACACAGAGAAATGGGAACCTAGGGAACTGTGTGTTTCCAGCGTATCAAGAGGAGTTGGCAATGCTTGTGTTTATTCCCAGTTATTTATCTTGCCATTACGCTCTTATCTGAAAGCCTCACAATCTTCTGAGTCCTCAGTGCAACCCTGTGAGATAAAGGACTATTGTCCCCTGTCAGAGGTTGGGCAACTAGAGCCAAAATTTGCAAAGACATTTAGTGTGTTGTATGCTGTCAGAGACAGACAAGGAGAGATAGGGAGGAAGGAGGAAAGGTTACCAATTCTGAGTGCTGTAGCAGCTCAGTTGCAATCCTAGGCCTGACCTCATTAAATTATGAAGCCGTAAGGACTCCTGATAGTGGATGCTGCCTAATTTATATACCTGGCACTGAGAGGAAAAGAGATAGCAAGGGCTCCCAGGGGTGCCCTGGTACTCAGGGCTATAAGCTTGAACCATTTCTACCTTGTGCTGGAAAGGTAGGACGCTGAGGATACTGCACCATTGGTGTATTCTGGAGCTTCTCCTCTCTTGGCTTGCCATGGTATGATGTATGTATATTGTGCTTCTTAGCTGTTGGAATTTCAAGTATAGTTTTAATACCTGCCATCTCATGGCTTATCAGCCAGTTTCCTTATGCAGTAGATCTGGAACTGAGGTGACAGACTAAGGGCTCCAGATGAGCATTTCTGCCTGTGATTTATTTTCTTGTACAAAGTGGTCCTTCGCTGCCAGTACACATGAGATTAGACCTCCCCTTCTACACAAGGAATGTATTGGAAAAAGGAGGGGAACAGCTTTGCCACAGAGTTTACCTTCAGCTCATGATACCACTGGGATTTAGGTAGATTCATGCAGAGCCCCGGTGGCAATGAAATCTCCAACAGTTATATCTTTACCGGCTGGTGCCCAAACGGATCATCATCAGCTGCTGGGAAGCACGACAGTTTTGCCTGATGAGGTAGTTATAAGATTTTGAGTGAAAATAGCTCCTGCAACTCAGAGAGGCAGAGTCATGCAAAAATCATACCACAGTACAGTTGAGTTACTCTTAGTTGAGTAAAGAGATGGAAAGTTGTACATTTGTGATTTTGTGTACCAGATAAAGCTACCAGAAATCATCTGGGAGGGGAGCAAAGAGGGAAGCTGCATGTCTTTGTAGCTGTCCCTTGAATTAGACGTGAGGCATCAGGCTTTGTAAGTAGAGGTAGAGGAAGATCAGCCAGGCAAAAAGTCTGATTTAGGATGCAGACACACATGCTTAACATATATGCAGAACAGAAAATGGTCTTGTGTATGTGTGTGTGTGTTGGGGAATCCAGAATTTGGAAATTTGTGTAAAAATTCATTATTTTAAGGTAACCTGGCAAGTAATAATTCCATTCCTAATTCAGAACAAAATTATTCTGCTGTACAGTCAACCCCTGCCTCACTGGGTCACAGTGATGGAGTAATAAAACAGAAAATATTTAAAAATACAGTTAAAAGCATATTCTAACAATATTGTTAGACTCTTTCTTCTAGAGTACCTCCCTGAGAAGCCAGACACCTTACTAGCATCAGTCCAATTACAGGACTCAGATGGAAATGGAAATTATAGGTAATAATTTTAGAAATAGCCCCAGGATGCATTCTGTGTGTCTCCGAGCCAGAAAAACCCCAAAGGGCATGAGTCTGGAATATAGTACCTGGCTCATTCCCAGGCAGGGATCTGCAGTCTTACTGAAGACCTGACAGACACAGTGCAGTACAAGTGGCACTTAGCCATTCAGATCTGATTCTGAAAAATAATTTGGGTTCATGAGAGCAAAAATAGTAGACATCTTGGGGATGAGTCCTAAGTGTCATTGAGGCTCTGCATATCACATTGGGGTGATTTCTTTGTTATTATCATTTTATGCAATGATCTACATGCTGCTTTAGCAATGACTTGAAGAGCTATACTAGTTCATAGGATGAGTAGTCCCATGCAAAGCATTGGACTTGTATAGTCCACAAGATCACAAGTGCACACAAAATGTTGGTAGGGTATGGCCCCAGGAACAGAGCTCATCTTTAATGACTAGAATGACTTTCATTATGAAAAAGGATGTTGTCTAATGGATGTTTTCTGAGGTGCAACCAGACAGTACAATATGTACTTATCTGTTTATGGTCATGCTTTCAACAGTATTCAACAAATCAATACTGGAGTTTTCTTCCTCCTTTTTATTTCTTAACTTTCATTGCTCCAGTTCGAAGCAACATGGAGGAGAGAGACGGAGTCACTTAACATCTGAGTTTTGCAACCATGTCTTGTAAATCTCAGCAGCCAGCCGGCAGCTGACATCATCTAATAAGAATGATTCTTTCCTGCAAATCGCCAAGGTCTTTCTTCTGGGTTCTGCTAATGCTAGCATACTGCTATGGAAAGACTGTCAGGGAAAAATATATGTTAGAAAATAATAGCAGGAAGGGAAATAGTATTGGCTGCAAACCTGTCAGCCAAAATCAGATGTTAGCTTCTCTTTCTTGCTTCCAATTTGGTAGATATATGCTAAGGATTTGAAAATGTAACTTTTCATCAAATATGATCTTATTTGTCACTCCCTAAGTTAAAAAGTGCCATTACATTAGTGCTCCCTCTCTTTTGAGTTTCTAAAGTGAAAGAGTACCATTTTTAACAGGCTGCAAACATAACAGCATGATAGTCACTTGCACCTGAAGCCTCCTTTTCCTTTCACTACCTTTCCCACTTCTCATTCAAATCCACAAAGGTCTTTTTCACATCAAACATGTGAGAGCATTTTGTCTGGTCAAACTATTTTTTTGCTGGCACCAATAATTCTGCCTGCTGGTAAACTTTCAACACACAAAAAGCTGGATGTACTCTTTATCTGCATCTTTTTTTTTTATTATTATTATTTTGTTGTTGTTGTTGTTGTTGTTACTGAGTGGCATTTCTTTGTTTGTTTCTTGTTTTAGATGAAAGAACAAAACCGAAAGCTCCACAGGGGGCAAAGAGAGAAATTGTCTGTGTAGATCCATGCCTCTTGCTTCTTCCATGAAATCCTCCGTCTTGGCACTCCCTTCAGTGCTGTAGGTCTGGAGGCACACAGCACAACTTATCAGATTTCTCATGATGTTCAAAGTTCTCCTAAAGTTCCAGCTGTGGGAAACAGGCAAATTGTGTGGGAAATTCAGATTTCTTTTCCTTTTTCTCAAAGCATGTTACAAGCATTTTGGGTCTAAGAGAACTGCCTGAAACTATGTCACAGGTACACCACTCTTGACTGGAGACAGAAGGCAAATTAAAAATGTATATGATTTTAAAACGTTTATGAACTTTAACCCAACGTCCTGGTTAACCTGATGTCTGGTTCTGAATGAGCCAGAGAGAGTTCACAAGTGATTTGTTAGTGCTTCATTTGGCAGGCCTGAGTAGACAAGTAGGCAGACATCTAAAATTTAAAAGATGCGATTCACAAGAGACAGCCACAACTATTTACACACTGCATAGCGAGAGAAGCTGGCTTGAGGCCCTGTGTTCTCTGTATAAATTGCAAAAGGGAATGAAATTCAGAGTAAATGCACAGACTTTTTGATTAAATCAATCTATTGCCACTATCCAATGCATCTTGTGTTCTCTTTTATTGCAGCGCATTACCCAGTAATAGTTGATACCATAAATGATCTATACAATCTTCTGGAGCTCTGGGTGAAATAAGGACAGACTGGTTTCATTATCATCAAATTACACTTTTTTTCTTATTTTTTTTAACATCAATCAGGCCTTAACATCAATTTAAAGGTATTTTTTTTAATATATTTATTTGATGGGAAGATAAAGGAATTCATTCTGGAGATGCTTTCATAATTGTGAATGAGGTAGGTATAGAGTGAGGCTGAAGTGGATTCCATGTTAAAATAAAATTTCTGTACAGGGGACCTACCTGTGATGAAAAAAATAGCAAAGGATAGACAGCTAGATTCCTATGTTCTTTTACTCTTCTATGCCCTTATCTCTCATTCATCAATTTGCCTGGTAGGGAACAGGCCATTGTTTAATTTAGTGATGCAGTCTGCTAGTCCTGCTGTCAGGACCTGTGGACAACATCATAAATTAAAACATACATTTAGGGAATTGGTGCAACAGGCCATAGGATAGCTTCAGGCTCCTTTCAAAGGAACATGCAAATGTTCTTAACATTGTCCTGGCAAGCTGGTCACACTGCTTTAATGCAGTAAAAGGAGAATAATCAATCCTGTATATATGACACACAGCACAGCATATGCAGGCGCTCAGAGCTGTCCAAGTCTTCACTTCTCTAGATGTCTCTAGAGTTGCACAGATAGCCTGTCCACATATCTCATCCCCAAAATGTCAGTGAAAAATGTTCTGTAAAGTCATAAGCTCATTTAGATTGGAGGCAGACAGTCTTCCTGGCCTACTGCCCATCACAAAAGTAAACAAGAGATGCTGCAGAAAACTGCTGGCTGTAAAACACACACGTGCACACTCACACATGTGAACACTCTTAGAAGAGGCAGTGAGACCTTTTAGCCTGGCTTTATCAGTTCAGTAGTTCTGAAGAAAACCAGGCAAGACTTTTAGCATCAATAGCTAAATATTGTGCTCTGAGAGCCAGTGTAGCAATTGCACTGTCTGTTTTACCCAAGTGGTTATATAGGGAAACCAAAACAAAGACAGAGCTGTAATGGACATATGGTTAAAGGCCTCTTTGCAAAGAATGTTGGTTCGGTCTTTATTGTGCAATTATTTGTGCCCACACAAATCCCTCTTCTGAGGAGAGGCTGACATTTCTAGAATGATAAGCTATTTCCAGCTTTGCAGAAAAGGACCTGGGGATGCTGGTGGACACCAAGTTGAACATCAGACAGCAGTGTGCCATAGCAGCAGAGAAGGCTGGCAGTGTCCTGGGCTGCATTAGAAGGAGAGTTGTCCACAGGTAAAGGCATGCAATCCTTCCACTCCAGTCAGTGGTGTTGAGACCACACTTGGAGTGCTGGGTCTAGTTTTGTGATTCTGTGATTCTTGTTTTTGATTTTTTTTTTTCCTCCAGCCAGCTTGCTTTCACTTTTACTAGGAACAAGAAACATGAAAGCAAAATTAAGTATGAAGGAAGATGCCAAAGGGATTTTACCACCTGAACCCGTTTCCTCTCTTCCCTTTCTGTCCCTTTTTCTCACAAAGGCCCCAATCAAGAAAAAGATGCTGAACATTTCCACTAATACTGTGCATCTCTCATTCACTCTGAACAGCCATGACTGAAGAACACTGTGTCCACACACACACACAGAGTCCAGGCATGTTTTCAAGAGAAACAGTTTTGATGCCTACTGCACATCAACACTACTTTTGTCTTAAAGAAAAATAAATAAATAAATAAATAGATTCCTTCATTTTCTTTCCCCATCAGCCTTTCACTGAGTGTTACTGGGAGGCTTTGTGAAGTACGTGTGCACCAACAAAAGCCAGTTGGTCATTAGGTTCTGTCCCTCACTAGCAAGGATTTGGATGATGAAAAACTTTGACCAAATCTGGATATTTTTAAAATGATATAGCCTAAAAGCAGAACACTCAGTCAATCAGCACTTCATTATTTATTGCCTTTCTCTTTCACACAGCTAGATACTGCTGCTATTAACTCCCTTACTAGAAGTAGTCTCTTGTATCTATCTTGAGCTTGAAATGCTGTTTTACCTGCCCAGAGTAAAAAAAGAAAGTGCTGTATAAACCAGAGGGGTTCCTAGGTCTTCTTCAGGTTTGGTTTCCCCACTCTAGAGGGAAAGGAAGCCTTGGAGATACTATTGCTTTGCAGATGGCATCAGGAAATATTTCTTTTAGGAGTTTTTTTCTTGGCTTCTGTACTGGTGATAATCCTTAATTTGCAATAAGCTATCTGCATGCTCTGCTCTGCTCTCTCCTGCCATGTGGGCCAAGGTGTACCTTCAAAAGAGTATCTGTAATGGGACAACTCAGGCTAGCATCACCTAAAGTAACCATGACAGCCAAATGGAATTGTGGCAGCAGTGCAGGCCAAATGCTAAATAACATTTACAAAAACTAAATAAAGTTGCTAGACCCAAAGGCAATGTGGAAGACAGCATTTGGCAATTGCTCTTTTTAAGGAGGTATATTTTTAATAGTATTTTTATATCATGCAGATATTGCAAATATGAATTGCTCACCAGTGAACACTCATCTTGCAGAGATTCCAGCACTAACTAGAGCTTTCTCTCTCACATAAAAGGAATATATTATGGAAAAAATAGGACCATCTCCCACATGGTCAGGTTTTAGCAGAAATTAAAATCTTAAATATCTCCCATTTATTGCTCTCTTCTTAACCAGTGAAGTTAGAGAGTCTGGAAAAATGCCAGTCAGCAGCTAGCATACAGGAGAGTCACTGCCTTTTCTTGTTGTTTTTAAACACAGATTTCTTTATCTAGGTAACTGTGCTCATGCAGGGTTGTCTTGAGCGAGGCAGAAGACCATTATATTATATCTTTATCATATTATCACTTAAAATTCAGGAATGTCTTGGGGTCTCAGCCAGATTGGGGCTCTTTTGTATGAGGCCCAGTGCAGACAGAGAGTTTATGAGCAGTCACAGGCTTTGCAGTTTTAGTCTGAACATTTTTTTTTTTCTCTGAAAGCCATAGCTGCTGCATAGAGATTACTGCCTGAAAATCTCACTTTATTTTTAAAGGAGTATGTTTCTCGCCCACAGTGCCTGGAAATGAAAGTCCTAAATGCTCCAGCACCAGAAGACATATAAAAGACTGTAAAATGAAATTGTCTGCTTTCATGGTGTTAAGTCAATTCTGTGATTGATTGAGGGAAGGAGAGAGTGCTAGGAAGGAAAAGTGTTATTCAGTATTTCTGAATTCTGGAGCTGGTCAGAACTGCAGGTCACTGCTCCTCCTCCCCATTCCAAGATTTAGCAATTTTAAACAGACACCATCTTAACCAGACCATCTGCAGCCAGAACAGAGGCCCATAACACTGGTTCTCCAAGACCAGCATCTGTAAGGTGCTGCGTCCAGACTTGATAATATACCCAAGGATGCTCAGGGATTATTTGGATGCTGAAAAATGTAATTCATGCACCACTACAACTGTGAATTTCTATTGAAGATCTTTGTGAGAGCTCTTTATTCAATGACCATTCTATTTTACTTTGGTTTGTGCCACAGCTTTGGGTTGCCAGTCACCGGAACTCACAACAGATCTAGGTGAAACATCTCTAGTTCACCATGTGAAACCTTTTTCCACTTTTCTAGCACAAGCAAGGCTCAAATTAGCTGGCAGTGACTCTCAGACACCTTAATTTCATCAAATTGCCTTTCTGAGTGTACAAACCAGCCTGATACCAGCAAAATTTTGCATGCATACAAAGTTCCTGATGCTCACTCTTTATGTTACGGCTACCATGGCTGTTCCCAGACATAACCAGAGTCTACTTGACTTCCCTCACTCATCTGAAGATGTACTGTATTGGTGTTTGCTGGGCCTCTTGTTTCAGTATTCAGGCCCCAATGTTAAGAAGGAAAAGGCTTCCATATGTTTTGCTTGCTGTCAGACTCCTTTGGACAGCACTCAGAAATGTGTGAGTTATACCCAGGCATCAAGCCAGTATGTCCTCCAGGTCAGCTGATATAGAGTCTTCATGGCTAAGTGCAAACTGGGGGAGGCTCTGGAGGCAGAAGACTTATTTTTCATGGAAATCCCTTTCTGGGGCTTATCTTTGTCTTGAACCTTGCTAGATGAGTGACAAGGTTAATCCAGTAAATTGGGTTTGAAATGACAAGATACAGGTAAATGAAAGTACAAAGAAAGCTACCTCTAGTAAATGAAGCAAAAAGGAGAGAAAACTTGTGTCATTCTTTTGGAATTTATGGGTCCTTTTTCTGAAATGAAACATTTTTTTTGTAAAACTTTGAGATGGATTAATTTCCTTTATGAAGAAAACTCTCTCTCTCTCTCTGTTTTCTCTCTCTCGGCCCTCTATAGATCTCAGAGCCCCTCTGGTTGTGTTTGTTACATTGTTGTTTGAGTTTTCTTTTTATGTTCTTCTGCTACATTTCTCTCTCTCTCTCTCTCTCTCTCTCTCTTTTTTTTTTTTTTTTTTTTCACTTAGTGATTTTTATCCTTTCCACATTTCCTCCTGGGATGGAAAGCAAGTACTGCCTGTCAACGTCAACATCCACTTTCTTGAATGTTGACCTCAGGACTCCCCCTTTAAATGCTCTTTAATACTGACCCGAACATTATGTTCATAAGAATGGGCTCATGACATTGCTTTCCTCTTAGAAGCCACCTGCAGTCCCCACTCATATTGCACTGAAAGAGCCATGATCTGTCCTGAAGAACCTCATCCTTCATGGGATCAGGACGCTGCATGGGGGAACTGTGGAGCTGGAGGTGGTATGTTTTCTGTTTGTACATCAGAATGAAAACCAGGAACACCCAACACCTGCCAAGAGAAACACTGACTAGACAATATTCTATTCATGTCCATTAGTTCTGTTTCTGTTTGTTCTCCACCCTCTCGTCAGCTGTGGTTTTGCTTATTGTCTTTTCGGCTCAGAAAACCAAGTTAAATATTGGTTGCAGGACCTGATTTTTTACTCTTTCTTCCTACCCTGGTAAAACTAGAGTTACAGTGGCCAAGAGGGCTATTGTGGCTGAGTAAATAACCTGGTTCATGTAGTTTTGATTACTGGGTTATAGGAATGGCATACTGGCTCCTGCCCTGCATCAGGTCTTTGACAGTAGACACAGTTAATCAAAAACACGAGAAGCAGAGCAAGACAGAGTGTTCCTTCCTCTGCCATTAACTTCCCATTTCTGTCATTCAGCACTCTGGGGACTTCCCACATTGGAAGCTGTGCTCAGTTTAGAAGCCGCTGGTGAAAGGAAGCCAGATCAGTGCTGGGATCTAAGCAGCCCCCCACCTGGGCTTCAGTACACTTAAGTGCTTGCCTAACCTGCACAGCCAGGGGTGGAAACCACCCTGCCAGTTTGTAAGATGACCTGGGGAATCTAGAAAGGTCTGCTGTCTCAAATCCATCACCTGATGTCAAAGTGGGATTACATCCCCTTGCTTACAGCACACCCACACCAGCTGGTGAGTCATTTCTGTTTGCTCTCGCACAACCACAGGCTACTTGAGAAGCCTTTTCACCTTTCATGGAGCAAGGAGTGTCTGTTTGGTTTCTTAGCAGCATGTTCGGGTAAAAAGGGGAGCTGCGTGTAGAGAAAAACACTTATTGTAACTTGTGTTTGCACTGAAAATTTTAAAAGCGCAAGGCAAACAGGGACATCAAATATAAGCTATATCTCAAATATGGTCTTTAGTCTGAAAAGTGTGAGAGAGAGATGACCTCTACTTTGCTGGTTGTTAATGTTGCTAACAGGACTAACATAACATCTGCAGTTGTACGTTGATATCAAGATGGATGGTAAATTTTCTGGTTAAAAGTTCTTTTTTATATTAAACTATTGTATAATTTAATCTCTGATAATGCTGGATGTTTATCTACAGTATACTGCACCATACATTATGGATGCTTTTCCTTTTTTCCCAAGAAAACAATAAAATATGTATGAGATGCAAGCAAGAATATAAGTAACCCAAAGTTCAGAAGGTAAATTCCTTCATTCTGAAGAAATGCCTGGTAAATATTAGAAACACACTGTGCAGCTGTATGCCATGCAGCTTGCAGAGAAACAGAGCACCAGAAAACTTAAATCACAGTAAAGTTACAGTGGGATAGGACAAGCAGCTGAGAAATGGAAACAGGAAAATTTCTCTCTTTAACTCTGCAGGTGTAAACCCAAGAATCGAGGTAAGGCAGACAAGACAGTGCAAGCTGTTAAAGTGGTAAAAGAAATGAATAATAAAATAATCTCAAAAGGCCAGTGGTGTTCATTTGTGGGATCCATATTTACATGCTTCAATGACTATGACATTGGTCAAAGGGTACTTCAGGCATGTAGCAAGGATCAGCAGGCTCTGTCAAAGTATGTAGCAAATATACATGAAGACCTGCTGTTTTTGTTGTCCTAGGGAAGTGAAAGAGGTGAAGCAGCATGCTTTGGCCAAGTTTGAATCTGTCTCTCCTGAGTCTGCTGAGTTCCTGAGAAGAGCCCCGTGTTCCTTCCTTGTGACATGCCCCTGGAAGCATGCCTGTTGTTTTGTTAGCATTGTCTAGTCACAGAGCATTGACTGGCATTGTTTTTCTTGGGGGGAGGGGGGGGGGGGGGGGGCGATTAAGAACCTGTAAGTATTAGTGATTCTGAAGAAGGAGCACCTGAAATGGATAACTATTGGGAATGGGTCCCAGGTCTCCTCACAAGACCATCTTCTAAGTCAGCAAATAAATTAAGCTTAAAAGAGGGTGAGCTAAGAAGTCTAAAAGCAAAATTAAGAATCTGTTCAACTGAAGATATATAAATCCAAGATAAGGGTTCTCTTTGAACCAATTAGACTTTTGAAATTAATACAAACACCTAATTCTGAAATTTCTCTGAAAAAAATTATCACAGAATCACAGAATGGCTAAGGTTGGAAGGGACTTCTGAAGATCACCCAGTCCAAGTCCTCAGCTGAGCAGGATCACCTACAGCACGTTGCATGCAGGCTGGTTTTGAATACCTCCAGAGAAGGAGACTCCACAACCTCTCTGAGCAACCTGCCTCAGTTCTCTGTCACTCTCACAGCAAAGAAGTGCCCCCTCAGATTGAGCCAGAACCTCCTGTGCTTTGGTTTGTGCCTGGTGTCCTGTCGCTGGGCACATCTGAAAAGAGACTGGCTCCATCCTCTCAGCACCCTCCCCCTCAGATATTTATACACAGTGGTGAGGTCTCCCCTCAGTCTTCTCTTTTCCACGCTAAACAGGCCCAGCTTTCTCAGTGTGTCCTTGTACGGCAAAGTTGACAGAAGTGATCCTACTTTCAGTCAAACCTGAAATGCCACAAACGTCTGTTCTCAGTGCCAATCTCTATTTTCATACTTCTGTGTTTAGGTAAACAGAAGCAAAGAGGCACAATGAGAAGTGGCCTTGAAAACTTCTCTATTTTACCTAAGATAATCAGATACAGCTATCTCAGAGGTTTTAGCATTCATTTGTGCTTTTCTGTGCTTACTACAGGAAATACCTTGAATATTACAAATACTGAGGTTATCTAACTGCAAATCCCAGTTATCTTTGGCAACTGGGAAATTTTAAGAATCTCTGTTGTACAACGTTTTCAAACCTTATCCAGGACTCTATTCAGATTCAAATATAGCAGTGGTCAATGAGCAAAGTCAGTTCTTTACAGCAGATGAATGAACATATCTCATCCTATTGCCCCTTAACCTCAGCCTGGGAGAATCATTGTTCATCTGTTCCTGAGTTACAGGAAATGCCTTGGTAATTTGGATATCTCTGTCACAGACTACTATGAAATTCTGACATATGCAGGCTGCCAGTAAATGGTAAAAGAAAGCCACATCACTGCTGACATCACATGGAAAATGCTGAAGTTAAATATGAGGATCACTTGTTCTTCTTTGGGAAGATATTTAAGCGCTGCCACCTGTCTCTAAATGCAGAAAGCTGTGCTTTAAAGACCACAGGGCTAGTCATGATCATCAAACAATGCACTTCTCCAAACACATGCAGAACCACAGTGAAGGCACCAAAAGTGCCTGCCCTTGCTTGTTGTTTCAGTCAAGTGCTGTGGAGACTAAGAAGTCATAGGCAAAATGTGGAGACATTTAAATCTGTTTTGGGTCTTGTTTTGTTTCGTGTTTTGCTTGGGCAGACTTGCAGATTTCTTCCCTCTTTCTGCAGGGAGGGCCTCGATTTACAACAACATGGAAAGACAATCATGTGGACCTGCCCCAGTTGGATTACACACTATGGAAAGTGTATTTAATTATGAAAAATTAAAGACAAGGGGGATATGTTTAGACTAAGAATGTAGACAGTTTCTTGGCTAGAAACAAACCTGAACAAAAAGGGTAAGAATTCTAGAACAATCATGAAGGATTTATTTACAGTTTTTAAAGATCTACATGTGTTTTCACTTAAAACTCTTGGGAGGGTCATTTCAAAGCCTAGGACTCCTGGCTGTTCACATTCATCTCTACCTCTATTCTCCCTGCTTGCAACTTCAACATTAATATACAGTCCACAGCAAAACTAAATGCAAGTCAGGTGTGACATATCAAGTGACACAAAGGCTCAGTCACAAGAAAAAAATATTAAAATGATCAAGAACTGAGAGGCCTGTTAGTAACATTTGCTGCTGTATTTTTTACAGTTCAGGTCTCAGGAGTTTTCCTGAGCATTTCTAATCTTGCTGTCAATAAGATGTAAAAGTTATAATCATAAGGTGCATTCTTTGAAGTCCTCCCCCTTCTTAAAATGAAAAAAAAAAAAATCCAACAAATGTCCTTTAACTTGTTTCTTTGTCTATTATACCTTCAGTGTGAGTTACACTTAATCTCCTCTTTAACTCTCTAAAGTTCCAATAATCCTTACCCTACCTTCCTAGAACACTAACACCCAGCAGTATAGTTAATCTGCAGAGTTTGGAAAATCGGCCATTAAAGCTATTCATCACAAGTGATGCAGCACAGTTTAAACAAGAAGAGAGAGTAAATATATGCCATCCTGAGTCAGATTAAACGTCCGGCTGCCCTAATGTTCTGTCTCTGTAATGTAGCCTCTGTGACTGATTTTCATGACAACACAGAGAAAAAAAAAACTGCAGAGAACAAAACTACAGCAAAGGGTGGGGATGCTCTGGATTTCATTAGCCAAATCTTCCTCCTTCAGGTAACACCCAGGGATGATGCTCACTCATATCACGGAGCTCTCAGGCTGCAGCTCACCCATGGAGTGGGGACAGGGCTCAGCCTATCTATAGTTTACCTTTCCTTAAAAGCTACTATTACTGCATAACCACCTGAGGCTCTGAATGCAAAAGTCAAAGCTTTTATCTGTAGCTGGGTATTTGCACTGCAGAGCGAGGTAGCTGGAGGCTCTGATTATTGTCTGAGAGCTCTGTGACAGCCAAGACAGAAGCACCAAAGGGAAGGGGCAGTGGGAAGAGACCTTCCATGTAGGTGACTTTACCTCTCTGGACCTCAGAGAAAAAGGACTGAAGTCTTCAAGCTGCATTCCAAGTGATCTGAAGTCTCTGCACTGGGAAAGTGCCACTAAACAAGAATAAAAGTGAGCTCCCCTGAGCACCTCGCTGCTTGGTACATGTTGTGTGAAGACGCATGATGACCGAGAAGAATTTAATTTGAAGTTGATACTCAAGAGAAGGATTCATAAATCTGATGAGAAACAGACAGCTTGAAGACATTGTGAGATCTCAGAAGAGAAGCAGCTCTTAAACTGGAGACCTTCATTTCCATATGCTTAAACCTATATACAACTGCAGTGGGCATGAGAAACATACTCAGTACAAAGAAAGTGGTTTTATTGATAATTGTACCTAGTACAATTATCTTTGGTTTCGTTCAATTCTATATTTCAAGTCCTGTGGAGTTAGGTCTTTCATCTGCCCTCTGCTCAAGGGTGACTTTTGCCATCTGTCCATTTAGTGCTACAACTTTACCACAAAGTGCCATTGGAACTGTTTTTCTTTAAGAATTCAGATCATGGTGTAGCTCTAATTGCTAAGATGAATTAATGGAAATTTGAAGAACCACCACTGTGTTGATTTTGTCAGCCACACCTAAATAATCCCAGTCTGCAAACTTTCTGTCCCATCTCCAGGAATGTATGGCTCTGAGACAGAAAGCAAGCAGTGAATGCCAAAACAGGCAGGTAATCACTTGGCAGCAAGCTCCCTTGGCTTAAGCTTTGAGCCAGAAAATGGACATTTTCATGATAGTGGCACACAGACAGAGGCTTTCTTGAGGGAAATAAAACTTGTTCTCAATCTCTTCACAGGTGACAACCCCATCTGCTTTGTGCTTTGTGTTCCACGTGCTTGTGTCAGTTGCATCTTCAGAAAGTAACAATTTAATATAAAAATGGTTTCCCAGATATGAGCAGAAGAAAAAAGAAATAGGTCCTCCATTAAATAATGAATCCACTGATTATAAACTGCATCTCTGCAAACATTAATTGCTCATGATTTAATGCCACATGGAAAATGGAAATATAAAGAACATATTTAATTTGGGGGACTGGAGAGGCAAAACATGAATGAATTCATTGAAGAAAAAATTAAAAAAAGGCAGTATCATTGTTCTCATCCTTGCTTGTTTTGTACTAGACAGGAATCCATTAACATCAAGTAAGGACTATTTCTAATCCTCTTGCTAAGCCCCAACCCTCAACCCTGGAGAATTTGTATTGAAGAAGAAACATGTCAATCATTTGGGCCAATTAAGCACAATAATAAACATGAAGCAAGGAAAAAAATGTGGGCGGTATTGCCAGGATAAGGAGAGCAGTGTCTATGCATTTTGAAAGCTTGTCTAGATTATGGGGTTAGCTCAATGAAAAATTGTCTACAACTTGTCTCCTAGGTCCAAGGGATATTCCAGATCTGTAGCTTATTCATTTCCTGTACCGATGATGCCAGCACTCAGTACGTAGCAAATGATAACAGGATTACATTTCACACATATTTCCCTGAATTTTTGTTTCCTGAGTACTCCCCTTGCTAGTTTTGTAGTATATTTCAGACTAATGGCAATTCAAATGATCACTGGGTTTATCTGGAAGTTTGTGAAATAAATCATGCATTATTTGCATACAGAGGGCTCACTAGATATGCTGGTAACAATAGCTTTGGTGATGCTTTTAGCTGACAAGAAGGTAGTTAAGAAATTTCTGTTTGATTTTCAGCTGTTCTCTAAGCTTATCTTCTAAACAGGAACACGTTCTTGTTTGACATCCAAAAGAACAATGTCACTGATTTGCAGAGGGCATCAGAAGTTCTGTATTTTTATTATTTTTATTGATGGCCTACTTTTCGTGCCTCTGTCTGCTCAGTGACCCTTCCACAGTAATTGAGCAGACCTGCAGCAGGAATTTATACCTAGCTGTACAGGTAAAGCAGATGACAGGAAACAGAAGCTATGCAAATTGCCTCTGAAGGCAATCTATGCACACCCCCTGGCACATACAGGCTTATGTTGCCACACAATTAGGAAAGGAAAGGTAAAATTTGAATAAATATAGTAGCCATAAATGTAAAACCATCCTGAGATTAGCTGAAGTCCCAGGCTCTCTAACAGTAGCCCAGCTCCTGAGATGATCAAATTTCTAGGAGGAAAAGCCCATCTGCAGCACGTACACATCCATGGCACGTCTTGGGGGGCAGAAAGTGAGTGGAAGAAGACAGGGGAAACCTGGCTTGCTGCCAGCTCACATTTTCATTTTGAACAAATGTGTCTAAAGAGTTTAGACAGAGCCCCTGTAGACCTTGATAAGACTGTTTATCTGCTCAGCTTCAAAGAAAGCCGCAGAAGGACTGTGATGAAATCTGGTGCAATCGTCCCTTTCAAAGCCAAGAAAATATATGTGTGTGTGCGTATTTATTTATTTATTTATTTTTTCTGCTGGAAAAGACTGAAGGCTAAGTGAATATAGACCTGAACAATCCTTATATTGAGGCATAATAAGCCATATATCATTTCCACTTAGGGGCTCTCTGATCTGTCCTTGCTTCCTAATCAGGAGCAGTAGGTGCAGGAGCCATTTTGCTTGAGGTGCTACTCTGCACTCCCCTAGCCACAGCTCTAGACATAAGCTTGTGCAGGCTGGTTGTAGGCTAGCTTTGAGTCATGAATTATGTTTTTATTTTCCTTTTATCATTCCCTTCGGTTGAAGCGGTGTCTATAAATACCATATCACCCAAATGCTGAGATGGTGGAAAAAAAGTTAGGAGCACTGTATGTAGGCAAATCCCTCCTGCTCTTTCCCTGTCTCCCCAGATAAACAGCCCATCTCTGGTTATCCATCCTAAAGTCAACAGTGCTTAAGAAAGTAGCTGGCAGGTCCTAAATAATCAGAGGAACAGGGAAGGCTTTTGGGCATACCCAGTCCCTTCTGCAGCCTGGATAGTACTGTTGTGCTTTACAATAGTTGTGAGCATGCCTGAGGTTTTTAGATCTTTGAAAAAGGCAATCTTCATGGCTCATGCAAGACCAAAATGAAACAGACTACACTCCGTAAGGATTTATTTATTTTCAACCTTTCTAGCTGCACCACCAGTGATTCTGTGACTCTGACATTATGCCATTAATTTGCTCTTCACATTTTAATGTTAACTATTTGTGCATTTTTCACATAACTGTTCAATCCAATCTACATTAGCTTCCAGACTTTTTTTTTTTTTTCCCTCTACCTTGATCTAGATGGTAAATCAATGCGGCTGCTCTTTAAATTCAGAGTCTTTGGAGATTAGCGCAACTGAAGAACAGGTTATATAAAAAGGGAGGAGGGGAAGCATTACACATTTACAGTGAAATACTGTTATGGAACAAGCAAAAAGAATACAGGGTGGCATATGTTTGGAAACTTTGGGATATACCTACACTACAATTGGCAGTAATAAATGACTTTAGTGTAGCTTTAACCTGAGGTGGATGAAAATGTTGAAGGCTTTGCACCATGAGTTTGGCTGCAACAGCCAAGCTGGGGTGCTGAGGGTATTCACACCAGCTGATGTGTCCATCAGCAATGCTGCTGCTACTGGCACTAAAAAAAGCCAGGCTGAAAGGTACTTGGCATGTGGTGCCATAGAGAGCACCTTTAGCCAGACAGAGACACGGCCAGCATTAACCGGCTTTAGGAAAACAGCACACACACACACCAAAAACAAAGAAACACAACAAAACAGTTTATTGTGGGTGAATAGGAGATGTAACAATTCAGCCTGGGAAGGTTTGCATCTTCTGTACCCAGACTCCCCAAAACCACAGCTCAAATCCAGCAGTGCTGTCTGAAGAAGCTGGTGTTCCTTTTTGATTCAGAGAAAAACAAGAGCTTCAATGTTTTGAGTTACCAGCTCTTTAACCTTTTGCACTGAAAGTATTTACTCAGCATGCACTAAGTGTTAACAAAAAATTCACCTGGGACCTTAATTGAAAGCCAATGTAATCAATGCAAAGACCAAGAAGAAAGAAAGCAGATCTTTGTCTTCTAGAGATTTTACAGTGAAATTTGGGTTCCTAATAATTTAACATTGACCCAAACTGTTTTTAACCTTTGGGTTACGTTGAACAAACTTTTCTAGCCTGTTAGGAAATAAAGAAATTGTCATCAAAACCAGTTGCTTTTGACTCACCAACTAAACCAGTCAGGCATCCACCTAGAGACCTGTCAACTGTGTGAGGATCCATTATGACTGAGGCCAGAAACTTAGCTTATAGAGATGTCTAATCTCTTGAGCCAGAAACCTTAGCTAGATACTTACTTTCCTGAGCCACATGAAAAGTCCTGCCACATACTCAGAGTCTGTGTGGAAAGGTTTCCTTATGTATGAATGTCTAGTGCAATGGCCACTGATACTGATTGAGGTATCATTTCTGAGTCAAAATGTCAATGTTAATTTCTCACTTGATGCCTGTGGATGTATTTTCTACAGTAGATCTGCAGAGAAGCTGTGAATGGGAGCTGAAATTTGGAAGTGCAACCCCTGCACCCAGAAGGTACGTGGATCTTCCTGACAGGCAGTGCAAGTTAACTTGGCAGCACTGTGACAGTCTGGCTTCTCTGGGTATCCTGGTGGGGAGATATCTGCATCACGGCTCTCTGACCATCCACGCAACAAAGCTCCCCTCCACGGGAAACCAGAACATACAAGATGCATGTTGCACAGCCAGCTGACACACACACATCTGCAGGCAGGACATGGTTGGGATGCACAGCATAAGTAAGAGGTGAGGCGATCTTCCATGTCCCTCAGCTTTGACACACAAAGTCAGGCTTGGACCACCAAGCACCGCCAAAG
The DNA here is from genome assembly GCF_047663525.1 of Anas platyrhynchos. NCBI lineage: Eukaryota > Metazoa > Chordata > Aves > Anseriformes > Anatidae > Anas > Anas platyrhynchos. Next base: position 91,190,162 of record NC_092587.1, on the reverse strand, counting down.
TAGGGAAGTCAGATAATGAAAACTTTGTGAAGGTAAACAGGACAATTAATTGAGGATATATCCTTAGAACTCTCTCTCAAAATTCACACAAGAAGAAAATGCCTGTGATAAATTTTTTGCCTTACACACTGGGTACCATCCATATCACCTAGTACCAATATCCTCTCAAAGACTTGTGAAAACATGGTAGAATTGTTCTTATCCACTGAGAGCAGGACACAAGGCCTGTCCCAACTGATATACAGCATCATTCCTGAGGTTGTCCTTACTTGATTGAAGACTTGAAGCTCTGCAGTCTTAGCTATATGGTAACTTGCTTCCAGCACCACATTTTCCCATTGTATTCTCCTTTTGTTGTAGAGAGGAGCAGAGGGGATCCAGAGGATCTCATGCTGGGACTGTCTAGACTGGGTGCTCTCAGATCAATATTCAGGGCAGCCCTTGATAGCTCTGGGCTGCCCATGTTCCTGAGAAGACAACATACATATATAAACCAGCTCATACACACAGCTCAGTTTCCCTAGAGGGGAATAATCCTCTCTGCTTTTTTTTTTTCCCCCCCCCTGGAATGTCTTGATAACGAGCTCTCCTAGCTTCCCAGCCCACTTCCCACTGCACAGGGCCCTAGCCCCACCCTTTCCCCCTTCTCCAATCCTCTCACCTCCATCCTCTCCAGTAAAACTTAGATCACAAAATCACAGAATTTCTAGGTTGGAAGAGACCTCAAGATCATCGAGTCCAACCTCTGACCTAACGCTAACAGTCCCCAATAAACCATATCCCTAAGCTCTACATCTAAACGTCTTTTAAAGACTTCCAGGGATGGTGACTCCACCACTTCCCTGGGCAGCCCATTCCAATGCCAGATGTTGCAGGCCTCAGCCTTTTCCCATGTTCTGGTTGGTGCACCATTTTCCCTATTAGTCCATCAAAGACTAGAAGTACAACTACTTAGGCATCCGGCTTAACTTTTCAGAATTCCTGCTTTCAAGAAAAGGCATTTGCCTCATTCCACTCTCTGACAGGAGTCTCAGATACATGCAATAATTATTCTTTGAAAGTGTCCACATCTTTGCATTGATGAGACCAGGCTGTATGCATTACTTTGGAGCATTTGAATCTTGAGAAAGCGGATCTCTTCCTTTGATATGATTCAAAAATGTTGCTCTGGGTTACATATAAAGACCCTGTCTAGTGTTAACCTGTAAAAATGTCCAAGAAACCTGCAGGTTGTTCTTAAGATACTTCTTCACATTTGAAAGCTCAATATTATTTTGCTCTTTTATATCTAGTTATTCATAAATCAATGTCATTGGTGCCTCAGCACAGAACTTTTCCATTAGTAGAGTAAAAAGGGTTTCTCTTAATCATTAAAAATATTTAGTTAGATCGGCACTTCCTGTGAAAAGATAACTCCCCTGATTTATTTTGTAAGTCATCAAAATGCTTTTGTTATAGGCCTACAAAGAGATTTTTTTTCTTTTAATAAGATCTGTACGAATTTTAATTCGTGCCCCATCTGCCTCTAGGAGCAATTTACAGACACATATTTATATTTGGAGAATAGCTTGAGATGTCTAGTTGATATTTCATTGCACCCACAAGATGACTGCCTCTGAAAGTTTTTGGCATTGGTAGGCATCAAATGTATGACATTTCTTGTATATGTGTGAGAGACAGATGAGTAAATGGTTCTCAACAAAGCTGAGAGAAATTTAAAACCCAAACTTGGAAGGAAAATAGCTAGCTTTACAAAGATCAATCTGTGCCAGTATGAAGGGACATATTATCTTTGCAGAATATGACTTATCATCTTTTCCAGGTAGGGAAACCCTAATATTTTTGAAGCCATCTCATATTTCTTCTAAGGGTGTCATACTTCAGAGGCACAGGCAAATGGAATAGCTGAAGGTGTGTCCTTTGAAGAAGTACTTGCAGAACAAGCCATCTGACGATGTGTGAAATGCATGGCTGGACATGAACCAATTATAAGGGCAACCCTTTCCCACACCTCTAAAAATGATATACAAGCTAAATAGGCCTCATTCAGAGAAATGAAACTGATAATAGTCTTGTTGGCAGTATTCAAATAAACTAACTCTGAGCAAGAAACTCATCGAGCTGCTTCTAGTTGATACCTATCTTTTACCAGAATCACTGTTGTGTGTAATATCTGCATTGTGTGGGTGATTTTTACCTCTACGACAATGAAAAATAAATGTTTTTAAATAGGCATTTGTTAGTCCTTGCAGCCATGAAGATAGGAGCCTGCAAAATACTGAATGATTCCACACAGGTCAGGAGCTCCTTTTTCGTTCTATCTTCTAGCAGACGAACAAGAAGATACCTGAGGAAATAAAAAGGTAATAACTGTCAGACTGATAAAAGGCAAAATTTGTATATTTGCTGACCTCAACAAGACTGAGGCAAAGAAGGATGTAGAAAGGAATTAGTCATATCTCAGAATAATAAAAATACACACTGTCATCTTACTCAGGGGATGACTTTCTAAAGAAAAACAGTGTTCCTGATTTAGGCCCTAAGTAACTTCCTGCTTGCTTAGCTTACAAAGAAAATTCTCTTAAAGGTATTAGTTTGTGTAATTAGCTATTTTTATAAGTGTTTTAACTTTTGGTGAAGACACTGATGCTAGCTGTTACTGGAGACCACAAAAGAATGACAATTGCTTTGAAGCAAGTACCAAAATATTCACAGTGGGGGTCTTCACAGTTCCATGTGATATTTTGTCTGAGACCTGTAATCATCCTTGACAAAATCATCATTGTAAGAGAAGTCTCTGATTAGATGCATGTTTGTGGAACAAGTCAGGCATGACCAGGCTCTCATTCTAGTTTCTGCAGTAGATGGGCCATTGCTGGGTGTTAATGGTAAGCGTTAATATGCCAATTTGCAATAAATGTTTTCTCCAGCTCTTTGAATCTAGAATCAAAATTGACACTACTGTCAGAAGTAGTAGGAGAAGGTCCTGACGAGCCAATGAGATCTCAGCTCCATGTCTATTTATTTTTTTTTTACAGCTGGTGAAGACTGCCTGAAAGAAAATTCTGTGGGAGGTTTATTTTGTCACTGACAATGTTGTGTCTGTTTCTTCAGAAAAAATGGAAAACTTCAGTTTGCAGCATCTTCCACTGGAAGTAACTTACCGTCTGAGTTAATACTCAGAAATGGAAACACTCTACTGGGATTCTTATTCATATTCTCAACTATGACTGTCTGCTTGCAGTTTCTTGTTACATGAACACTTACATTTTTCATGTATTGCTCAGACTTTATACCTTATGAATATGAACAAGAAATTGGCAAAAACTCACATCTCTTATAATAAAATTCAAATGTTTTCCAACTCTTTTTTTTTTTCTCTAACTTTTAAGGCTAAAATGCCCTTTGTGTACTTCAATATTCATATTTTACTCTCATATGAGTAGCAAGAGAAGCAGAAAGGATCCCCCAGCTAGGAAATAATGGCAAAGTTTTGGAGGTAATAAAGCACATTGACAATAACATTATTCCAGGGAAACTGGCAAACTAGGGTAAGCCTTCAACCCCACAGTAGTACAGACTTGTACAGAATTATATAGGACATGAACGTAACACGGTATTAATGAGACAACAAGCATCTTGTATTCAGAGACATCACAAAACAGCACCCATGTTGTCAGTCACCTTCAGACCTTATGGGCTGCATGACATACAAACTAGGGACCTTGTATGTGCACAGGAAGAATTCCACACCTCATATGTGCAACGGTTTGAGGAGGAAACCTTTTAAGAAACATATATGAAAAGCAAAGGTGCATCTTAAATCTTACTGCTTTCTAAGATTTAGGTATGGTTTCATTCATGATTCACACTCTTGAACTCTGAGTTGTGAGGACTATTTTTTTTTTTCTCCCTTCAATTCAAGGAGAACGTGGACTTTGTAGCCTGTAGGGAAGGAGTTATTGTTCAGAGTATTTAAAGAGCAGTTTCTACTTTAATGTCTGGTGGGACAGAGGAACAGTCCACGTGTAAATCCACCAAGGCATAGCTGTAGGGTACAAACCAAGACAAACTGCAGCACTGTCAAAACAGGTCCAGTGTTACCTGCAGCTAGAGGCAAGCCTCTGGTGCCATGTTAATGTCAGATGATTTTGGGGGTCTGTGGTCTGGTTGAAGGTATCAGGGTGATAAAGAAGGCCCCCAGCCTCTAATTGGATCCTTTCTTTAATTTCGCACAACTGGTCCTGGAAGAGAAATCCATGATGTCAAAGAAGCCTTAAAGCTACTGACTGAGATAAACACTATATTGGCACTACCTCACTGCTACCTCACTGAAAATTAAAGGCTCCGGATGTTACTAGTGATTATTCAGAGATGAATAGGTAACAGACAGCTAGAAGGTAAAGGGGGGTGGGGGGACACTTACAAATCATGGAGTTACAGAGCTGAGAACACCAGTATACTGATTCTCCGTGTACAGACAGACCCAGGAGCAAAATCACAGCTGTATACTCTTGAGTTTTGTACTTCTCAGGTAAGCTAAGAAAACTATACAAATAAAGCCGTAGGCAGCAAATCTCTTATGTCTTTATCAAAATCTTCCATATATTAAAAAAAAAATATCATAGATGTATCTCACTTTTACATACCTGAGCAGGGAGAGGGGTGCTTTCTCTTAAGGCTTCCAGATTAACAAAGGATGTGTCTAGAGAATTTGTCAGTGAATGATAAAAATTGAGAGAGGAACATTCACTCATTGACTGGGAAGTTATCAAACTTGTAGAGCCTAGGGGCTGTCTTCAGATGCAAGAGAACTCCTGTTGAAGACAAGGGAAATGGTGTGCCTGTGAAAAGAATTTGATCCTGGCCCTAGGTACTTCAGAAGAAAGTATTTTCTTGTCTTTCTCTAAAAAGAAACTCACTTGATTCCTCTTTCAAAAGCAATAAGAAACATAATAAAACACATTATTAGAGACAGCCTGGATACTCTATCCCCACCCTCTAGCTTTCCTCTTCCTATCTCCTTATTATTTATAATATTATAAATAGAAGGTCAGATGTAATACACAACTTCAAAGTAACCTTATATGGTAATTTTGCTGCAACAGTAAAAAATGATCAGTTTCTCTGTCAGACAGCCAAACAACACTTCTGCAGTTCTTTTTGCACTGACTTCCAATCTCATGAACATTTGGTCGACAAGCATGTTTCTGTTACAGTCCTCATCTCAGCTATGATGTCTGAAATTTACAACGCTCTTTTTGAGTGAAAACCAGGCAAGAGCCACCCCTGATAAAAATAGCAGCAAGGAGAAAATCCCAGTGAAGGAATTCAAGCCAATCTTTGCAGCGTGTCAAGGCTAATATATGCCCTGCCAATTCAGAAGCTGGAGATGCATGCTTTACGTGTTTAGTAGAGAAGCAAGGTGAATGAGAATAAACTGGTCAGCCACAGCATGCTCACAAAGGCCTGGCTGATAGTATCGTGCACTCAGCCCTGCATGAGGATATGGTGGAATGAAGCCTTCTTCTGCCAACTTTGTCCTGCTTCTGTGATGGTAGGAGGAGGGCAGTGATGCCACTGCACGGTGGGGAAGCAGCTTGGAGTAAACCAAAATGCTGCAGCAGGATCTGAATCTGTTAAGAAGTGTTTCCATACGAGAGAGAGTTAATTTTTCAAACTCATGAAGAGGACAGCACAGCCACAAGACTTTCCTGCCTAGCTACCACAGAGACCCCTCTTTGCATGCCCAAGAGAAATTAGAGACAGTGGAGCTATGGCACAAACCCTGGTGTGTGGCCCAGCACAGTTGGATTTGTTCACAGATTTCATTTTTTTCACTACAGAAAGGTCACACATCAATTATTGTACATGGTGCACTTCATTGAGACATTACTGAACACTATCAATGAGGCTGTAATAGAAGTCTGTACTGCATCAGGAAAATCCAGCAATTTGACTGAGCTGATGGATGCGTCATCCGTTCCCAATATCCCAACTGCTATTAGAGATCAAAATATCTCTCCCTGTAACTGCTCCAGACATCTCATCTGTTCTTCTGGGTGAACGTACCATTAAATGTCAGTCTGCACACATATCACTGGGATGGGGAGGGAGGGGAGAAGGGGAGATTAATAGGCTAGAATGGTCATGTCTGAGAGAGACACAGATCTGAACATAGTAAATGGCTCAAGAGACATAAAGACCAAGCATTTGTAATGCCTCTTAGCATCACAAGGAGCAGCACTTCAAAAGTCTCAGAAGGGGATCAACCATTCAGAGATACAGCACAAGACTTGGTATGGGATCGCTGGCAGCAGGACTGAAAATGGCCCTGATTTTCTGTACTAGATGGAGGTTGCTTTACTGTTTCACAATACGCCCTCTTGTACTCTTGTACCTTCGGTCCCCTGTGAACAGCAGATGGTTCAGAGAGTTTGTCTGACAGCAGGGTGCTCTCAGGACACAAAGAAGAAATGAGCTAATGGTACAAAGGCTTCTTGTCTGGCTGGTTGGTCTGCACATGGTGGCTGGAATGGGAAGAACTGCACTATTTTTCTCCTCAAACATGTGTTGCAAATGTGAGGAGGGTATATCAGGACTCCTGGGGCATTTTTAATGACACCAGAAGAGATTATTTAACCTCGAGAGGTTAACATTTAATAATTAGGTTAGAACCTGCTGTTATCAGACTTGTCAGTCTTCTACCGCTAAAAGAAATTTTAAACATCTGTGGAGGCCACAAACTGGGGAAAAAAAAACTGTCCTGCTTCAAACACTGGGCAAAAAATGTGTAAGGAAAACATTTTCAAAAGTATCCTGGGCTCATTTCCAACTGAAGTGTTTAAAAATGAGGGATGGTACCTAAAAGTGAGTGCCTAGTGGGATCAAAAAAATCTGCTGGAACTTTTGAAGACAAGCAAGACGCAGGTTTTAAATACCTGTAACACTTTGACATTGTCAGTTTGGTCATAAGTTATTCACATACCTTGAAGGTTTTTGACTTAAGTAGCTCACTCCCTTTTCTCACCTAAATTCCTTCAAGTCCCTGGGTATCCAAGGGAGACTTAGTATTCTATGCAAGTAAGATGCTTTTGAAAATTTGCAGTAATTGCTTCTGCTCTGACACATCTTTTTCAAAGTAAAGGCTGTAAATTCATTATACACTGGCATTAAACTAACAGAAAGGAAAGAGCAGCACATACGTTTTCTGATAGACAGGAAAACGGTATGGTAAGAGTACTGACATCAGGCTTCAGGGTACACTCAGCATAGCTGCCAGTAGATTAAGGGTTAAAATAGAAATTGAAACATTAAAATTACAGAGCAAGAAGGGAAAGCACTTGAAAAATAGACACAAAAATAAAGCTTGCACCACAGCTCAGACCAAATTAAACCAGGCCTGCACAACATCTGGTCTGGAGATGGTGTGCTAGCAGCTGAGTGGCAGCGCGGCTGACAGGTTGACAGGCTGACAGGTAGTGAAAGAAGGTCTCCGGCTGGCTCAGAGGCTCCCCTGCTCAGCCTAGCTGGGGATACCTGTTCTGCTTCCCATCCTGCAGCTGGGGAGCATTTCACACCCGTGCCCACAGACAAGGCAGCCTACAAAAAGGAGCTGGGGAAGGCCGGGAGGAGGAAAGCCAAGAGATAGGGAGGGAGGACTGCAGCAGGCAAGGACACGAAGGGGTAGGGTGGGAACATGACTGGGAAGGTGCAGTAGAGAAGGAGGTTCCCAGGGTGGTGAACCACATGGCATGTACACCGGGAAACATCAGATCTCACCAAACAGAGGAGACACAATTAGCTGCATGGACCTGATGCTTCAGTGCTGAAAGCAGCAGTGGCTTCACCACTGAGTCCTCTGAGAGAGGCAGAGCCCAGACACCCAGCTCCACTCTTCTCAGCTGATGGAGCTGAAGTGGCCAGCTGCCTTTTCTCAAAACCTTCACAGAAAGAAAATTTTCACAATTTTTTAGCTACCAAGTTGGCTGAAAACATTTCAATTTTGTAATGTTACAATTGTACAAGAAAGAAAAATGCATTTAATCTAATAATTGTTTTTTCTTATTTTTACAGCTCTGACTATCCTGAAAGTCACTTTCATATTCCCCAGGGGTTTTACAGAAATGGAGGTTGCTGTTTTCTGAGTGTTTCATATGGCCAAAAGAGGACAAGCTTACTTTAGACCACTAAAAAAAAAAAAAAACAAAACAAAAACAAACAAACAAACAAAACAAAAGAAACATCCATCTAACAAGGAACCCTAGAATCTAATTTGCCAAGTCACTCTGTGCAGTCTCCCAGCTTTATGCTGGACTTCTACACTGCCTGGCATTATCTCATTTTCCTTTTGCCTTGTAAAGATTCTAAATCTGCACAGATATCCATGTACGTCTGTGAAACTTCCAGCAGGTGCTTTGGTCTGTCAGAGTGATTTAAGTTGTAGGCTTCTTATGTTGGGACTCTGCTGTTGCTAACACTTGCATGCTTAACTACCTCACGTAGCAGAGTTCAGCACATGTGCAAGAGTTTACAAGACTGGCTATTTGCTCAAGAACACTTATAAAGAGGCATTATATGAGAGCTATAAATATTTGGAGAGTGGCCAAGAACAAGTTTGGAAACTATAAAAGTAACATTGGGGGTGAAATCGCAACCTACATTGACCAAAGAGCAATGCTTCATTACAGTTTACGGGATTTTTTTTTCTTTCCTCTAGAAATTAATGAAATATTTGAAGAAAAACATTGGAGGAAGTTTTCTTTTGTGCTTCTGCATTTTCCTGGGAACAGTCATTACCTTCCTTGTTTCAGACACTATAAGAACCAAGCTCTACCAGAGTACTTGAAGAGCCTTAGCAATGCTCGAGCATAACCTGGACATTTGTGGCTTAAAATTATGTTTTTATTAAATGTTTCTGTTTCAGCCAATGTATATTAAAAATAATAATAATAATAATATAAAAAAAATCACATGATCCTGGAAATTCAGCTTTGTGATGCCTTCTCCATTAAGGTTACTTAAAGTCATACAAAATTGATTCAACGACATGTTTCAAGTCATACAATGTCTCTGCTTGTCTAGATGCAACAAATTACAACGTCTGACAAAAAGCACATAAAAAGTACAAAAAGTACAGGCAAGATTGTAGGAAGGAATTATTCACAGAAAACACAGAAAACAACATATGTAAATGACAGGAGAAGGGCAAACAAAATGTCTATCACTAGAAAAGGGAGAGGAAGGCAAATTACTGGAAGAAAGAAGCCAACAACCTAACTGTAAATACATTAAAGAAAACAAGAAGATGAGCCAAGAGCCAGTGAGGATTAGTTAGAGAAAAACCAAGTCAAACAATTCATTAATTTCCAGAAGATGATAGCGGGGTTTGTGGTTAGGGAAAAGTATACACACAATATATCTTAATTTTAACAAAGTTTTTAATATTATATCACAGGAAGACCACATAAGCAAGCTAGGGAAGTACAGAATAGTTGAAGCAATGCAAGGGGATTTATAAAGCTGTTTGGAAAGCTGTATTTGGAGATTAAACATGAGTCATTTGTAGACAAGTTTCATGGTGATTCTGGAGTTGCACAAGTGTTTGTCCATGACCTGATGATACACAACGTTTTCATTAATGACCTTGATGAGTATGCTTATTACAATTTGGAGATGATAACCAAGCTAAGTGCACCTGCAAGCATGTCAGAGGACAGGATAAAGTTGTAATGGTGTGGATGGGTGCTAGAATTGGGGAAACAAAAAGAGACTGTAATTCAACAGGGACAAGTGAAAGGTACATAGACAGGAATCAACTTGAATAAATTCAGGCTTGAAAATAACTGTCTAGGAAGAATTTCTACAGAACAGATCTGAGGATCTTAATGAATTACAATCTACAAGAGCCAGCAATGTCATGCTGTTGTAGAAAAGGCAAATGTGATATTTGAAGATATAAGTGGGACTATGTGAAATAAGACTTGTCCTCAATTTGGAACTGAATAAAATTTCAGCTGAACATTTAAACATCTGTCAAGTTTTGGGCAGAACATCTCAAGAAATGTGGAGACAAGAATTGAGAGGATTTCATGAAGAACTGCAAAAATAAAATAAAAAAATAAAAAATTAGTAGTAATAAAAAAAATAATGGTAGCAGGTCGAGTGAGTTCTGATTGACACAGAAAGCAGAGGAATAGCTGGATCTCCAACATCTACAGTAAGGAAGATAAAGAGTGCCAGGCTTACATTATGACCAGAAAGATTCATGTTATATGTAACTAAAAAGGTTGCTAAAACTGAGTGTACTGAAGTGACAGAATAGATTTCCTGGGAAGGATTTTGCGAGAAGTCTTTAAGGACAGATTAGGCAATACCTGCAGTGGAGGACATAAATACCACTGGTCTTCCCTCCAGGACAATGAACAGATTTCTTGAGGAGATGTGGGGGCAATTCTATTAATTTACTCTCTGAAGAAATGGGTTTGAAACTCTTACTGATGGCTTAATCATGGCAGAGTGCTCAAAATGTCCATTCAGGAACTGGCTCCTCATTTTGTCTAGGACTGTGAAGTGAAAGACTCCCTCATGTACCAAGAACTCCAGACAAAGCCATCGGATTTGTGTGAGCTTGCAAGATCAGGTCACAACTGGCTTTGCTTGTGCTTACCAGAAACTGCTTTCTTTGTGAGAGCTTTTGTCAGAATAGCACATAAACAGAATTGTTACTTTGTTCGGTTCAAAATTATGACCTTGGCTGAGATTATGTTTGCTTGAATCCATTACTGGAAAAATATATTCCAAACAAAATTGTATGTAGCAGTGACTTGCAAGCAGGGAAGAGGCCAATATCAGGATAACTTCCTTATTCTGGAACTTCTGTCCAAAAAAAAAAAATAATAAAAAATGAGAGCCTTCAATCATGCAGATAAAATGTTGAAAACCAAGAAAGACTGAGACAAGATCAACAGAACTGTATCAGGATAAAATAACTATGGAATAAATTCAGAAGCAGACTTCATCCATTATGATTTACTGACATGCCTTTCTCTACTGAAGTATTACCAGAAGTGTCAGTCCTGAAGGATGCTGTGCACCCAAACCAAGCACTGTCAGTACTTCATAGGTGTGGGCCTAAAAGCTGGGCTAAGTTCATCACTTGCAGAAGAAAGCATGGAAGGGACAGAAGATCTGGCTTTATGTACTCCCCCCAAGAACTTGATGTAACTCTACATGGTTAAGGGGCATGACATATAACTGGCACACAGACGCCATTTACGTGTAGAAGCTGTGGAGCCTTTTTACTGAAGGGTATATAAAATCACGATAACTATTAGCTGAGTCTTTTATGATTTAAAAAAAAAAAAAAAAAAAAAAGTTCTTTGTTGCTCTTTGATGATGACTCCGAAAAGCTGGATTTTTAACATAAAAGATCTCAAAAAGCAAAAGGCAAGAAAGATTGCAACAACAACGGAAATGATGAAGTCATGGTACTGAATGACTGAAATTATAGAGAAGAAATATTAATTTTCTGTCCCTGATTATGTAGGACTTCTCCCCTGTGGTATAGCTCCCAATGTGATGCCAAAGCTTGTTTAAAATAATTCAGTCACTTCTCATGGGATGCAACTCTGCTAACTGATGGTTTAGATTTTGTTTTTTCCCTTATTCTTCCACCCACAGTTTTACATTCCACTGTACTAGCCCATGGATGACCCATATATAAATTATTTTACATAGATGAAATTTGTACCTTTCAAAAAACCCATACATTGTTGTCACATCAGCCTCCCATTTCATTCTGGGTTGGTCAAAGCTACAACACAATGTTCATATTTATTTCTGGTAACTTCCTTACATAAATCAGTCCCTCCAATGCTTGAACACATCTGTTACTTTTCTCTGAATGCCTTCCAACCATCAATAACTTTCTGGAATTGAAGGACCTAGGATTATAGGTGCTGTTTTAGATGAATAATTAAGCCAGAAGCATTCTGCATTATTAAGTCCTATAAATAATTGCAAAAAACTTAGAATGCTTCATTCCCATAACCCTGAGCCACAACAAGTCGGTGCTTTGTTCTACCTGTATGTGATGTAAATAATAATATTCTATCCCTCATTTGGGACATGCTGAAGAAAACTCATGTTTGAAGCAAACCGGACCTGTGTCATGGTCCTTTGCAGCTGTTTTGACTTGTAAAGATTATAAGTTCCACTGATATTTTCATACAATCTAGTCCAGTCTATCTAACATATAAATCAGGTTGTGACTAGATACAGTGGTGAAATTCACCTCTGTGAAGATAACCTGCATGACGCTTGAACTCCCATATGAAATCTATTTTGAGGTCTGAGATGTTCACAGAATTGTTTATAAGCTTTATATTTACCCTTTAACAGTTAAACAGGTAAACAGTTTGTTTACCCTTAACAGTTAAAAAAAAAATAATAATTTATGTATAAGAGGGACTCAATTTATATCAAAACTGAATTTTTAGTACAGGCATATGTTTCTCCTTTTCTCCCTTCTTTTTCAGTAGGTTTCCTGAGGGACTGAAAGACTATAGGATATGGCTTGCATCAAGCACCAGGAAGGAGGAAGATAGGTTTTGGTAAGCTAGGAAGAGTATAACATGAGAACTGCTCTGGACCCCTCTTTGACTGTTTCACCTTGGATTTATCCTGACCTGGCTCAGCAGAGCATTCATGTTTATTGACCTCCCTTGGTTAGTCAGTCTGTCCCAAGATTTATGCTGTTGCCTGTTTCATCAGCTGGTGGTTCTGCCTGTTTTTTTTGTTTTGTTTTGTTTTGTTTTAATTTATTTTATTAAGTATAGGTAGATACAAAGCTTTGGCAAACAGCAGCTCTACCTGTGAATATATGAGCCATGCCATGACATCAGCTAACACCATTCTCATTTTTCTCAATCCAGCCAAGGGTGAAAAAGTGCCCTACCTTGTACCCAATTCTAAGAGCAAGTGGCTGATACTTCAGGAACATTACTAGCATGATTATCTTGTGAGATTTTGCTTTCAAGGAAGCTGTGATCAAGCTACATTGATATGGCTATTTCACATGTTGCTCTTTCTTGCTGACAAATTCTGACCTCCTAGAAAGAAAAAAGCTGCCCACATCATTACATACACACCCACCACAAAACAGTAATTTGTAACTGTGCCTGTTCCACTCGCTCTTGAACTTTGCTCTTTGCATATTGCTTGCCATTTTCCCCTTTCCTCCTAGGAAAAGGAGTTGGGGTAAGCCCCAACATAGCTAAATCTTATGGGGGTAAACAATGAGTCAAAACCAAAGACACTACTGTGAGGAAGCTGGGACAAGCTTGTATGAGTCTGTAAGAGCAGGCATTCTGCTGCCTACAACTATCTAAAGAGATTTGGTTGCTTTTTTAAAAGACAGCTGAATTGTTACAACATGCTGTGCCCACTTTCTTCCCATCACTGTTGATATAACTTAGCTTGGAATGCAAGTCTCTAATAAAACATTGGAGTGTTTTATTTTGCATTTTATTATTTTATTTTGTTTTGTTTTGTTTTATATTTTATTTTATTTTATATTTTATTTTATATTTTATTTTATTATTTTCTTTAATGCACATCAAAGTCATTCATAATTCTCAGGATTTTTTACACTGAACAGTTTGCTTAAGCAAAGACTCTAGCGAGAGTGTGAATTATTTATTTGTACAGTCTACTTTTAAGTTGGGGCCAACATTAATTTGGCTGGGTCACTGGCATTGTGGATTTAATTGCCATGTAAATAGCTACGGAGCCTATGTCTTTAATTAGTGTGCTAAATTCTACACAATTTATGAATAAAATATACTCATTTTGACATTTTAAAGCAGTTATTTTATTAATGAAGAATTTATCAGCATTATGCCAATTCCCTTGCCTTTTGTTAATTATATGCTCCTCTTTAATTTTCTGATATGTTAATTTTGTTTGGTATAAATATTTGTCCTCATTAAGATGAATGCATTGTCAATGTTGATTCATTCTTCCCCCCAACAGATTACTTAAATGTGAGTTCATTGTTTGATCCTTTGGTTCTTACTGATTTATGAGAATCATCTAGCTCCCTCCCCCATTAAGTCTTCTTCAGCAAGGGCTAAAATTTCACCCAAGGAATGGCCTAGTTTGCTCTGCATGGCCTACATGCAATTTTGAAAAGGGTTTGGGACAGGAGGCTTTAGCTAGCTGTGTTTCTTACAAAAGGGAATAAAGAGCCAAGTTTTGTTAATATAGCACTGTCCTTTCTGTGAACTTCTGCTGCTCAATTGGTAACTCACACATGATGCATGCTGAGAGACTTAAAATATGCAGATATGGAACGAGGGGGATGATCAGAAGGAGGCTGCTGTACAAGAGTGCTTGTAGGGCAATGGGAAAAGCACGATCTTGTATAGGAATGGCTATTTCCCTTTGAAAATAAGGTCTTTTTTAACCTCAAATTCCTAGCTAGGGAAATTCTGACTCCCTTTTCCTCTCAAAGAATGGGACAGCCAACAAACAAATAAAATTGACATACAACCATGAGTCTAACTCAAAGTTTTGACAAACAGCTTGCTTATTTTGCTTGCACATGAGCTAATAACATGACAAGCCCACCAGGGAGGTCTAGGGGACGTACTGATCTGAGAAGGATGGAGCCAGGTGTGAAGTGTTCAGGGAAGACAGAAGCAAGTCTGCCTCTATGAAAATTGGAAGGATGGGAATTGCAGCTGCAAATAGTTGCATTGAGAACCAGATCATTTTATAACCCTTGGATCCTCTGGTTTTATTAGGCACCTACACAGTGGTTTGAAGTGAGAGCTGATAAGGGAGGCCAGGACTTTTGGAGCTAAGACAGAATGCTGAAGCTAAAGCTTGCTGATGAGAAGGAGCCAAAATATTGACCCCTAGCATGACCTGGGAATCCAAAGAATTCGAGAAAACAAAGAAGGAAAGTACTCCTTAAAAGCAACTTTACAGGAAATAATAACTATATAGCAATTGAATCAATTAAATTAAGATTAATAAGTAAACATAATTCCATGAAGATGAAGAAGAATCATGTATTTTACATTGTTTTTATAAACAACAGAAAAGGCTATTCACACAAAAACTGTTTAAGATGTCAGGAAACACTGAATGTCAGCTGAGCAGTTAGAAATAAATATTGCTCAAGTTTCAAATAGTAAGTCGCAAAAGTGTGAAGCTCTCGTTGCAGCTGAGGGTAGGAAAGCTGGCATGAGCATGAGTTCAACGATTGAGAGAAGAGCACCTTAGAGCAGAATATTATTTGTTTCTATGAGCCAGTCACATAAAAAACATCTACGTTGCTCTGAACAAACTCTATCAAATATTGAGACAAATTAAACTGAGGTTACCTGATCTTGTACCTTTTGGCCTCTTATAGCTGCTAGAGAAGAGTTTGGTATTTCTGGCATTTCTTGTCAGAACATATAAGTTTTCTGTTTCTTTAATTATGCCTTACCTGTTACATCCTCTAACCTATGTTAGGGCACAAAAAGATCACAGAAGGCAAATCAAAGCAAGAAGCCATAGCTGAGAGTCAAAACACTACATGAACCACACTGCTGAGGATGCATACACATCAGGGGATGCAAAATTTGACATTGTGCCAAGGACACGAATGAGACAAGTCACTGGATAGTACACCCACTGAGAGTAACCAGGCAAACCATGCCAGGGTCAGAAAATCCGCTGAGATGAATACATTTGGTGAGTGAGACAACACTCAGGGAATGCCATGTGTACTTGTCAAGCTCTCACTCTTCTCTCTGCAGGTACATAAAGCTGCAGTGGCAGATTAGACAGGTCTAGGTGGATCTTGCTCTGGGATGCCACTCTAAATCTTAGTTATGGTATTTTCTTTTGCTTTGTCTTCCCTTTCTGCCCTAACCAAGGCTAAGTCAGCTAAATAGAGAAAGGGTAACTTGTGAAGTACAACTTTCCGACTAGAAGGACTAAGGAAATCTAACAGCATTACTATGCCCACTCTGTCACTCTGTGTCTATACTTTCTTTGTATTAGAAACTGCATTGCACAGCACCCAGTATACCAGAGTCCTGCCCTGAGCACCTGTGCACTGCTGGGAGACCTGTGTGTGGCTCTTTAGGGAGCAGAGAATGGAGAAACAACTGGGCTGCCCCTGGCTTGGGGAAGCCAGAGGTGGTGTGGGGAGCACAGCCAGCAGTAGCCACCAAGCCAACATAACTGTACCAGCTGGCCAGTGTCATTCACAGCTGACATGCTACAGCACTTGTAGAAACTTTGCCGCTTGAGTGGGTTAAGATAACATCCAGAAAATTATAGCATCTCCCTGGGAAAGGGTGAGGGTCATCCTGATGAAATGGGCCTGGAGAAATGAAAATATACTCAAGTGGAAAAGATACATCACCACTTGGAATGAGCTGCAAGCATGAAAATGCACCTGCCTGTGAGCAATGAGGAGCTCCAATATGTTTCAGACAGGAATGGTCGTGGGCTTGGGCTGAAATGTATCTCCTCATATGTCCTGGTCTTCCCACACAGTCTCTGCCTACCCACAGGCAGCAGCTCAACTTAACAGGTGGGATATATTTTCTTTTCACAGGCAAGGAGGAGCTTTTAATCAACAGCAACCTCACACTGAAAGTCTGGAGTCTGTATGCATATGGATATGTGTGGGTACGTATTGGCACTGAGCTTCACTGACACTGTGGCCATTTTGGTACCAATGAATTGCATATAAATATTGCACCTTGTGTTGCCTCTTTAAATCAGAACTTTATCATCCCAATAGATTCTGTACTACTGTGTAGTCTATATGGATGTGTTGCTTTTTGGTTTTGTTAATTTGTTTTTCCAGTTGTACATCTCAGAGATGTGCTATAAGTAAAACTAAATGGTCAGGTTCGTGTGTCTGCTATAGGATTATACGTCAGAGGACAGATGGAGGATCTGGGCCTGGACGTAGATGCCGATTTTGCTTGCCATAAATCACCTAGGAATAAGATGAACCTCTTCTGATTCCTGAGGTCTTTAGCACGTGGATTACTTCCCATTGCACAAAAATTTCAGGTCATTGGGCTTAACTCAGTTGCAGTTAAAACATGGATTTGAACACAGATTTAAAAGTAATCCAAGAGTAATCCACTGGGCTACTTGTTGAGCCATCTCCACCTGTTTCTACTATTTGAATTTTACCATTTTTGGGCTGTGAGTACATACACATTTTCCTTCCTACTCACATTGTTTATTTTTGTACTTTGTTGCTATTTTAGCCTTTTTTTTTTTTTTTTTTTTTTTTTTTTGTGCAAATGCTTGCAGGCTTCCTCTGAAATTATTTGATCATAAACATTTGCGGAGTGCTTTAACGTCATCTGGTACTTACTTTTGTAACATGCATTTTAGACAACACTGTGATTTGTTTGAACATTAAGTTCGTTCATGGATGGAAGCCAGCATACTGCTTTCACATCATAGATCTGCTCTCAATTGTGTAACATTTGGATCAGAAACATTTAGGATTAAATATGTTTTCTAAATGTTTTGAGAAAGCTTTTCTCAACAGAAGCTCTGCTGTAGCAGTCACACTTTTCAGGTAACTGATCTCAATACTCACTGCCTCTGAACAGCAGGACTTTGAAGACTTCAGCCAGCAGGTGACTTGATTAGTTAATCTTGTTTCCTTCTTTATTTCTTTTCACCTCCTATATTTTATTACATTTGAAAATTAAAACAAACTCTGCCAACAGCAAGTTTGTTTCTATGTTTCCCTTTGTTTGCACTGAGATTTATATATTTGAATACAATTGCCATTCCTTCTTACGCTGGAATCAATTCTGCTTTAGTGTCACTACAGTCTAAGTAAGGGATATCCTACTGTGATTCCAA
The DNA here is from genome assembly GCF_047663525.1 of Anas platyrhynchos. Classification (NCBI taxonomy): domain Eukaryota; kingdom Metazoa; phylum Chordata; class Aves; order Anseriformes; family Anatidae; genus Anas; species Anas platyrhynchos. Next base: position 91,172,258 of record NC_092587.1, on the reverse strand, counting down.
CACAATAAAGGCTGATTGAAGTGTCAATGATTTCAGCTGTGTTTTGTATTATGGAGTTAAACATGCTTTTTTTCCATTTAAGCAAAACAATCCCAAGGAATAGAGATGACAGGATAAAGGGCAATAGTCAAAGATGTGAGGTCTTTAGTGAAGCTTACTAAAATAGGCAAAAGAAACTGATTATATGGCTGTGCTTATTTTTCATTTACTTATTTTTTTAAATTTAAAATTGAAATGAATGATGTTCTGATACAAAGCACATTCTTTGCAATACCTTGTTCTGTTCCCTGGGTGTTCCTGCAATTGGTCATGAGACTGATTTTATGAGAACAGAGAGAAGCCACACCCAGGTGTTCAGAGAAGGAAGCTCTGGAAAATTAGAGAAAAACAAAAAATAAAAAATTTTAGGGAGTCCAATAGCTTTCACTTTTAATATAATTAAACAGCACACTTATTCACCTTATCTGAAGAATTAAAAATGGAGCTTTTTTGCCTGTTTTACCTGAGAAAATATGATTCTTCTGCACACACATGCACACACAAAACCCATCAGAATGCAATTTGAAATATGCAGCAGTAACTCTGAAGAACGTGTTATAAAAATAAATCAAATATCATGCGAAATGCTTATTAAAAACTAGAAGTTTTCTTTGCAGAGAGTCAATGTTTATGCAAGCAAGCATGAAGTGGTAAGTCCACAGTTATTTGGAGATCAACATCATTCATCAGTTGAACTTATCAGGTACTGTGCAATATAAGTTTATTTAACACAGGAGCTGTGCTTTTTGGCTTTATGGAAGGAATTATGGAAACCTAGAAAACCACAGTTACATTTTGGACTTCCACATCACTTAGTCTCCCTACTTTATGCTGGGAGATTTACAGACTGTTCTTTAATCTTTTGGGAAGGCCAAGGTAACAATAGAAGTAGAGAACAGATGATGATTTTATTTCATAATTAATAATTCCAAGATGAGATATTTTGGGTTTCCTCCTCAAGTAGGAATTGTACCATAAATTATTAGACCTCAGTTTGTATTTTTAATTATCCAATAAGGAGGCAGAAACAGCAGGATGTGATTTAGATGCCTGTTCTATCTCAAAAATATTAGCAAGTGATGACTAATCAAAACCAACAATGCACGGACTGATAATTCTTTGCATAAATTATTTTCAATGACATATACTGGAGGAGTGTGAGACATAAATTACTTGAAATCAGGTAACAACTTCCTGTCTGGGCAACTAATGGAGATTATTAATTTGACCAGCTCTAGGAAAACTGACCAACTATTAATATTGATTGTTGTGCATAGGCCTACGCATTCTGAGCATTTTAAAGACATAAGCAGACTGAGCTTTCTGCAGGTACTCTCCAAGTCCTAAATGCATAGTGCTGAAGAGTAAGCCAGAGACTTTATGGGTTTGTTTCTCTTTCCCAAAAGCATGAACGACTGTTAGTGGTAGTGTACAAGACTAAATGGGCAATAATTCCCTCTGATACTGCTATCAAGAGACTGAAGGAAAAGGTATACAGAAAACACCATTGGTAATGATCAGCCACAATCCATCATACAGGTCTCACAAACATCAGATCTAGTGGTGTTCCTGAGTGCCCGTTACTGATAGCTGACTGGTGGAGTACTCCTGTAATACCAGTCTTACGCGTTCAAAACAAAAAATAAACTTCATGGCTCTTACAGTTGATGTTCCAGGTTCTTACGCCAGAAATATGATAAAATGAATATGGCTAATGAAATAATAAAATGAATGATGGCTAATCTCTCCAAACAGTCAAGAAGATTTCCCTATTCTACCTGCTAATCAGCTTTACCAGATCCTTATTGCTTTTCAGAGAATCAAAGAATGGCCTTGGTTAAAAAGAACCTCAAAGATCATATAGGTTCAACCCCCCTGCTCTGGGCAGGGTTGCCAACCAGTAGAGCAGGCTGCCCAGAGCCTCATCCAGCCTGTTCTTGAATGCCTCCAGGGATGGGGCATCCAAAACCTCCCTAGGCAACCCATTCCAGTGCTCACCACCATCTGAGTGAAAAACTTTCTCCTAATATCTGCACATTTTCCTTGCCCTCCACCGTTTTTCACTGCTTTCCTTATGACAGTGCACATAACAATTGTGACCAAAATTTGAAGTCCCAATTCCTATTTAATATTAAGACTTTAAAAAAAAAAAAAAAAAAAATGAGGTGCATGAAAGCAAGAAGATTCTTTTTGATCCTTCCAGGTATACTTACAAACAATGATTCTATTATTTGAGTAATTTAATCAACTTAAAAAGTGGTACTAGCACCAGGAGAATGTTAAGACAATACCTATGAAGGCTTTGAAGACAAATATAGCTGCAGAATTTCCTGTTCACAGTTGTCTCTAATCTGTTTCATTTTACTGCCCTAGCCACAAGAGGATTTTGCCATTTTGGAGTGATTCTTCACAATGTCCAGACAGATACTCTTTTAAAATCCCTACTGCTGGATCCCCAGTTTTGGAAAGTGCTAAGCTATAAGCCCTCTGAAAATCAGTCTCCTCAAAGCTATTGTTACTCAGGCTGCCAAAACCTATGACCTCCAAAATCACTTATCTGATATCTGCACTAATTATTGTCTTCAGATTGTGCTCATTAAAAGTCATTGTGTTGCAAAGACTGAACAAATAAAGTCAGTTTATACTAAGTTATAGCTTAATTTCTCATTGTTGCACTGAAATTTAGAGGGTGGAGAAGCTATCTATGCATTTAACAATCTGTGGCCGTGAAAAGTTATCACTCCTCTCTGGAAATATATCTCAATTCCAGAATTACTTAGCTTATTTTGTTTAAAGGGGAAGGAGAATTTGGTAAACAGAGGTCAAAATGTCACAGGTCAGATTTCACAGGTTTCTGGGTCTCAGTTTTGTAACAGGCTTCATCTGTGTGCTTTATTTAAAGAATTCTGTAGTTTCGCTAAACTCAGTGGGACTGTTGATATGCATAAAATTAAGCATGTCTCTGAAATGAGCTGGGACTGGGTTTCTCTACCTTACCATATTTTGATCAAAATAGATTCCCAGAGAGATTTGCAAATGGGCGCAAGTAGGGTTCAGTGATAATTTTTATCATCTGTCTCCTCTCATTGAATTGTGTGGGGGAAAAAATGCAAGCAAAGTACTTAAGATGAACATTTGTGTGACATTCTAAGTTGCCATTACCATGACTGATGTTTCCCTTGGAGCACAAATGGAGAAATGCAAGACCTCTAGCTCAGGCAAGCAGCCCTTACCAGTCTGGATAGAGGGTGTTTCATTCTGTCATCTTTCACAGGGCTGAACGAAGCATAGAGCACATCTCTGATCATGGACAAAGGTATTGCTTTCCAATCTGCTACATCTACTGTTGTATCTTGCATCTAATATTATAGATGCTTTTCTAACTCTTATGTCTAAGTCCATAACTAAATACCAACTGATTGGCCAAAATGTCCTGGAAGTGTGAAAAAATGGAAGACATTATTACACATTATCAGAGCTGTTACTTCTCCTTTCCAGAAAGATTTAGCTCAAAAGCAACAACAGAGGAAGATAAACCTAGCTGAAATTTAATAAATTAAAAATAAATAAATAAATAAATAAACAGTCTACATTACTTGGATCCCAGACCTGAGCACTTAGATGAAAAAGACAGCTAGATATCTTCAAACATCAATGGCTGTGACCTTTTTTTGTGGCCTCTGAGGGAAACTGATATGTAGAAAAGCTTTAAAAAGCAATTACTGGAGGTCTATGAAGAACCATATACAATATGTGTAACTTTTTCCCTGTAAATGAGTAGGGCAGAGCCTCTTTAAGAACTGTACCTTTCAATTTCAGCATTACTGCTAACAAAGAAGATGATGGAGAACAAATTCTGAGCAAGACCTGCAGACTCTCCTTTTTCAATACTGAAATTTTATACAAAAGCTTTCTCTACACAATACATCCAAAAGCAACCCTGAAAATCCTCCTCTACAGGAGTATATGGATAAGAACCAAACATGCCAGTTAAAATCCACCATCACAATGGGAAAGCAGTACAAATACCTACGCTTTTATGCAATAATTGCAAGACATTATTTCTAGTAATAGAGTTATATATGTGAAGCAAATACTGATTGATGGTGACAGCAGATCACTCTCATAACAAGGTACAGAATGCAAATGCTTTGTGAAAAACTGTAATTGATTCAATACCCAGTTGGTTATATGCATATTGATATTTAGGTTGCCTGAGTAACCTTAACACTAAGTACAATACAGAAAGTAATTTATTATCACAACTCCCCCAAATATATTACCTCATTCACACATATATTTTGAGACTCAAACCTAAACTGTGCTGTCCAAAATGTCTATCAAGACTTGAAACAAGCAACAGACACTCCTGGAGGCTCTAGTAGACTCTGAGAGCTTAGCAGGGTGGGAAGACGTGTAGCATATGTTTCCCTTCGCAGATCTCCCCTTTGTTTCAATTCCCTTGGGAGCCTGTGGCACTAGGGAGCTCCAGCATCACCTGAGCAGAGGCATCAGTTCTGACAGATGCAAGGACATATTGCAGGGGGAAATAAATTTGTATGCAGTTGTATTTACTGACTATAGTGCCCGGGTTGGAGATGGTGACTGCTCTTTCACTGGACTTCTGTTCATGAAAAAGCTGTGGACTGACTGAGAGTGACTTGGACAGCTGATGCAGTTGCACCCCTCTGGAGATCAGCGAGAAAGCTGAGCCCAAGTCCTTGAAGCTGTGAGCTTCTGGAAATCAGGCTGAGACCTGAACCTGCTGCTTGCTTGGCAGGCAGTAGTTTGGCTAGGTTCTGCCCTCATCACATCAAACTCCCTTTAGAGTCAAACCAAAATCCTGTAGTGATTTTGCAAGACAAGCTCAGCTTAGGAGCTGTGACCTTGGCAGCACAAGATCACCCCTCATTTTTGAAGCCCTAGTCCTGAAGAGAAAATGCAATTCCCAAGTCCCTTGCTGTGAAAAGTAGAGAGATGCTCACTCCGGGTTTAGGCTACAAATTGATTAGGAGTCCCTTAAAATCAAGTGCTTGACCTGAAACAGCCAAACCCTCTTTACACTCTGCTCTCAAAAGCATTCTCCCACCTAATGCCTTCCACTGCAGTATTGCTGTTCACAGCAATTGGTATTCTGGGGCAGAGGCTCTTTCCTTTCGTAATGCAAAGCCTTACTTACACTTCTTTTAGTAGGCTGCATGCTAATGAGGACAGTTTGCAACCTTCGCTGTCAGCGAGGAGTCCCGAGGTAGTGCTCCTTGATTCCTGGTTGGTGGGATGCACTGCACATGGCACCCTCTAATGGGGGAAAAAAAGCCAAATGATACCTTGTCAAAGTGCAGCTAAAACGAGTTAAGTTAACACAATGGATGCTTTGTGTTTCATGTGAAGTTGACTCTCCTCTGGGATCCTTTCTGCTGGCCTTTAACAAATATTCAATGTAGTCGTCAAATCTGCTGTACTTCAGAATTTGGAGGTTAAGAAGCTGAAGCAGAACACATACGTATAGAGCACACACACTCACAGATGGCAGAGATTAGATGTGCAGTAGTGGCATACAGCACAGCACAGTCTTTTGAGTTGTGCCTACTGTTATTTAGATTACTGCATCACTGAGATGTAGTAGGGAAGATCAGTTGCCCCTGGGCACAAGCATCTCCAAGGATTTAACCTGAGAAGATCAGAAGCTGAATGAATGACCAGTCTAAGGAGAGGCATAGAGGCACAAACAAGTCCAGTGCTCTCTACAAGGTGACACACAATGTCGGGAAAGAGCTGGGAACAGAAATCAATTCTTTTGAGAAACCTTTCTGATACAGCCGAAGGAGGGTACTGTGGATGTATATGGAGCTATGAACATTTGCGCATAGCTGAATACACATTCTCTACAAAAGTTGGGCAGGACACAAATAATACTTTTTGAAGAAAAATATCAATAATAGTTAGTGCTCTAAAAAAGATTTATCCTATTTTTTTTTCTTGTTTTAGTGAAAAATACAATCAAACACAAGTTTTGTAATTTTGAAAACTTCAATCAGCTTTTAAGTTTTCACAAAAAATTGTAACTTTTTTTTTTTTCTGTTTGGAAAATTGAAAATTTCAGACACGTTTCTGAGCAGAAATAATTCATTTAAGAAAAAAGAGAGCTTTTATCTTGAAGAATGTATTTTGACTGAAAGGGTATAGTCAGTTCTTCTCATCACACATGGCAGCAAAGAGCTATGCATGAGTGCTCATTGATACTGAACACTCCCCTCCTGATTTTGTCTTTAATACTGAAAGCAGAGCATGATCTGTTTGCAGCACAGTCAAGACCTCATTCCCACATCAGCTTGCTGTAATCTCAAATATTCATTCTTTCTTCATACATTTCTCTCCCGAGAAATGCTGAAGCTTCAGGCTATATGGATGTGAAACATAAAATAGTATGGACCAGGAAGGCAGATCCTGTGTTAGGTTCAGCTTCTCTCTCCAGTATGTCTGGTTGTGTCCTCCAGTTTAAAGCTTGTTGCTTGATTTGAAAGCCTGTTGTCTCATGAAACTTATACATTTAGCTTCTGACTGCTTTCATAGTTAAAATGCTGTCATTTCACCTTATGCACATAGAAATGCTCTTCCTGTGTCAAAGCGATCTATTCACCTCTCCCACGGAGTTTTGAAAGCATCTTCTGGGGTACAGCAGCACAGGATTTCTTAAGTGATAGCAATTTGCTGTCATTATACTGTCTGCAGGTATGTAGCCGTATTGTTTTGCCATGTTGATCTTGGAAGGAGCTGGAAAGCTCATAAACTGCAAAGCAATTGGTTTCCAGCCTAAGCTTTACTTCTTCCTAGCCCACTGTGCTCTCCAAGGCAATCTCTGTGGGATTTTGTTAAAGAGGAAAAGGAAGATGCTGTTGTGTTCAGAGCTAAGGCAGACACAATATTACAACAAATTAAGGGTTACATCCTGCTTTGTTTCTTACTTATTTCATCTGTCAGCTCACATAGATGATGAATGCACCTCATCCTGTGTCCACATCAGCTTCCCACAACTCCCGCTGCCTGCGTCCACATTTCCCTCACTGCAGGGATCTTGTGCATTTACTGTGGTCATGAAGGTACTTCAAAGGCAAACACAGGCAACTCTTGAAATGTGGATGATGAACACATGCTGGACAGAAAAAAAAACAATTCCTGCAGAGGGGCATAGCATCATGTAAGTGGTGATAATTCGCGGCTCCAACATCTCAGACACATTCTCTTCTATGCACCATCAGAAGCCATGCTCTCTTCAGACTAAGCTCAAGGTTCCTCGGTAACATTCATAAATGGGAAAAGTCATGGGAGACAAAGGCCACGTAGCTTTGTTCCAAGAAGTAAGTCTAGAGCTGGCTCTGCAAATGGAGTTGGCATGTATGTGAGCTGCTCACAGCTTGCAAATACCAAGAGGAGTAAAATGTACAGAGTTCATGGGGAATTTCTATTGAGCCCCATGCAGTTACTGAGACATTCCTCCTTAAATTTAAGGGAGTTAATTAGAATAATATATGTGCCACTTCAGCATGATGCCTGATAATCATGCTGTGGAGAAAGGAAAGAAAAGCTTGCTTGAGAGAAAAATGCCATTATCTTCCCAAAGCAAATACAAATCTGAAACTTAGTATGTACTTTTTCAGAGGTATTTCAATTGTCTGTTGTATAGCACATGGGTCTACAATATGGTGTACACAGTCAGTTGTTCAGCATGTCATCCTGTTGCTAAGTGTGAAGCCAGAAAATAAGTAGGCAGGTCACTTCCCGCCTCACAGACACAGTGGGAGAGGAGAGGTCTGAAAAATAATGTCGTAGAAACTGGAAACTAAACAACATCCAAGACTCTGCCATGGTTCCCTTGCTTTACATTATTTCTTTTTTACTTTTTCAGTGACTTATTTTCAGCTGTTCCTGACTGTTGGTGATTTTTGCCTCTCCTAACCTTTAAGAAGCCTAAAGCAGAGAAACAATTCTCCTATTTACTCAAGCTATAGTGGCTTTTCCCCCCTCTTCTTGAAAAGTGGGAATTATCTTAGAGTGACAACCTTTTGCATTATTGTAAAAACTTGTCTTGTGCAAAAGCATGTGTGCTGAGCGATCAGACAGGGCACAAGGATGTGTTTGGAGCACCTCCAGCACTCAAACAATCCTATTTTGCTTTTATCACACCACACAGCGATTATCAGCCTTGAAGCCACTGCTTCCCTTGGGAGTGATATCCCAGGAGACATACTTCAAGGATTGTCATAAAAACACCATCCTTCAGCCCCACTAGAGTGTGACAAAATGCAGTTATGTTAGTTAGTTTTTTTTCTTTTTGTTTTCTTTGTCTCTCTTTAATGCATTAATTTTCCAAAGCTGTTATAATGAAAGCTTTAAAGAGAAGGCCAAATATGTGGAAGGAAAAGTAGTCAAAATGTTTGATTTAAAAAAGAAAAAGGAAAATGCAAAATATTCATGAAAAATGGAAAACATCTCTATTTTGTTCAATATTTTCACTCAGTTCATTCCTAAAGGCTCATCTTCAGCCATTTTTAATTCTGTTGGGTTGGGGGACAGAAGTCTATATTTGTTATTTTGATCTTCTCTTTTTTAAATTAAAAATGAGAAATAATAGGATTCTGCTCCTCCCCTATATTCGCATTGTGACTTCTAAATTTCAAGAACTGTATTAGAAAACAACGGCTTTTCATCAGTGCACCCTGTTCATACTGCAAACCTTACATAACCAGTCACAACAAAGGGTAGCAATTATACTATGAAAAATTAGATAGCCTATATACGGTTCCTTACCTGGGGCACATCAAGAAAATATAAAGCATAAAGGTCTTGCACAAAGCTCCTTGCAAAACCCAGACTCAAGCATGAAAGGCCATAGTTAGAAAAGAGATGTAGCCTAAAGTATAGTAGCAGGTCTCTCAAACAGGCAGAGTCCCTTCACATCCATGGACAATCTCCTTACTCTGAAGTGATGCTTACTGGTCTGAAACACACAGATTTATACAGTTTGAGTAAGTTTTCTCCCATCCTTCAGTTTCCAAGTGAACCTTCTGAAGTGATGTACAGTAATTTCTCAGTAATAATTACATTTGAAATATTAATAGAAAGGAAGCTTTGGTTGGACAAAAAATAATCCAAAGCTTTGTACCAAATATGCCCTCAGGCAAGGGAACAGAGGGCACAGCTTGTCCCAGCCTGTACCTCCTTGCAGACTGGGAATTGTGGTGGACTAGGCTGCCCACATCCTCCCAGCTGCAGCCCCCCACCACAACCCTGCTGTAGGCTCCTATCTGTCAAGTGCAAAATTGTGGATTTACAGTTGCCTTGTGGCGTCCCCTAGAAAAGCACAGTGTTAATGTGGGTGAAGGGCTGTGGGACCATGGAGGGATGGCAAGGGCGAGAGGTCTTCGTATCAGAGCATGAAATGATAGCCATCCTGTGGGGTCACCATCCCACTTACAACTGCTAACTAATTAACAAATGTTTGCTCTGGTAGTTGAAAGGATTTAGTGCTTGGTCTTGAAAGCTATGGAGTATGTGACTATGTGGAATTGAACATTGATAAAAGCAATTGGAACCTCAGGTGCAGCTGCCCAGCAAGCATATCTGGTCACTGTTGATTTCTACTGCTTTGTGTGTGCACAAGGCAGGGACTTTCACACCACCACCACGCTCCTGACTGAAGCTCAAACCATTCTGCTCAACTTCAGGGTCCTCCCCTCCACCTCTTCCTAACCTGGCCAACCCCTTACTCCAGGACAATGCTGGCAGCAGGATTACTGCTTTCCCTGCCCACGTGTCTGTGGGACCTTTACTTCCCCCAGCACAACTTAACCTCGCCATGAAGCTTATCCGGCATGCAGCTGGGTAAAAATAGCATGCCAGGAGGTAAACACAGCAATTCCTCAGCCTTCCTCTGCTGAAGCCTCTTTCGGTTCCTCATTTTCCTCTTATGTTATCATATTTTCCATGTTATAACAACAGCTCATCACATGTCCCTATTTTTTTGTTTTGTTTTGGTATGGAAAGGTTTGAGGAAAGGTTTTTCACTGGAGTTTTGAGTGAAAAATTGTCATAATTTTTCAATACTGTACTTTTATTCTTAAAGAGCAAAATGATTCTGTAATGACTTCAAACCAAACTTTGATTAAACAGTTATAAAAAGGTACTTTTTTTTTTTTTTTTTTTTTTTTTTTTTTTAACATGGAACCATTTCTAATCAAGGACAATGGAAGTAACACCAAAATTTCCTAAGAAACCATGCTCCCCCCCCACACACACACACACTTTGAACAAACTCCAGTTGCACCCAGAAGCGTAACTTGTTTCAGGCAAGGGCTGTGCTTCAACAGATGGCCCTTCAAGAGGCTAGTGCAGCACCTACCATGCTGAGATGCTCCTCTACAATTAGCAACTTCCCATGATTGCTGAATGCACATCATGTAGCTAATGTAGCTATTAATAAAACCAGTGAAGCTAATTTTGGCAATATTTGGTCACCACCAGTCGCACAGTCTTCTGACTTTTATCCCAAGTAATTAGTGCTAATGTTTATGCCAGTGGGCCTTGTCCAAGGGGTCTGAAAATCTACCTTCTTCCAGCAAGGGAAAGATTTATGGTTCTCTAGGTAAGTCAGTGGTGTTTGGGTGAGTTAAAAACAGTTAACACACCTGTTTGCTGTGTATGACACATTGTTAAGCTCTGTAAATTAACAGGGGTAAATTTTCTTTACCTGAATAAACTCTCAGCTATACTGATAGGTTAAATAATTTAACAAGGTCCTAAGTCTGCTTGACAGCCTTAATTTAGTGCTTAACTTTCATTGTGTGCTGAAGTAGTTTCGGGGTCAGTTGTATTAAACAAACGCTAGCCTAAAGACAGAGTTAAGCTGTGCAAATAGCTCCCTGCATCGGGAAGCACGTAATCGCCAGATAACTTGGTTAGGCTTAAACTTTTTGTAGATGTTATGTCTTTAGTCTTCTGGGGTTTGGAGCAAGCTTTGGAAAGAAAACTCCTCATTGTAGCAATCACAATGACATATGTGCAGTCTCCATTAGAAAAAAAAAAAATATATATATATATATATATATATATATATATATATATATATTTGCTGAGATGTGTTCTGGGATTGAGTTTGCCTAAATCTAAGCTTGGATATTTTGTTAGCCTGCTAGTACATATGCAAGCACACTGCTCTTTAGATTTCCCCCCTTTCTTCAGAACATACATGTATTACATTTAAGAGACAGTTGAATTAAGTTTCTTGTCTTTGGTTTTTGTATTTTACCTTCAGCTCTATATTGTCAGATGTTGCCAGCTAATCTCACTTTCATTGTGAGCAGCCTATTCTACCATTTAAGCAAAAATGGTTTTCAGAAGTAAGTCCTATAAGATGTTATGATGTTTTGTGGAACAACATAATGCGATGTGACTGATACAGATGGATATGCCCCATAAAGCTGAGTGATTTAGATATGTGGTTTAACCCCCCCAAATCACTTCGTAAAGCAGTTTTGCTTAAAATATCACTTTGAAATCCTATCTAAACTCTTTGGAATAGATAACAAATTTACTTAAACTTTTATATAAATGGCTTTTTACCTGACTGCTTAGAGTGTTTCTATGTGCAAGGCTTTTTTCCACTCAGTATGCAGAGGAAAAAACATATATATACACATATAAAAGAAAGCTTCTAGCTAATGCTTCTTTCTCTACTCCCCTCCCTGAAGGAAGAGAAATGCTTTAGTGGGATCAATAGTTATAAATCATTATAAATGATTTGAGGTTTTATTTCATCTACTTTTATTATAATGTCCATGCCATCTGCTGTACATATTGAGCTTATTACACTAATTCATTCTGCAAGCTCCAACCTCTGAGTGAGAGATGTCAGAGGGCAATTGATTAAGGTATATTTGTTCTGTTACACCTTTTTCTTTAATTTCTCTACATAAGGATTCAAAGTTGAGCAAGTGAGCTGATATGATAATGGGGCCTCAGGTCTGGAGATAAATGAGATGTGACTTTGTGCATTCATAAATATCAGAACTTCTTTTAACCTGGTGCCGATGGGAGGGACAGTCAGTGTCATCTCTGTGTAAGTACAAAGCTAAAGGCACAAGGTTGTTTCTTTTCTTAAAAGCCAAAAGAGAATGGATGCTTGACATATAAATGATAGATCAATCTAGAAATCTACTTCCC